>NC_086369.1:12386530-13075280 GCF_036324505.1 Eleginops maclovinus | reverse complement strand
CTTAAAGTTTATTTTGCTGCTAATACTTTTTCACTCTGCAGTATTGTTACTTTTACTCAAGTGCATTATGTCAACAGACCCCCCTCAATGCATTAGGTTAGTTAAAGCAATAATATTAAGTTGAACCGTATATTTTTTATTTCAAATGTATATGATTGCTTTAATGCAGTTATGTGAAATCTGTTGGCATAATACACTTCATTTAAGCCAAAGTTTCTGTTCAGTGTAAGAGATCTAAGCATTTCCTCCTCTGCTTGTGTTCCTGTTCTCCAGGACTTCTCGTCCTTCCTCATGCCCACTCTCCGGACCCCGGTGAACAAGAGGAGCATCAGCAAGGACAGTGCGGAGTACCGCCTGCGGAGAGAGAGGAACAACGTGGCCGTGAGGAAGAGCAGGGATAAGGCACGCCGGAGGATCCTGCTGACCCAGCAGAGGGCCCTGCAGCTGCAGGAGGAGAACCAGAAGCTGAAGATCAGGATCGGACAGCTGACACAGGAGCTGGACTCTCTGAAACACATCCTGTCACAGCGGCACCTGCAGGGAGCCGAGGGGGGGGCTGCAGGGGAGGCCGGTATCTAGAACAACCATTTGTAATACTCATCGGAATCAGATTCAATATCAATGTCTAGACAGGTCCCCAAATGTCTTCTGCGGAATTTAGCATCTATTTGTGAAAAAGTAATGTATAGAATAAGCAGGCATACATTTGAAGAGGAAGGGTTTTGCAGTTGCAGATTTTCAGGATTGTTTAAATGTGGAGGCACAGAAGGATCCAGGACAGCAGTCTTAGGGGGCACATGGGAACTCTGCATCCGTAACATAAATATATACAGCATTCAAATTTGGCTTGGAAAAAGTTAGTTTTCGCAGTGCCCTGTGTCCTTTTACAGTTGGTAGTTCATTTAAAGTGTCACTGTAAGGCCTGGATTCGACCCTCGTACTCTGGCCCAAAGGTTTTGGGGGTTTCCAATCATATTAAGGGGGTTTTAACCCCATGCAACTTCCTGCTGACCTCGGTTTTTGTGAAAATGTGTGGATAATGCTCTGCTTGCTGGACTTTTTAAATAAATGAAATAATCACCTGAAACAAGAAACGTTTCAGTCCTAATGTAAATCAGTCACAAGTGGTTTGAATGTAGATGCCATTGTCTATTCTGAACTGTGGATGAGGAGACTGGAGAGTGTATATAAACTGTATGCAAGGGGTAAAATATGAGAATATTTAAAATCTGATGTAAAAAAAATCCTAATTAGTGCAAGAATGCACAAGAATCTGCACACAAATTCCAAATGAACCATCCTTAAACCTCCTGAAGACAACATATTTAAAATTCAAGGATTCAGATAATTCATTTTCAACACAGGGTTGCAAAACAAAATGCAGTGGTAGCTTCTTATGCTACACAAGAAGACAGGAGTCATTCTCATGGAGCCTTTAAGAAACCCTGTGCATTCTTCAGATTTCTTGTTTTATATGATTTTAAAACATTGCCCAATCATACACTTGACACTTCTTGTCATTGTCGGAGATGATTGTAAATGTTGTTGCCTAACAAGGTTACACAACTACCTGTGGTTTGTAGGGGATTGAATGCAAATCTAAATGTCTCTATATATACTCTTATCTTTTGTCACTAAGTGCGTGTGGAATTACTTGAAAGAATGTTTTAACTCGTTTTTAAACTTGAATGTTGACTGTGTTTTTACAATCATGCATTGTTATAGCAATACTTTGTGAAAGATTTTCTCTAAATAAACTGATTATTGAAATTAAGCTTGTATGAAATGTTTTATTATATCTGCAAGTCCCTTATATTTAACAAATCTGACTAGGTATCCTAATTTGACATCCAAAATATTTACAAATGATGCCAGATGCTGCCTTTTACTAAAGCAGATTCATTGCTTCCCCAACATGCTTTTGAAATACATCATTAATCTGCACTGAACTTTTTAACAACACTCTTTCTCACAGAAAACCTTGTGATATAACCCTAATATTCTCATAATTCTGCTTCAGGGAACAAGTGTGCACCTACCACATTATTTACCGTAAGTTGTCTAGCCACAGAAACGGACGTCATGCCATGGACCGTTGTTCCCCCGCGGTTTCCCTTTGTGGGATGGGCAACATTTCGACACAGTGGAGGACGGAGATGCGGAGCACAGAGATAGTATCAGTGTTTCGGGCTGCCAGGGCCTTCCTGTGGCTGTGATGGCAGGGAAGGGACACAGAGATAGGGGACACAGAGGATGGGGTGGGGGCTTTTTTTTCTTTAAATCTTTGCCCAGAGCAATAGTTGGTAAATCTATGTTCAACACTATTATATAACGGCATGGGAGTCCTTTGCATTTACCAAGATTAAGGATCATATGACCTCACATTGTTTGTGTAATAACACAAATAAAGAAGCACACACTCAGTTTCACTTACACGTTTCTTTGTTGACTATAATGTTCAAAATGTAGGTTAAAAAAGAATTGTACTTTTTACTTCACTATGTGGAAATGTAAACTACTGTTGTGATAAGAGACATTACTGGAAAGTTTAGGTTAAATGTTGATAGTAGCCTCATGATTGACCTAACCTTGACAACTCTTCATGTTAATAAATCAGTACTTAACTTATGAAAAATATAACTCTGTCAATGTGGACACTTTGCAAATGACTGTTACTCTTAAAAACATTATGGTGCTACTATCTAACTCACCGAACTGAACAGATGATAAGCACATACTTCAATCCGCCCACACTGTTAGATGTGCTGTTTTCTTAACTTAACTAATCACATACAGTCCCAGGGTGTGTCATTACTGTTAATAACAAAGTGCAGATCTGCATGGACAATCAGTATCTGTAAGCTACCAACAGTGACTGCTCAAAAGCATTTGAAAATACCCCTAGACCAAGAAAAAGTTGGACTTAATTTCCATATTATGGGACTTCAAATCTGCTGTATGAAACTCTGATCATCATTTTCATGATAGGAAGATGGACTATTATTTTTAGAGTGGTTGCATGTTATCATTGGATAGAGCACTATACTGCCAGATATTTGATTATTTATTCATCTCTCTTATAATAAGGAGTTAAGAACATTTACAAAGGACATGTGTAGAGCAGCACACAATGACTTCTTGTGTGTCTGTGTCTGTCGAAATGTCCCACAGAGTCGTGTGGGGTAATCTGTGGTCCCAGGACTGCAACATCTCCACAGAGTGAAGAAAGACCGTATTTCACCTAATCCCTACCATGTTACTCAACAGCAGCAGCCCATATGAACCCCACCACAACCCCAGAGAAGAGCTCCAATCTCACTGCTCCGGTCCATTAAAGTTGTTTCATTGCAGTATAAGAAAGTGATCAGACTTTTCTCTACAGACATGAACTATATTCACGTACAAGCATTCAGTCCTCATATGGGAAACAAACACTTTTCCTCTGTTTCAGCACTTCCGCTGTATGGCTCTGCGGTCAGATGCCTGGTGTTCTGAACTTTAAGTTCCTACCACACATATAAGAAACTTTCCAGCGATGGTAACAGCATAATCAAATAAAAAGAAAGAGTTGTCAGTGGTTGTTTTACCCCTTTTCATAGTTGCTGTATGTCTGTGTTGATATTTGATTCATTGCAGCTTGTTTTGTGTGTTTTTGTAGTTGTTTTGGTCTCTTTAAAGTATCTTTGTCTCTTTTCAAATTCATATGCACACAAGCTACCGTGTAGAAATGGCAAGTCCCGAGCTCTTAACCTCCAACAATGCAACATAGTTATACAAGACATAACACAATAAAATAAAGACACTGAAAGAACAAACAGAGTAGAATAGAATAGTACAGGTTCTGTTCGACATCTTTCAGTCCTCATTGTTATGCAGTGTTTGGGACACTTGACCCAAATGATGAACTTTTGTTAAAGTAATGTATTTTTTTTAGGACTCTTGCTGTTTATACTCTTGATGACCTACAACGTTCATATCTACAGTAATGTGTGTGTGGTCTGATAGTCAAAGCCTTATACTATTGGCTGCTGCAACACTAGTGAAACAAACTGGCCTAGTGCCATCAAGTGTAGCTTAGCGGTCATTCCCAAATGGTTGACAGACACCAGTGGTCAAGTCTTTGTTCATGAAATAGTATGTTATTACTGTACATTCAAGGAGCATCAATAATATCTCAAACTATAGAGAAAAAAGTATCAAAAAACACTATAAAAGCTATTTAGTAATGATGGCATGGATGTAATACCAGTGATGGCCGTAGCAAACCTTATTGACCTACAAAGAAGAGTAATGGATACGGCCGAACGGAAAAGTGATGTTTTACACCCAGAAAATATGTGACATTTCTCACCTGTAAGAATGACATTGTGATTATTTCAAATTCATGATAAAGATCAAACCCACAACAGCCTGGACCATGGAGGTGAGGTGTCTCTGGTGTTGGTCTGTGATTTATGGCTCCACCATGCGGCAAGAGAATACAAGTAGGCCTTCTGCAGAGATATTTTATACATAACAGATATCCCACTCCACCCATGCATCTGTGTTCTTCTTCTGCTATCCAAATACCATCCTAATGTTTGCTGTTTATTCTTGGACTGGTGCAAAGTGTTGAGTTTGTGGCTTTAGCTAATATAGGTGTGCACTATATTCATATTAAACTTTCTATGCACATTTTACGTTTCTCTATTTTTTCATCATTTTGTCATGCCTTTTGTTTTTTAAATAAATACAAAAACATTGAATAAATATTCAATTGAAGTAAGACAATAATGTACATGGTCGTTTGGTTGAAGTTAGTAATACATACAATACATAATTCTTCATGTTAGCCTATTCACCTAAATTTGTTATATTCTAGCACTCAGACTCGTTTTTGTTTAATGGCTTTTTAATCAAGAATGTAGTTAAATGTTTCCCTATTTTAATGCTTTAAATACACCTTTATTCCATCATAGAGACGAAAATGGTGAATGTAGAGACTTACATTAACCATTTTCATCCCTATGGTCAATAATTACATGAACAAAATAAGCAGAATGTGAAACACCAACTCATAATAAACGATCTTCGGCAGCAGTGAGACGAGGCGACGTCGCTCTGCCGGTTTTGGCCGAGTTTTGTCGAAGTGTGCCGCCAGCTGCTCGTCTCTATAAACAGGCTTCTCCCAATGCAGTTTTCCACCCGCTCTTTGTCCGTGACCGGCTGACCGACGACACGTTCCCCTTTAAGATGATGTCGGAAACAATTATGCCTTATTTAATTATTTGCTGTAATGTCGGCAGGCAGAAGAAATGGACTGAACAGCAGCGTTGACGAGCGACGGTGAGAGGGCAGTAGCATCATCTCATGTGAAAGTGGCTAACAGGAGTCCGGTGTCCTTGCGTGTGTCAAAGGCAGCAGCGGTGTGTATTAGAGGCTACGACACTTCTCCGAGGCGGACATGTATTACCATATGACAGACCAGGCGGAGGAGACACGGTGACTGCGGTGAAAGTACTCCCCTTTACCCCGCAATGTGTTGGGCGCTTGGAAGAGACAACGGACAGTAGCATTTTGGCTCACATTTGACAACACTTCAAAGGGTATGTAACAGTATGCGTCTGTTCTTAAGACAGGCAGACCCTGCATGTGTTTGGAGCTGGTGTTAGTCTTGTCAAAGCTGGTTCGAGTCCCCTCCACTCCCTATGATTTTAATGTAATTCCCCTCACACTGCCTCTTTCTCTTCATGTTTGTACTTCACAGAGGCCAGCCAGCGCCTGGGTGTTAATTCCTCCCACGTCCCTTGTCACCCCATCGTGTAAAAGCTCTTATGTAACCCATTGGGATTCCTTTTTTTTTGTTTTGTTGCAAGACTTCCTGGCCCTTTGCAAGGCAACAACACTGGCTGATAGAGGAGCACCATGTGCACCGACAGAGGAAAGCACAGGCTGTTCACATTCCTGCCCTCAACCGGGAACACTGCTATAATACAGAGAGGGAAGGGCTCCCTCTTCCCTGAAAACACCCATCACTTCAGGGGTTTTCTCTAACCACAAACCTTTTTAACTATACATGTCCACTTCTGTCTCCTCATGTTCCTATAAAGGCTACTGACTGTGATAGCAACACTTGACAGCACACACCCTCTTTAGTGGAGTCAGCTTTGATTTCTTAAAAAGCTGAAAACCAAATAGCTAGAGTTTTAGAAACGGTATTTAAACATCATTGGTTCTGACATAGGGCTACAGCCAGCCTTGAATATACTCATCATCTCAGCTCTTTTATTTAGTCTGAAATTGGGTCACACATTCCAGTGGTTACATGAGAAGTGTTCAGGTATGACCTCATAACCCCAGTGCTAAATTTACTCTCTGTGGATGCACAGAATTGGATTAAATAAACAACCTCCTCCTGTGTGGCACATTGTGCTTCTGTTCAGTAGAAGTGTGTGGACAGATATTTGCTCAGTTTTTAAAATAGTGTAGTCTCACTGTGAAAGGACTCCAGTGTGTCCCCTCTTAGTCTGCAAGTGTGGGCCAGAACGCTGCCTTACTGTGAACTTTCACATCAGTGTCGCTCCTCAAGTGACGTGCAACACTTGGTCCAGCAGACACATGGGTTTACACACCCTAGCATCTTAGCAATGCCATTATGTCACTAGTACTGTAAGTGAGCATGATACAGGGACTCTACATTGGGAGCAGCATATTCTGTTGTTTAATCTATAAAGTAAACCTGTGTTCTTCTTCTTTCCTCACAGTTTTTCCACGTCTCTCTACCTGAGGACCAACCGTCTCTCCCTGTTAACAACCAACGATGACATCCCCAGACTCTCCCCCTCTCGTCTCCCCATCCCCATGTCCTGCTCCCCCTCCATCCCTACCTTCCTCCCCTGTTCCATCCTCCCCAGCCCCATCTTCCTCCTCCCTTCCCGCCCCGCCCTCCCTGCCTCCCACAGGTGAGGTGATGGTGCTGGCTCTGGGCAGGAAGAAGCAGCGAGTCCTGATTGCTCTCTCCATCCTGCCCAACCTCTTCCTGGCCTTCTTGCTGTCTTCCGACCCGCTCATCACCCTCTCCTCACCCCACCACTGCCACCTACCGGGGCCCTTACCATCTCCCGAGGTGCTGAACGCCTCCCTGCCCTGGGAGAAGGGAGGGAGACCTGGGGACAGCGGGGGGCTGTCTCACTGTAAGCAGTACGTCAACGGCAGCCATTCAGCGGTGGTGGACTGCGAGGTTGGCTGGGACTACAACGTCACGGAAGGGCTGAGGAACAACATCGTTACAGAGGTAAAGCTCTAACCCTGTCATTATGGTCCTAGCATAGTTTACTGTTTTGCCTTTCGGTCCGGGGGGGGGGGGGCTCACATTTTTGTTTATGTATGAATTTAGATCCTTAAAACGCTGAAACAGTAGTTATCCGCGGGAGGGTCTTGCTGAGCATGCAGCCTCCTTTCTTGCAATGCCCTGCTAAACTGAAGCTGTACATTTTTCGGATTAGTCGGACAAAAAGTCTTATGCTGTTGGTTAGTACGGTAGATCCTTGAGCCTTTAATTGCTTCTGTAAGGTTTGTGTGGGGACATGAGTTGTTCTGAAAACTCCTTCCTTTAAAAAAAAAAAAAGTCAGAGATTTGGGTGATCCCTGATACCATTTTCCTACACAAAGCTCCTGTTTGCTGTGATGTGCGTAGTGCCTGCGTGTGAGGTCGTCATATGAGACTGTTGTCAGAAATGAATCCCAGGACAGGATGATGCTGTTGTTCTATACACATCGCTGCTGCACCACAGAAATACTCATGATCAGTCAGCTCCTCACCTCTGCTTCACACTCGCTACATTAGCTGCTTGTTGGAAAACACCTGAATATCCGACTAACCTTTTGTCCTCCATTCGACAAGGCGATAAGGCTGTGAAACCACGTTGAAGAATGCCCGGTGACTCATTCAGAAATGTTTGTTTTCACCTATGTCACTGAGTGGAACCGAAAGGGCCACGAGAGACAGATTTGACTGATTTCTGAAGTTTTTCTTTAATATTTAACTTAAAAAGAACAACGCCTGCTCTTGAGAGTAAGGAAAGATAGAAAGTGTATTTAAATGAATGAACAAATGATCTTAATCTTAAAGGTCGCGCTTCGGAATATGAGTTGCGTCAGTTTTGTACTTTCTGAACCGAAAGAGTGGTCCATAGAAATGTCTCGATTGTGTTTCTGTTAAACTTAGTTCTCTTATTTTAAACAGCAGAAAGGAGGTTGAAGATAAGCTACAGTGGAAGGGTACATATTTAGTCACTATGAAATGATCCTAGCTTTTAATCGCATTTTGTCTCCTAAAAAACAGCAGGAATTTCTTCAGGTTTGAATAATAACCCTGTATATGTTATATTTTCCTCTTACCCGCATAACTAAGCAGTGAAAGCTCTGCAGGAGGACTCCAATTGAGACATGTGTATACAATCTATTCTGGTTTTTACTGGACATCATGTTTCTTAAATATATAATATATTATAGATGTAAGTCTGATTTTCACATTCCTAGCTGTTAAAGTTAATGAAAGAAACCAGCTTCTGTGTACATGTATTAGAATGACCATTATACCGTATGTACTGTAAACAATGGTATAAACACTGCAAGTCAATTCTGTGTTGATGCACTAACGTGTCACTTTGTACACTGCTTGTTTAACTTGCATAGATGGGAGTCAGCATGCATTTCAGCCTATAGCTTAATTCAATAGTAGAGTCCTTGGCTTGCTCTTGTTAATGTCTAGAGCAGAGCCACGGAGGCAGGTCACTGAGTTGAAACTGTGTGTCTGTTTATATTTCTGGTGCCTACTGATGTGGGGACCACACCCAGCCCTATAGTCCGTGGTATTAGGGCAGTTTTCTGGTAATCCACCCACAGCACTGCAGCAAGCTGAGGAGACATAAACACTGCCAAGGGAAGCAAACTGTGCTCTCTTATAGACACGCAGAAAAATAGCATGCTTACAGTCTCGTCCTCCCCTTGTACTGCGTACTGAGCGGCACATGGACACTGTCATATTGTGTCTCTTAAATCAGGTTTAGCTCAGAAAGTATTTTTGCTGTCATAAGGATCTGTTCCTCCGTGCTGAGCTGGCAGTCTCTGAGCAGGAAGCCGGAGGCGCTCTGATCAGCTGCTCCTCCATCAAGAAATACTGTGTCGCTGCACGAGAGGCAAACTCCACTTTGCATCTCCGTGCTGATCCAGGACTGATGCACGGACACTTCCTGTCATCGTTATGCCAATTTACATAATATTGAAAATCAATAAGCAGGACTGCTTTTAATGGCAGTGTTTTAATGGAACACTCATCAGGTTTAACACAACTCCTTCTCAATAGATGTTTTATCCAATAAATTAACTATATTCTATTCTGAATTTAATTGGAATGCAATACGTATTTAACGGTACTATATTTTTCCAAAAACTATGCTGAATGAATTATTGTGTTGTGCAGAAACCCCAGAATTATAATACGCAGTTTAAAGAAAGAAATCTGTTTTATACAATTAAAAAATAGTATACTAATTCAAACATTCCCTCCAATCTCGTGACTCGTATCACAATTGCGTTATCAGTGAAAGATAATCACACTCAGATGGATTTTGCAAAATTGTTAGGCCCTAAAGGGAATGCAAAATTATATATATCATAAGATTTTGTTCCTTTCAAGTGAAAACGTAATGCAGTGTTTCATTTGCTCTGATATAAAACTGTTATTGTCTAGCGTCTGAGTAATGACACATTTAGTGGAAAATAACAACCGAACATGATTTGGCAAAGTCTCGGCTGAGCTTATCTCCCAGCCAAGGTGAGGCCCAGTGAGAAATGTTAAAGGTTGCCATGGTTGCGGGTTTCAGTCCCTCCCAGAGCAACGTTACCTGATGACGACTGAGCGTCACCTGTAGAACCAGTCTGAGGAGTACACCAACCTGTGTGTTTGCATTTCACCTCTTCCTGTTGTGCACTGCATTCCTCCCTGTGAGCACAGGGCTTTGTTTTGCTGCCCTTTACTCGCCCGGTGTGCACTGGCTCCGCGCCTCAGCAATAGGCCCGCTGATATTATGTGACAGGCTTTTATGTTTCTGTGCACGGGCTCCTACAGTATTATGTAAGGCCTTTTTATGACCGGCCCTCTGCTCCCCTCTCTACATCATTAAAATCATTTTGCTGCAGACATTAGCAGAGCTCAGCTGTTAATGCAAATCAGTGAGTCAGCTTAATGTGATTAAAACTTAGAGGGTTTTTTACACACTTTCTGACTTTAAGTGTAGAAGCAGTACAGCCACACAGTTAATGCATGTGATACTGCTAGTACTACTGCTAGTACTACTATTAATTATACTAGTAATACTATTTTTTCATATTTGAGTTGTATATTACTTTGTTATAGTGTCATGGTTCATGGCTTTGTATTGCATCATTCTCTCAGCCTTCTGTGATCCAAGTGAACACATAAATATTGATCAAAGCACAGAGGTATAAGTGCTGTATGAAAGTGTTCTCTTGCTCTATCTCTGTGAAGTTATTGAATCGTAGCAATATATTATGTTGACTAAATGAAAGCCTTGAGCTGAGCTGCCTTTTTGAATCCCAACGATTAATGAAGTTGCTTTGATTTTCCAAAGGCATATTTCTTCATGAGTAATTCAAGCTAACAATACATGTGAATGCTCCGTGGTGTTTTGAAAGAGAGGAAGGCGACACATTACAAACTCTCTTTTGTGAGCAAAGAGCTTCTACTGGTCTTTTCTTCAGGGAGACACAAACACACGTCTTCACAGTTAGGCGCAAATTAAGTGTGAGCTTTCCACTTTTGTGTGTGTTGCTTAATTTGTTGTACAGTCGTCTTTACTTTATTACTTTATTGGTGTTTGGTGTAAAAAAGTAAAGTGTAAAGTGAGTGGTTATGCTTCTCAATCAATGTTTTTCTGTCATTGACACACAGAACATACAGTTGGTTTGGCACCTCACCTTGCACCTTAGTCTTTACACTCACTGCATTCTTAATACATGATCATCAGAAATGTTGGTAGAAAGCCCATGCTTGGAAAGGAAAATAATGTGCGGCATGATTTCCTCATGACTTAATGTGTGTGTGTGTGTGTGTGTGTGTGTGTGTGTGTGTGTGTGTGTGTGTGTGTGGGGTCCAGTGGGATCTGGTGTGTGGTCAGTACTGGCTGGTCCCAGTGGAAGAGGTGTGCTTCATCCTGGGCATCCTGACTGGCTGTCTTGGCCTGGGCTATGCCGCTGACAGGTAATGCACACACACACACACACACACACACACACACACACACACACACACACACACACACACACACACACACACACACACACACACACACACTGACATGTTCCAATATAGTTTATTCTGCAGACATCTGTGCTGTTTAATCCCTTTGTTCCTCAATCTGTAATCACTTCTCTTTATGTAGCAGTTTCAGTACCTTACAACACACAGACACATGAACACAGTACAGTACAGAGTCCAGTCTGCAGAATGAAAATAAGATAGCTTTAGTACCAAGAGGCCCAGTTGTCATTTCCTAAAGATAAGCAAGATAAACCACAGAATGGATCTCCATCACCTTTTACTATACATGAGCATGAGATAGTGCCTTCATGAATGTGCAGTGCATTATAATGCTAGCTTTAGGGCATAGTGCACGGCAGTCTGCGTTAGTCACAGCCTCTGATAATTGTCATAATGGCTCCAGCCTGAGCCTGCTGTGTTGTCAGATTGAACATCGCAAGGGGGAAGCAGCAGTTTTTAGGGGGAATTGTGAGGGAGAGGATGCCAGTTTAATCAGCTAACAGCCTTCATCAATTTGCTGACCAATTGAGCTTAGCGTCTGTTTGTGAAGACTGGTGAATTACTGCTGCCTCCTGGTGCAAAGGAGAAAAGGGGACAGTGGTAATCTGCAGGCTGGATATAAAGTGCTGCACCTGCATGGAGCGGGAAAATGGCTAATCATCACATTTACTTATCAGCAAGTGAGCTGAGGTGAAAATGCCTTTTCATATATTGTTATTTATCGTTCTTTTTTTTGTGATTGCAACATCTGTTCCCAAAGTCTTGACGATACACTTAGGTGATGTTACACATTTAAATCTTAAAATTGTATTAAGTCAAAAATGAGAGGCTGTCTATATTACATAAATGTAGGAAGGTGGTTCAGTTCTAACAGTGTTTCTTATCTATTATATTCGCAGTAGACTGTTGTCCTATGTTCTGTTCTCCACGCTCTTGCTGTTAATATTTAAGCATGGGAAGTGTTTTTGCTCTTGCGTAATCAGCACTTACAAGATCATTTATTGCTGTTGCAAATCTCGGTTCTATGTTTTTACCTAAATTTGGATTTTTATGAATTGCTCTTTTTATTATGCAAATTACTTTCAAATAGCAATATGCGTATTGAATGAATCCACAAGTATCAGATGTCTTTGTTAAAAGTGTGTGTCCTTTCCCTGCAGGCTGGGCCGGTCTAAGACTCTGCTGGCCTCTCTTACCCTGTCGGTGGTGTTCGGGGTGCTGGTGTGTGTCTCTCCGAACCCCTCCATCTTCATCGTCATGCGTTTCTGTTTGGCGGCAGCTAGTGCTGGAGTCTACCTCATTCTGTACATTACACGTGAGTGTTTCAACATTTTATTCATTGTTAGTGGAGAAATCACACAAATAAAAGTACAGTTTGTAACATCTGAGTAAGTTAAGTTGTGTTCTTACAATTTACAAACCTAAACCAAACAGCTTTTATTCAGAGCCTGTTGTGTGGGAGAGGAGAAAACCTTTTTGGATAATTTGACTTAAAGTGAACTGACATTAGGTCAGTAATGATGTGGTGTGACGTTCAGGTCTGGAGCTGTGTGAGCCGTCTCTCAGGCTGCTGGTCACCATGCTGGCCGGCCTGATGACTGTTGCTGGAGAGCTGCTGCTGCTGGCCGTCGCCCTGGGCTGCCAGTCCTGGAGGGGCCTGCTGGGGGCCGGCGCCGCCCCCCTCACACTCTTCCTCAGTTACGGGTACGAGTAGCTGCGTAGGATTATTTGTTTGTAAGCTTCCTGTGAAATTCGTAGCTTTTTGATCATCAGTACTTTCCTTTCACGTTTCAATGTTCTTCTCGTCTGCGTACCTGTATATGGACACATGTTTTATTTCCCTGTGAAACTGGGGAGACAGGAGAGTGAAGGAACCTGATAGTCTTTTGATGAAGTGTCCTGATGCCAGCTGACTGGCTGAAAGCTCTGTAGGATGGTATTGATTCCAATGCTCTCGTCACACTGAAGCTTTCAGTTCATGTCAGAATGCATTAGGAGCACTTTGTTTAAGGTCCCTGGTCCCTCTAGGACATCTGTAACAAGATTAGCCTTCAAAGCAAATTTATTAGAGCTTAAAGTATGATTACTAGCAGTAGATTGCAGGTTTGGAAATAAAGCTGGATTAAGAAGGAATTCTGCTAATGTGCAACCTACATTTGTTTTCCATGGAGCAAGAAGCAAATGTGGGTTATAAAGCTGGTGAAAGGTCAGCAGAGGTCAAAGCGTGAGCCGCTCATATGTTTTGTCTCTTCTGCAGCATTCCTGGGGTGTTTCCAGAGTCTCCTCGCTGGCTCCTTCTGTCAGAGAGATCTGCAGACATGAACTCCTTCACCGACAGGAGAAACTCCAACCGGGACCTGAGGGACGACGAGAGCTTCACAGGTGTGTGTGTGTGTGTGTGTGAAGAGTTTAGATTCGTATTCTCCTCCACAGAAAGAAAGCAGCTTACATTTTCCTGCATCACTGCTGGGTTCAGTTTAGGAAGTGTGCGTTATTTATACGTTACTTGATGCAGTGCATATCAAAAACCATGAACCTATCACACACGGCACTAACAGAGCAGGTAATGATGCTCAGTTACAATTCATGATTTATTAAAGACACATGGAGTTAGAATAAGGCATAAGGCCCTGCAGACACAATGATCTGAGGTGGACTTTCACTGGGCCATGAGATACATTTGGGGACATTGGTTTTACTTGCCCCCATAGTTCACCGCTACAAGTAATGTCAACAGATGCAAACTATTTCACTATTATTAACAACCTCTGTTTGACAAGTAGAGATTACCACACTGGTTTAACTCATGTCCTCTTGTACATGTTTCTCTGAACATAAATGAACACTGACAGTGAGCTATTGATTCAAAGAGAATCCAGGTCAGGTCATTATTCTCTGTCTGTTGTTGTAAATGACTCCTGTTTTACTGCCGCAGAGCTGGACTCAGAGCCGGCCCACTCCTCACGCCCCCACCTGTCCTACCCCGAGCTCTTCCACAGCAGGAACATCTGGAAGAACCTGTGTGTGCTGGGCTTCACCTCGTAAGTCATCCCACACTCGTGACAGTAATTTAGCAGCGCTGCAGTTTCCACTTTAGTTTGCGTTGCACTTTTATAAGAGGAACTGCTCTCCTATTTCATCCTCAAAGTGTTTTGACTGATTATTACCCCTTTTCTATAAATAACTCCTCATAAACAATGACAGCTTATTCTTTGTTTCTCCTTCCTTCCTCCTTCAGATTCATCTCTCACGGCATCAGTCACTGCTACAGCTCTTTCCGAGGCGACGTCAGAGGCACGGCCCCCAGCTTCTACTGGACGTACCTGCTGTCCGTGTGCGCGGGGGGCGGCGCCTGGCTGTTGCTCTGGGCGACGGTAGACAGGTGCGGTCGCCGTGGCATCCTGCTCCTCGCCATGACAATGACGGGGCTGGCCTCTTTGATCCTCCTGGGACTCATGGAGTGTAAGCAGGCTTTAGTCGCAGGACATTGTTTTTGCCAATAAACCTGGAGACGGATGAAGAGAACTATTAATAGTCTGTATGACACCATGATGCAACATCAACACGGACAAATATTTAAGAAAGCAACATCTAGAGTGTAGATAGAGTGTTTCAGTCTATCCCGGGACTCTCTGATGTAGCTGTACAGGACATGGTTAGGGTGACAAAGTGACTTCCTCTTATCCTAATTGGAATGAAGGTAAAAGTTAGCTTGATAGATGTGGTCATTTAAGATCTTCTAACCTGTTGGGTTTCATGCATTATGAAACTGATCCAAAGCAAACCGGTCAGATCTGTTCATGGAAAATTATGTTCCAGTTGCTTTGTCTTTCCTCAGCATGATGTCCAAACCCTCTCACAGTTGCCTGTCTCAGTCTCCTCCTTGTGGCTGAACATGAGTATGACACCCAGTTTATGTAGGACACTGCAGTGGCAGCAATGTCAAAGCTGTGTCAGGTGCTGAGCTTTAATCATGCATCAAATGCTGGGGGGGGGGGGTGAAGCACTGGGTGGTGGTGTATTTCGGGTCACCTCTTTTCACCGCTTTCTGTGTCTACTGTTAATTACAGCAGTCTGGAAGTTGTAGAGAATATTTTCAGAGTTGTAAATCAGTTCATATCAACAGGGCAGCGTGATGTATCTTCAATAGTGCTGCACTTCAACTAGGTAGTCCCCAGCCGCTGATGCTTGTCCTTCCTCCTCCCTTTTAGATCTGAGTGAGACGGCCATCACAGTCTTCTCAGTGCTGGGTCTCTTCTCCTCCCAGGCCACCGCCTCCCTCTGCATCCTCTTCACTGCAGAGATCATGCCCACTGTCATCAGGTAACACCGCTACACTGATTTTAAAAGTTACAACACTCTCCTTGTTATTTAGTTTAGTAAAAATATCTGATAAGGAGTGTTTGTTCTGGTTAAAAATGAGCCTGCTCAACCGATTCATGCTGAATGAATCAAGACATGAAAAATGCAGTACATTTCCATCACCGTATCTATTAGTAATGAAGAGACGTTTTAAGACATCTGAGAAACGTCTTCATTGACAGGGGTCACTTTCTGACAGCTTAGCTCATCATCTTTTGGAACAGAGGAAACGCCTGTTCAGGGAATTTCCACTAGTTCATTTTCTTTAAGCCATACTTGAATATTTCAATATACATATTTCATTTCTTCCAGAGGTTTGATAAGAAATTCGATATCCTTCTTATGTCTGTCTGCCAAATATGAGGTTACAGCTAGGAGGTGGTTAGCTTAGCTTAGCATAAAGTCTGGAAACGGCTAGCCTTGCGTTGTCCAAAGACATGCTTAAACTGAAGATTTGCATTTCTCAAAATATTGAACTATTCTTTTAAAGAAATACACAAGAGGGCAACAATACACATGTTTAAACTCCGTATGACCATGTTTTAAGCCGTTACAAGACAAATCATCCACCTAGATGTTAACCATGAGTTTGTGTGTGCGTGTGTGTGTGTGTGCGTGTGCGCGTGTGCAGGGGCAGTGGTGTGGGCATAGTGCTGGCTCTGGGCTGCGTGGGCCGCCTCAGCTCCCCGCTCATGGACCTGAGGAACCACTACGGGTACTTCCTGCACCATGTGGTTTACTCCTCCCTGGCCCTGCTGGCCGTGCTGTCCATCCTGCTGCTGCCCGAGAGCAAAAGGAAGCCTCTGCCGCAGTCCCTGGGAGACGGGGAGCAGTACAGGCGCCCCCCGCTGGGCAGGAGGAGGAGGGACAATGTGCCGCTGCTAGCCACCCCCAACCCAGAGACCTAAAACACTCCTTAGGAAGAGTTGGACGGATCAAAATCACCCACTCTGCAGCTAGAACATTCACATCCATCATGCAGAGGAGGAGAGAGCTGCACAGATGATTGGACAATGAAGGACGGTGATCAGACTCTAAGCTTCCTAACATACTTTCCTCAAGTCATTCCATGCGGTTGGGTCAAGCTGCCATTTCTTCTTCACCATTCTCCTCTTCCTGCCATTCACATGTGTAGACCTCACAGCGACACATGCAGGGAAGTGTCCATCCTCATCTCCATGTGCACACCAGCATACACTGCTGCATCTGTGCGTCTGTCGTAGAGATGTTAGCTGCTTGATCAGGCGCTCCAGACCAGAGGGCGCTCGGAGAGTAGTCGCTAATTATTCCTAGCATTTGAAGTAGAACGTTTTTTGTCGTGTTTGATATGTACGACAACACTAGAAGTGCTCGAAGGTGTGAAGAGTCAGCTTTGTGTACTTTCCTGTGACACCTGCGGTAAACTCTCCCATGTGGTTCTCCCAACAGGGATGGATAGCAGTTCTCCAACATATGTTGTTTGAGTGTTGGTGCCTTGTAAATACTCTAGACCTAGTTTCTTTAACTTGTAGGGCATATGAGTTAAAGCAGACCCTGTAGCTGGAAACTGTACAGTACACTGTACAGGGAAGAAGCGGTGCAGAGGACTTTGAAACCTTTTTTAAAGATGGTGGTTCATTCGACCAAAATCTTGAAATTTAAGGGACAGTTGTATGAACCAACTATAATCCATTTTGGCATAATGGTGAAAAACCTACACAAAAAGGCCTTAAAAAAACAAAAGAGTTCATGTTCAAACTGTGTAAACCAATGTTCTGATCTGGCCTGGAGCCGGCGATATTTATGTCTTATTTATGTTATTAATCTTAATCAGTAAATGATTCAGAGGCCTAGCATTTCTAAGTATTAAGATAAAGATTGTTAAATTGGGCTGGCTGCAAACTGTCACAACATTCCTCTCTGCATGTTCGGGAGCACTGAAGGGCTTTTTTCTGTATCTCCTCAGAAGCTAATAGTTATTTAATACCTCTCTAGGTGACCAGCTGTAAGAGAATAGACGGGTATGAACAGTAGAAGTTTAAATATGACTTCTGTAACCAGGCACATTTATTGTACTGTATGTCAGCACTAAAATGTGTACGTTTTGAAAGAGGTCATCGGTTATCTTGCCTGAATGTTTATCGATGCTGGAGAAAAGGCCTGGTGATTATGCTCAATGGGAGCTGAAGAGGGCCCCAGAGATCCCCATAACCCCGACTCCTCAATCACGCACCGAGGGAATACTTTTGAATGCTTTTTTATTTTTGAGTGTGCTGGCTGATATTTAGTTACATCATGACGGAGAATTACCAAGGCATGGCAATTTCAGTGCTTCACAAACAAATCCCAATGTATGCTTGGGTAAATCCTTCCCTGGGTGCGTGCTTTTTAGAGAAGCGGGAGTCATTTGGACTCTGACGTTGGGGACTCACTAAAATAATTATGAAGGACACTTTAGCTGATGGCTTCTTCCTCCGTCAGCCTTTGTCAGTTTTCTTCCCCTCTTTGTATGTTGCACTCGATAAGTCCTAACACGTATGAACTGATATTTATTATCACTCTGTTTTACTTGGCTCGAGTAGTATTATGTCTGACACCACTGATGACCTGTTAAATGATGTGTTATGCAGTTAACTATATAACCTAATTTAATGTAAAATAAAACTGGTTGAATAAACGAGACATGGGCATTCTTTGGACCAGAGTTGTATGATATGCTTGATACTTAACTGACATTATTTCCAGTTCATTCCTCTTGTGTGTTCCCTCTTCCCCCTGCTTGATCTTGACTCCTCCCACTAGGCACTAAGCAGGTGAGCTGTTCCCTCTAGGTGTAAGGGGGCACGGCCTGGGGAACAAAGGGGGAGGGACTTGTTTTGGAGGGAGTTTTGAGACCGGAAAGAGGGAACCCTGGCAACTTGACAGAGTGAATTGAGAAGAATTTAGCTTACTAGGTATGGTGTTACCTCAATGTACTTAAGGAACACTGAGACAAGTGAACTCTGAGGACTGAGCAGCAAACCCTCATCTCGACTGCCGGTGAGTTCCATTTATTCATTTTGGTGTTTTCTTCTTTTTCCAATGCTCTGTTTTGCTGCCGGCCTGACTAATTGATGATATAAGAAAAAAAGAGATATGGCACAAGCTGAAAACTAAAATCATTATCAGGTGAGTATAAAAAACATCAAATGTATCAGGAAGGAAATCCATATTTCAAAACAGGCAGGCAGCAAGTTAAAAGCACACACTTTGATAAATGGGAAGGCCATCAGTGGAAATAGTCTGGTTTAATCCTGCAGAGCTAATGAATTGGAAACAGGTGTGTGGGAAGGTAAGTCTGCAGGTCTGATGAGTGTGGGTGGGAGGTGTCAGGTGAACAATAAGCCAGAGTCTGAGAGCATCTGGTGGAGGGTTTGAGGAACGTCTGGGGATTTAGACATTTGTAAGAAATTGGTATTGTTTAAATCGAGTTCATCATGTAACATTTAAAGAAGTATTTTTCCTTTAATTGCAGAAATGTGTAATTATTGCTATAATTGAAAGTTATTGTACATTTCTTTAAATCGTTTTTTGTTCTTTTTAATCCTTGTTTTATTTTGTGGTCCCTTTTTATCTTACGATTGATTTGATGTGACTGTGTTTATGTAAGCTCAGCACCAAGGCATTGACTACTGGCATTTCCAGCAGTGTGATGGCATTACTAAATGATAGAGGAACAGTACCGGTTAAAACCACAAGATGGAGATGAAGAACACAGCACAATACTCACCTGTTATTCCCGAGGAACGTTTTGTCGCACACTGAAATGCTTCTGTGTGTTTTTAAGAAAACTCTGCTTGGGGAACCAATGTAGGATCAGTTGAGCATGTAGATTAACTTACACGAGCTGGACATGTGCAAACCAATTTTTCTGAACCGTAGGCCTACTGGAAATCAGAGTTATAAAGTGAGGAGTGGTTGACAAAGGACTCGGATCTCTTATTCAAACAGCCTATTTGCCACAAAAGAAGGGCATCTAGAGCACGGAATGAACTATTCATAAGCATGTTTTCAGGAGTGTTATAAACTCCTGAAACTGCGAACGTTTTTCCATTCAGACATCTCTGTGCACAAGTGGCCGCTGATGTCAGCATGCCGTCTGTCTTTGTCTGCAGACATGGCAGCAGAGCAGGAGAGACATTGTGACGAGTGCAAGACAGCTGAGAATGAGCCTCTCAACACAGACTGGTATGTTCCATCCTGATAGAAAGAACAATGCCCTCAAGGTTAGAGGGCTCCTCTCTGAGCACGAGGTGCAGATCTGTGAAAGTTAGAGAGCAGGGCAAGATGGGTCATCATACTTTCTCCAGTCACATAAGAGCCCATCAACACCTTGTAGAGGGGCTGAACACTTTCCCCGAAGGCACTTGACCTTTACTTGCCGAAGCAATAAATCCAAGACCCCAGCACTGAGCTCAGGACCTTGTTATTTACATTGCAAGTGCTTGTTAGAATTCAGAAGCAGGCGTGAAGTGCCATGTGCCAGTTCAATGAATGCACTCTTTCTTTTTCCTAATACATGAGCAATACAATACACGAGTGGCTTTAGGATGCCAGACTGAAACATCTTTACATGCATGGATTGCTTTGTGTTTAACGCTAATTTTAAATGTTGGAAACTTCACTCACTGGCCTACAATGTTCGACAAAATACGGTACAGAGAAAACCTGATAATTCCAGATGATATGTACTGATTGTGTTTGCGCAAACTTAATCACCATTATTTCATCGGTTTCTCCACCAACATCTTTCTCTTTCAATTTTTTTTTAGGAACCCATTGGAGACAGACAACCCAAGACTAAATTTCCCAACACCCCTCTTCCAGTTTCAACAAATCATCATACATCGCTCCTCAGCTTGTCCAATAAACTGTTAAATTAATCACACAAGGTGTTGCTTTTCAATGAGCGAGTATGTGGGGAGCAGTTGAAAAGACGGATCAGAGAACAAGACCATGTCTGAGGCTAACTCTTCTATAACAGCTGAGGAATGACAGGGTTAGCTTGGTGAAAGCTAATTGGACTCCTCAGGGTTAGGGTCTGAGGCATGGGGCATCAAGTGTTGAAAAGATCTTCAATATAGAGGTCTTGGAAGAGGTTAATGTCGTCTCCGATGTCTGAGACACGTTTCCACTTTGTAGACGGCTTAACACCTCGCATCGTGCACAAATAGCTGGGTTGATCCTTGTGTTTACTCTAACCACTTGTGAATTCAGAAGATTTACACGTTGAGTTTAGGCTGTCTCCGTTCGGCTCCCAAATTGCTGGACATTAGATGTAAGGATGATAAGCGCACATGATGTCAATAGAGGGCAGTAGATTGTGTTTGGCACCAACATGGATTAATTTCTTATTCACTTTTAAATGTTTTAATTGGAAAATAAAATCAACTTTCTTAAATTGTATTTAATAGCACACACACACACACACACACACACACACACACACACACACACACACACACACACACACACACACACACACAATAGTAATGTCATTGCTGTGTGACAAAGGTCAGCGCTTCCGCCTGAGCTCAGTAGAAGTAATCCCAAAACAATTTCACAGGTTTATCTTTGTCCTCAAGGGTAAATAGAAGGAAACAATGTCAGACCAACAAGAAGGAGTGTAGAGTTCCAGTTTGAGGTAGCAGCGAGTGCCAACGTAGGGTGGTGACCTGATCGTAGAACAACAGCTGCAACTGTCACAATGTTCTCACTGAGCCTTTATTGTTCAAACCTAACCGCACTTAAGAGAAACTCAAGTATGACTGATGCAGAGGCTATTATTGTTTCTAAGTTTCTCTGATTGTTGAACACATCTTTTCTTTGGTTGACATTACTGCCCACGTCCAAAATGGAATCTATATCTGTTGAAGACGCAGCGCTGTTTTATATCTGTTATGTTGGGGGTGTGTAAGAATGAGATGGAGCCAGTAAATGTGATTCTAAGTTTGATACAAAGTGACTCACGGGGTCTTTGCAATCTGCTTCAGTGTGCCAAAGAAGGTTGTTATGGCTTGGGTAGTGTCATGTGGTTATCTCTGAGCTCCACGACAGCAGGAAAGAATGGGCCCTAAACGCCTCTCAGTATGGGTTGTACCTTAAGTGTTTTTACTTTCCGTCTCAGGAGTAACAAAACAGAAGAAACATATCAGCATTTACTGCTCTTGCACTTTCATAAGGTTTGTTGTATTTTGAGAGACTGTGGATTTTCTGAAAATGTGTCTTTTAGGGTTTGGTTGTACCAAGCCCCACGCTCACAGCCTCAAACCATAGTCCGATTATTGACATCATGGTTGCTACATAAACTTGGTACACAGCTTTTGATCCATCGCTGTTTCTTCGTTTCCAGTCTACATATTAAGCTAAGTTTTTTACTTTTGAACATGTGGCACGTGAGGGCGGTATCAATCGATCCTTTTAACTCTCAGGAAGAAAACATATTCAGTCTTTAAACTGTTTGAACACAGGCCTTTTTCCTAATGGCCCAATCTGAGATAATGCCACTCGATCCAAACTCTATTAATCACATAAAGATGATTACAATACAAAACAATACAACCCCCCCCTATGTCACATATGTCTGTTAACCACCTGCCATATCCTTCTAATTCCCATGTTGACAAACACACCAGGGCCCCTGCTGCATTTAAGAAGGCTCGTGGGGCTGTGATGACAGCAGTAGGACGCGGGCAGCTGGGAATGACAGCCAGCGTGTCCCTTGACGTGCTGAGGGATGGTACGCTGGTTGCAGACAAGCACCTGTCAAGACCTCCGAGGTCTGAAGTTGAAAGTGTTAATCTGTTTAAGTCAACGTGGCCCCAGTGCTTCTTGAGGAGGTCTTCAGGTGGTCCACTCAATAGCAGTCATTGAAGGATCTGCTCTGTTAATGGGACAGTTGTGAGAAGCCCCTTGTCATTGATAATGTGTTAAGGTGTTTGTGGTGGGGGGGGTGATAAGTGTGCTGTATGACCCTTGTATTTAAATACAGTATGGTCACTGAAACCTTTGAGAGCAGGCAGCTGTCATACCTAATCTTTTATTAAAGATGAAGGAAGGTCAGCTGAGGTCCCCTGGGAGGCCAGCTAGGCGACCACCCGGAGAAGGAATCCAAGAGAAAAATTCACAAGTTTATCTTTGTCCTCCAGGATAATAGAAGACAGACAATGACACGGTGTGTAGACACACAGACAATGCCTATTGTCATGGAGGCAAAATGGGCGATGGTCCTTTGTTCTTAAATATTCATAAGAAAGTGTTGAAAAGGTTTGGTGAAGCTATTTTATTGTCATCATTATAAACAAATCATATTTCTCTTGAGGAGCAGACAGGATCAGATCCACATACATAGTTCTGGCAAACAAATGTGGTTTAATATAATGAAAAGTAACAAACACATGGATAAGTTTTGTAATTTACTGGCTTTTCAGTCTCTTTAAGGAGAGAACTGAAATAGATGCTGATCAAAGTCAGCTCTTACATTTCAATCCACTTGCCAATGGTTACTTGCCAGTTATTTGTCTCCACAGCTTTAATCTCCAAATACAGATCTTTCTTTTTTTAATTAGCGTCCTTTGTTTCACTGCTCGTCCCTGATTGGTTGGCTGGGTGTTGATGCTCTGCCTCCAGGATGGATATAAAGAGGGGATCAGAAAGCGGGATAAGTTCGGGAACTTGGCAACTGCAGGTAAGTCCACAGACAAGTTATAACTCAACTATTATGTCACATATTGTACATACTACGTTAATATTTCAGTTGTTTCTTTTTCCAGAGACACACCAATTCAATCAACAGTAAAAGGAAAAGGAAACAGGTAAACAGTCAATGTGGTTAACTTTTCAAAATAACTTTTCTCTGAATAATGCTTACTTGAAAAAATAAATCCCAGTTCACAGTCTTGATTATCATAGTTCATAGGAACACTGTTTTCTTATTTTAGGAATTTTTACAAAACTGCCTGGATATTCTCTACAATAATATAGAAATGCATTCAATCACCAACCCTAACTTACAACACATTTCTTTATAAGTCATACACAGATTGTTTATGTTGTACAACAACTACCAAAGGGACCATGCAACCAAAAATAAAATGTGTTGGTTCACAGCCTTCAAGATGGCAGCCGACGCCCTGATGGCAGAGTTTGGGGCTGCTGCTTCCTTCCTGAGAAAGTCAGATAGGGAGCGTCTGGAGGCCCAAACCCGAGTCTTTGACATAAAGAAGGAATGTTTTGTGCCTGACCCTGAAGTGGAGTACGTTAAAGCCCTAGTCACTCTAAGAGATGGTAACAAAGTCACCGTTGAAACTGAGTTTGGAAAAGTAAGTATATTGATACTGACAAACTGAGGTGGGAGAGTGGTTGTTTCATTGTGAACTTGATGAGTTTTTTGACAGTTTAAAGTGAAATATTCCCTGTGGTAAATGATTTCAGACTGTAGTCCATAAGGAGGAAGATATTAACCCTCAGAACCCGCCAAAGTTTGATAAAATTGAAGACATGGCGATGTTCACCTTCCTCCATGAACCTGCTGTGCTGTTCAACCTCAAAGAGCGTTACGCAGCATGGATGATCTACGTGAGTTTGACAGCCGATCTTCTACTGCATGAAATCTTAATCCAATAAATAATGAGGGGTTTTATCTGTCTTTGTCCACAGACCTACTCAGGGCTGTTCTGTGTGACTGTCAACCCCTACAAGTGGCTGCCAGTCTACGATCAGCAGGTGGTCAACGCCTACAGAGGGAAGAAGAGGAGTGAAGCTCCTCCTCACATCTACTCCATCTCTGACAATGCCTACCAGTACATGTTGTCAGGTATGTCAGGCTCTTTGTAATGCAATGCTTTGTAATCTCTGACACCATCCTAGCATGTTAAAAAGGACTGAACATTGTTGTAAATCTTGCAGACAGAGAAAACCAGTCTGTCCTTATCACGTGAGTATTTCATAAGTGATTCCCTTTTGAGTACTGTTTATGTTTTGGTCTTCATGACATGTTTAGTTCACACGTCTGTTTTCTTCTGCAGCGGAGAATCTGGTGCAGGAAAGACTGTGAACACCAAGAGAGTCATCCAGTACTTTGCCAGCATCGCAGCTGTTGCTGGCAAGAAGGATGCTGCTCAGGAGAAAAAGGTTGGTTTGATTTGGAACATTATGAAAAGCGTTATACATTTATTCTTTATTTTATACCTACATTTTTGCATCTATTAAATCTGCAGGGCACCCTGGAAGATCAAATCATCCAGGCCAACCCTGCTCTGGAGGCCTTTGGCAATGCCAAGACCATCAGAAATGACAACTCCTCCAGATTTGTGAGTTTCCTTATTCAGATTTGATTAAAGATGCTCTGATTTTCATATTGTGCCCAACAGTGCCCCAAACTCAAATATCCTCCCTGCTGGGGTAGTAACACATCTAGGACCTTATCTTTTAAGTAAGATTTTTTTAATGGTTCAATCTGATTTTCTCACAGGGTAAATTCATCCGAATCCACTTTGGTATCAGTGGAAAGTTGTCTTCTGCTGACATTGAGACATGTAAGCAATGTGACATAAACATCTCCATTGTGCAGCACACAGCCCTGGAAGAATGTTGTCTATATCACATCATCTCATTATGTATTTTTTGCCAGATCTACTGGAGAAATCTCGTGTCACTTATCAGCTCAAGGCTGAAAGAGACTACCACATCTTCTACCAGATTCTGTCCCAGAAGAAACCAGAACTGCTGGGTGAGTCCTCGATAAACCGTGTATTTGAACGTATAGAAACGCCACAAGCTTGGACTCAAACTGTTTTCTTTAACAGAAATGCTGCTAATCACCAACAACCCCTATGACTACGCCTTCATCTCCCAAGGAGAGACTACCGTAGCCTCCATTGATGATGCAGATGAGCTGATAGCTACTGATGTAAATGATACGTAGTGTTTGTTAAAAGCTCCACATGTAAAGTTTCACAACCATTTACAAGTTACATTTTTGTTGTTTAAGGATGCTTTTGATGTCCTGGGCTTTACCCAAGAAGAGAAGAACGGCATCTACAAAATGACTGGTGCTGTCATGCATTTTGGAAACATGAAATTTAAACAGAAGCAGAGGGAGGAGCAAGCAGAGGCTGATGGCACAGAGGGTAAAGGACCTTTAGTTTACTTTTATTCTCCTAAAACAAGAATGTAACTACCAGAAAGTCGTGCCTTTTTGCCACAAAATGACGTTGATTTTCCCTGTGACGAAATCCATTCCAGATACGGACAAAGTTGCATATCTGATGGGCTTGAACTCTGCTGACCTCATCAAGGGCCTCTGTCACCCAAGAGTGAAAGTAGGCAATGAGTGGGTCACCAAAGGTCAAAATGTGCAGCAAGTGAGTTGACAATGCAAGCAATTAATCAGCGCTTTAAAACAAAGAATGTGACATTTACATTTGAATGGATTTTATGCAATTATTTAGGTGAACTATTCTATTGGAGCACTGGCCAAGTCAGTGTACGAGAAAATGTTCCTGTGGATGGTGGTGAGAATCAACCAATCTCTGGAGACAAAGCAACCCCGCCAGTACTTCATCGGTGTACTGGACATTGCTGGATTTGAGATCTTTGATGTGAGTATAAAAGGTTATATGGACTTGTAAGGATAGAAATACTTTTCTAACGTCTGTCTTTCAATGCTCTTCCTAGTTCAACACCTTTGAGCAACTGTGCATCAACTACACTAATGAGAAGCTGCAGCAGTTCTTCAACCATCACATGTTTGTGCTGGAACAAGAAGAGTACAAGAAGGAGGGCATTGTGTGGGAGTTCATTGACTTTGGTATGGACTTGGCAGCCTGCATTGAACTCATTGAGAAGGTTGGTGCTGAAATAAACTTCAGAATTTATGAAACAAATGTAAGTTATACTTTTTGACTGGTTTACATGCAAATCATTCTAATTGATTCCTTACCCCAGCCCATGGGTATCATGTCCATCCTTGAAGAGGAGTGCATGTTTCCCAAAGCCAGTGACGCAACATTTAAAGCCAAGCTGTATGACAACCATCTGGGTAAAAGTCCAAACTTCCAGAAGCCCAGGGCAGTGAAGGGGAAAGCAGAGGCTCATTTCTCCCTTGTTCACTATGCTGGTACTGTTGATTACAACATCGCTAACTGGCTGGTGAAGAACAAGGACCCGCTGAATGAGACGGTGGTGGGATTGTTTCAGAAGTCCAACCTGAAGTTACTGGGTATCCTGTTTGCTGGGTATGCAAGTGCAGATTCAGGTAAGAGATCTTAAACATCATTCCTTCTCTAGAACATCAACGAGGAAGAAAATTAGACTTACCTTTTATACGATTTCCATACAACCATAGATACAGGAGGCAAAGGAAAGGGAGGAAAGAAGAAAGGCTCTTCCTTCCAGACTGTATCTGCACTGCACAGGGTAAAACATGTGGTATATATGCCTAATTTGGTTTGTGGGACCTTTTAATATGTATTGTCTTGATTTACAGGAGAACTTGAACAAACTGATGACCAATCTCAGGTCAACTCACCCCCACTTTGTGCGCTGCATCATCCCCAATGAGACCAAGACTCCGGGGGCGATGGAGAATCCTCTGGTCATGCACCAGTTGCGCTGTAACGGTGTGCTGGAAGGCATCAGGATCTGCAGGAAGGGATTCCCTAACAGGATCCAGTATGGAGACTTCAAACAAAGGCAATGATTTCGCCTTTTTCTTTCACAAATCTTTTAGTTCACATGGACATCAGTTCTGTAACCTAGGGTCATTTTGGTTCGCAGCATGGGATATATAATTCAATTGTTCATTTGCAAGCATATTTAGTCATTGTAATAATATTGGTCGTATTGTTTCAGATATCGCATACTCAACCCTAACGCTATCCCTGACGGACAGTTCATTGACAATAAGAAAGGAGCAGAGAAACTTTTGGGCTCTTTGGATATTGACCATGAGCAGTATAGGCTGGGACACACAAAGGTTGGTTCTGTTTACCAAGAGGAGGATTTAATGTTAGTATAACTAATTGTTTAAGGGAAATGTCAAGATAAATGTTCTGTGAATTTCAGGTATTCTTTAAAGCCGGTTTGCTTGGTCTTCTTGAGGAGATGAGGGATGATCGTCTCTCTCTCATTATCACCGGCATTCAAGCGAGATCCAGAGGAGTACTCGCTAGAATTGAGTTCCAGAAAATTATGGAGCGCAGGTTGGTGCTTAACTTTTAACACTTACTGTAATCAGACAAGGTGAAAAAAGTATTGACGCTCACAGATGTGGTCTCCAGGGAAGCCATACTGGTGGTCCAGTGGAACGTGCGAGCCTTCATGAGCGTCAAGAATTGGCCCTGGATGAAGATGTACTTCAAGATCAAACCTCTGCTGAAATCAGCTGAGACCGAGAAGGAGATGGCAAACATGAAGGAGGAGTTCATGAAGCTCAAAGAGGCTTACGCTAAATCTGAGGCCCGCAAGAAAGAGCTTGAGGAAAAGATGGTCACCCTTCTCCAAGAGAAGAACGACCTGCAGCTCCACGTTCAAACTGTAAGATCAGTCATTCATTTTTCATTAAACGTACAGAGTTGTACTTATAAAAACGTGAATGAATAACAACATTTGTAAAATCTGATGTCTATAGGAACAAGACAATCTCTCAGATGCTGAGGAGCGCTGTGAGGGTCTGATCAAGAGTAAGATCCAGCTTGAGGCCAAAGGCAAAGAGCTGACAGAGAGGCTGGAAGATGAAGAGGAGATGAATTCAGAGCTGACTGCTAAGAAGAGAAAGCTGGAGGACGAGTGTTCAGAACTCAAGAAGGACATAGATGATCTGGAGCTGACTCTGGCTAAAGTGGAAAAGGAAAAGCATGCCACAGAGAACAAGGTAATGTCAGCCACATACAATTATACCTAGGCTGCAGTTTTAGTGCCTTTTTAAGTTCTGTTTTGGTTTTATAGTGAACAACTTTACTCTTTAAAATCAGTCAGTCATCAGGCAGGTTTGAGGACCAGATACATGTATTTGTTAATCATGTTTCTATATTCCTGATTCTTAATCAGCTGTGATCTGTTTTCTAAGGTTAAAAACATGACTGAGGAGATGGCAGCTTTGGATGAAATCATTGCTAAGTTGACCAAAGAGAAGAAAGCTCTTCAGGAGGCTCATCAGCAAACGCTGGACGACCTGCAGTGTGAGGAGGACAAGGTCAACTCTCTGACCAAGGCCAAAACCAAGCTGGAACAGCAAGTCGATGACGTGAGTACCGTAGTATTTGTGACTAAATCTCAAGTTGTGGAGCAATGATATGTGGGAAATGTTCGAATTGATGTTATATGTTAGCTTGAAGGATCATTGGAGCAAGAGAAGAAAGTCAGGATGGATCTGGAAAGAGCCAAGAGAAAACTGGAAGGGGACTTAAAGTTAACCCAAGAAAATTTGATGGATCTGGAGAATGACAAGCAGCAGCTGGAGGAAAAACTCAAAAAGTATAACTTATCTTTTATAATCTCACACTCAATGCCCAGTGTGCAACAAAGGCTGATTACTAACATGAACCCTTTATCCTTTTTGTAGGAAAGACTTTGAAATCAGCCAGTATTTAGGTAAGATTGAGGATGAACAGGCCATGGGGGCTCAACTCCAGAAGAAACTGAAGGAGTTACAGGTAACTGCACAATTAAAGCTTATTGGTTGTGGTTATTCTCCTTAAAAATGTGACTTCCAACTCCAAATTTTAAACACATGATGATTTTTTTAAAGGCTCGCATTGAAGAGCTTGAGGAAGAACTGGAGTCGGAGCGAGCCGCTAGAGCCAAGGTGGAGAAACAGAGGTCTGACCTGGCCAGAGAGCTGGAGGAGATCAGTGAGAGGCTGGAGGAGGCCGGAGGAGCCACTTCTGCCCAGATCGAGATGAACAAGAAGAGGGAGGCTGAGTTTCAGAAGATGCGCAGAGACCTCGAAGAGGCAACTCTGCAGCATGAGGCTACTACTGCTACCCTCAGAAAGAAAAACGCGGACAGCGTGGCTGACCTGGGAGAGCAGATTGACAACCTGCAGAGAGTCAAACAGAAGCTGGAGAAAGAGAAAAGTGAGCTCAGACTGGAGCTGGATGATGTGGTGTCCAACGTGGAGCAGATTGCCAAATTAAAGGTAAAACAAAGCAACACAAATGAAAAGCATGCTTCTCCTTTTGGGGATTATGCAGAATTCCCCAAGTGTTGTCCCTCTCATGTCTGTTGTGGTTAATATGAAGCTACTGGTTAACTTGGATTAGCACAGTCAAGATGTTATCTTTGGGTAAACCCAGGTTAGCTGATAGCAATATTATGCTAAGCTAAGACCACTTGTTACTGGCTTAATGAAACAGAAAACTCTATTGGGTTGTAGATGTTGTACGAGTTGCTTAATAATATGACTTGCTTTACTCAGACCAACCTGGAGAAAATGTGTCGCACCCTGGAGGATCAGATGACTGAATACAAGACGAAATCAGAGGAAGGCCAACGCATCATTAATGACCTCACCATGCAAAAAGCAAAGCTTCAAACTGAAACTGGTAATCATTTAAAAAACACACACAATTATGTGGCGTTTCTACTGTTAGATTATGTTTAGGAAATAAAGATATACCACCTTTTTATTTTACAGGTGAGTTAACCAGGCAGCTGGAAGAGAAGAGTGCTTTTGTATCTCAGCTGACCAGAGGAAAGCAGTCTTCGACTCAGCAGATTGAAGACCTCAAGAGACAGCTGGAGGAGGAAGTCAAGGTAGCTGTTTAACTACTTGTATAGAATGTAGGGCATAATCAGTGCTAGAAAAATGACGTGACCTTATGTTTTTTTTTAAATCAAAGGCAAAGAATGCACTTGCCCATGCAGTGCAGTCTGCTCGCCATGACTGTGATTTATTGAGGGAGCAGTATGAGGAGGAGCAGGAGGCCAAAGGTGAGCTCCAACGCAGTTTGTCCAAGGCAAACTCTGAGGTGGCTCAGTGGAGGACCAAGTACGAAACGGATGCCATCCAGAGAACTGAGGAGCTGGAAGAAGCTAAGTAAGGATCCAGTTGATTATTAGCATATCATATTGATCCATCTTAGGACAGTTCCAACACTTCTACCTACTTATTTAATTTTATCAGTCATCTAATGTAATCTAATAGTTAGATTTTTGCATTTGTGCTTTTAGGAAAAAGCTGACTCAACGCTTACAGGATGCGGAAGAATCTGTTGAAGCTAGTAATGCTAAATGTTCCTCCCTGGAGAAAACCAAACACAGGCTTCAGGGTGAGATAGAAGATCTCATGGTGGATGTGGAGAGATCTAATGCTGCTGCTGCAGCTCTGGACAAGAAGCAAAGAAACTTTGACAAGGTAAATACACATAAAATAACATCCTGAAGTAAACTCTCCTACACAATAAAGCATAAATGTACAGATGAATAACAGGGCCTTTTTTCATTTGCAATTTTATCAGGTCCTGGCTGAGTGGAAGCAGAAGTATGAGGAGTGCCAGACAGAGCTGGAAGGTTCCCAGAAAGAGGCTCGTTCTCTCAGCACTGAGATGTTCAAACTGAAGAACTCTTATGAAGAATCTCTGGATCATCTGGAGACCATGAAAAGAGAAAACAAGAATCTCCAAGGTTTGAAGATATAATTGTACTTGATTCATATTTTAACATACACTTAAATACATTGGACTGGGTACCTAGGATAGTCAAATGAATGTATTTGAACAAAAACAGAGGAAATTTCGGACATGACTGAGCAACTTGGTGAGGGAGGAAAGACCATCCATGAGCTGGAGAAGAATCGCAAACAGCTGGAGCAGGAGAAGGCTGAGATACAATCTGCTTTAGAGGAAGCAGAGGTAAACAAAACCATTTTCTTTTTAATGTTCACTTCTCTGGAATAACCTCTCTGAGGCTTTGAAACACAAACTGTGATTTGGTGTTTTTTAACAGAGTTCCCTCGAGCATGAGGAGAGTAAGATCCTCCGAGCGCAGCTTGAGTTCAACCAGGTGAAGGCTGAATTTGAGCGGAAGCTGGCTGAGAAGGAGGAGGAGATGGAGCAGTCCAAGCGCAACAGTCAGAGAGCGGTGGACACTCTGCAGAGCTCGCTGGATGCTGAGACTCGCAGCAGGAACGAGGCTCTCAGGATAAAAAAGAAGATGGAGGGAGACCTCAATGAGATGGAGATCCAGCTGAGCCTGGCCAACAGGCAGGCAGCAGAGGCTCAGAAGCAGCTCAAAGCAATCCATTCTCACCTCAAGGTACAGAAGAGACGTTACATGCTGTCTTTCTTCTATTAATTATTGGAATAAAGGATTAAAAGATGTTCAAAAATCTTTTCAGGATGCGCAGCTGCAGCTGGATGATTCTCTCCGGGTCAATGATGATCTGAAGGAGAACATTGCTATTGTGGAGAGACGTAGCAACCTGCAGCAGGCCGAGCTTGATGAGCTGAGGTCCTTGGTGGAGCAGACGGAGAGAGGACGTAAACTGGCTGAGCAGGAGCTGCTGGATGTCAGCGAGAGAGTTCAGCTGCTGTACTCTCAGGTATGTCAAACATCACGTCACGGGTATACCCATGTTGCATACTAGCTTTTGCTAAAAGTAAACATGTATGATTCTGTGCAGAACACCAGCCTGCTGAACCAGAAGAAGAAGCTTGAATGTGACACTGCTCAGCTTCAGAATGAGGTAGAGGAGGCAGTGCAGGAGTGCAGAAATGCTGAGGAGAAGGCCAAGAAGGCCATTACTGATGCTGCTATGATGGCAGAGGAGCTGAAGAAGGAACAGGACACCAGCTCTCACCTGGAGCGTATGAAGAAGAACATGGAGCAAACCATCAAAGACCTGCAGCACCGTCTGGATGAAGCGGAGCAAATCGCCATGAAAGGTGGCAAGAAGCAGATCCAGAAACTGGAGGCCAGAGTGAGTATCTCTAACTTCCCCTGTGTTGCCTCACATTACCAGTGTACAGTACAATGAATCATCAATGTCTGTTCGTTTAAAGGTGAGAGAGTTGGAAAATGAGGTGGATATGGAGCAAAAGAGGAGCAGTGACTCAGTGAAAGGTATCCGCAAGTACGAGAGGCGCATCAAAGAGCTCACCTACCAGGTACAGTGATAAACATTCACCTAAAAATGAAGCTATGCTTTAATAGGCAATAACGTATGTAATTATTTAACAGGCGGATGAGGACAAAAAGAATCTGAGCCGTCTGCAGGACTTGGTGGATAAACTGCAACTGAAGGTTAAATCTTACAAGAGAACTGCAGAAGAGGCTGTAAGCAAAGACACTACACCTTCCCCTACTGATATATGGTCTATTTGCCTCTTTATGAAACAATACAAGTCAACATGCACTCATCTTTATTCAGGAGGAGCATGCCAATGGAAATCTGGGCAAGTTGCGCAAGTTACAGCATGAGTTTGAGGAAGCAGAGGAGCGAGCCGACATCGCAGAGACTCAGGTCAACAAGCTGAGGGCTAAGAGCCGTGACATTGGTGTTAAGGTCAGTGATCACTGTGCAATATATAGAACTGCATTTTGAAATAATGCAGTTGCAGCTGAGTACATGAAATGAGTTGGCATCTAAAATGTTTTTCTTTGCACAGAAAGCACACGATGAAGAGTGAAGCCTTCAACAGGATCTTCAAAAACATGGTTTGAGTGTAGATTTAGTTTCTTTATTCTCCATGCAACATGAGTGGGATAAAGAATAAATGAATGCAAAACGTTGTTTGTATTTTCTGTCTTTGAAACAGCTTTTAAAAGGAGATAGGTGAGTCTGCACTAAAAAGAAAAAAATGAAAGCCCTCTGAGGGAGTCTTTGTCATAAACTGAATGCAGCACCTCCCAACAACCAAACAAGAGTTGCTTTTGTAAGAGCCGCTTTTCATGTTTTGACAAGAGAAGTGAAAAGTTCAATCGTGCTCCTAACAGCTGCGAGTGGTTGAGAGCTGCTTACAGTTTCTGAATATAATCAAGCTGCTGACAAAATGGTGGATCAGTTGATCCAAACAGTGTGTTTTTTAAGGTTCATTGCAAACACACACACGACTATTGAACCAAACAAATGAAAATGTAAACAAGCAACTGAGATGACTTACTCTCAGCCACCACTAGATGGTCAAAGAGCTCCAATAACAAGAATGTATGTATCCATAATAAAGGACAACACCAGTTTTGAACAGCCAGTGCATATTACTAGGTAACAGTTATTATTGCAAGTCTGCTAAATTTGTATTTGGAAGAATGATTTGTCCTACCTTTTATAGGTAAGAATTGAACACCTAAACAACATATATTTATAGGGGCCTGACATTCACTGAGTAAATAAGTCAAGTATATCCGGCTGCATTCCCGTAGACCAAACTAATAGCCTATCTGTTTGTTTCATCTTTGGGAAATCAGCCGGCAAAGCCCTTAAATATCCCTGGTTGAGTTCTCTATCACTGTACAAGGTAAACTCACCGTCAACCTCTCATCAGCTCAGTGCCATGAAATATTTTTTACATAGAGAACCCAGGTTTTTGGATGAGGCTGCTGGTGGGAGGTAGTGTTGCACTTTTCCTATAAGGACACGGAATAGAAAAAACAGGCTCAAAATCATTGTTACTATGACACATAATGACAAGCAGCCAGGCCTTTCCCAGTTGATGTCATGGCTAATAACACGAAGCAGATTGCGTTGTTGCACTGTGAACGTTTCTCTGGTACAAATCATGCAGGGAAGAGATAAACAACGACGCAAATTACACTGCCAGCAAGCATAGAAATATAGCAACAACTGTACAAATCCACCCAGTCTGGATGTTTTACCCCACCATCACCATAACAGTTTGTGTTGTCACAGCTAAGGGGAACTCCCTCTTGTATAATGTGAAACTGTTGAAGCCCCACCTATAGCAGGCACTTTTTTAAAGTAGATAGCAAGGCAAAGCATTGTGATTAATAATTTCATCAAAAACCTGCAGAATGGAATGTGGCATTGGGCACCTAATCTTCTGTTGGACATGCAAATAAGCGGCATACCTTTTCACTTACGATTACATGTAAATACTAAGGAAGAACACCATATTTGTTAAAGTTATATAATGTAACATAAAGCAGCAAGTCAAATTACTCAGCTAAAACCCTAAAACACATACAGTAGATCAAAAAAAGAGTCACTGTTTGAAACACATTTATTTATAAAATAGATATATTAAGACTGCCAATGTGCAAAAATAAGCAAGCATTGAATAATGTTTCACATCAAATGTTAACATTCAGTAGAATTACATATAAAAAACCCATATTTTTCAAAACAACACTTAGGAAAAGAATCTGCTTTAACCTTTCATGTGTTGATTGCTCTATATACCAGCTCAGGGACTGCAAATGGACATTATCTCAAAGCTTAATCTGGCATAAATCATCATGTTTTATACATGTCCTTATTTAATAAAGACAACTAATAATAACTTATATTTATTTCAATCTCTGAACATAGAAAAATATCATGGAATGTCATATTTAGAACATTTATCCACATTACCTCAGCACTTGTTAAGTAGCAGGGTGAAATGCAAACCTAAAGATAGGACTAGGTAAAAACTACAACCGTAGACAATAGTTTGATCATTAAAACAACCACATAGATGTAAATCCCTCACTGATACCATGCAACTGTCAAAACTACACATGTTAAACAATGCAGATTACAGATCTGCAGTCGTATACAGTATACTGTACATACATTATAATCTTTAAAACAATGCTGATAATATCATGCTTGCCCCTCTAAGGTCTTTTGGACTTGACGGTAACCACCACTTTAAAGAAAAAAGAAGCAAATCATGCTGGCAAAAAACTGTCCCAGAAAACAGGAGACAAGCAACGGAGGTGACCTTAAAGGACAGATGTTAGCCTCACTTCGGGTTTAAGAGATTTGAGAGAAGGGACGGTTAAAAGCAAATGGCTGTCTTTACAGTTCTGTCTCTTTCTCTTTTTCTTCGTCTTCACCAGTTTCTAAGTAATATTCATCATCTGTCGTTGTGTCTGAACTGCTGTCTGTAGACTCCTCAAAAGTGCTAAGGCTGGTTTCATAACCTCTGGAGAGCCGAAGCCCTTTGGAGGACTGGCTGTCCACTTGCATTAATGCCCCTGACGAGCTAGGATAGGTAGGGGAGGAAAGGCTGGGAGGCTGGGACATGCGTCTGGACACTGGTGATAGCGGTGGGGTTGGAGGAGGGGTTGGAGGACCCTCTGTATTCCATGCAAAGTGACAATTGTTCATGCTCGGGCTCCAGAGGCGAGCTTGCTTTGCAGTTGTGGTTTTTGCAGATGGAGAAACTGGGACTTCTGAACTCCAATTTGCCAAGCGCCGTGTCAGTGATCGAGGAAGAGATCTCGACCTCATTTTACCGGGGTCGCTGGTCAAATATGACTTTCGACAGTCCTTACTGGGTTGGCATTCTTTTTCTGTGGTCCAATCTGGATGAACAGACCACTGATCCAGGTCCTTACCGTTGTCTTCACAAGTCAATGCAGATTCAGAGAGGTCACCGACACTCATGTACCTGGATCCGGTTGAGATGCGACCAGGTCCCGATGGTCTACTGGACAGTACTGAACTCACAGAAAATGACCTCCCAGGCTCAATGCCATACTTTAAGTCTGCATAGGAGGATGCTGAGCCTTCCTTGTCCTGTCCTGGACCTGCACTTGGAGGACCAGTGGATGCCCGGCTTCTTCTTGAACCCCCCAGGCTAAATCCCTCTCCTTGCTCACATGGGGACGGTGTGTCTCTACGGCGCTGTAGCTTTGGGCTAAAAAAGACATTGTCATCTGAAACATCCTGTGAGGCAAATGGGGAGACCGGCGAAAGCGAAGCGAAGGGGGAGAAGGGGCTCCTGGGGCTGGATGCAGGCCTACTTAACTGAGTATGATAGTCATTAGAGGCGTTAGGGCTCCTGCAAGAGAGGAACTGGTTTGTTGGTTTAGAATCTGTCCCGCTGCCTTTATTAAAGTCCAACTGGACTGGTAGGCTCTGGTTTGAAAATTGAGGTTTGTTTTGAATTTGGATGTGTTCTGCAAAAGCATGTTGCTCCTTTTGGTCAGTTTCTGGATTTGGTTGGTTTGAACAAATGCAAAGGTCCCCTCCTGCCATTATGTTCCCAGGACCTGAGGGTGGTATGAGAGTGTATCTGTTTTGTGTCCATCTATTCATTCCCTCTGTTCCCTTTTCATTGTCCCCCAGCAGCATATCTTTCTCCTGCTCTTGCAGCACTAGCCTTGGGGTACTGTGATCAGTGATATCACTGACGTCGCTTGATCCACTAACAGAAGGTGTTTGGGAAGCTCTCTTCCATTTCCATGGAAACAATGCATCATCATCAGACAGTCTGGTGCTGAATTTTTGTTTCAGTTTGCTAAAGACCTGGTCCATTTTGTTATTAGTCTTGCTGGCCCTCTCCGACTCTGATCTTTGCAAACTGTTCGGTGTGCTGACACTTTTATTAAGTGCAAACCGACTTCTCTTTGGGCTTTGTTCGTTGTTGCTCTCCATTGAAAAAAATCTGCTCTTACCCAATACATTGTCCTTTGTTCTCCTGTTTGAGCTTTCACCAGGGGGCTGACTCTCTGTTGAGCTGCTATCACTGGAGCTCATAGGTGAAGGGTTACGCTGTTCTCTTTTACCTTCCTTACTCTGGCTTCTGTGTGAATGTCGACTCAACTTGGTCTCCACATAAACTGCAGTATTTTGCACAGGGTTAGGTGTGGTGTTCGGTGGGGCAGTAACAGCTCTATCTACTTTAGATTTAACACTGTAAACCAGTGTTTCTGTTACACATGGTAAAGAGGAGTTGAGTCCATCATCAAATCTGCTGTCAACAAGTAATATCTGACCATCTTGGCTGCTGTTTTTGCTACGATTGATACGTTGATACGTCTCTGAAACCCCACCCTTTGTACCTCCTTGGGTTGCAGTTTGGTTTTGGAAATGCAAGGATAGGGCCTGGGGTTGTCTGACAGGTGACAGAGGGGGTTTAGACGTAGGAAAGGTCATGGCTGCAAGGGGATCAGTCTGCATAGAAAGTTGTGGGGTAACATTTGACTGACACTTCTGAAAGAGGGGGGATCTGGGTATTATAGTCTTAGTTTCTCCCTGTGTTGACCTGGAGGACATGAGACTGGAGTACGGTGGGGAACTATATCGAAGTTTATAACCGCTTGAAAAGTCAGGAGGGAGGGAGAGAGGAGCAGAAGAACGGCAATGAACTGTGCCAGACTCCACAGATAGTGTCCTCTCAGGTCTAGGTGTGGTTGAGTCCTGTCTTCCTGGGTCAAACATCATACTGTCACTAGGACTTTGTTTAGACCTCTCTTGCTCTCTGGATCCTGAATCAGCAGAGTCAGAAGATAAGGATCGATACTTCCCACCTTTCACCATCAGTATGCTGGAGGTCTTTGGGGTAGGGGAGTAAAGGGGAGATGTGTTTGTTGTTGACCTTAAAAAAGAAAAGATGGATGAATTTTTGAGGCCTTGTGGTGAGCTAGAGGCAGTTTGAGGGCTTTTGGGGACTTGAGATGGTTCCGGCTTTTTGCCAGTGTTGGGCTTAGGATCCTTCAGATCCACTGAGTCCTCCCATGTCACTCGTCTCACTCTCTTCCCTTCCCCACGGGGGCGCAGTTTCTTTGGGTCACTTTCTGGGCTGCTTAAGAATTCCCTTCCCTCTTTAGAACTAGAAGTGTCTGAGAAGCTGGGGCTGGTATTAAAAGGGGTGGCAGGGGGGGTTAAGAGAGAAGAAACAGTGATGATGGGAGAAGATGTAATAGCAGGAGGGACAATAGGAGTAAGGACAGAGGGGCTGGGGGCAGCTCTGGCTGCAGGATGGCTGCAAGTGGTAAAAGGAAAGCTGGTGGAAACAGTTGATACAGGAATGCAGTTTGTTTTAGTATTAGCACTGCCTGTGGGAAACAGGCTGGACACAGTTTCAGGTTGGAGAGGCTTGTGAACGAAAGCATAACGTCTTTCAAAGCCAAGAGGTGTGGCATTTGCTGTGTTGGGGAATTTAGGAGGTTGGGAAGAGCCTGTGTATGACATGCTAATGTTGGTCTGTGAACCGACTGGATCCGATTGGAAAGAGGAAATGGTTTTAGTGTTTGGGGTTAGGGAAAGACCCAAAGTAGTTTTAGATGTAAGCTCTTGACTACTGAGAATGTTGGTCGTAGTATGAGGAAGAGGTGGTTTGTTAAACATTTGAGAGTTCTTGTTCTGTGAAGATGTGGGGGTGGTGTTAGTTTTGGATGTACGATGATTATTATTGAATTTGCTGCTGCTCTCAGTGGGTGCAGTTGAGCTCTTGGCTTCTAGCAAAGTAGCTGGTAACTGAGTTACATCTGTTGTAAATACTCTTTTATTTACATCATGCCTGATGAGATCGATAGGGTGACTCAGTGGTGAGTTAACTGTAGGTCTGCTCATTTTAGAAGTAGTCACAACATCGGGCAAACTCTGAGGCTTTTGTGGTTCTCTGTTGTCCAAATTGGAACCATATTGCGGTTTGTGAAGTCTGCCTGACTCACCCTCAGGTGAATCCCCAGCATTTCTTTGTTTGAGATTGGGAGTTCTTTCCTGTGTCATCATAACAAGGTTCATGTTACCTTTACGAACTGACTCTCTTGTGGTATTGTTGAATCTGTTGTTGAGAATTTGACTACTAAATCTTCTGTTGTCAATTGGACTTGTAGAGGCCAAGTCTTTATTATTATTATTGCAGGGTGGAACCAAGTGTGTGTCGGGTTTTTCATCATTGACAGCCAGAGGGGAACTGCCGTCCTGGGTAACTTGTTTCCACCAGGAAGTGGATGTTAGGGTGGTCCTTCTTGGAAGGGAAGGTTTTTTTAAGAGAGCAGATGGGTCATATTGAGAAGGTCTCAGTGAAGAGGAAGAGCTCTCTGGGAATACATTTGTACTTTGGTCTGAACCCCTGTAGTTCTCCCGCATCTCTGATGGTACTTTACTTGGATATTCTGTGTACTGGGTCCTGTTCATTGTTTGAGGTTGTTGGGAGAAGGGTGTGTTTTCCATGTCTTTATCCATGAATGAAGGTGAAAAGAAATGCGTTTCAAATGTGTTCCTTTCCCTTTGATTGGAGGAAGATGGGGAAATGATGTTCCCCCTTTCATTTGTCCTATAAGAAATGGAAGATGGAAAGAGGAGGGAATTTGATCTCTCTTGCCCATTATTGTTGAAGCTTTGAGAATGGTGCGGTGAGAATACTTTTCCATCTCGATCACTTGGCGAACTGCTCTGGGGCGAAGAATCTGCATTAGAGTTCCTGCCATTAGAGTAAGTTCTTCTTAATGACAGAAGCATGCTGCTGGTTGTTGGTTTTGAACTTAAAGATGACAGTCCTAGTTGATGACCAGTTTGTTGATTCATCCTTTGTTCATTTTGGTCAAGGGAGAGGGGAGACAATGGAGATAATGCTCTGGGTACAGGGCTTACAGCACTTGGGTCCATTTTTCTATTGCCTATCCTTTCAGAGTTTACATCCAAAGAGACAGTATGAATCATTTTCCTTTTGGATTCATAGTCGAGGCTTGCAGGTCCACTCTTGGTTGACCAGCCCACTGTGTTTCTCCTGGGACCCAGAAATGGCACTCTTGATTGGGCTTGTGATCTTGCTGACAAAGGCCTGTCCACAGTGTCTTGAAAACGTTCATGTGCACGGTTTGCCGCAGTGTTTGTCACGTCCTGTAAATTCCCATGGCCTTCAAAATGGCCAGGTCCTTCAGGTCTTTTGGTCCGTCTTAGTCGGGCACTCCAGTGTGGGGCAAGAACTGTTACCACAGTGGAAGACAACATTGTTCTATTAGTGTTTGATAGTTCCACAAAATCAGTATGTTTATCAAGCTTTGCCTGGTCTTTTAAATCCTCTTCTAACTCAACTGCTAAAGTGTTAGTCCTTGGTTGTGGCCCACATGTAATGTGTAAGCCATTAAACCCTTGAGGTCCTGACTCCCCATTGGAGACACTTTGAGTTGTACTCAAGTCCCTGGGAGCATCCAATTCATTGCAAGCAACTGTAATAGCCTTTTCCCTCTTCTTGGCTGGAAATGGTATCCTTTCAGATGATGCAGATCCACAGGCTGTCTTTATAGAGGTGTCTGGTGGTGATGTTGTCCTATTAATCTGTTGGAACATAAAGAATTACTGCAAGTCAGATATTATACACCATTTTATCTTTCACTATATCTACTATTTAACCATCTGGAATCTTAATCATACATATTCACATCATTACATATTTACATCTCACAATTCAGACACAGAACAGTTATGTCTAGCTGTATCACTAAAGCCAAGCGCTCATCATACGTTCATTTCGTATCATATCTATGCAAGTGACTTCCATGCTTAAGCAGCAAACTCTTTGCCATTTACAGTTGGTGTGCAACAGTGGCACGCTATCTGAGTTGTATATTGTATAGTGTGCTGGCAGAGGTCAGAGCTTTGCTAAGGCTTTAGTTCCCATGGTGTAACTATTTAAGCGATTCAGGTCTTGACTAACAGGTTACTTTGAAAGAGGTGAGATTTCTAAGAGCACACACACACCCTATTGCTTATAACACTTAAAATAATAATCAGTCTGAGGTTTTCAAGAATACACAATGGCATTAATTATGTTTTGAAGTTTTCAAATAATAATGCACAATAAAATAATTACTTCATGTGGATTTTAATGACATTCAGAGGCTTTACACTTATTGTTGAATAACTGGGAGGAAAATGTGCAATTTGATATTTGTTTTAGATGCTACTCTTTAATGTAGTGGCTCAAACATAAACATTTCAATATGAATTATTATTATAAACGTTGTTGGTAATTCTTACCAGATACAGGTTGCTGTTCTCAGTCTCAGCCCTCTGCGTTTCAGTTAAACTGGCAGAACAGGAGAGAGAGAAGACAGGAAAACCATTAGGCATGCTAGTTAGGATTACACCTGTCACCTATTTTTAGTGTAGATTAGACATCAGTTACGATATGCTTCACAGGTTCATGTTAACCTACTTGTGAACAGACGTGTTATGTACATAAAAAAGGAAGGCCGCAAGGAAAATATGACCAAGCAGTTCATCCAGCGAGGTGACAGGAGTTTTTCTATCCTTCGTCTTGTAAACTACCCAGTTGTACATTTACAGAGTAAGATATTCGCAGTGATGTGTAATGGATGTTTGAGAATTGTAAAATGTTGGACTTTAATGTTGTGAATCTTGCACATGATATTTAGAGTTGGCAAGAGACCTTGATTTGTTATATAAGGTTTCACACAGCAAGACCAGCTTCATCCGACCAGCTTAGAACACAACCACCGATATACCTAACAGCAAATGCGAGTGAAATATCCGAGCAATAAAAGGTATAATATCTCTCTTCATTTGAACACACCCAGTCGTCCTGTGCTCTACTTTAATGTTTTGGTGTGAAATATTTGAGGCACAAGACACATTTGCCACAGCGATGCTGATGAACAGGATGGTCAGCATTCCCGTCCTCAATCCCTCTCTTTACTAACCGTTTTCTCACAGTAACCTGTGAACTTCAGTCACACCTCTAAAGCATTTATGATAGCACTTTTAAAGTATTTTCATTTCCAACATGATAGCACAAGCATCAAACATGGGCGTGCTGTACACAGAAGATTACAGTTAATAAAAGATATCTATAAAAGGTCATGTTGGATGGTATGAAAGTAGGCAGGTGGCTAGCAAGCAACTCAGAGGTGTGTTCTCTCTTGAACCAATAAAGCAAAGTCGATCAATTCCTTTTGTGGATAGGGATATTGTAATCTCCGGCACACATTGTCATGCAAATATGTTAAAGGGGGACTTTTTTCACCATACATAATGTAAAACACACATATTATGTCATATCTGATTACTTCTAAAGAAAAGTTCAATATTTCCCCTAAAATCCTGACTTAATTTGCATATCTGACTTGAGGAAGTACAACCATGCAAAAAAAATCTGCCCAGGGGTAAATCATTTGAGAAAGGAATGTTAGGAAGATGAAAAGAGAAAGGCTTCTTTTCTTCCTGTCCGGGATACCAGGGCATGTCATGTATAGTTACAAACTGCACAAGTGCGTACGTACTGTTCACTCACAGGCAAACACACATAAGCGCATGTCAGACCTACTTTTACGGGTCACATTATTAGGTGCACTTCCTTCTTTGCACACAGAGCTGACCCTTTCACCCAGTGTTTCACAACCTTGCTCAGACATGGTTCAGTTGTTCAGTTACTGATAACTAAAACCAAGAGACTTAGTGACTCATTGGATTCAGTGAGCCATTTGTTGGGAAGGTTTAAGGACTTATTAAAGATCAGAAACCGATAATAATAAGGACCTAATGCCATGAGTGCTCGTCCCAAAGTAACGCTTTTCTTGCTCACCTTTGCAGACAGGGGGCGATTTCCTTCTTGTGGTTTAGCTGTGGATTCCTGGAGAATCTGAATAGGAGGCAGGAGGTGAATTTAGGTTCAATGGGCTTCTGGCTCTGGACCTTTGATTCACCACAGTGAGCAGCCTCTTCCTCTTTGTGCCTGTCCACTTTTAATATAAGTGCTGTAATAGATTCCAAATAGGAGATTATGTTCTGGTCACTGCTGTACATGACAAAGTCCAGACATTTTACTTATTTAATGTTGTGTGTGTGCAAGTCACCTTTGAGGGTTGCTTCCTGTCTGATGGCTGTTTGATGACACTGCTGTCCAGTTGCGGTTTCATCATCACGATAGTTCTGTTGCTTGAATGTTTCATCCTGCTGTTCTCTAAGGCATAAAACAGAGAATTTGATGGAATTAATTTACACAAATTCTGGCTCTTGATTCACTACTAAAGACATTAAATTATACGAAAGATTGGCTGGTTGCAGCCCTTATATCACCTGCCACAGAACAGCCTCATAATGAAGCTGCTGAAGGGAATGATAAACTATTTAAATGTATGCTGAAGGGTAATCAAAGGAAAATGAAACAGCTATGCTTCCCTCATCTTATCAGCGATACAGCTCTGGAGTGATAAGCAGGAGTTATGTAATAATTCCTCTCTGCTCAGTCCACACTTTCTCTTACAACCAGAGCCCACTCACACAGTCACTAAAACATGCACATGCACATTTGCTGCTGCCCAACGCTGAACCCACGCTAGGGTGCCAACTGCTGAGCACGATGATGACACCCCAACAAGATTAGATGGTTATCTAAATATAAATGTACGTGTCACTGCAACCTTTGTTTGCTATGGATAACAAATTAAATGAAAGCAATATTTTGTAAGGTACATTTCAGGAGATCTGGTCCAGCAGTGTAGTACATATTATATACCATTTAGATTTGTATTTCTTGTCCTTTCTTGATAATTACCATGTCTGCCTCTTCCTATCCACCTTGCTTTCAGGGCCGACTCATTGGCCTAATTAGAACTTAATGTCTGTGAGGATATTATAAAAGCCTAACATGACAAGACATGAGAGAGAAACAGGGAGGGATATAGGGAGGGAGTTCTTCTTGCTCTTCAACAGCAACTTCAGTGCCAAGGCCAACATGCCTTCGATTTGGATGGTACTGTGTGTTTTTATCCTACCCTTCCCTGAGGCAACACAGCAAATGAAATCACACCCAATATTAGAGCTTGGACATCTGAACGTGTCATTGATAGGCATTTGATGATGGAGCATGAGAAGCTGTTGTTTAGTTGTACAAGTAACACTGTAGTCATGGCTAATGATACAAAGGCTCTATGGTCATGTGATCCCTCTTTTTTGTTCTGTTTGAGCTCAATATGAGCCGTGTCTGAAGGGACATTTTAGTTGCTATGTCTCTCTATTTCCTAGCATTTCATTTGGCTATATTTGACAGATTATTTGATAAAGAACACAATTGCTGGCTCGCAGCCCTACTTTAGGGGAGTAATTGTTAAAGTGAAAGTACTTAGTGACCTCTTACCCTGTGTTGACAAACCATATGAGCTTCAACATCAATGCTGTAGACATAGCGTGCATGTTATCTGGTGTCTGTGATCTCTGTTTCAGTTTGTATTGATAGTGTAAGTCCATATGAATAACTGTTATGTTTGTTAAGCCCTGCACCATTACTCAGTGTGTCTCATACGAGTATGTTGGTGTATTCTTCCCTTGAGGTCCGCACCGCTGTGGGTGTGTGCCCATATCTGCCAGCTAAAACTTACATAACTGCATGGATACCGCCTGAACTCAAATGTGGGTGTGTACTCGACACTGCATTTAATGTTCAAAGAACCGCAAATGATTTACACCCTAAAGTTCTTCTAAAGATGTACCCAAAGACAATTTAATGACTTAATAACAAAAGGTTGCCAGGACAAAGTTAGACATGTTGTGTTTGCTGCCACACCTCAGTGTCTGTCAGCTTTCCAAGGGAGCTGTTTATCTTTGAGGGTACGGATGGGTATACGGTAGATTTAGCTTGAGAGGGTATTAGCAGGAGGATGTGCAGATAATCAACTGAGGTTGGGCTCTAAACATGCACAGACAGCAGCAGTGTGTACCCATAGAGGTAACTCTAGTGCATGCCTGGGTGTGCAAGTATGAGCTCGCCTGTTAAAAAACTAAAAACTAAAATACATCAACTTGTTGTACAATATCTGGATTACAGAGTTAGTTTAGTGTATGGCAAATGCACACACCAATGCAAATAAAGGCCCAGGTAGGCTTTGCATGCTAGATATAACAGAGGACAGAGTACATAAAAGGTTCATAGATGATTCATAATACAAAACAGCTACAGTCAGTTAATAACCAATCTAGATGTCTAAGATCTGCTTCATTATTTAGTATATTTCAAAAGGTTTACTAGAGCCCAGATTCGTGTAGGAGTTAGAAGCATGTCACACCAAACCTTATTCAAAAATCTGTCAACTCAAATCATCTTAACGTAGACCAACATTTACCATAACACAAGTTCAATACGACCAATTAACAGGTATTCTACACATCCATAACACGTGTTTAGTCCAAAATAGCGGTAAAAACATAATTTAGTCAAAATTTGACTTTCCTCCCAAGTTATTCCCGTTTCCGTTTGCTGTCAAACATGATATGGTGGACAGTGTTGAGCCACGAACCAGGTGTAAAATGATAAATTAAGGGAAAGCTTAATGCCGAATTAAATAAAATGCGTTAATGGATAGTGAGAACTTTTTTTTATCGACTATGGAAGACGTTTATTTTCCCGGACACGAGTTTAAGCATAAACCTGCAGATTTATAGCCGGAGTTTGGTGGAGTTTTTCCCTGTACAAGAGAACTGCTCGCAGCGCGGTTCCAAACTCACCAGTGAGCGAACAGAGGGGTAACAAGTGCTTTTCCACATTTAAAAGGCCAATCCGAAGCACAATAAAAACATGATAATTACAAACTAATTGGTAAAATACCCTTTAAAGACATGTTTTTCTTCTACCTTGCAGTTGCAGTCGGTGTTCCTCTGGCTGTTCGGTACTGAGACGTATCTTTCTCTCCTCCTACAACTCTGAGCTCCAACTCTCCTGCGTCACTTGTTGACATCCTACTTTAACCAGTTCAGTAAGTTTTCACTTTTCATGAAAACAATTAGTGAAATTCATCTTACACATGTTGTGGTGTTTTGGCTAAATGACAGCAGGCTACGTGACCCTCAAACAAGCAGTTGATGTCAACCATGTCACAGTGCGGTTGAAAGTTCAACACCTCCTGACAGGTAAGCGGAACAAGTGCGACAATATAATCACTATTGGCTCCGTCCCTTTCAGTCCCCCCCCCCCCTCCTTGGTAATTTCCTTTTCAGGAAACTTAAGCTCCTTGGTGATGCTGCCAACAAAAAAAAAAAATCATTGTAGTGATGGTTGGTTTGGACATAAATACAGACTCAAGCTGTGATCCAACATGTCACTGTATTTGCACCTTTGTTCTCTTAACATCCCCAAATGCATATTTCAGAAAGCAGATTTAATGTCATAATGTCATTTTTAGCTACACACTATAGGCATGCACGCAAAAAGTGAATCCAAGAAATATAATAAAATATAGCCTTTTTTAAATTGTTGTTCAAAAACTCCTAAAACCTCACTTTCCTCCCCAGTGCATAGGGATTATGTGAGGTCTGTGTGACATTTTAAGGCATTTTAAGGCATATTTAAAGTGTTGCATAATTTCAGAAAACCCTGCTGGAAGTTTTGTTCCTCAGAATTAAAACTTCATTCCAATTGCTGTGGTTGTTTGTTTTATCCACAGTTTTGGTTAGTTGTCTGCAGGAAGAACAGTGCCCTCTTTCTGTTCTGACTTTAACTTTTATTTTTGCCGGCAAAATTGAATTTTGTACTTTAACTTGTTAAACGAATTAAGTCCAATTTCCTTAAAGCTGAAAGGAAATGTGATACATGTTTCCAAGTCTGGCTAACTCCATTATTATACTTTGGACGTCTTAATAAAATCCAGTGGGTATCTTCCAATGTGACTCCATTTTTGTACATAACAGCCTCTTTGTGTTTCCCTGAACAGTGTCTCCTTGTTGAGCTGCAGGGGGGCAGTAAAACAGAGAGGGGACTCTGTACTGAAAATACTTGGAAGATGCCTTCAGATACAAATGAAAGAGATTACAGAGGCATTCACATTCAGAGTTTAAAGCACCTGAGCTGAATTATTTCATGGTTGTCATTGCTGCTGTCTGAAATATGTGCAATTCCAAAAGAACCCACAAGAGGTCAGTGTTGCTTTACACAAGAAAAATGAAAACGCATCCACCAGTGACTCAGTGCTGCACTTTAATCCAGATTATCATTAATCATAATAACGTCATAATAATACCATAGTTATAATGCAATATATGTTTTACTTTAATGTCCTTATTACTTAAAGGTCTATAGCCTTATTTACAATGAGATGTGTGTATGCCTAAACTAATATGACATAAACACATTTAGATGTGTGTGCAAATGCCTGTTATAATAAGAAAAGAAGGGACTGCAAATCTTACTCTCAAATATGTATGTATTGATGGATTCTCTTTAGGTATTCTGCATAAAGTATAACCTATCCTCGTTTTTCAATATCACATTTCAATATTTTGATTTCATGTTGGGAATATAAGGATCCAATCTGCGCAGTTACTGAGGAAACATAATCCAGTGTCAATGCTCTGTAGGAACCCTGTCATCCTCCCCCCTCCTCCCACAGAGGATGCAGGACAGTGTGGACCTGACTCCAGACGCCAGAGAGAAGTGGCCGTGATCATCACGAGGACAGTCAGAAATCACGCTCTGGGATCAGATTTATTCTTGTTGGTTTTATTCCGGCTTTTTCCCTACCAATCCTTCACTTATTCCCCTTGACTCGGGACAGCATGACGGAGCTTGGACTTGCACAATTTGGATTATTTAAATGATGGTTCGCTTCAAATGCACATTTCCACGGAGCTGCAGCTGACGTTTCATTCAAAGTCCGACTGGATTTCAAACAGCGTGATGGATACAAATGAGTTCACAGTACTGAAACTTTTTGTTGTTGGGATTTTAGGTGAGTGTGTTTTATATTTATTTAGTATTATTGTTTTGCATATCGCATGGTAACGATAAAAAAAACTGGATAGTGTGTTATTACGGGTTGAAATATCTTAGCATCACCTGGTTTTTGAGGAGTTTATTCCCTCTAATGAACACAATCAGATATTGAACACGTCAGTCTATAATTCCATTGCCATGCTTTCTTATCATGTGTTCATGAGTGTGTCAAGTTGCAAAGTGCAAGTAATAAGAATTGTGAGAAGTCCCAGGGGGAATCTATCACACCACATGCAGCGAATGAATATATTGCTTTATGGCACCATGCCCCTTTGGACAGACCTGACCTATATTGTTGCTAATGGATATTTCTCGATCTGGCTGATTAGCTGGTGATTAAATAATTGTATCATGTTTAATGGCTCGCGAATCCAGTTGTGAAACATTATTGAGCAGCTTTGTGATTAAAATGCTTGTGTGGAAGTGTCCTGCTCTGCTTGAGTGATGCTGGGCATTGATTGAAATTAGTCAAAGCATGAATCCAGAGAATCTGCTGCTGTGAGCCCTGATATCTATAACTGTAGTAGCAGTGTAAGCAGACTAAATGCTGTACTATGACTCACTGGTGAAGAGGAGTTCAGATATTGAGCTGATGTGCAGCACAGTGACTTTCTGGCTGGTTAAGTAGACTGAGTGCTCTCAGTGAGCTGATGATGAGCTGATATTGGTGCCACCTGGTCTCAAGCTGATTGAAATTGCCTGTCTTCCTCCCATGGGGATACATGAGCCAGGCGATATAGGAAACTTGGGTATTTATTTACCTTGAGCGCCTCAGAAAGGCAGGTCGACCTTGAAGTGGTTAAATCAGAATCAAAGCAACTTCATTAGCCAATAACATGTGCACACTCAAGGAATATGAATTTTGATTTGCATTTATCGAAATGTACATACACAGAAATAGACGTAAGGTCAACACAAAAAAGATCAGATAACAAATAGGCAGGACTACTATGCCATTAGTAGGTGGATATACAAATACATATATAGGAAAAGCATGAATGACAAACAACGGTCGAGTCGGCTCGTGTTGACATCTACATTATGTAACAGGACTTTTAATATATTTCAATATCTCAATATATTGCATTATATTGCTGTAAACAAGTCAAGTGTTCTTCAGGCCACGTAGGCTATCCAAAATAAATACATATTTATTAGTATTCATATTTATATAGTATAAATACATGTAAAAAAAACAGGCAATTTCAACACAATTCAGGAAGTCCGTTGGTCATCTTAAAGAGAAATTCTTATGGTAGTTAGTGAGATGGGGTCCATGTCCGGTCACGACCTTCAGCCTGGACTCCCATGAGTTTCTGCAATGTAACAGCTGTGGCCCCACAGCAATGTACGGCCAAGCAGAAAACTAGCTTAGATGGACCTTTTATGACTTAAAGCATGTTTTATGCTCAGTTGCTGGACCAGCTAGTGTAATGGAAACAGGAAGAAAAGACTCGGATTAATCTATGAATTGTGAGTCCACAAATGACAAATCTCACTGCAGCTGCTGCTGTCAAAGCAATTATTCCCATGTTGTGAAGACATGCAGCAATGGTTTCCCGTGACAGCTCTTGTCTTGACTCAAAGAGTTACCCATCAAGACCCCCGTTGGGAAGAACAAAGGTGGAGGCCAGATGCAGCCTGTTCAAAGACAAACAAATTGTTCTGATTTGTTAGTTGAGCATAAGATCCCATCTGCACCGCAGCAAAACACTGATTCCCACTGACTGTGAAGCATCTGCTTATCCTAATAAACAGCTACACTCTCACAGAATAGGAAAGGCTTTGGGGTTCTCCAGTTCTATCTGAAAAAACATCCCGGTGAATTACTATAGTTAAAAGCTATTCATAGACGAGATATTGTGTTTGTGGATCTCAGTTCAACGCACGAGGCTGATGTCCATATGCTGGGATTTCTCCTTACACATGGATGTTGTTACACCTGCATATTCCTGTAGAGAAATGCTTTCAAGCTCAGTAATCGAGCCAAATCATCTGTGTGTTAGATAAAGAGTGTGAGCTGAGGCTTTCATTAGGAGAAGGGCATTGTGTCTGGTTTTGCCAAAGTCCCTTTCATTTGTTCAGACTAAAGGATCATTCTTATTGTCTCCAAATTCCACAAAAAGACCAAATATTATCCACTCTTTTTCTAGGCAAGTGTGTGATATTGTGATTCTCCCACTGTATCTCACCTGCAGTGGAAGCATGTTAAGAGCATTATTAATCTTTCAGTTGCCGTTAAAGATTCACCAGAAGGGTTTGTCTCCTCGCTCATCCTGCTCCTATCACAGCCTAATGCTGAAGGCTTGCTGACTCTCAGTCCCAGTGTGTGAATCTGGCTGAGCACCATATGGTCGGCAGATTGCAGAGGCGTTTTATACTTCATAGATGCACCTATTAACTCAACGCTTATGCATCTGACCATTAATTATTTAAAGGTTCCAGTAAAAAAAGGGTACTAAAGCTGCAGTGTTTATCCATCAGTCTGGATTAGATCTCATCTCACCTGGTCTTCACTATGGAATTGCAAACATGTGCAAATCTAAATGAATTAGCTTGTTAGTTGGACAATACAAACATTTGAATATGTCCAGTGCTGTCAGGAATTATGATTGACACACGTTTTCGATACCATACTTTAATTTCTCAGTTTTGTTAGTAAGAAACTCCCCTTAATACGCAAGGATGAAGCTCCTCTTTACATATCCTCAGTCATCAATGTGTTGACGTCATGCTCAAATAGACAGAGGAAGAAAAACCATATCTCATTATCTGCTATAATTTGCAGGAGACGTCATTCACTGGTACATGAACATGTTCCTAAAAGGAGGAAGCAAGAGGGCAGAGATGGAGGAGGAGGGTGGTTATTTGACTCGAGGTCTGACAACGATGTGCTTTTCTGCCAAATGAACTTCCCATTTCATAGAACAGAATAAGTGGTAATGAGCACTATTCAACTCAGCATTGAATTATAGGTGTAACTGATGACTGAAATGATAGATTGAGATTAGCTAATGATGACCTCAGAGGGCCACATGTCGTGACATCGAGACAGATCTGGGTTCACGTTGAGTTGTTGAGATTTATTGGGTAACTGAGAAGAGCTCTTTGTTAACATGTTCTCCCCACAGGCAAAGCGTGCAATAGTCTGCGACAGCTGTAAGAAGTTGTAAAAGCATTACAAGGATTATTTGTAAAGCTCACTGGCAGGGTTCATGGTGCTACTGGGGGTGTGGAGTTAGAAAGTATGTAATCTGCTCTACATCTCAGCGTGAAGCTACCTGCTCAAGGCTAGTCACAGCACTAGGGACGTTTTTTGTAACACTTTGGTGGCTTGGTTGTATTTTGTCAATCGGTCAATAGGTGACACCAGGGTGAATACCTCCACTTGTTATTTACCGTCTATAGATGAGTCTGGTTTTGGTCATGCTAGCTTGGCTGTCTGTTGTGCGTTCTTACGTTAAGCTAACAGTTAGCTGTTATTATTGTTTGGTTATTACAGACCAGTCGATTCAGGTTTTCTGATTCCACTAAATACAGAAGATGAGACAGCTGGAAGGTTTAAAAGTTATTTTAAATGACCTTTTTCACATAATTGTGATGAATAATGGAAGTAAAAGTAACGTATTATGTTTCTGGTTGAGTAATTTCTCACATCACCTTAATAATTCATTGCATATTTCAGGTAGGCTAACCTAACCAATTTACCTTATAATGAGTACACCTACAGCAGGGAAGACAGTTTATTGATTCACCTATAGCCCTTTTACTGGTAGGAGAGCGACATCAATATAACACACGTCGGATTTGGATTTCGTTCATTTTCTAATTAATATGGTGGTGAGCAAATTGCCCGATTCTTCCCAGAAGTCGAGTTTACTCTAGTGTGGGACTAGGATTGCAACAAAAATGTCAATGAAGGTCTTAGATTTATTAATGCCCTTTTAGCGCTCTTGTTTGGCCTCACAGTCTTTTGACCCAGTGTTACAATTTTAATGTATGACTCGTCACATTGTCTCGGTTTCGGCATACTAATAATTCTCACTGTCGGCCTGTCTCCCTCTCTGCCTCCTCTGCTGTCGTTATTCTTTCGCCTTTCTGTTTCTCAGGCAGAATGATGAACAGCATGTTGGCACTGTCCTGACCGGCTCCAAGGCAGAGGCCATTGGCACTGCTGGTCAACAACTGACAGAAATACACCTTTTTGTGCTCAGTTCTTTTTTTATGCAATCAGTTTTTCCAAGGAAAATTGTTATTGGATAATTCAGCCCGCTCTCATTCCCAGGGCGTCAAATACAGAGATTTTTAAAATGATGCCAAGGGGTCCTGACCAAGCCTCTCTATGTGAGGAGTGGGGAATAAAAATGGGTTAGGAAATTATCTGTGAGAGGATTTCAGCATCGCTATTCGTTTTGTATCAGAACTCATCCGTCTCATTATCCATGTGGCTGTCTATTGGTATTTCCATTACGTCGGTGATGAGATTTTGGCCCGAGTCGGAGTGGTAACACATTCATCTGCTGTTCTTTGGCTTTTATCACACAGATTGTGCCAAGGGACTGTAATTAATGGCCAGAACATGTTGACATATTTATTGCTGACTAGCTGTGTGTGTGACTGAACCACTCACAAGTGTTTACTGCCAAAGGATGCATAGAAATTTCAGGGGTCCTTGCATTTGTCATTGAGCCCAGTCCCAATTTATCAGAGAATAAAAAGTGACCCATTTCCACTGAACCTCTTGTCTCTTTGTAGCCACGCAACTGTGTCTCCTGTCAAAAGCATTTAGTGTTTTTAAGCCTAATAATTCAAGCTTTCACAATTTTATTCCAACCAACAAATGTTTGCTTTTTATTGGAGGCAATCATTCCACTGGAGCTCCTTTTTGTGGTTTGTCAGAGACGGGGTGAAACAGTGGAGCTTTAGGCCATTTCTGGTTTCTATGTTTTTGAATTATAAATTTGTCTAGAGTTGAAGAGAAGTGCACAGGGACTGCTGATGAAAGCCCGAATTGTGTTGCATCTCTAATGCAGTTTTTCCGGTTAATCATCTTTGCTCACGAAGAATGATGTGGAATTTATATGTGTGCTGATTCCGCCATGTTTTATAATCACATCCGTGCTCTTTATCTGTCACCAACAGCCTTCTCTGTGCATCTGTGTGAGCTTGCAACTGTTTATGCTTATGTGAACACACTTTTTAAAACATTTTTGATGACCCTATTCCATTTAAATGCCACAGACACATTGTTCAGGAGAGCAGCAGCTGCAGTGCTTGCACAAACAAGCCGTGATAGCTCATTGACAGATGGGTTCTCTCCACAGGAGCTTATTCTGCTGAAGCTTTGCTGTAATTTTCCTCTCCACATGGTAAATGGACTGCATTTATATAGAGCCGCTATCCCACGTGCCCTCAGAGCCGTATGTTCACCCACAACATGCTGTCGAAGCAACATCCCTGCAATCATGAGCTGACCTGCTCCATCACCTGTCCTATACATGTAACTGTGTAACAGGTTTGAAAAAAATTGCAATTCTCTTCGGAAAGTCCCACTTAATGAATTCTCTCTTCTCCGCCACTGGCATTTCATTTCTGTCTCTCTCCGTCATGGTCATGTAGTACTCCGACTCACCCCTCCCTACTCTTCCTGCTTTTGTTTGCCAAGCACCCCTCTGTCTTGAACATCTGTGTCATTCTCCACTCTCCTCTTCCTCTCCCTCTTCCTTGACCCCTGGTTCCCCCCCACATGGAAGACCCTACTTTGACAGCCTGGATGCTTGCGCTCCGACCTGAAAGAAGTGAATGTCCTCCTGGGTGTATCTTGTACTCCAATAGTTAAATATTAATTATAGTTGAATTTTATTCATGACATGCCACTTTTGGGTTTTGAGTGAATCAGTGGCAAAGTGCACTCAACCATAAGATTGATATATTATGCTGTAAGTGCAGTACCATCCTTCCGGATTTACCTTTTTTAAATCCCAGTCCTTCTCTCATTCAGTGTCCTTCACAGAGTTTATTCATTCATTTCTGTTTGCCTCACCTGGCACATCCGCTGCAGGCTGAATAATAATCATTCATCAGTCAATAGCTGTGGCATGCACTCTGAACCCCGGAGGCTCGTGATTTTGAATAGGAACTGATCAGGTGGTTTTTCTAATCTCCGTTGGAACCTTTTGTCTAAATAAAATAGCTTCAGAACTAAGAGAGCAAAGAGCATTTAAAGTATTCAATCTTAGCCTTGGCATTTTCTGAATTGTGGGGCAATGCTCAGATAATAAATGGAAACAGCAGGTTAAAGGGCCCTTATCATTTTCATTTTCAGGTTTCATGTTGGTATTTTGTGCTTCTACTGTGACAAAAGGTCTTTATCTTTCTCAGACTGTGCTCGGGCTCTGTTATGATTGGTCAACCACTTAGAGATGTCCCGCCCCTTAGCCTTATCACGTATAATGTGTTTTAGAAACGCCAGTGTTCCATAGTGATGTCACTATGTTGCAAAGAAGACAAAGCAGTCCAATGGAGGCATTTCAGGCAAGGGGGGAGGGGTGTGTGGGAGAGATACTCCCTCTCTGGGGACTTTGGGATTTCAATATTTGCAGACCGTTTGCACAAAAACCTACATATCAGACTAAAGGGAAAACCCCAAACAGCGCAATAGGGCTCTCTACCAACTTGTATTGTTGTATTATAAATGAGTGCAGGGACCAGTAATACAAAATGTCTACTCAAATAACTTAATATTAGTTCAACATCCACCATTTTCATGCTATTGTACAGAGAACTATCACATGTTAAGACACTACATTGGCAGAAGAAGGTGATCCATATTGATATTTATCCACCAGTGAACAGGCACAGATCTGCTCCCTGAAACTCACAATAAAATAAAGGGATGCCCTGTGACTCAGGGTGACCTGAACAGGTCAGTGTTTCTATCACAACAACATCCTCTCCTTGTATTTCTGTCAGATGAGGCTGCCGTGGTAGCGTCTGGTCACGACCTCCTTCTCCAAGGTCATTCACTTTACAGATAACTGGGATGAGGGACAGTCTTTCCTTGTCTGTCTGTGGAAGGGTTATTACTGCTGGAGGATCGATGCACTGAGTAAACCAATTCTGTAGCTCCTTCTTTTGGCCTGTTTAATTCCTGTCCAACTTTGATCATAAAGCTGCTATTTATTTCAATATTATTTACACTTTGGTTATTCAATGAATAAAATAAGACTAGAGAGGACTGGCAGTCTTTTGTATTGCTTCAGAGCACAGAAGTAATGGAAAATCCCTGCCTACACATTGGCATCCTTTTCAGTCAAAGGGAAAATAAATTAGCACAAGGAGGGGAGGGGGGTGGGGGGATAAGCAGCAACATCCTCTGTGAAGAATGTGGGAAACTACCAGTTATCCCATTTTATTTATTCATCATTCTTAATTTAATTAAAGTAATGAAATGAAAGGCTCTCAATTAATTTAACCACGGTAATGTTGTTACTCTTCAGAATGTCAAATTGTGTTTCATCCGCTGGTTCCCTGTGTGCCCACATCGGACTCTTTATTACCTGACATTCATTTAAGAGCTGATTCTACTCGCTGCAGTTGAAGGGCTTTCTATTCATCTGTGGGGGAGTGAGAATATTTCTCAAAAGCAAGCTGTCTGTCTCAGGTGACCTCAGTCTGGTAACCTTAGTAAGTGTTTGAGAAGTTGCTTCATTCAGATTCAGAAATAATAAGAAAGGAGAAATACCTGTCACGCATTGAACATTGAATATCAGGCATAAAATATTCCTTATTATTTAGATTTGTTTTGTATAATTTCTGTTAAACAACAGCTTAACAACTCCACAAACGTCTTATCTGATCTATATTCTAACCTGAGGTAACCGTTCTATGTCTTTGCGGCCATGAAAACAACATACACACTTCCCTTTGAAGGGGTGTGTTCTCATCTGGCTTGTTTCAGTTGTTTTTCTGCAGATGCTGGACACAGTAATGAGGAAGGTGAGGGTGTTATTCATGAGTGCTGAGTGTTTGCAGATTAAAATGAGCCTCACATTTACTCAAATCATCTCATTCAGAACAGGTTCTAAATTGGCGATGGATTGTAAAAGTACTGTGCAGCTGTGGTTTTTATTTTGTCCAAGGCTCTCGACACATTTGAACATGTCACCATGCATTTCTCTCCCCCTTCACTATCCCTCCCCCTCTGCGTAGAAAGACAGAGTAGAAAAAGGGGGCAGCAGGAAGAGAAAGTTACAAATTGACGCCTGATTTATTGTCCTTCTTTATTTTTTCAGATTAGATTTAAAACAGAGACAGGCTAATGCTGTAGGCACAGAAACAGATGAGGTAAAACCTTCATATCCTGTTTGAGATGCATTATTCCCTGTTAGAGCCTCTCCAATTAAATCTGACCATTATTACGAACCCTCCTCTTTCTGTACTGATGATAATGTTGAGAAAATGAGGTGGAGGTAGTTAAACAAGCACTGACACTCATGCATTGGCTTTCAATATGTTTGGGACCTCGTAGGCAGTTTCTCTGCTTTCCTTCCTTTCCCTTTTCTTCTCATCTATATTTATCTTGACAGCGTAACAGACCAGTGGATGACAGCATGCCAGCTGAGCAGGTACTCGACTGGCAGCCTGTCAACCAGCATGTAACAGATTTAAATAAATTGATTTAGTTTCCTTCTAGTGGAAAAATAGCTCTGCTTGGCTGACATAATTCACAAGATTTATGCTGTTATAATTTAGTGCTACGGCTACATTTCAGATGACGGGTGTAGTTGAAATATTGGCTTGGTAGAATCAACAAGTATTTATCTGTCTGAGAACTTTTTTGATGGATTTCTGTTGGCAGCCTAAAGGAAGTAAATAATTGAAGCCTGTCAGCGTCTTGCTAATTTTACCCCCCCACACGCAGAGAATATAATGAATATCCTGCAGACGGGTAAGTCTTTCCTTCCTTCCACTAAGGGACAAAATTACACTTAATAATGCCAGTTTTAATAATGATGTTTCTTTAAAAGAGTCAGCTGCTACTTTAGAAATACTCCTTTTAGATTATTCTGGAATTAAAGCATCCTTTTGACAACACAAAAGTCATGCACACTTGGTTCAAAGACAGAGAAACTCTCATTGAATAAGCCTATTAAAATGGTAATTTGGCTATGATGTTAACAACACCTTGATGCTGACATGCTAGCAGTTTCCCCATAATCTAAACTGATGGGGTTACATCATGAAAAGCTCGGCTCGATCTAAGACCGGCACCGCCCTCGGTGGCCACGAAAAGAATCATTAGCATAACTTTGAACCTCATCGAAGGGGAACCTGATGAAAAATAAGTGAAAGGGTAAAATGATCAATCCACATGATGATGATGAGGAGAGGTTTAATGATTGTATAGTACCCAGAGATGAAGTTGCAGTTCTTAATGAGAGGCTGTTTAACATACATTTTCTAAGTGGTGTAAGGGCTATAGCAGGAACACAGACATCAGTCATCGGTCTCTCACAGTTCTACTTGTGCAATTAGAAAACGGCTTTCACATAGAGTTACTGCTAATTGACTTTTGTAGTTTTGTAAATGTAAAATGAAGACATTGCTGCAATCTGCAACTCTCAGCCTGTAAGTGTTCATGGTAGTAGACACAGCTACACATAAATTGCTTTGGAGCTTTTTATCCCCTCTGCAGAGGCATCTAATGGAAACTGTGGAAGGCTGTTACTGGCAATTTGTCGTTGAACATCCCTACTGGTGAGCTCTGTGCATCTATACACCACATCAACAGACAATACAATATGCTCTATGTACATTTTCTTAAAGTTGAACTACTTTACTGTTTTGGTTTTAAGGCCATCAGAATGTTTTCTTGTGACAAAGACCAAAATGAAGCTGTAATGATACAAACAAACAACAAGATATTGATAATGTGGGAAGCACACTTTGCTTTATTGCAGAGAGCTAAATGGGAAGACTAATTCTGTTCTCATGAAGCCATAGCCAACAGCAGTTTAGCTTAGCTTAGCTTAGTAAACAGGAAACCGTTAGCTGTTAGCTTTCAAGAACATAAGTAAGCCTTGTAGCACTAATCAACAAGTTATTTTAATGATGTTTGTTTCTTCATAAAACATAAATACTCACCTAACGTGCAACCAGACTTGATAATAGGAGGATTTATTGCTCAGAAGCTAGCCTCTCTGTGTTAATGCAGCTTTATATTTGACTGAGAATCAAAGTTCTTGTCTATCTCTTCGCAAATAAGCGTAGTATCATATTTTCCTAAAAGTCAAATTATTCATCTGTGTCTGTCTGGTGTGTAAATGGACAATTGTTTCCTCACACATTAGCCAAACCGATTTACAAGGTGATAATGTCAATGCTGTGTTCATGCCTTGTTCCAGTTGCCAAAAAGATAGCAGGAAATATTGCTTTGAAATATAGCTTTGGTAACAACTGAGAAATTGTATCTGTTATCTAAATCCAGACTGCTATTCATTTCAGCACGCACCGCAAGATGAGAGATCCACCAAGCTGTTATAATTTGTACTCTGGCAATAATCAATTTATAACTGTAAAACCAAATCTCTCACATACACACACACTCAAGCTGAAGCCAAATATGTTTGTTTTCCCTCAGTTCACAGAGCGGAAAGACAAGATGTAGTTTCAAACTTCCCCCCACGATTGTGCAGAGATCATGCTGAAGGGAATCCTGCTGCTAGCTTATTTTCATCAGTGACTCCATCCTGCTTGGGATTAATAACTACTATTAATAACTTAGAAGACAAGCCTCCTAGGCTGGTCTTTTTTTGTCAACAGCCTATGAAAAGAAAAAGTACAGAAGCCATTTGTTTCTAACAAAGCAGAGTCCACCTGGATATGAGCCTCTTTCTTGTTTCAGAATTAGGACTGCATTTTTGAAATCCTCCAAACTGATTGAAAGTCAAATGTGATCACATAACATCGTCTCGAACTAGACAACCTTTCTTATAACGTTTCTCGAACTAAAAGACCTTTCTTATAATGTTGCTGCAGAGCAGTGCTTTCCTAAGTGCTTGTCAAAAGAGTACATGTGGGATATTTGGTTCTGCTGATTATTGCCTCACAGGAGCTTATGTAGTCAAGATGTATTTATGTTGGCTGTTATGAGATGTTATTTTTGGCCCAGCTTGCATGATGCTTATTATCAAGAGAAATGCAATGCAAAAATAGTCCTGTGCAAACCAAACGGCTGAAAGACAAGCTATGAAGTTGGAAAACTCTCAAACTCATTTTCCATTAAATTGGATTTGATGTATTGATTAGCAGACAAGAATGACATTTTGTGGGGATCTTGAGAAATGACTTTCTGTCTCTTTGTGTCTGAAGAGAAGAAAAGAATTGTATTTAATGTCTTGAGATAACAATACAGAAATAAAAGAGTTTTGATTGACGTTTAACTGGGGAGTTTTAGACAGTGCCCTTAGCTGTCTCACTATCCCCTCTAAAAGAACAACGATGACTTGTCAGGACTCCCGATCAGAGCCCCTTTTATGTTCTGAAACAGCTTGTCTGAGAAGTCACTGTCATCTTTTAAAGTCTCTTATAGAAAAGCTTTTACTAGCTTCGTCATATTTGAGATTTAACAGTAGATTCTGTGATTGTCCTTCCTTAAAATGTTACATGTTTTGCTAAAGTTTCCTGAGACTTTTTGACTTTTTAGCCACTCACTAAAACACACTTACATTTGAGTAGTGATTAATAAGATATAAAGTATGAAATACTGAAATTTAGAGATAGCAAGTCTAACTGTTTCCCCTTGTTTCCAGTCTTCACTAAGCTAGCTTTAGCTTTATATTTAACACACAGAAAGTATGTAAGGTACCAATCCACTTATTTAACTCTTAACCCTTCTGTTATACTCGTGTTTCTGTAAAAGTCCAAATATCCCTGAGTCAATGTGACCCAGTGCATGTTTAATTATCCAAAAATGGTCAGAAACCCCAAATCCTGTTTCTTTTGTTTGTACATTGTTTGTACCTCTTATATTAATTCAATCACTATTTAGTGCAACTATGTTATTCACCTCTCACAGATCATTGTTCCATTAGGATAATTCACTCGTTTTTCACAAAAAGTACACATTCATTCACATTTTTCTAGATATAAAATACATTAGTTTTGCACAAGATAAAATGTTTAAAATGGTTTTTTAAATGTTCAAACTTTTTTTTCCATCAGGTGATGTTGATGAATAGAGATGAGACACCTCTTCTGTTCAGGGTCAAATTGACCCGTTACACTATTCTTCTGATCATCTGTTAAACCACGGTGAAACCACACAAATCCAATAAAAGTATAGCTAACTTGAAAACAGGTTGAAATCTACTCAAATATTGTTCTGTCTAAAATACGTAGACGAACACGCAAGGTACATTAAACTGATCCCCTCACAAACGCTCCATGTCGAAACATCCTCACAAGCTCAAACAGGGAGGTCTCTATATTTAGCACGCTAACTTAGTAACAGTGTTTGTCCCACGGGGCATCTATCAGACGGATTCCCCACTTTGTAAGTGTGACACTTCAAAGGGAGATACACCTTCCTGTGCAGCAGCATGTTTAGCTTCTGTTATCTATAACACTCTGTTGTGGTAAAAAAGGAGCTGCTGTGTGCACATGGATGGGAATAAAAGCTAGGTGGGGAAAAAAGGAGTTTGTGTGATGGATGCCCTTTTGTGTGGAGGAGTATCATTGGGATATCAATTTTTTACTCTCGCTCAATCTCTGTTTTTCTCTTTCCTACTTTTTCTCTCTATCTCTCTGCTAGACGTTCATTGAAAGACTGAAAATAATGATGTTTTGTTTCATTTATTCATGAAAATGTGTACTTAAATGGATTCTAAACAGAACGTTCAGATGGTCTTCATTCTTATGTGTCACTTATAGCCTCCTCTACCTAATTGAAACAAAAGACAGTTGTGTATGAATCCTGCTCTTCTTGGCTGTTGGCTATCTGTAGTCCAAACACACCATCACTTTTCAAATGAAAGTGCAAGCGATATGCTCTTTTTATTCCTCTGTGACATCGAGAGGCTGATGGGAATCGTTTTGCCGCTAGTTGAAAATGCAATGGATCTCAGGCAATAATAGCGTTTGGGAAACTTGCAAACCTAGCTAAGCCAAGTGATGTTCCATCCAGCAGATCTGTGTGTTTACCTTGGTATTGTTCTTAAGGTGCTGGTTCCCTTTAGTAAGACACATTTCTCTGGAACTATCTGACATCTCACCATGGCTGTTATCTCTTCTGGGATAACTGCATGAATTGTGATCAGTTTATCCACCTGGAAGTAGGTTGTAACAAAGAGAACGTGTTGATTAAATGAAATTATAGCAAACATAGTATACATTATATAGTTGATCACAATAAAAGCTCTATTGTAATCAGCAACGCTTTGAATGAGCAATGTGAGGTTTGAATTAGGAGTAACTTAATGCAAGAGACTGAGTTAAGATGCAAGCAAAGGATTTTGTTTTATGATACATTAATAAGTTTGTGGTTATCGGACGATCATCTCATTTACTTGTTAATTAACATGAGTGAACCCAGCTGTTCCTAAATTAATTCTTATTTTGTTTTTGTTTTTACAGTCAATGCCTGGATGATAAGAGGGTTGTCAGGTAAGATATCCATCCATCCATCCATCCATCCATCTTTGTCATGTCTCATTTCAGTTACGGTCATCTCTATTTATCAGAGTTACCACACACAAAGGAGGATATGTGACCTATAAATGCTCTTCTTCTTCTTCTTCCTGTCCTCTCAGCCACTGACGGTTTCAACATAGAGCCCACTCCCCTCCGTCCGAGGAAAGCCTGCAATGAGTCCCGTCTGCAGTGGGAGGTGGAGGTCTGTGGAGAGGACTTCAAGCGGAGCATGGGTCACATAGATCCACAATACTGGTGTAACCTCACACACTTCATCAGGTACAACCATATTTCATACATGTATATACTGTGTTGTTTAGGTGCAAGCAAAACTATTTAGTAAATCAATCAAATGATGAAGCTGTGAAAATGTTCATGATCAAGGTATAAAGGAATAGGTGCAGTGGAAATAGACAGGGAGTTTCAACAGTCAGACAATCAAATTCAGAATTGCATTGGACCATATTGCATGTTTTTCTTGAAGAGATAGAAGCTGTGTGTAGACAATTGAAGGGGAATATTAATTTGGTGTTTGTGTAGTTCTAAATCAAATTTGGCCATTGTGCAACTGATGAAATGGTACGCAGATATTGAGTATTTAAATTAAAATCGTGTGTTTTCTGTTAAGATTGTTTTGCCTTATGCTGCTTTGGCTGTTAACATTTACTGTTAGTTTCGAAAGTCTGAATATCTAATGATTTTAAAAATGAACCTCAGAATATGGCCTTTTTCTGATTGTCCTCATTGTTTCTGCCCACTGTAAAGACTGAGTTAGCAGCGGTGTGTGTGATGTCCTATGAAAAGGAGGGTGGTATGACACGTTTGGCAAATGATGTCAATTGTTGATGAATCAGTATATCAGAATAGTTCCTTAATATATATTTGCTTCCCTTTGCATCTATGCATTTGTCGCACCACATGTAATGGCACAATTCATTTAGACAAACACCCACACACACAGAATCAGCTCAGTGATAATTGCATTTTGAGGCATTTCTCACTGCCTGTAACCCGATTTTATTATATTCCCAAACTGGATTAAGAGCGGCAACACCTCCTTCATCTTCTCGTGCAGATGTCTGCTCTGCAGCGTGGGAATAACTGCACCTGTTTAATTCATTCTTAAAATAGGTTAGGGTGGCCTTATTATTGAGACACCAAAATTGTCCCGCAATGGAGAAAAAAGCACTGTTCCTTTTATAGAGAGTGAACTGCTGCTGGTGAGATTAGTCGACAGTTATCCGCTTTTACAAACAGGAAGTTTAAGGGCTAATTAAACTGTCTCTTTACATTAATCGACCAGTACAGCTTATTAAGAATTACTGCCGAGAAAATGTGTCAGCCAGTAGAAAGCCATGAAATATATGTGACATCTGGACTCTGAAACGTCGCCTGTATTTTAAAGCTCTTATCTTTATCCCTCATCTTTTCTCAAGAACTTTTGTCTTCTTGTCTGATTGCTCTATTTTTAAAGTATAAGCTAAGGGGATGTCATCCTACAGGTGGAATAAACACTTGGTTGATAGAAAAGTGTTATTCATCTCAGCCTCAAGCAGCTGGCTGGTTGTCTGTGGGTGGTAGAACAGCTGGAGCTTTGATTCCCAAAACCAGTTCTGTTTTCTAAGAAGCATCTGAGACTTGACCACCCATGTGTATCTATCTCTATCAACTCATTCCTTCCACTCACCTCTGACCTCTCTCTTTTAACTATAAAGGCACAAGGGGAGGGGGAGTTTCTTGTGTACAGATACACATGGGAGCTCAAAATTGACGTCAAAGTCATCTGTGTCACAGATTCGGGGAAAATTTGAACGATTCTGGGAAAACAGCCACCTGCTTTCCCAATCCGTCATGCTTCTGCTGTTTTTCTTTTTACGCCATTATTTATCTCTGGGGAATGTCAGAACTACATGCAGATTTCAAGAAACACAGTTTTTTATGACACTTTCACGCATCAATTTTTTTCAGAGATTCCGAATTAACGGCAGTTTGAAATGTGAGATAAAAGAACAGACACTTTAAGATAACATCAACCACGTCGATCATATGTACAGTATGTCAGCCAAACATGAGCCAGCTACCACAAAGACAACACTGCTTTCTTGAGTTCTGGGAACATCCCGGAACAACCTCAGGGCACTCCATAAAAACAAAGATTGTTTCATAGCCAAAATGGAGTGGGAAACACAGCATGTCTTTCCAGGAACTCTGCCTGCATACGTCCACATTTTTATGACAGGAATTATTCATTTGGGTGAATTTGTGTATGATACTTCATTTACATGACTGGAGGATACATGGACTTTCTCTGAAGCAGCTTACTTTAGAGCCTGGAAGAAAATGATAAGAAGGCGTGAGAGAAAGGGAGAGAGAGCGAAGGGGAGAGTGATGAGAAGGCTGGAGCGAGGGGCCTCGTGTTTGAACGAGATTGACCCCTGCAAGGCTTCCTCTCATTGACAAATGAGCCGTGCCTCTCTGCAGTGATAGGCCAAACACTGGGCCAACATGACAGTGAAATAAACAGTGTAAACAGACCACAGCGGGTACATTCAACACACTTCAATCACTTACAGTACCTCTAATAACATATTGATGTTCTGCCCTGTGTGGTTAACAGCTTCAGGAGCAGCTTTAATATTGGAGGAGGAACAGCAGTGTTGGTCTATTCGGACCTTTTTATATTACACATGTTCACTATCAGGAGTTATCTTCAGCCCCTGGGCCGACCAGATGCTGCTTTAAAGGCATCAGAGCTTTTTGCTGCTGCAACTAATGACAACTAATTGATCATTTAGAAGAGCAAGCCTCATTTTAAGTGGGTTATGTGGACCGCACCACTGGCAGTTACTATCAACTGTAAGCGGCCTGCCATGGAGGGAGAGGACATTTAATGATTAAAAAGATATAATGATGCACTGTTTGGCACAAATATATCACCAACAAAAGGTCAAGTAGGGTTAGTTACTATAGTCCCAACACATCTTTGCCTCATTCTTTTGAATTTCACAACAGGACAGTTTGTAATAACATTAATCTGATTAACTGGTGAGCACAGCTACCAGTCAGACGGTAAAACTGGGTGAAATGGATGCTTATATAAAATGGATGTGAGCAGCATTCCAATAGCAGCCAGTCATAATGCATATTTGGATGTGCGTCATTTATATTTCCATTAAGATGCAGTTTATCAGCCTTTGAACACATGTGGTTATCTTTCCTTCCAGAGCTACAAACCCCCCAGGGCAGTGTTATTTGTGTGGGAATCACTATGGATTTCCGTGAGGCATTATGGAATGACATTCTGAGGACACCTTTTGCTCATATTAGACACTAACCGTTATAAAAAAGATAGGCTTATTTTCATTATGTAGCCAGAAACTGCCAGTCCATGTATGCATGCACAAATATGCTATATCTGAGGCAAAGATTAAGCCTGTTCTGTGTACGTGTTAGCTGTTATGTTATATAATGCTTTGTATATGATGTGGATGAAAACCTGTTAGCTGTTGTGTATTACATCTGGGAAATGACTTCAAAAGTCTGTTACTCCCTACAGTCTTGCATGCTGCATCTTGATCATTTCTTTAAAGTATTTCTTTCCATCCTTTTATTTTCTCCACTCCTCAAACACTCCCTTTGCTGTATTTTCTTAAGTTCTCGGCAGTGGCATAAATCACTTTTTTTAGAAACGATTTGATATGATTATCCATAGGGGATCTAAAAAACGCAATTTCAACCTCAATCCAAACATTCTTTTGAAGTTTCCACATGAACATTAGAGTTTCCGCTGGTTTATTAATATACTATTGCTGAGTTCAGATTTCACAGGAAGCTTTTTCTCAGCAAAACACTTTTGTTATCACTGGCCTGTTGTGCCTCCTTCCCCCATCGCACTATACTATATATCTTTACATCAGCATACACACAATACATACGTCCCCGTGCAGCAGGGCTTATTTGATTTGCAGCACTTAAGCAACTGTCTTTCAAAAACAATGGCTACAGCTTGATGTCAAAGCCTTGGAGTACAGAGGGGCGGCAGCATAAAAATGTCCATATATTATGTCATAAGTAAAGTGGTGGATGAATATAGAATTTTACATTACGTCTAATGTTTATGTGTGTGCATTTTCTTTTCAGTTATAACAACAGGCAGTACTTGTTGCCCGTTATACCCTTTGTTTTGTCTCTCAGGCTGCATACAGGAGTCTGATCAATGGAGCTTGTTGGTTTTTGTTTATAGCTCCTGGAATGTTTCTCCTAATCAACTCATTTATTGTAGAACATTTGTATAAAACATATGTCAAAAAAGTCTAATTCTGGTCTGAATCCAATTTTCAACAAATATGTTGCTGCCCTTTTAGGCTTTGTAAGGCTGCACAACGATAACAGGCATTTTACCAGCCGGGCCTTCTTTGTATCTTTTATATCTCATACATTCTAGAGCTTTACATCCAAATGTAGGATTTGGACCCATTGGGGGCGTATGGAGACAATACAACTGTTTCTCCATTCAATGTTCTGCTGGTGAGAATACATGAGAAACAAATCTGGACCTAAAGGACGGAGGATTCAGGAAAGAGGGATTAAGGCTGGCTGAATGGATTCATCAAAGCAGAGCTTTAAGCCTGGAATCTCCATGAAGGCCCTGAACGCTAGTTGAAATGGAGAAGAGTAGTGGGCCAAATCGAAGTAAAAAGCAGAATAAGGCCTTGCACGATGATGGATTACTTACCAAACTATCAATGCTTTGATCAATTCAAGCTCAACCATAGTAGGGGTTTAAAAGGCTGTGTGACCTTCAGAGAACCTGTGGTTTAATAAGAGAGATTCACTTAATAGATGGGTAACTGTCCACCTCTACCATTATATGCAAATCAGTAGTTTCATCCCTTGAACTGTGTCCATTTAAGTACCCTAAAAGTAGAAAAGTCTTGATGCTCCAGGAATACCTAAAATAGAAGTGGTGATTTTAATCTTTTCCCTCTCTCTTCCTTCCGTGTTTCTCCCCAGTGAGTACAACCTCTTCACCCTCTGCACAGAGGAAAAGTCCCAAATCGTCAGCTGCTACTGGCCCAACCCGCTGGTAGAGAGATACATCATTCGTATACACAAGCACTTTTTCTCCAACTGCACCTTGGAGCAGGTGGTATTAGTGGACCCGCCGGACAACACGCTAACCATCCTCATCCTAGTACCAGTTTTCCTCACATTGGCCATGATCGCCCTGGTGGTCTGGTGCAGCAAGAGGAGTGATATCCTGGCCTAAGACATGAGGAAATGGATGGAGACGAATGACAGAATTCAAGGTCCCAACGTTCTCTATGAAAACATTTCTGTTAGAAGGAATGCACAGAGTTTTTTGGAGATTGCTTCAGTTGGTCAAATTACCCCATAAACCACCTGAACTTCCTGTGGAAACAAGGAAATCAGACAAAGGCAACGCTAAATTGTATTTTCTTGAGTTTGTTCACGGTTCTGACATTGGCATACTGTCACTCAACATGTTCATCAAATGTGTAAATTCTTAACTGTTTTTTTTTGTGGAAATACTTTCATTTGTTCTGTAAAAATGTAGGAGCTTGATCAGAGCTAGGTATAAAGGTTGGTTATGGAGGGAATATACGCCACTGTAAAATAATATAGTTTCGCTTTGGTTTAAGATAAAAATGTCTTAAACAAAGTGAGCTTTAAAAGTCGATCTTGTTACATTTGTATAAAGCCATATTAGCTGTTGTTGTTTCCGTTCTTGAGCGAAGCTAACCAGCTGCTAATAGTACCTTCTTTTATTTGAGCATACAGACATCAGAGGAGTATCAATCTCCTTTAAGAAGCGAGTAAACCCATTTCCTGGTTGCTGAACTATCCCTTTAGGACACAGTGGACTTAGGTCGTTTGACAACACTTATTGGGTAAATTGACCAGCAGGATCGAATAAATCTGTGTGTATTCTTCAAAGCTCATGCATCCGGACCGTTGACCTCGGGGATTCTCGTCAAAGCACTGAACCGTTGCTGAAGGCCAAAGTATCCACCAATCGTGAGAGGTAAGTCTAAACTGGTCAGAAATTAGATTCCCAGAGGACACCGTTTGTTAAATATTTTAACATGATACTGTATGATTGGATAAAAAAGAAGCCAAATATGGACTTTATATTGATTCTGCAAGTGTGTTAGTTGCTGAATAAAATGCCACTACTGGAAGAGGATACACTGGTGTGCAACCCTAAGACAAGGCAACACTATGATTCATATATTTGGGGAATTTCTTGTGTTATTACCTGAGCCTTGACTGCTTTGTCAGATACTGTTGAATAAAATACCAAGAGGGATTCTCAATGGAAACAGAACTATGGACTGAAATTGAGACCTCACACTGTACAGTTTTGCTTTCTGTTTGTGCTGTCTACTGTATCTGCATTTCCTCCCAAGTGAGAAGTACACACTGATGCTTTGAAGTGAATTCCTTTAGAGAAAAGGCTTCAGTTAATGTACACACTTCGTCGGTTCTTTGAACTGCGGTCATCAACAACCACGAGGCAAACTAAACCAAGCTTTTTTATTTTTCTTCCAAAGCATAAAGCGTCAATGCCTGTTGTCTACGGAAACTGATTAAATCTGTCGTACAATAACTGGTTGCTCTGCTATTCTTTGTGATGCAATGTTTCTTAGCTTATGTCTGTGAATCAATGTATAGGAGTGTTCTTCACAATCAAATGCATTTATTTATTTTGTAATTCACAACGCTTGTAAACCATTTGTAAACCATGGGAAAACATTGTTAATTTATATGTTCTGTTGCATTTTTTTATTTTAAATACAATGTCCATCACTGAAATTTGAGATATTTCTATAATCTATGTAAACAAAACAATGCCACTTGCAACTTTTGGCCTCCTCTCTTTGTATTTCACCAAACACTCCGATATGATGTGATATAATACAACAAAACTTAACAATTTAGATGTATTCATATAGTTTCACAGCACAGGAACATTTAAACAGGGCACTGGTTTTGAGATTTTGCCAGTAGAGGAAGTAAAATGCCTTTCATAAAATCAAATCCCAATTTGACATTGTGTATGGTTGCCATCTTCCCCCAGGTGTGGCCATTTAATGTATTTACGATCGCTTACATTGCTACCAGTGGAGTTCCCAATCTGGATTCAGGCGGCCTCCCGGAGTTTTTAATGTAGCATTGTTTTTGCGTACCCTACCATTGAAAGAGCTTTAGGAATTAGGTGTTTCCACAATGAGACCAAACTGCTCACAAATCAAACCTGCATATCCAAACCCTTTCACAGCGTGTGAATGTAAGTGTCTGTGTAAGATTAAAAGGAAAGTGGCTTTCATCAACGTGTAAATATTATACTTTGAAGATCTGCTCACTGAATTATTTAACTTATATTATATACAAGGCAATTATTAACCCAAGATCAATCCCAGACACTCTAAGTCCCAGTTTGCATTTTGATCTGTAGTCCAAATGAAGGAACACTGGCTCTGTTTAACCACAAGTGCTGACACATCCAATTTCTGATGTATCCAATCTGCATGGTGCCAAAGGAGCGTGAAATTAAACTTGTCTCAACTTTATTAAGCTATACTTATTCACTTCTGTGTTCACATTTAAAATGACAGTACGTTTACAGAACGATCATGAAATTTCAAAGGCACTGCTGGTGATAGGTGGCTTCAGTTATTCTGTCGGACTAGAAGTTATCACTGCTATGAACTGGATTAAGGCAAAGCAAATCAATGAAAAAACTTTGTGTTGAATAAACTTCAGCTTCTTTGTACCACTTGTCTTCATTGAAGGTACGTACTCCTGTGCAAACTGAGAGTCAGTGATTACAAAATGGAGAACGATTGTGTAGCTTATTAGCTGCATTCAGCTACTTTTATTTATGTGGTTTACTAACCTGCCTTCCTTTAGTCAACCCTCTGCTGGAGGAAACAATGCTCTCCAAAAACGAATGTGGTTTTACACAACAATACAGGAGTTATAGTACAGATATGCCTGTTAGATAAGCAGCGTTAATCAGATACGTGGATATAACAGCAAAGGACATAGAAAATAGAAAAAGACGATGAATTCATCTGGATTTTGAAAAACCTTGGTAATACAAAGTCAACAATCATATTTGCAAGTTTCCATATCTAAAGAGCGTTTACATCGAGTTTGAATTAAAAAAAATCATCTTTCCTGAAAGATTCTATCCAAAGTGACACTTAATTATCCAGAAAGTCTTGAGAACCAGACAAAACAGGGATTGTTTATGCACTTTCAAGGGTCTTATGTGGTTATGATGAATTGTCTTACAACCATACAGTCCAGAAAACAGGCCTAATCAGAAAAGTGAAACACCTGTGCAGCTGTATCATACGTAGGTGTGTGCAGCCTTTGCAGTATTTAACACTGATACTTAAAAAGATGTTTGGTGTCATCACTTCAAACCTGTATCGTACTCTAACTGACTCTGTATCTTTGGTTTATAAATGATGTCGCTTGCATTTCTCCTTTTCTTAAATGAGGTGGAAAACAAATGTCTCCAGAGAAAATGTGCTGTTCGAATATGCATAGACTTTGTTCAGTCACAACACTTCAGGACACAAACGCCCTGAGAGAGTTTATTCTGTGTGCCTGCATTCAGCCTTTATTGTTCTCCTATGAAGACAACAGTATTATCCCGACCTATGCAAAGAGCCCGACAGCTGAAACCGTGACTGATTTGCTACGCGTCTGTATAAACCTTGAAACAATACAAAGAAAACTCAGCGATGTAGGTTTAAATGTTATCATCGCACCATGTAAATAAACTCTGAGTCAAACAATGCAGTCATCACTGTCAGTGGCTGATGTTCAATGATGTTGACATTGCTGTCGAGGCTCGACTGTGAGACACAAAGCCGGAAAGTCCAACTGAATGACCAAAAAAACAATCACAGTATCATTACAGACCCCACCTAAACAAACAAACGGCAAGATATCTGGCAATATTTATTCAATTTGAAACTGTCCAGGAAGCCAAACAAGGGTTTTGTGTTTCTTTTGAGAGGCAAAACAACAAAGTTTAGAGACACAAACAGAGGAGACAATAGTTCACTCCGCGGTGAGGGGACACATTGCGGTGCAGTTGCCCTCAAGGATGGCCACCTCCATGGCCAGCATCTTGAAAGCAGGAAGGATATTAAAGCTTTTTCCCAGAGTTGACAGAAGAATACAGGGAAGTGGGTTGACCCAGCGGTTTTAACCAAACGCAGTGAAGGAAGTGTGAGAGCAGCTCTGTGGCTCAACTGAGGCTTTACAAAGTTTAAGTCCAAATCTGGCACTTTATTAAAGTTATGTTCTGCTTGCATTGTTATATTGAAACGACTGAATTCTGGCTTCTTTTTTTTCAAATATACACATGCTTAAATGTCAGGAGAGTTATTGGGCCTTGCGGGGACATCAGGACATCAGCAGGTGATTTCCCTGATTAGCGCATCACCACCACCTGAAGGAAATCAGTGAAATCAGCTGGGGGAGTATTTAGTAGAAAAACACCCTGCAGTTTGTTTGCCCTCTGCCACATGAGCCTTCCTTATGGCAGAACTGGTTAACTTAATGATAATAAAAACAATCTTTATCTTTTAATTCCTAGCTTTTGTTATCAGGCTAACCAGAGACTGCACACTGACACACACCAGTGCACAGATATGATAACATTTCAGGTTGCGCCTGACTCGTTTTGAGCATATCTTCACTGATGCATGTTCTAGATATGCTGTATAATAATATACCGTGCAGATAAACTGAGCATTATCAGTGAGGGCGTAGAGAACAGATAAAGGCTAAGCTTGTTTATTTGAAAACACAATGGAAAAGCAAGGCAACTCTTCAGTCTTAAGTATTATGGAAGCGTTGTTGGTGTGTACTCTCGTGGCCTGGTCAAATTTGTATATGCAAAGGGGTTTGGACTGAACACACCCCAGTTCACTTATATATTATACAATTGTGAAAATTGTAATTCCAATTAACAAAAAGAGTCTCACAAGTCCATGTTGTCTGCAGTGTGGAAAAGGTCACATCCAACTTTGCGGGTTTTTAGGGTAACGTGTGGTTAAATGGTTGAAGCTCATGTTTGATATCACATGATGGTGAAAACAGGGGGAATGTATGCAGTCTGTATATATGTTTGAATGGCTGCTACTGTTTTCTCAGCTTCCTCCATAAATTTCACTTTCTTTTCCTGTTGTCTGGATCCCAGCACACACGCTCTCCGCCATGTTTTTAAATGGTTCTATTTTTGACGTAATGTACACAGTGTGACTGATCCCTACAGGGGTCAAGTTGTATGTTGTAGTTTTATAATTAATGGTTAAAGTTTGGCATGTTTGTGTGAGGCCCCCGATTGGGGAAAGGAACTCTCTTGACACACACATAAACACTGTCCACACACACAAATTGGCGAGGACATTTTATTGACTTATAGCAACTTGATGCGGCCCTAACATTGCTAACCCCAAATCGTCAAATCACCACGCCGACCATCAAACGTCTTTACAAGAACAGTGGGCCTTCAAAAGTCAGTTCTCACACTACATACACACACACACACACACACACACACACACACACACACACACACACACACACACACACACACACACACACACACACACACACACACACACACGTACATTTTCCCACAGTAAAAGGCTCTGAAGCACATGACCCAAACAGGACATCCTCTCAATCTTTCACCCTCTTTAGTTCCCACTCTGCCCGTCCACCCCCATAAACCACTCTTTCCCAGTTTTGCACTTTTTTTTCTCTTCTGCTCTGATCGTTGAATGTGCCCTTGTGCTTTCTTTACGTCACTTCAGCATTCGTTGCTAAATGGCCCTACGCAGATTAGCCAATAGCGTAATCTCCCCTTCCCAGTGACATCTTTTCACTGCCCGTTCTGTCCTTCAGAGCTGCAGTGGCCTCTGATAAAGGTCAGATAACTAAGTAACTGATTGATGTAATGCACCATCGCTAAAACGCTGTAAAAATGAACCCTGTTTTCTTGAGATATGTTGAATTTTATTCAGAAAGCAACAAAGTTTCGGTCCCTGATTACTCCTTCACTTTTCAAATGTTCCCCTAAACAAACTGGCAACGGATTCCATGTATTCTTAGGTTCAGCAAACTAAAATGCTCAAGCCTCAATTAGCACATTTTTTTCACTCGGGGCGACCACAGTTCATGTTTTCTATTAACTACTCCTTTATAATGTTAATTCAAAATCTGCTGCATCACTTGAACAAAAAAAAACCCACAAGGAAACAGGGCTGCCAACACACATAACCACTGTGTTACCAAATGCATTGGATACGACCGCCTCGTAACGCCAGCCCCAGTTCTTGTTCCTCATCAGCAGATCAGACTTATTTTTTTATCCCTTTAATCCCCGTTCCTGCTTTCACCTTTCTCATATATTTCTCCTCCTTGTCCTCCTCCTTTCTCCTTTCCCCCAGTGATCCCTTTGCCCTCCTCGCCCTGTTGCTGGCCAGATCACTGCGCAGCTGGACTCTGTCACTCACACTCTCTATCTCTCACACACACGCACTTTGCTGGAACAGAACAGCTCAATCTAAGAGGCCATTACTGAATGAATTTGTGCCATGTTATAAGCACAGACATGTTTGCAATAATGCATTATGTTTGTGAGTGTCCAAATCCAGATGAGGACACTCTTTGCAACATCTTGCGTCATGTTTTTCCAATGACAGCATTGCATCAGTAACGTGGTGTTAGGACTCCTGGCTCTGTTTCAGAGTTTGTTGGATTCCTTAAACATCTCTCCTTTGAGTTTTTTGCTTTGAGACAACTGTGCAATGACTGTGGGTCAATTTTCAGCCGTCTTTAAGTTAACTTGGTATTATTCCACTGACAAGATGCTGATGGAGGAATAAATGTAACACTAACTCATAGTGACATTCTCTGCTCTGCAATAATCCATAACATATTAATGCAGGATTTATTTTGCAACAAAGGTAAACCTGCTGCAGAAGCTAAATATCTTAATCTTAATCTGTGAAACCCTACAATCATTAAATGAGATGAAAGATGCAATACAATTTTAATGATTCATCATTTGAAAACTGGGTCATTGCTGCAGTGCAGTGAAAATCGGATATGCACGCTGTAGAGAAAGAACACGCTGAAGATAAAGATTATGCTGACTTCCTGTGTGAGAGAAATCTTATTAAGTTCTCTTTCTGACAGATTTACAGGCCGGCAGATGTTTGCAGTTTCCTCATCTTGTTACTTCTTCGCCTTGTTGATGTGACAGTGTAATCATTCAGCTGGTAATACATCCTGTTAGCAGAAGCTTTTATAGATGCTCCTGGGTATCTCTTTAGTAGCAAACCCCTCTGGTGCATGGGAATGATAGGAAACTCAAGCAAGTATGCATCCGTGGCTCTTCACACGTAATTAGCAGACTATGCATCATTAGCATTTGCTATAAAGTGCACTGCTAGACTTTCTGTCCAATTTTCATGCAAAGCCAGCTTAGTGAAATATAAGCTTAGGGTTTACTATTTTGTTTTTATGTGTAAGGCCTTCTTCAGAACAGATAACTCATTTGAGATTTGGGGACATATATTTGTTTACTCTATCTAAGGTGAGCATATTGATACCACTCACTCATATCTGTATGAGAAGCTATAGCAAGCAGCGAAATAACTGTTCAGCATAAAGACAGGAAATTGCTTTTCATCTAAAGGTGATAAAATCCATCTACCGGTACCTCTAAAGATCACTAATTAGCATTTATCGTCATCCCCACAAACTCACAGTGACGACGAGGAAGTCATTATGCCTAGCCAAGAAATACTCATTAAACCTCGATGAATTCATGGAACATTTTGTGTATGTATAGATTTAATATATTACTGGGTGATCTTAAGAAATGCATTTCGGTATTTGACCTTTGGACAGAGTCTGGCTATTTGTTTCCACCAGATTTCCATTTGTTATGCTAAGCTAGGCTAACAGTTTCTTAGCTGTAGCTTCATTTTTAACACAAAGACTAGAAGTGGTATAGGTTCTCATTTCAAACTTGTCAAGAAAACTGTTCAGTGTTTTTCCTAAAAGGTTTAACTAAAGCCGTTAAAGTTCGAATGATTATTGTCTTTATGTTTTGTTAGGAAGCCAAAATCAAGATGACTGCAAGAAAATGGATGACACAAATTGTGTCTGTAGGTGGTGTTGTTTTTTTTTTATGGAGAGGTTTAAGTATATCTCTAAGGTATTTGTAACCTCAGAAGTTAGTTTCACTTTTCCGGTGACGTGTTTGAGCCTTGTTGTATTCTGGGTGTTGCATCCTGCTGCTGTGAGTACAAAAGTGGATTCAAAGAAGCCTTCTTCTAAAAGCAGAGTTCCCTCCAGATCGGACTTCCTGTTTACACCCACTCACACACTTTTCCATGCATACAGAGCACATACACACACACACACACACACACACACACACACACACACACACACACACACACACACACACACACACACACACACACACACACACACACACACACACACACACACACAAACACACAAATAGAGATGTATTTATTAATACGCTTTGAATCTACACTTTTTGATTTGAGCTCGTCTAATATGCACTCATGAAAACACTCACAGCTGTAGGCTTATGCAAACACACCTGGGCTGATTTATTATTCTGTCTTTATGTGAATATTTCATGATGCATATCATTATTGTGATCTTCTTCATGTTTTTGCCTACTGTGTGACCTCCCACAATGCACCAGTAGACCAGATGAGCTGTCTCTAAACAGGATTTCCTGTGACATCACCAGCCCCTGCATCTCCTTTTGTATTGGGATGATTCTTTTCACATCCCGTGAACAAATGAAACGTACAGTAATATAAAACAGTCATTTGATTTATTAGCCATTACACTTACCTTTCTAGACACAGAGGCTCGTTTGACTTTTTAGGCCGCAGGAGACAGAAGTAGTGTCTGAGACTTCAGATGAGTAACGCTGGACAAAAACAATCCCATCCCACCACATAAGGATGTTTTTAAACTGTAAGGAATATCTTAACACAAATAAAAACAGAAAACGTTTTTTTAGTTTGCTTCACTTTTTGTCACGTAACTTCGAGGTGGAGTTTGTGGAGAAAAGTAAGAAAAAAAAGTACAGGCTGAAAATAACCCCCCGGAGATATCCTTTTTGAGGCCGTGGCTTCACTTAGGATCATAATGGCCTGAGGGTAAAAGCTCTTCCTAAGCCTCTCAGTGCTGACCTTCTTCAAAAGCCCAACAGCAAGAAAAGGCTGTTATCTGAATGCTTATTCTGTTAGCGCTTGGTATAAATATCCTTTAAGCAGTTTAAAGCAGAGCATATTCGATGTTCATCCAAAGTAACAACTCTTTGCTGGGCTGTGCAATCCAGTTCAGAGCAGTCAGGACCCTTCCGAGGGTGCATGAGTGGAAATTCCTCAGTATGTGTGGAGATACAAGGTAACCCCAAGGACTGAAAAGTGAAACGAATGTGGATATGACTTGTGCTCGGATTATCTCTTAAAGCCAGCAGGAGGTGACTCTACTGTTTGGGAATACTTATATTTCCTGTCCAATTGAATGGCACTTTCCTTTTAAAACTCCTGAATAAGTTGGATCATTCAGGGAATAAAAGTAAACATCATTGTTGTTTCTGAGTTTACTGTAGGTCAAGATTCAGAGAAACTAGACTCCCAATAACCTTAGGTGCTGCCTGTGTCAAAACTGTCCAATGAAAGCCCTGTTAAACGCGTGTTACCAAGCAACCAGAGATGATATAGAGTGTTTAGTGCCACTAAGTGTGGATGTGAAAATGCTCTTAAAGCTCGTTAAACACCTAGTAGCTGGCTCTGTTTTGAGAGCAATTGTACATTGGGCTGGTAAAGTGCTAAAAGTACTTCCAACATTTTATATCTTTTCAAAAACACTATGTTTTGGAGATTCAACCAGCAGGTATTCTCAAGTCCCACCAACCCCTCCACTGTAAAGGAATGTTTCCACCTACAGTACATTACGCTATGTTTTCATTCAAAGTGACAAGCTGCAACAACGTTAGCTTTTTAATGTTTAAATCAAAACAGTGGCCTTAAGCTTGAATTAAATAGACATACTGGGATTTAACTGCTCTCAAGCACAAAATGGTATTTATTTTATATGACGGTAAAGGCCTGACATTGCCTCTCATCAAAGCATACCCATTCCAACGGCTCGATGAAGTCTGTGTTTGTGTGTCCTCATGAGTAATACTCCACATGTCAGCAGCAGCCTGTGGGTTTTTTATTTAATATCCTTATAAAGGCTGCAGAGTCTGCTCTGACAGTCAGTCTGCTATGCGTAGAATGTGTTGCATACACAGATTAGGTTGTACTGACCTACTAGAGCTGGAACTAGCACACGCATGCAAAAACAAACAGTCTATATGATCTAAGCAATATGGTGTGAATCCCATGAGAGCAGATAGGACATCAGTTGGAGGTATGGACTGCAGACCCCCTCCATCTTCGGCTCTGCAAATCTAGCAAGTCTTTGTATTACCCATCAGTACCTGTGAGCGGAGAGGCAGTCGAATGTCACTTAGTCTGAAGCAGTTGAAAGTGGAACTCCTCCAGGACATCTCAAAGGCCACTGCAGACTTTGAAATGCAATGCATTCCTGCTGCATTTGTATTCATATTGCACACTAACACGCATGTTGGGCAGGTGTTCCTGCATGCATAAAATTATATCGGATTTCTCTTTTTACAGGAGGTAAAGGAGGAATAATATGTCAGTTGACTACAGTTAACACACTGAGCAAAAGGCTCTATTTCTATGAGGTGTGCAAATTCTGCTTTTACAGATGGAAACGGTGTAATGTTTTTTACGCCTTCCGAGGACTCGCAACCTTTTATATAATCACATTCCTGAATATGTAATGTTTTGAAAACCTATAATGTTTTTTAATGGAATGAAACAGAAATGTTAAAGGGAGCATTTCTCCTGTCCTTGAAAGCTACCAACACTGATCGGATGTTTCTTTGTAGCCCTTAGTTGTTTTTCCAGTTACAAACACCAACGCCACAAACCACACAAAGTGATTTCTCCGTTTTGGGATTGACAGCCTGACAGCTTTCATTGAGTGTCATTAAATTGCCATGGCGAGCTGCCAGCATCCCACAGGAAGAAGGTTTGAGTGACATGCAGAACCCGCCATAGTGTGAAATGTGGGTTTGCATATAAAGATAATGCAAAAGGAGAATATTTAGGTGAGGTACTGTGAGAATCTGCCCTGAGGCTGGGATTACTGTGAATCCATAAAAAAGAAAGGAGCTGCCATTGTGAGGAATTGTCAATATTTGTGTGCAGCACGCCGCTGTAGGTATCATTATAGGGGACACTCATTTACATATGCTAAATAACCCATTTCATCCCTGGGACTGAACATCATTATCAGATCATTTTCTCCATTGCTTTATATGAAATCACTGCCTCTTAGTCAACAAACTGAAGCAAAGCAAAGCACCAATGATGATGTGATGTAAATATGGATGTGTTTTTCATGGATTATGTTGTAGCATGTCCTTATTTCCTCATCAAACCACAGCTGTCTCTTTGTCCCTTGTCTTCATTGTTATTGTTTCCTATGGCCAATCCAGCACCTAAACTTGTTGTCCTTTTAGGAGCTGTATGGAGGTTTCTGCAGAAAGTTAAAATGACTAAATCATTCATGCAAAGAAATCCCTCTGACAAAGTGTTGAGGATGGTCAGCAGAGTGCAGAATACAGACTTCATAACTAAAGGTTTAAACAACTCAATCTAAAAGCTCTCTCTGTCTACTCTATAACCTATACATCAAATATAAGATCAAACTGTGAATGTATTCAGGCTTTGTATTTAACTCATCTCAGCATATCCTTTTTGTAGCTTTGATATTGCATTACGTTTATTATTGAATTACATCAGAGAGTAGTCATTCAGCACAGTCCTTTTGTCCAATAATTAGTGGCATTATATCTGCAGTATCTGAGAGGTAGGTGTGTTTGTGAACACATTCATTATTATTCCACTGCTTCCAAATAACCCTCTTAGCTGTGATTTTTTTCCATCTTGAGCTTCAGCACATCACAAAATGCACTTTCTGAAGACAGGGGTATGATTAATCAAGACTTCAGAGGATCCTTTAATCTCCTGTAGTTCGCTGCTGTGCTGCAGTTTTCAACCTCATTTACAAATTTGAAGAGCCTCAACAATGAGCTGCAACAAGCAGCCTGAGATTCACCAGGCCACACACTAAACCCCACACAACTGTCACTTATACAGATTTGTTATAGGATTCTGCAAAGCCAGCTGCTGCAATGTTTATTTCTGAGAAGTGTGTGTAATATCTGTATTTGTGCAATTACAAACACAATGACAGAGGCCTTGAGGTGCTTCCAACACTGACAGAACACTGGAAGATTTATCTTGCCCCAGCTTTGCCTTTCACACCACAAAAGACCTCAGTCGCCGCAGACTGTTTTTATGGACACAGTTTAGCATGAAATCCTCTTCATCTTGTCGTTGGGGACAGGAAATAAGCGTGGGAACATACAGCTCACAGCCAATGATATTCTAAAGACCGTCTGATCTTATGTTTGTACTGTTGAATGCCGCTTTTTCATTTAAGTGATTCATCGATTCTGAAGGCATGACGCAGATTCTCCGGTCTGAGGGTCAAAACTACTGCTGACCTCATGCCGTGTTTGTCTCCAATCCTTCCTTTGAATGTTAATGTACCATTTTAAACTCAAGAAGCTCGAAGTGATGGTAAACTCACATGCACTTGGTAGAGCTTCATTAAAATGTGTCTCTCAAGCCATACAATATTTTATTTAAAAAGTTTAGATTTGAGACTACAGTACTTCTTTATCTCTCTGCTACTACCCAACACAAAGTTCTAACATGAGTATTTCTTTGATATCAAACTGAACATTTTAATAAACATCAGTACTTGTACAGCTTCCAATACTGAAGTCTTCTTCTGTGTAAAACTTTTCCGAACAGACTGCAATAACAGCCTTTTATATACTTTATTATCTCACCACACAAAGGATTTTTGCATTTTGCTTCCAATTCAACCAGTAATTCCCAAGCCAGGATGCTCACTGGATTTGGATTTAGGATTTGCTCAATCCCATTTAACTGGGCTGAAGAGTTTTGTCCCAACAACAACTCAAATGTAATGTATTCAGGGTGAATTCATTATAATAACACGTCTAAAATGCTGTCTAATTCAAAATTGATCAACACTTATTTTTATTTTTGAAAAACCACTGATCTTTTTTGGCTCGCAGAGAACTTTTTAAAGTTTAATGAGGGAGGCCAATACACCTCGCCAACTTATGCCCTTGTGTCCATCCAATCACTGCGCTTGTAACTATCATGTCCCCGTCTTTTTGGAGCCAAGAAACTTCCCTTCAATTTACTTGCAGGGGTAAACATATTTACAGAAACACTGAAGGCATTGATAGCTCCCAGTGTCATCCCAGTGATCTTTGGCTATGCGCCACACACACCACGGTATAAACTGACCTAATTGGATCCTATTGTATGTCATATACACATAACCCCCCCCTTTTCTCTTTACTGTAGTTCTGGGAAGGATGTTTGGCTTTATCTTGTGTTTGGGCTAAAGGTCCTGAGGAGATTCCTTGTGTTTACACACAGATAATGCAGTTTGGTTTGACCACTGGCCTGCATCCTGCCTGTCGCTGACTCGACATGAGGAAAACAATGGACCCCCAGAGATGGTTCTCAGGGGTCCCAAAGTGTCTGGTCCCTCCCTAATTTGGATCTCTCATGTATACTTTTGAGTGGTCACAATCTAATTCAGTTGTTTCCGGGAAAATATATTCTGTAAATGAATGTTATAAACATGCACAGTATAAAAGAAGCCTACGTAGGACATCACCATAACATCTACCTTGAGGAATATCAATTTGAAGCGTGTTTTTTGGGGTGGGGGATTGCCATTTTGACTTTTCTTTGTAACCGGAAGTGTCATAGGATGGTGGAGTTAAGTATACGACCAAACCCTCAACAAGATATTTAAGGCTACCAAAATGTTGAAATAACACAATACAGGCATCAGGGAGTTTTTGAGTGAGGTCATGAATCCTGAAAGAATTGACTGAGGATTTATTTCAGACAGATATATGCTGCTCATTATAATGTAGCAACAGTTATGGGAGTTTATTTCTATGTTCTTTGCGATTTTGGCTATTTTTGTTTGCATGCTACACTACATCATAGCTGCTAAAAATCAGATAGGCATGTTTGCAAGATGATGTTTGTGTTTAGCTAGCATTGGAACAAGCAGGAGGAATCGAAGTGTGTGATCCATGCGCTAGAAAGAGCTTTAATTTATCATGACAATGCTGACTTAAAATAGCAGCAAACAAGCATAACCCAACACTTGAACCCATCATTTTTTCTCTCCTCTTTTCCTCCTCCATGCTTATGAATATTTATTTGAACCAGGACTTTGCATGCCTCCCACTTGACTTCTTGAGATGAAGTGTATGGCCTGACCACAAATCCCAAACTGTCTGATTGAACTTCTTTAGATTTGGCGATGACATGTCTGAGTGTTAGTGTGGTGTTCAGCCTGAGCTCTTCCATGTTTAGTTTATTTAACATGCTTCATCTCTAAAGTCCGACCATGACATAGCGAGCTCTCCCTATAAACAAGCTGCTCAGTTTCATCACCTTCAGCTTTTAGTATTGTTTAGAAAATAACCACAAGTTTTGACTTCTTTTAAACTTCTTTAATTTGTTCTCCTTTGTTTGATCCCTCTGTCATGTGAACGCCACATGCTTTTATTATTAACCCCCAGCATTTAAGAGCCAATGATCGATGAGACCTTTAACTCAGTTGGAATGAGGTTTGAATGAGAACTCAGTGGTTTGTGATTAATGGGATCTTTGGGTGCAGGCGCGTTGTGAACGTATATAAACCTCAGAGGCGATTACTAGCAGGAGATTGGTTTTATGGGGACTTTACCGAGCAATAAGCCTCCATGAAAGTCCTCTCAATGTGGGAAATCATGCTGAGAACTATACGAGGCTACTGAACATTTATTCACGATAGAGTGGCTGAACAGGTTTCTTATCCTCCTGGCATGTCATTGTATCGCCTCCCTTAGGGGGAAAGTCTCTACTTGCAGAGCGAAAAGTTCTTGTTGTGTTCTTTTGGAAAAATCAGTTTTAAATGTATTCTCATCACTCAGAGTCGGAGTCTATTTTGGTGATGATTTCATGGATCTGACTACAGTGGCGGGGGCAACTTTTTCTACTGAAGATCCAGCAGACAGTGAAATGTTTTAAGGCTCTGAGAGAAACTTGGAGCAATCACTCTTATCCTTTAGATAAATGTCAAAAGACGTTGGTGCATGCACCCTAAGGTGACAGATCTGTTTTATGATGGAACACCCCTAACAACAATTTGACGCCTCTCTTTCTAAAATAGCACCATTAAATGTAACACCATTAAAATTGACCACTGAAATTAAGACACTTTGTTGTAAAGGTTTTCCGAGATGTTATGTGTACATGTGCAAAGGAGTCATGATCTAATGCTTTGGAAGAATTTGGGAGGAAACAACACAGACGCAAAAAGACAAAGGGATGCACAAATAAACATCAAATGTATTTTAGATGTTTATTTTCCACCAGTCTGAAAAAACTAATACAAGCAAAAAAGCACATAATCTGTTTTTGCTTGGGGTGTCTCATCTAGAGATGGAAACTATCCTAAAAAAATCTGGAAACCGTGGGCTGCTGTTTTTAATTAACCATGCAGCTTCTGCTTCATGCCATTTTGTTCCAACCCTTCACCAAAACCTGACATAATATCACAACCTATATACCATAACCTTTCTATCAACCATGAAAGCTGTGTTTGTGAGTATTCATGCTTCCCAAAGCTTTTAAAGAAGCTTTCCTGGAAATGTTGCCAGAGATGACACTGATGTGTGGGAGACGGAGGACTAAAGACACCCATGAGACTTCTACCAACCACAAGGTTTATGAAATGTGCAGGAAACAGATCAAATGTGTGCAATAAGATGTGCATTGCGGTAGGCGGTGGATATAAACAAACTGAACACATTTCTGTTTGTCTGTGGGATTGGACTAGCAGCTGTAATGCTTCACATTGTGTTACACAGTGAAATACACACACCAAAGCCCCAAAACACTGGAGAGTCTCCGGGTTTTCATGTAAGGCCAAGCATCACTTAACCTGATTCCATTTTCAAACTCCAGGCAAGTATGTTGCATGTGTGTACTGTATACTACAACGGGTGTTGTGTTTATGTTCTCTTCCTCTCACCATCCATGTTCTATATCTGCTTATCCTGCTCAGGGTCAAGGGAAACTGGAGTCAATCCCAGCCTGCAATGAGTGAGAGGGATTTACAGCCTGGACAGGTCACAAGTCTGTTACAGGGGTGTGTGTGTGTGTGTGTGTGTGTGTGTGTGTGTGTGTGTGTGTGTGTGTGTGTGTGTGTGTGTGTGTGTGTGTGTGTGTGTGTGTGTGTGTGTGTGTGTGTGTGTGTGTGTGTGTGTGTGTGTCTGTCTATGTGTGTGTGTGTGTGTGTGTGTGTGTGTGTGTGTGTGTAAATGAAGAAGCATCTTTACCATCTCGACAACACATGTGCAGCTTTCACTAATAGTGCTGCATTACCGAAATGCTGCAAATACAAAATGAAGGCCAATAAAACTTACATTTTAGATAAGTTTGCAGTGACACTGACAGTCTGACAACTTTAGAATCCCATAGTGTCAACCAGCCCCCCCGGTCCAAGCTTTGTACCTGTCGGAAAGCATAAACTAATTAGGCTAACATTAGCTTAATTTGCTAGCTGCAGCTGATAAGACTTGCTAGCATCAGTTGTTATTTCATTCCCCAGCTACAAATGAAAAATCAGAATGTCTGAAATAAAGGACACATTTGTTACGAAGATTTCAGAGCTGCTGAAATTACAAACATTTCATCCAAAAGAAGTAACGTGTTGAATGGGGATTGGTTTTACGCGCATTGTGAATTATGAGCTGACTGTTATGTGTAGTAACCACTATTTATCTGTTGAGAGAAATGTGAACAACTAGGGGAAAGGTCCAGCTCGAGGGGAGTAGTAGTGATTTCAGCCATATTTGGCACAGAGAGTTGTTCTCCTTTGGTTCGACAAGATATCGCTGTCAAGTGTTCTTGACGTGTCAAGTAAGCATTAGTGATGGGAGGAGACCACTCGATAACCCCCGAAACAAGCTAACGCTGCCAGCTTTTAAGCATTTAGATAAGAAGACTCTTGAGCAGAGCTGTCTGTCTGCTGCTGCTACAGATCCATGGTAGAAGATGTCCTGAAGCCGGAGAGACACTCATCATTTGGAGGAGTATCATGAGATACTGTAAAGCTCTACAAATCAGTTTCAGTATAGATTTCTGTTTTGTTGTTGTTGTTTTTCAGATGTTTAATAGAAAAAAACAGGATATTCAGAGACCAGTGTGGTTTAGCATGTTTATCATGCAGACATCATGTCCCATCATGAAGCTCACTGATTCTTTTAATAGCATGGCAATCTTGAATTATGCAAACAAAGCAGGGTAAGATTGCAATATTTTTCGCTCCCTTTTTCTCTGGTACTCAGTACTGATTGAATGCCATTGCTTTACGTCTCACATTTTCTGTGTAATTTTTCTCATAGCTTCTTCAATGCTGACCTATGGCTGTCCAACAGTACGGGGCGCAACATTCTTGTTGTGAGTTGAAACTTGTTTCCTCATCCAACCATGTCTCGTATAGAATAGAGACAAGACGACTTTTATAAAGACAACTTTTTGACTGACGGTGATTATTTTCAGCTCCAGTTGCTGAAAAGTCAAAGACTGCCAATCTTTACGGGGCCATGCCATGTGTTTAAGAGCCCGCGTTTTAATGGGAAAACCAATGCACCCACACAAATAATGTCCACAAGATAAGCTACTGGATCTACTGAAGCTTTGAATGCTACTGCAGTGAGGTGCTGTTTACTCAGTGAGCTGCTGTCAGCTGCTGAGTGTGAGAAACAACAACCAGACAACACAGATTCCCATATGTTGGGGCAACAATAATAAACAACTAATGGTGTCTGTTATAGTACGTGCATGTGTGTGTGTCAGCCATTTTAATTGGACAACCAGAGAGTTAATTATGAAAGCCTCTTTCTTTAAACTTTGGAAAGTTCTCTGTGCCTTGTTTTCTTTTGTTGCCACGTATAAAAAACACAATAACAACACAATCAGTTTGCCTAATTGTATTCCCTTCTGGGATACATTTGACTCCGTCCCTCCTGGTGGATTGTAATTCTATGTTTCTGATTGTTTTATCAGTACACAGCACATTGTGCTTGAGTCTAGCCTGCAGCGCTGTGATTTCTCTCACAATTCTCAGGATGTTGCAGTCGCACTTTGGTTGATTTCCACATTACGATATCAATACAGCATTGACTTCTTTTTAGTGAGGGAAAGTCTAACATTGGGATGTGAGCCAGAAGCATTGTTAACAGGACCTGGTGTCCAAATGGGTTTGAGTCATTGTCAGGATTTTCCCCACACTCCCCAAGGAAGTGACTGGGAGGGATTGATAGTAACTGGAATGAGATATAAAGGCATTTCAGACGCTGCCTCGAATTAATGAAACAAAATAAAAACGTACATTTTAACTTAAAGGCTAAGCAGGGCACACAAAGTCTCTACTCTATGCAGGTTAGAAAAGGGGTGACATACATGACTGATTATACTGTGTACATTAACGTCAATAATATCTGACCTTTAAAGGCCTCAGCAGGTCCATAAATCTAGGCAAAGACCATGAATATTATTAACATTGGAACCTTTAAAAAGGACTCTCCTTTTGATTATACAGTCTTAAATGCAGTAGATAAAGATCGTGGTACGTGGTATTTCTATGGCGCTGTTCCTGGTGCTCAAGCAAGCAAACATATCAATTCCAAATGCTTATGTGGTGTGTAATGAATGCAGCTCAAGGCCTGACTCCTCCCCCAGCCATTCTCCTAATTAGTGCACGTTATATAAGGCACCTGTTGGTCATTGTTTTCTTTGCCCTCTCTAAAGTCTGGTGTTTGGTGGTTCAGGTCAGCACTTTAATTGAATACATGCACACGTTTGCCTCCTTAGACTGCACTCACCTCCTGCTTTCTTGTAGCTGCTGTCCTGCTAACCTTTAGGAGAGATTTGTTAAGAACCATTACCTGCCTTGGTAAGTAGGGCCACAATATTTAAATATGTTCATATGCAGCATGTTGAGGGCTTTCTTAACCTCCATTTAACCTGCGATTTTGATATTCAGTTCTGTGATCAGCGTTGTAATTGTTTAACCACAGTTTGCCTATTGGTTTGCCTTTGTGATTTGGTGGAGCTGAGTGCTGTTTGCAGTGTGTGAATTGCCGTGGCTGCCATTGGTGAGTAATTGGTTGCACCCTAGATACTTTGCTACCCATTCATAAAGGTTATACTGTACCTTTTTCCCCTGGTGGTGTCGGTGTTCTATCTCTGACAACAGATATCTCCTTAGACACTTCCTTCCACAAATTGGATCCCGAAAAAAACCATCTTGGAAAATCAGCAAAGGTTAGGTGCACCACCTGCAGAGTTGAGGCCATATTATGTTGTTTGTGGAACTCTGTAAATCAAAAAGAGAAACGCTACAAACGTTGTTTCTAAACCTTTGTGATTTAGAGACCACTTCACAGAACTGCCATGGGAAATGATTTTTCGTAGTTTATGAAAAATGTTCATGCACAAAACCCAACTCCAAAACCCAGTGCTGGGTCCCAGTCTTGTTGAAAAAACACATTATCAAAGTAAAACTAATTTCAAAGTGGAATGGTTGATACTGTATCGGACCTCTAATTCAAGGCTGTTGTGACAGATATTGTGTAAAATACCACCATGCTAGTAAGCATGTCGGAGAGTGTTTGCGGGGAACTCCACTGCAGCAATTTAGCACTCAAAGAGTACAACTACATTAAAGCTGCAGCGCTATTAAGGAAACTGACCGTAGAGTAACCCTGAGGAGACAAAAGGAGCGAGGATCTGCAATCATGTGCCTCAGACAAACATGGTTAATTATTGGGTCCCACACAAATGAAACCTTTGTTCCATTTGTTGGGAACTCTGGGTCACTGTGGCATGTAAATGGTCGAGGCAGTCTGGTTTGTAGTTGTGTACTCTATTTTGTGTTGATTATAAATCCCGGGGCTCTTGGTCGTGTGGCCTTCCACAAACGAGCATCCATCTCATTGTGGGTGTAATTACCCGTAGGGTCAAACACAGGCTATGTGGACTCTCTGGAAATGCACACTTGAGTAATGGGGTCTTCAAAACCTCATGTACATTTGAGAGGTATGTCACCACTTTTAAATTCAGCTCTTATTAATTGAATCGCTTTCAGTCCCAGTGGTTTTAACGGAAGTTTGACGGTGGGAAATAACTCGTAGCACAACACTGATGATGTTCAAAGCCTTCTTTGTACATTCATAATACGCCTCCTGATACACTTATACTGTAGGTCGATTATAGTCAAATTTGTTCTGTGTAATTTTTCATGCAGTTTAACTTGGACCTCAAAATGAGTGTTTCATCCATCAGACTAACAGGAATGTTGTCTCAAATATATCACTACATTATTATCTTGCAATAACCGGGGAAGATAATAGTTTTCATTAAGTCCATACATCAATTTTCCATATATCCTGCTTCAGGGACAAAGGGAGCTAGAGTTTTTATGAACTGATTCGTATCCCATCTTAACGAGCTCACTATAATTGTATGTGATATAACAAATAGCATCAGGGAATGTATAATTTGCATGAAGACAGAGTAGCTGATACATCTGTACTATTTGAATCTCTTGAGAGAAGCTGCCTTCCACATTCAATCTTTCTCAAATGTAAAAGTTGTTCAAACTCATCTTAGATAAAACTTTTGAAGGATATTATACGAGAAAGCTCGACAGTGAAGCGGATCTGTGAGAAGAACTAGACTTCTCATTAGGTTTCGCTATTAGCTTGTGACATTTTAAATCCATTTAGTGTCGCCTCTCTCTCCGCTGCTTTCATGTTGACTTATGGCTTCTTCAGGAAGCAAAGATGCGTAAAAAGATCAATGACGTGTTGACATTTGAACAATGAGAACATAACGTTGACGCTTATTAGATTGAAAACCGGTCTAAACTGAAGAACAGCTGCTCTGATCATTTATCTGGCACAGCAGCAGAGCAAATGTTCTCCTTTGTTTTGTACTATTGAAAGGAGCTGCTGGTTCGTTTTATTTACCATCAAAAGTAAGAAGGTAAATAAAGTCTGGCAGATTGAGATGATGTGCTGAACAAGTCCCAACTTACCTCCATTTCGGTAGGCAATGCTTTTTGATAGTTTGGGTTATTGACTGTTCTTCTAATGAGAAGTGAAGAGATGGCAACAGTTCAAACATAGAAATGCTAAGCCTCGATACCCAGTAAACGTTGGTACCTTTTGTATTTTAGATCAGTTTGAATCTCAATAGTCCTGTTAATAATTATTTCTGTTCATGACACGAATGGAAAAAAATGACTTGCAATTAGCGTGAGAATGAAAAGACACACACACACACACACACACACACACACACACACACACACACACACACACACACACACACACACACACACACACACACACACACACACACACACACACACACACACACACACACACACACACACACACACTACAGTCTTGCGTGTCATTACACTAAATAGTGCCTCAAGGGTCAAGGTCTGTGTGAATTCACAAATGCCTGAGACACACACGCAGTCCACCATGGAATTCCTCCAGATCATTGAACTCTTCCAGCCCTAATGTACTGAGTGGTGTTCCTCGAGATGAACAGACCCCTGCTTGAAGGACTTGTGTGTGTTATGATTTTAAAACGAGTGTCAAAGTGTTTAATATTAAACAAAACAAATCTCCTGCCCAGATTATTCAAGGCATTCCTGTTTTAATGAGAGAAAGTTTGGAGTGGAAGGAAGAGGTGCTGTGATGAAAGCAGATCAGACTTGAATTTAGTAGTGTCAGTAGTCGACTGCAGAGGCCCGGACACCCCGTGGTGAAGAATTTAAATACTGCAGATGTCATGAAAACTTGGTATAAAGTTGCTGAAATGAACAGACTTCCTAAAGAATTATATAACCTCCACATTGCTCATGACAGTGAAGCAGCTGGGCTCCTCAAAAAGTGTGATTTATATGTGACTCATTTGACGTTATCAGAGGACAATTACATTGCACCAGGGTTTTCCAGTTAAATGTATTTATTGGATATAAAAGAAGTTGATTCTGTAATGTGCGCTGTTGAGCTTAGACTTTACGTACATGTTTTTCTATTGCTGTAATGTCATCTGTCAAAGTTGTGACACTTCAGCTCACTAATTTACACTTCACTGTAAAAGAACTAGGCTAACAGAGTGGATTTACAGGGTCCGATTAAACGGGCATGGTGCACTCTTTTCTGCTGCAACCCCACATCCTGCCAGACTGGTGTTTGGGAAAGAAATGATCATCCATAGTACAGTTTTAAATCACTGCCATTTTGTTTACATGCACAAAGAGCCAGTCATTTTTGCAGCTTCATGAGGAGTAGGAAGAAATATTATGCCTCAAACTTTGGGACAAATAACAATTCCAGTGGCTCATTATGGGCTATATTCTTTACCCAGATAGGATAACTGATGTCCTTGCTATAGGCTTTACAGGCTTGTCTAGACCTATATGCAAAACCTGCTAATTACCTCTCCCTTATCGCGCCCTTCATTCTCTTCCTCTAACTCTCTCGCTCACTTCATTGCAGTCGTCAAATGTTTGTTGCGTTATCTTTTCCACAGGCAGATAAACCTACCCCTGACCGGACTTGCTTTCTGACAAAAGAGCATTGGCCTGTATGATTGAAACACACAAACACAACTAAACACACACACTAGCACGACATAGACTGACAGGTTTACAGTTTGTTAGCCTGCTCCATCTCTTGGGAAACAGGAAGTTTACTGGAAGCTACTGGCTGAGGTTCCCAAGGAGAATTATGGTGTGTTGGGATGTCGGTATGATGTCTGTTTCCTAAACAAAGAGAATACAAGAGAACACAAATATGGGGTATTGATAAAGTACGCAATGAGTACCTACATCCTACACAAAAATGGATATTAAACCTTTGTTAGTACTCTTCTAGTATTGCAACAACTATAGGGGGCTACAACTTGTCTATTTTGTATTACAATTAGACGTAACATGGTGTATTTTATGGTACGCTCCATCGCACGTAAAGTACTTACCCAGTATTTATTTGAAAGAGCCAAACGAGGATCTTTTTTATTGAAATAATAACTTTGAAACATCTGCATATATCTGTAATGTAAAAACTTTTTGGCCAATTTAATTTCCTCCCTGCGGACAAGCTTACAGCTCTCGACTCTGTGGGGAAAACAAAACAGATGACAGCAATTTACTGCTCGATGCTTCTCGCTGAGGGAACAGACTTCGAGTCATTTGGTGTGTCTTTTTGTTTGTGCCCCTTAAAATGAAAGTTTTTGACAGGTAATATGATGCTACGCCGCCCCCTGAGAAGTCCCCTCAATACTTTAACAAACCAAAGCTGTAATGGTGGAGATGGATTACAGTGGGTGTGTAACGGATGTTTTTTGTAGATCGTTGGCTGTAATATTTGCCGTCATTGTATCTGCTCTTATGAAAGACATCAATCTCAACTGAGCTAATCTGTGATTTAGATTTCAAGATGCAGAGAGTAATGAACGCCTCGAGCAAACATAAACGCCTTTGAGTTATGAATGCAAATCCTCGCATTCACGCAGAGTCTCATATTGCTGTATTCCATCATAACGCAGTCGATCTGACAGGCGGGGTTTGTTGGTGGTGTGTATCTTTTCTAAGGCTTTCTGATGCTAGTGCATACAGGACATTTAGGAAAACACAGAGGGAGAGAAATCTGAAGAATTTAGATAGCACTGGGGTGTTGTGCTGATAAAAGACCTCCTGTGAATTCAGCCTCTATGTCTGACTCATCATCTTATCTTGCTGACTGCTCCATCTGACACCTCACCCTTCATGGCAGCTACGTCCGTGTGGGCCTCTGTTTTTCATTATGCTAGTACACACACACTCACAACATTACACAGGCTGCGCTCCAATTTTCTTTTTATGATCACCTGCACACCTGCGGCCTCAGCTCACGCATAGTGTGTGAAATGCCATCAGAGCCAGTTGAACCCACGTGGCAGGTCAGTGACACGATCAAAGGGCCTTTTCTTGTCCTTTTTTAAAGGTGAGGAACAAAAGGGTTTAAATATTATTTAAAACACCTTTTATAAGGTTGAGAACAAACCATTTATTTAAAAGCTGTTAGCGTATTTATTTCCCTCTTCTTTATACCTCTGTATTGTTTTACTGTATACTTGATTTCAGGCCTCATGTGTTGCTCATATCCTCGCCAGCCCAAAGAAAATTGCTATGGCAACCTTTTGGACCAGATCAGCTGGAGAATGGGAGAAACCATTGTTCTTTAGAGGAACGCTGCCCCGTTGCTCTAACGTGATTCCCTCTTTTTTCTTTTGTCCCAATAAGACTCAAATCTTTTTCCTGGGAAAGCGTCACGCTGGCACAAACACAGAGAAAGTCCTGACCCGCTTTAATGGTTTCTTTAGCACATCGTCTTGACCTGTCACATTTCCCATGTGCTGGTACAGAGGAGCGAGGTCAGAAACCCACTGACCTGTGTATAACTGGCAATGCTTCCTAGCAATGGTCGCCCTTTTCTCATTCATCTCCGGTCACATGTGCACTGATGTGAAGGTACAGTAGTGTGTGTGTGTGTGTGTGTGTGTGTGTGTGTGTGTGTGTGTGTGTGTGTGTGTGTGTGTGTGTGTGATAATGAGTCAAAGTTTACCTTTACTTTTGCACCTGCTGGGTTCAGATGACCCTGCAGGGAGCATGATTGAACACACACATGTCAGGCAGTGATATGCATGGCTGGATGAATGGTGAGTGTGAGAGCTGAAAATAATGTCTGTTTGTGTGTTTCTGTATTTATACATTTTTACTGTTACGTTGCTTCATTGAACAGCCCCACTTCTCCCTCATTAGTATTCAGATAGTTTTACATTAATGAAACATGTTTTGCATTTTTCTTTGACTTGTCTTCAGGGAGCGCCACACATAGCATGGCAAACATCTTATGGCTGTTGATGTGTTTTTCTAATTAACGCAACATTCATTTTAACTTCGAAGGATGTCCATAGGTCCTTTTCAATGTCAGAGAGAGAGAGCTACAGTATGTTGTAATATTTTGACAAAGGAAGCAGCAATATTGGGAGACTATTATCAGACTTTATCGATACAAAATGAAAGGGAAACATTTGTTTATCAAGAAAACAAAGTTAATATCCTGTATTTTGAATATTACTTTTTTTATTAAACATTTGGGGAATCAAGTTATTTATTTTAAAATATGGGGGGAAAAGTCATAATTTTGAGTACATTTTTACGAGATTTTTCAAGAAATGATTAGAAGATCTTTAAAATCTTGGGTATTAAATCATAATAATTTGGCCAAAAATAGCCTTTTTGGGGAAACGGGTTGGAGCAAGTATGTAAGAATAAAGTATTAAGTTAACAGTTTAAACAAAAGCACATCAATTTTCAGGACAATAAGATGAATTGTTTAATTATTTCATTGTCTTTACAAACTTTAAGACGGCAAAGAATGGATTATAATCTATTTACTATTTTGTCTTTGATTTGGAAGCTGTCTGATCATCCATCACATTTTAATCAAGACGTCATGGTGTTCTGCCTCGCCAAAGCTTGTGCTGCAAAAGTCCCTGTTTGTGTCTTGGGTATAGTGCTTGATTTGGGAAGAGAAGATTGATGGTAGAGGAGTGAATATGCACCCAAAGCCCTTCCTTGCTGACTCAGTTTTAGCTGTTTTGTGCTTTACATAGGAAATGACCAAGCAGGATAAAGGACGGAGAACAGGGTGTGGATGGAGGGTGGAGAGAAGGGGAAGGCAGACAAGAATTGAAACAAGGAACCAATGAACTCTGGAAAAGTGTTGCAACCTGGGAGGAAACATGAAAGCTAGGAAACAGTAGGATGAAAAATGATGGAAGCATATTAAGGCTTCCAAGAAAAAAGCCTGCAGTTTTCCAATAACCATTCACTATGTTGGACACCTCCTAACATTTTTCACAACACACTTGCATTATTCAGGCTTTATCCCCGAGAAGAGAACTTATGAATACAGTTTTGACAAATGATCTAATATTTACTCAGCCAGATGGGTTTGGTTGGAAAAAAACAAGTCATATTATCCGACTCTCAGATGGGAGAAGTAGCTTTTGAGAGGCTGCTGGTGAGGCATTAGGACTTCTGTTATATTGTTGAATTAATGAATTGAAACAGCTTATCAGTGTTATCCCCCCCGTGTGTCAGGCTTTTCCTTTTGTAGTCCTTTGTTGTGTTTGACAAAGCCCTTCTCTATCTCTACACTCTTTGTGAAGATGAATATAATCTTTAAATGGGTAACGCAGTATTCTCAGTTATCCATGTAGTAATGTGATGTGTAGAGTTTTGACAAGCCGACAATGCTGCTAGCTGTGCAGGGCACTCTGTCATGTTTGATTCCTCTTGTGTCTGACTCTTCTTAACATCGATTAATCATCTGAACCCCTCTCTCTCTCTCTGTCTCCGCGTCAGTTATTATAAGGAATTCAAACAGACAAAACTGTCTGCATTAAAAGGCACAGCATTGGAGGAGATTTAAATGTGAATGTCTTTTTAGAGGAAAACCTTGACAGTGTGCTAAGCTCTGTGCTGTTTTTGCTGTTGCTAAGCTACCCCTCGAGCGCTCTATTCTTGCATATACCGTTTACAATGGTAATGGCAGCAGATTTAAACCACTTGAAGTTCTTAAAACAATTTATCCATGATTTTGTACGATGGTAGACAATGTTTATTACAACGTCTGCAGCCATTGTTCCGGCTGCCCTTTATTTTAAACCAGTGTCTCTGGAAAAAATATCCAATTGGACGGAAAGCCATTTATCCAATAGCCTTTTATGGATAAGAATCAGGAAAACCAAACTCTTCTAATCTATATTTCGAGACCAACAACAGCAAGTGTGTTTTAATACATCTGTCTCATTGATTATTTTTGAGGGAGAAGGAAATGACTGTGTACCTCATGATGTGAGGTGAAAACACTTGAATTGATCTCAGTAACAATAAGAAGACTAAATGTGTTATCAAGGTATGTTCAAAGAGCCAACGTTTATACAAATATGCTTTAGTTTGACTGTTTGAAGTGAATTGGACTCTCATTTCCTCAACATGGACACCAGTGGTAACATGGCTTACAGAATGAACCATTAGTGTCACAAAAGTAGGTTTAATGTTAACCCATGGATTTATAAAGTGAAGTATAGTTTGCATTACCATATGTTGAAAAGTGAGTATAGTCTGTACCACTTCTCTAGTTAATTTGAGCTTTCTGTGCTGTAATATATGTCGTACAAGGTATGAATTAAAAATGATTGTTCAGGTGTCTCCAACAACCTTGTATTTCAGTGTAAATCATAATTAGCCAGAAACGGTGTCCTTTGTGGTGTGTGAGGATTTTAATCAGTCTGTAAAACACGTTACACCTCACCTTGCCTTAAGAAGCTGTCCGCCTACTATAATTAATTTCATTAGCCTGAATATCAAAGAAGATTTTTAAACCTCCCAAAGGGAGTCTGCTGTTTCAGAGGCTTATTTTCTGCTCACAATAACACAATAACACTGCAGGAATAAAAAGAGGTAAAAAAGTTACAGGTTTGAACTTTGTTCTCTTCTTCAGTGTTATGGTCTCTCCATTGTTTTGTAGCTGTGCTTGTTATATAAGCAAGTGCATTTCAGAAGTCAGCTGCATGGTTCAGGAGGGTGTGAAGTGTGACATCCTTTACGTCCACACTGTTCAGGTGGAACACAAGCTGGCCACAGGTGCTGCTGTGGATACATCCATGTCATTATGTTGCACTGGACAAGATGACATGAATACCAAAGCTATGGAGCTGTGGCGATGTTTATTCAGAAGCATTCAAAAAAAGCCACAGGTTTTATTAGCAGAACATGTTCCACAACATGTCTCACCGTCAGGGGTGCTGCCCTCACATCATCATCTCTATTATCATATCTATCGCAACACGCTAATGATGCACTCTTGAATCGGATCATTGAAGCGGCAAACACAACAATACAGCAATGGGAAAACTATTGATTTATGCAGGGTAATAAACATGGCATGCATGTTATTTAAAATGAATTATGCAGAAAAAACATGAAGAATGTGTTTGGATTTATAGAGGCCCTGTTATGCTTATGGTGGGTTTCCCGTTCCTGTCGTCTGTTATATTGTTGAATGTAAATGGTCTGCAAAGGCTTGATTCTCTCCCACACACTCAGAAAAGAGGTGCTGCAGGACAGGCAGTACGAGAACAATAAAGACCTTTTTGAACATTAAAGCATGTCAAAAAGTCACAGAGAATACAAATATGAAACCTGGAAATTAGCATAATAGGGCCCCTTCAAAATAACAGCAACTCGTTATGTTGCAGGATCAGAATCTGGTGGCTGTACAGATAAATGTCGTAACCACTGATGTTGATGATTGAGATTCAGGTTATTGTTCATTTATTTCCCCAGTATCAGCACCTCACAGTACTTATACCCTAAGACTCATGGTTTAAGATATTTACTTTCTTAGCGTGACTGAAGAACATCAACACACATTTCAGCCTCTTGAGAACGACCGCCCGTGGGAGTGTAACATCCACTGAAGCCCGACATAATTGTGACGGATGCCTGGCAATCTAAGCCCTTACCAAATCATTCCTCTTCTTTTCAAATGAGGCAGCAGCCCCCCTAACGCTGCCTCCACTCTGAAACACAAAGCAAATATCATGTGATTAATGCACACATGCTGTGGAGAGGCATTAATGGAAATGTATATCATGAGTGTAGTCATTTCTGATTTAGTTTCCAGTGCTTTGTGTAGTTACAGCACTATTTGTCTTCAGGGGTTTTATACCTTTCTCTCTTGCACACACGCCACCAATGTTACAGTTTGTCCTAGGTCATCTCAAATGGCCTTAACTGCAGCCCCACTTCATTTAGGTTATTTCCCATGGATGTATCTTATTGTTGGCCTCAGAGGACGTTATGAGCAGTAATTGGATTAAAGGGGTCGTTGACGAATCCATCTGAGGAGAGGATGATGCGTACAGGAGGAGACACAGGAGACATGGAAACACAGGCGCAAATGTGAGGTACAGGGTGGATGAAGAAGCAGCAGCAGGGGAGATCATAAGACTGATGTGACACAAAGCAATGAAAGACTGAAAGGGAAGGGAAGGAACAAAGGACAGTGGGTGGAAAGTAAGAACAATGAAGGTGACAATGTGGAGGAGGAGGAGGAGGAGGAGGAGGAGGAGGAGGAGGAGGAGGAGGAGGAGGAGGAGGAGGAGGAGACATTTACAACTGCTGTGAATCATTGAAAGGGAACTGTGGGAGATGTTGAGGCAAAAGTCCAGAGACATGTGAAGGTTATGGTGTTATGTTTGTCCTCCACTAAGTGTATTATTGTATTTTGCAGTTACTTTTTGGGCATTTATTTGGACTATTAAATTACTGGGACATGTCTCCATGCCTTCATGTTCCAAAAGCTCTTTATTGGTCTCATACTGCCTGTGCTGCAGCACCTCTTTTCACCCTCTGTCTGAAACCAGAGCCCAGTCTGCTCTGATTGGTTAGCTGGCTGACTCTGTTGTGATTGGTCAACCCCTCAGCCTATCATGTGTTAGAGCGCTAGCTAATAAAAGTGTGAGTGTAACACAGTGATGTCACTATGTAACAGAAAGTAAAGGAGTCCAATGGAGGCAATTCAGGCAAGGGGGAGTGTGTGGGAGAGAAACTCCCTCCGGAGGGCACACTAGCCTTTGCAGACCATTTACATGCACAGCAACCTATATAACACACTACATGATAGGGAACACCCCCCCCCCCCCCAAACATAATAAGGTCCCTTTAAACAAAACATAGAAACAAATAAAGGAATAATATCCAATCCAGCGCATACTGTAAGAATATAACAGCACCTTATATAAAGAAAGGTTGCTTGTATTATTCAGTACCACAGACTGTTGTATACAGTAACAGATAAAATACTACATGTTCAATTCACTGCTATTGAAATGATATAGATTACAAAACTGTGACGGTTTGTGAAACCAGGGACACGGTTTACATATTCCTCTGTAAGGATTAACTACCTGCGACCCCACAGGGACTTTACTCTGTTAATAACAGTGTTTTCTGCTTTTAAATTGAATTGCAGAGGACAAGTCGGGAAACAACTGAAGATGCCTGTTTTATGAAAGTAGCTCCCAGCATGCATCATTCAGTGCTGTTTTCCTCTTATTAAAGAGATGGATCAGCGATTTTGTGGAAACGCATGTACATGTAAATCTAAAGCTGCCTGTTAAGCTTCCATTCATCATATTCCAACACGTATACATTATGAAGCTCAAACTCAGCAACAATGCATGGATTCACATTACACTGTCCGCATAAACTACCATACATTAGTAATAAAATGTCATGAAATAATCCTGCGTACGTCTTCCATTGTTGCACCAGGGAGCATTGTGCTGGTGAAATGCATAGCTATGTCTCATGTCTTTATGCTAACTGACATCAGCAGTTCATATATAATCCCTGACTGTACAGTGCTTGTATGGGTGAGAGTTAACCCTGAGCTACCTGCCCATATTATGACATCGAAAAAACAGCGGCTGGTAGGCTCAGTATCACACGGTTGACATAAATTACAGCTCGTCACTTTGTCCTAAGAGAGGCTGTTTATAACCCAACAATACATCATCATGGCAGAGTAAGACCTTCTGTACTGACTTGTTGTACAAACAGAAGTTGTATGTAATATTAGCCGTTGTTTTGTATGGAAGAGGAAACTCCTGTCAGAACTGGTTTTTCTTTCACTGCTTTAGTTTTTCTCTATTGAATCAGTACGTCAATAGTTTCCTCTCTTAGTGGTTATGAGTGATGACAGCCTGGTCCCTGCTGTCAGGACTGCAGTCTGCAAGAGTGCTCCCTTGGCATTTCCAATTTTCAGAAAACATTTTTTACTTTTTATAATGTAGCTCCGATGATGTCAAAAGGAAGCAGGTTTTCCTCCAATGCTTAGAATGAATTAAAGGCTCTTAAAGCTCCACAAACACTTGGTCCAACCGGAAGACACCAACCTAAATGGATTTAGATGTTATGGCTGTGATGACCATAAATCATCTTCCCGGATGAGTCGATCTGTTCTTGACAAATAGTCTGTAATTTGAAGCGGGCAGATAATGGAAAACTAACTTTTTCAAGGCTTGTGCACATACCGTTGGGTATTTGATGTGCAAACCAGTTCGTGTTTTGTAACAGCCACATAATGTATCCCCTGAAATAAATTGAGTTACACTTTGTAATTACTTGAAGCTTGTTGTGTTAAAATGTGAATTCTTTTAAACACAGTTCTGTTGGAAATTGGAGCAATCGATATATTTTCCAACCCATTCATCATTGTCCCTGAGGTAGACGCATGGCTGTTGTTGTTGGCTTTACATGCACCTCGCATCCACAAACAAGACTCAAAAGAACTAATTAGAACAACTAAACTTCAAAAGATATTGATGCTCACTTCATCATCTTGCTTATTCTAATTCTGTGTCAATAATTCTCACATCATAAATGCACACACACAACACCCTGAGGAGGATCAATGTCTACGCCCTATATTTTTCTTGGATGCTTTCAAAGACTTTCCATAAGGACGGAGAGAAGTGATTTAACTGTGAGTTCATTTGTAGGATGTGTAATGTTTCTGACAAATTGGTGTGGACATTATTAATGTAAAAAACATCCCAAATAAAATCTGTAAAAGCTGACATTTAATAGCTTTTGTGTTGTTTAGATGGTAGACTGTGACTCTGAGCTGAGGATAACACCTATCTTCAGACAGGTTAAAAAAAAGCCAATACGAGATTCATTTGAAAGATTGGCAGCACTTCAGGGAACGATCTGAACCACCAGAGTGCTATGGAATTCACAGGGGATTGGATGAAGTCTTGTAATAGTGTCTGCTCTGACAGAACCTGAGACATTCTCGCTTGTGTGGCAGAAACCATTTGGAGGTATATTATTTCACACCAGTCCTGTCCTGGAGTTTCAAAATCACCGGAGGTGGATCTCTTTTTTTTAAGTGAAGAAAGAATAAAGGATCCAGAAAAAAGCTTGGGAGGGGGCTTGAGGGTGTACAACTCTTTACAACATGTTCCAACTACAATCCAAGCTTTGAAGTAAACAGAGAGGATGTACGGCATGGATCTTTTCAGTGGACTCCTTCAGGGAGAATACATTGACTTGAGCATGGCAAATTTGAGAAACTTAGTAAGAATTATTATATGACATACACTCTCTGCCCTTTCTATTAGGTTCACCTTGCTAGTACCGGGTTGGACCCTTTTTACCTTCAGAACTGCCTTAATTATTTGTGGCATAGACTCAACAAAGTGCTGGAAACATTCCTGCTGGAAGTAGCAATCAGAAGATATGCAATATGGTTATTAAGGGATGGACATGGTCAGAAACAATACTCAGGTAGGCTGTGGAGGGGTTAGTATCCATGAGTCATGTCATCCTGCTTCATCCCTCATTATTGTCTGCTCTTTAATATTTCATTTTTTGGTGACAGCTTTAATTTAACAAGGTTTTCTGGGTAAACCCTTTTTTAACCTGCCTTCCTCCCTTCATACCGCATTTGGGTCCTGCCTTACTCATGACAATCTGTCCAGGTAATGTGTTCCTGTAATATCCACAGTAATGAGTATGGACCGAATTGGCTTGTCATTAATTACTTAAGGTAGCATGTGTTTATGATGTGACCATGTACATTATCTTACTAATTGCCACAACCAGTATGAATAAGTGGCACATATACCATGCCCATGAATGTCTCGAGGAGTATCAGCACATATTTGGGCAAATTTATGATCTATTTTGTAACACAACAAGGTTTTACCAGAGGGTGGATAAATGATACCGCTGCCAATGACCTAGCAGGGATGTGTGCATGATTAGCATAGAATAGTACAGGATAGCTATGCAATTAAATATCTGTTCTCAGTGAACTTCATCAGCTCCTGAGCAAAAGCAGGTCTAATAACAGCTTCACCTTCTCTTTCAAACTGGTCTGCAGGAGCCACTTATTTTTACTGCCGCCGTCTGCTATATCAAAACCTTTTCCAAGGTGAAAAATAAAGATGAATAACCACTGACTGAAGCCTAGGAAACATGCAACAATCAGGAAGTTTTATTATCATTATATCATCTGTTTTTTACTCTGTTGTAGTCGGAGAGAAATACTCAGTGTTTTGCATTTCCTATTAATCCTACCGCACTTTAATGAAGCCGCACAGCCATTAGGAGTGATCAAATAGCATTTACGTAGCAGTGACTCACTTATGGACTCACTTATGGACCGACAAGAGCATTGTCATCTTGCATAATTTAGCAACATGAGAAGGATTAAGTTTGAAAGCAACACATGAAACGGAGAGTGAATATCGGACTTACTTTCATCGGGTTATTTGGAACACGACTCCACATCAATGCTCATGTTCTCTGTCTCAGCTGTTTGTATAATGAGGTGATGGTTTGTAATGTAATAACATGTCAAAGTTGTGTGCTATGTTGCTGACCCCAAACTACTGTAGCTTCTAAAATGTAATAGAAATTGATTTTCACTGTTGCAGATACAAAGTATAAACAACGGCAATAAAAAAAGAGAAGAAGGAACGTGTTGTGGGTATTAGCTGTTCTTTAAAGCTCCTTGAAACATGGTTTCAGATCTTGCGTATGTTTGTCTTAAACATTAAATATTCAAGGTTTACTTTCATTGAATTGCATTCATTAAGCTATCATCAATAAATATGTTCCTATAGAGGTGATAAATTACTTACAGCGACATGAAAAGTTTCCTCTTCCTTTCTTATAGAGGATGTGGCTCAGTCTGTGAACTTTGTGAGGAGTAAAGTGAGACACACTGTGTAACCATTGACACGGCAGCAGCCACTGGAGCAGATGTGTTCCTGTTTCCTTTAATATAAGCATCGAGCAGCTCAGACCTGGTATCCTGCATCCTTTTGGAGTAGAGCAGACCTGTGTGCTGTGCAGGAGCTCTTTGGGAAGTTCTGGACAGATTGAAAAGCCATTAACAGGGTTATTCTGCACGTGCCTGCACTTAGTCACCCATCCTGTGGAAACCATATCTTTGTGAAGAGTGATGGCTGAGGGAGAAGAGCTGGATGTTGTATCTTGCTGTGGCAATTTTCACTGATGTCTAGCTTCAGATTCTTCAATAAATATATTCACATTCACACACTATTTAAAAAAACTAATACGAGAGAGATATAACCAAGGTGTCACACTTGATATTCAAGCAAGTACTCCTTTACCAATGTCAGTGATAGGATTTGAAAATCAACTCTGTTTTTACCACCCTGACTCCCCTGCTTATGTTGCTATTTGCACTGATTTGAAAATTAGCCCAGTGGGAAAAATGCGATACAATCAGTGTCTCTATTCAAACCTTTACAATGGTCACAGAGGGGAAGAAAACATTGTTTTTTTTGGTTCGCGGTTAAGGCCATGTTAAAATAGCAACAAATATTCTACCCTGGGATAACAAAACAGACTGAGGCTATTCTGCTTTGACAGGCTTTTTCAAATATCTCATAAACAGCTTGGAACAAGTGTGTTAATCTTGAACAATGGAGGAAACCATGACTGAGGCTGCTAAAAATAATGAGGAAAAAAGGTTTATCTGGGCACAATCTGATGTGTGTGTGTGTGTGTGTGTGTGTGTGTGTGTGTGTGTGTGTGTGTGTGTGTGTGTGTGTGTGTGTGTGTGTGTGTGTGTGTGTGTGTGTGTGTGTGTGTGTGTGTGTGTGTGTTCTGGATATCAGTACAAGTTAAGTAATTCTCTATAAGGGGAAGGCCAATGGAGTAAAGCTGTAGAAGGAGGAAGCACCTGTTCTCTCCACACACACACACACACACACACACACACACACACACACACACACACACACACACACACACACACACACACACACACACACACACACACACACACACACACACACACACACACACACACACACACACGTTGTTGCTGCTGAACAATCCGACTTAGAAGGGTTTCATTAGTCTGAGAAATGTGGTAAATAGCAAAACCCCAACAGGCTTTCAGTGGCATTGGGGGGGCCCGGGGAAATCAAGGCAACTCCAAATTCAGGTGCAAAGCTTGACTGCTCTTGAGTGCAAGTAACTAAATCCCTTCCAGTCTATGCAGAGTTGTTCTACAGCTGATGTTATATTGAGCAAAGGAAAGACACATTTCTTTTCAGGGAGCATGGAAGAAAACACAGTCATTTCTTATACTCAAGCTAAGATTGGCTTTTGTGTTGGCCCTAAGTAAACAGTTTCCATCTTTCTTAAAGACCTGGTAAAACTTTTCCTCGCTGTCAATGAGGCTCCCAAAATCGATATGTAAGTAATCAGCCTGCCACTTGCGACTGTTTGAACCTTGCTACTGTTTTCTTAGCCAACTTGAGCTCGTCCATTGCTTGCTTGCTAGGAATGTGTTGTAAAGGTGGAGGCTCCTAGTACAAACCATAATGAACAGTGCACATACAAAACACACCAAGCTAACAATGAAAAATGGTTAACAAGTTCAAGCTTGTTCACACAATGTGTATGCTGAATAAAAGGATATATGGGTTTTTGATTTATTTATTAAACCATCAATAAGTCAATATGATCAGGGAGTCTTTATTTTGGGCGTCCTCTTAAATCAATTATAAGTACCAGAGCAAACGCAGCACTCTTAGACAGGCTTCTTGTGGTTTGTGATGTTTGTGTGCTATTTTCAGTGTGTCTGTGTGGTTGTGCAATCAACCCTCTTTATGTGGACAAAAAAAAACTTTATACTGATTGAATACACCTCCGCCTGACACACACACACCTTCCAACATGATTGCATACTTCTAGAAATAGTTTTGCAAGCTGTGATCACAATGATATAAGCATTAAATACATATTATAACAGACAGGAATGAAAGTAGCAGAGAGCCAGTGTCAGCTTGGGGTCCAGCTTCTGGCTGTCAGTTGGAGCTATTACACAGCAGATAGCATCTTTAATTAGTCCTCTAAAAGAATAGAGACATGGATCTCCCTGTCCATAATCTGTGTTTAATTGGACTGGTTGGTATTGTTTTAGCTGGACTACTCAACACCAACATTATTATCCAAAGTGTCTGTCATAAACAAGCCAACTTTTTAGATATATTTTGAGATAATCTAGACATTAAGTGCTCTCGCTCTTAGCCTTAACACATATTTAAACTATAGATAAAATATACACAAATCAAGATATCATTATTTACAACATTTCAGATAATCTCACGTCATTGGATTTTATTAAAGGGATAAAACTGCATTTCAAGATCTGTGATAGGACTGATACAATTAATTAAAACATTTAGGAACTCCGACTCTGGAGGGAACTTTGGGATTTTAGTCTTTCCATTTACATGCACAAAAACCTATATAACACCCTAGAGGAAAGGGGAAACCCCAAAACGCATAACAGGGCCCTTTAAGTTAAGCTGATGCAGTTGTATGTGTCCATACTACTACACCCAAAAGGTAAGGCCAGTTGAGCCCAATATAACTATCCAGTTCATGTTCAGTATACTCTGTTATTGAGATGTTTTAAGGCGCTTTTAACCTTTAATCCAGTTGGATTTCTGCATTTGTACCACTCACAAGTGTCAAACATGTTTGAACAGCCTGCTCTGGATCTGGATCTCTTTGGAGAGCAACACATTCTTTCTTTCATCAGATGGACAGCCTGATGAAAACCAGAATGGGTCGCTAAGTTGTTCAGAGAGGGAGCGCTGGATATCAGGCAAAGATAACAACGGGTTAGAGAGCAAACAGACAGATGGAGGAAGTGCAGATACAGTAGGTAAAGATTGACTCTTAGCAGCTAATGGCTTCCTCTGAAAGCACTTTCAAAGGAAGCTATTAAATATAGAGCCCAAGAAGGGAAAATAAAAGGTAAATAAGGAAAAAAGCCAAATTAGTGTTTGCTCACTTAGTCTATTTAATCTGAGATGAAATGAGGAGCTAAAATAATATGAGCAAAGCTGTTAAAACAGTGGCATTAATTTGACTTGCATGTTGCTTCAAACCACAGATATACACCGTACTGCCACTCTCAGAGGACAGGAAGTTAGGAGGATAAAGACATGCAAGGAAAAAGAGAAAATGAACAGACTGTGCACGAGAGTCAGAGATATTAGAGACGATGGATCAAAGATGAAAAAGTACAAAAAAGCAAACAATGGAGCCGGTGAGGAAGCGAGGGAATAAAAGGACAAAGTCAAGATCTTACTGTAAGTGCTCCGCCTCCGCCCTCCTGAGTCTATTATTAGTTTTATTGGAAGACGCTTGGTTTATTGTCCACATATTGATTTAAGAGTGTAAGGGCGGAGTGACTTTAATGAAGTACAGGGCATTGTTCTCTATATCTCTGCTACATCTTAAAGGTCAGTACCTACAGAAGCATGTCGTTCTTGTCCTTTTGATGTACAGTCCAACACTGGAGGAAACCCGAAAACATATATAATAGAATATTAAGTTAAACAACAAGACAAGCGTTCAACCAAGCTTGTCATGCTTATTGGAAACTATATTATTCTGTCCATAATAGTTGTTGCAGCCAAATCTCAATGGGTCACTGAGTCAATAAAAATCTACCCTGGAGCTATCTGTCCCTTGCAGATGCACTTGTTTATAGGGTAACTCTTAACTTCTGATCAATAAAGGCTGAAAACAAGCACAATGGAAGAATGCAAAAGTAGTTCTGAATTTTTAAAAATCAAATCCTTCACATTCTTTTTGAAGAAAATACCTACTTAATTGCTTTTTTGAAATTTCACATTTCATATGAGCTGTGTGTTCATCCTTTGAAAGCATTTGAGCGACTAGTACATTTGTTTGCAGATGCCTCTCCTATTATAGCCCACAGATCCATGGCTACCTTTATGTTTATCAATCAATAACAATGCCACACATTATCTTCGCACATTACACAATGCTCTTGTTCATAGAAGTTGTTCTGAAAGAAGGGACCAATGTGAGTTATTAAGCAGAATTAAAAAAGGGATCTGCATTCACCTGTAGTGTGAAGGCTCCTGCTGGTGAGTAATTTATAATTGAATGCGGGCATCACTAAGGACTCTTTAATAATAAATGAAGCCTCCATGATCTTGTTCAGACTTGTAATTGGTGTCGGAGGCAACAACCTGGAAGTGTCTCTATGTTTGAGTGTGTTCACGCTTGTGTGTGGCCACATGTGTAATTAAAGTTTCCATTTATAAACCCTACGAAGTTTCAAGAGTAAATAAGAACGTAGCTGCTGACTCGCTCTCACACTTTGGGGATGATGAGACAGGAAACTTTTGCTCCATCACCACACTGCATGCAGCACTGAGTCATGGTCCTCCACTGTGTTTTTTTACAGAGAGCTTGTAACCACCAGGAGTTACAATGAGCGTGTGCAGAAAACAGTGGAGTGTGTGACGACTGTGATTTTGGATGTAGCTTGTCTTAATCTGCAGGTCACATGGTCGCTCCTTATGAGCATCCTCTGAATATATTCTACCTGTTTAATGTCATATAAACGATAATATTTCAGTAAGTTTTTGTGTATGATTTGCTTTTAATTCTGCAGGTCTTTATCTTGTATATCCTCAGATTACCACCCATCATTTTACACATGTAATATTTCATTGATTTCAAACTGGATGTTATTTGATGTACACTTTTTATTTTTAAATTAGGTCTACTCAACCTTGAATTCATATTGTAACCTTTAACAGAAGCTGTTGTTTCAACCATTTATCCGTTCATTTGAGGGTGTTTGAATTAAGCATTTGGTGTTACAGCTGATTCTGGCTGGTGAGGGTTCTGTGCAGTCAGTCTATTATAACTGCTAATTTAAGGTCAGGTACCAAAATAACTTAACAAACAAGAAACCCCTAATGCAGCAACAATAGAACTAAATACAAACAGAGATACAATGGAGAACAGTTTCATTGCAAATGGAGTAAAGGTGTGTCTTTGGAAAGATAAATATGATTTCCTCACACACTTTGTTTCAAAAGAAGAGAAAGTGCAGTCGCCTTTATTCTTATTACTGGCCTGACCTATCAAAAGGGTTGCTTGGGGATATAAGGCTCATAGAAAGTTAAAAGGTCAACAATAAATCTAGGGGCTAGGCTTTTATGTGCTTGAAAGCCGATTATTAAAATCTTAAATCAATGCTAAATAATAGAGAATATATGCTTACACTGGGGTACCATGGTTTCTGGGTTTAGTGCCAGTTAATATTCACGCTGCAGCATATTGAACAAGCTGCCGGTGTGAGATTTATTTTCTCATTGAGGCAGGTAGCGAGAGATGTAAAAGTCTAAGCAAGACAAAATAAATGCATGATTTCTCTTCTCTAAATCAGCATGGGATTAGAAAGACTTCATTTATGAAACATTTCTGAGCAGAAACATATTGCCCAAAACCCCAAATAACAAATTAGCCTCAAGTAGCTTTACAATTTGTTCAGCATCTGTCCTTAACACTTTTGGTAGCTGTTTATGGTAAATATAATCAAAATGCTCCTCAAGCAAAACATTTCTCATTTGCTTTGTTTATTTTGCTCCAACTGGAACCTGTGTAAAAAATATGAAATCTTAGATTGATGGATAGATAAGTCATTGCATCATCATCTGAATACACTGTACAAATATGAACTTATATTTGGTCATCTATATAATTAAACATCTTCTTGTAACTCTGATGTCTTCCCAGATGTCTTTACACCTTTGTGTTGTTTAAAGCATAAACAGCTACCCCCTTTTTGTGAATGGCACAAGATGCCCTGCAGTAGAAAAGAACAATGCCCAAGAAATCCAAGGAGGAAACACCACAGCTGTATGGCCGATGAGCTGTGCATAGCTGAGAAGCTAATCAGTGACTCTCAGGCTAAATGCGGCACACCTAGTTAATATGCAGAGTTGATATGATTCCATGGTCATGGTGTGAATATGAATTGTGCCTTTGTGTTATAAACAAGGACACGACAAATTCATCTTCCTGTTTTTATATGTGCCAGTGACAGGTCAAGGGCAGCATACCACAATGACATCCATCAATCAATCAGAATATATGTTTTCTTTCCTCACACATCCATGATTTTTATTCTGCTGCGAACGGCTCAATGGGGACCGGTGAGGCTGGGAATTGATGAATCTTGGATTAAAGTGTGTGCAGATAACACAAATCTTATCAACTCTTCCTCCATCAGCTCAGATATTATCAGGTGATTTGGAAAAAAAAATCCTCCTTCTCTTTTCATCAGGTCCCTGCACTCGTTCAGAAGGGGTTGGTGTTTGTGGCTTGCCGTTTCTCTCGGCAGCCAGACAAGTAAAAAAAATTACTAGAGCTGTGATTTCTAACAATAATGAACAGAACAGGACTGTCGGCCAACCTAAAATGAAAAGCCAATTTAATTTCACACTCATTTCACTGCTTATCAAAACTGATTTGTCTCACACACTCCAAAATGTATTGTGTGGTGGGTAATTGACAATAGCTTGCTTATCCTCTTCTGCCTTCACGACACATTTTGGCAGCCAAACCCAGGCAGTCAAGCCAACAAGAGATTTAGAAAGCTAAATTTAGTCCTCAAAAAGTTGGATTTTGAGGGTATTTAGACATATAATAGTTCCACTATGCTGCAAGTCTGGGAATATTTAAATACAAATGACTGTCCTTGTTAAAGGTCAAGATGACACAGCATTTGCCCTGGAGGAAATAAACAGGCTGAAAGAAAAGGCTGCTTTGAAGAAAACTCGACGGAGTTTTGAACATGCCCAAAGGCTTTAGTTAGGAAATGCATCCTGCAGATATTTACATAATGGACATCTGTCTAGTTAGCAATTCATATCAGCAACTATTTTGGTTCTGAATTATGAGCACAATTTGTTTGGGAAGCACACAGGTCTATCAGATGGGTTATCTGTGAGAAACAAACATGTATATTTGCATATCCAGCAGCTCATAAATACAGAGAGCTTCATACTGGGTTTTTTCTTCTTCTGATTTAAGTGTTGTGTGAAACTGTCACAGCTGAGGGCGCTGAAATTGAAATTGAAGGTTTTATTTTTGTGTCTGACTAGATTTCGTTTTTTTAACTTGGATTTGGCATGCATGCTATTGGTGACAAGTTAGTGACTGGCCTTGTAACATTTAATCAACTGAAAACATGAAGCACCAGGAAAACGGGCATGGTGTCATGAGAGTTAAATAAATGTTTGTGTTATTTTATTTCCCCAGGACCTTTAATTGCACCAGTGCCTTTTGAGAATGAAAATGAAAGAAACCATGTTCCTCGTGTGAAGACTTTACTTTATGTAAATGCATACGTTTCATTACTCTGAGACTTGAAGGCAGATGCCAAAGCAAAGTCTAACGGCAAACAGGTAACATTACATTTTAATTTGCATGCACCTGCCCATAGTATTTCTCTCAGAAGTAATCAGTAAATTGTTTTAATAAATAATGTCTTTTTACAATAAATTGTGTTGTTTGGCAAAGGTTTGTGCAATGTGTTCTTTCTTTTTGCTAACAGAGTTTAGTGTGAGTAAATACATTCAGGCCTCATAGATACACTATGATAGTTTAGGATTCTATCTTTAAAAACCATACATTTTGGTCGTATTGAGCAGCATTCCTATTAATATCACAAGGTGAGTGACCTACGTTTATTTTTAGTATTTTGGAAGTCTTCGCTGCTGCAGGTGTTTTATCAAGCTAACCGTAACAACCCTTTAGGTTTGAAAGTCTATCCTGCTTTAGCCACTTGTTGCTAGGTAGCCTGATGAAAGGATCTGTCGACTCGCGTTAGCATTTAGCTTGAACTAGCTAGTTAGCTTTTTAACCTTAGGCATTCATTCCAGTACAGAGGAAGTTATGTGGTAGGAATATTTTCTTGTTGTACATCTTGAGTGTGAATGCAAAATAACAACGTTTTATTCACGTTGTTAAATCTAGCATTATCAAATCATTTGTTATTATATATGTTAGGCTATTGTGTAGCCTGTGTTTTATAACCGGTAGCTAGCATAGGGTACTCTCAACAGCTTGTATTTAATAATAATTATTAATTACAATTAAAGTTCTGCTTTCAAAATCAGGGCTACAACAGTTGTATAGGCAACATCTAATTCCATGATATCTCATTATTTTGCTGTATGGGTGCAATAATTATAAGGAAGCACTATAAGGCTGTAAAAAGGTGAGGTGGGGGTCATTTTGCTAACTTTACTGGGTAGTTTTATAACCAATAAATGATTATTTTCTATAAAATGATCAAGTTTGATACGTTTAAAAAAAAAGTGATATAATGACCAACTGTAGTTAATACAAGCTGTAGAATAGAAAGTATGCTATTTCCCTCTGAAGTGTACTTGAGCTAACGTGTAGCGGATAATGATTCGTACTGCACTAATATATACAATACTTAAATAAAAAAGGCACCTGCTGTAACGCCATCTGCTGTTTAAATTAAGTAAGGACTACCAATGCTTAATTTATAGTGTATATCTAACATACTGTAATACAACACCTATTGGTGAACATGGCTTTGTTTCCAGCAATTTGCCATTGATGTGTTCTCATTTGCATCTGTTTTTCTTTCTGTCTTCTCCCTTTTATGTATGTTTCTTTTGCCCTCCTGTTCCCCTTACAGCTTTGTATTCACATCCACCCAGATAAGGTCAACACGAGTTTGCTTCTGTGACTGATGATGACGGCTAGATTAAACAGAATAAAATCATTTATGCTAAAACCCTCCCAGTGCTTATGTGATGGTTTCACTATATAATATTTAAACATGTTCAGAAATCATCTCCATATCAGGAGCAACAGTGCTGTATCTATCCTTACAAGAAATATTGTTCATAGTTTCATCTCATTGCACCTGACCTCTACTCATCTACGTGTCCTTTTCTCTCTTCACATATCTCAATATGCCTCCAGCTCTCAGGACGAGGGTTCCCAGGAGCCCCAACAGGAGACCCTGCAGCAGATAGCAGCCACAATCATCCAGAAGGCCTGGAGAAGATATGTGGTGGGCTTACACACACTTCACAAAAATAAAAGCAAACAAGCAATAACTTTAACTGTTTTTCCGATCCAAACTGTAGTGCAGAGAGGTGTTCAAGTATGTCAAAGAGCTTATCAGCGACTGCAACCAGCGGGATCCCAAGAAGATCCTAAAATTGGTCAATCCAAGAGAGGTAACAGAAATGATATTCTCCATAAAATGTAAAAAAAGAAATAAAATAGTGAGATTACATTTTCCTGTGGCAGGCAGAGTTGCTGGATGCTGCCGCTGGCGTGTTCATCAGATTTCGACTTGGAGGGGTAGGAGTCACATAATGAAAAAGTGTTAAATCCCCTACTGTATGTATATGTGCTAATCCAGACATACCTGATAACATTTAGCTAATCCTTTTTCCTCAAGCTTACCTTTCCACCCAGCATCTATTACAAGATCTACACCCATCGACCCATTACTGACATGTGTGCCACTAGCCCAAAAGACTACACCCAGCCAGACCTGAAGAAGCCTGTGGCTCAACTGAATAAAAAAACCCAGCCTCTTAAGCAGGAGGACCGATCGGGATGGTACCGACGCTTAGAGAACAACTGCTGGAGGCTCTTCTGTAGCAAGGTGAAGAGTGTGTCAGAGGAAGTTATCTGTTCTGCCTGTTATTTATCAGGAAACAAAAGTAAGCACCACAGATGCAAGGTTTTATTTTCATTTTGTGGCTTGAAAAAACAAAACCAAAAAACAGCCACAAAAGGCATTTTATGTCAGCATTTTGCCTTGATCATGCCAGGGTAGTTTAATAATTTAAAACAACTTGGAAGGAGAACCACCTGTCATGTAATCTACGTAACAGAAAGATGTTCAGATTTGAGTTCAACAGTTAACCACTAAAAGCTGATGCCAGTGTTTTTGTGTTTCCTTTCCTATCTAATAGGTGGTGTCCAAGAGTGAGCCTGTAGAGATCGGCACTAACAAGGAAATGGAATTTCACTATTCCAAGTTGCAGCGGCAACAGGATGTAGACATGTGGAGGAAAAAGAGGAAAATAGAATGGCTGAAGCACATGTGAGTTTTATGTATTTGTCTAAAGCAGCTCTTAATTTTGAGTCAAAGCTAAGAATCAGTTTTCCATAGACACATTCCTGTTGACTTTTGAAAACCCTTAACAAAAACCATTGTCTTTGTAAGTGCTATATTGAAAGATGTGGGACTTTAATTGAAAACATGAACAAAATAAAAGTCTAAGGCATGGTTATGCGTATCACCTCTGTGACTTGCATACAGGTATAACCAGGGTCGTCTGCAGACTCACCCGGTGCATCGACACATGGCTGCACTGGTAGAGAACTCAGCACAGGAAGTGATGGAAACCATTAAGGAGAAAGGGGATGATGAGATACTGGAGTGGGAGCTGGATGAGCTGCTGGCCTGGACCAACACTCTGAACTATGAGGAGTAAGATCCTCTGATCCACTGTAAAATTCTGTAGTAAACTGCAAATGTTTGTGACATTCTGTTGCTTCCTCTTGAAAATACTGCTTTTCATTTGAAACTATTTAATTATTTGTAAGAAATAAATGATTTTTGCCTGTGCAGGTACATGCAGGATTGGAGAGGATTGGCCTGCAGTGACTCCTCTGAGCAAAGCAAAGGTAAATATGTTGTGCTTTTACTTGTTTAGCTACTTATTTAATGCCTCATAGCAGAGGTTTGGAAAGCGAGCAGGTGGTCTCTCCAAGGGGGGCTCCAAGCAGTTTCAGGGGAGGTTCACTGACTTAAAGTTAAAAATAAATACTACCTTAGTTACATTTTTTTTACTGTTTTCCAGAAACTCTTGAAGACAGACCTCTTTTTATGATTTGTAGAAATTATGCCAGACAGAGTTATAACGCTGTCTTGAAAACGAATAAGCAAGTCCCAAAAGAGGTAAACTACGGGGAAAGGGGAAGCCTTTTTCTAATCTTTGTCACATTGGAAATGTTGTTATGTTCTATGCTGTAACGCCATCTGCTGTTTAAATTAAGTAAGGACTACCAATGCTTAATTTATAGTGTATGTCTAACATACATTAATACAACACCTATTGGTGAACATGGCTTTGTTTCCAGCAATTTGCCATTGATGTGTTCTCATTTGCATCTGTTTTTCTTTCTGTCTTCTCCCTTTTATGTATGTTTCTTTTGCCCTCCTGTTCCCCTTACAGCTTTGTATTCACATCCACCCAGATAAGGTCAACACGAGTTTGCTTCTGTGACTGCTGATGACGGCTAGATTAAACAGAATAAAATCATTTATGCTAAAACCCTCCCAGTGCTTATGTGATGGTTTCACTATATAATATTTAAACATGTTCAGAAATCATCTCCATATCAGGAGCAACAGTGCTGTATCTAAAAGCAGGGACACAAACCAGTGTAATTATAAATTCCTGAGAGACTTATTATTCATGCAATCAAGTTATTATCAATGCAATATTAACTTTAGAAAAATGTGATCAATGTGATTAGCTTATGTTGATTTGTGCTATAACAGCAGTTAATTGACGATATTCCTCCTGTGACCCGAAATCAACATTCTATTATCGAATATCTGTGATGTCGAACTGTATCAAGACAGCTCAAGACGTCTGGCTGCATCCACAGAATGGATGGATCTTACAATATGATAAAAAGGGAGGAGTTGCTCCCAATATCATGGGGGGGGCTAACCCTACCTCAATCAATAAGATATTGTTTTTCTACTAACATTATGACATTTATTAGATGTCATCAAGTCTCATCAAATGATGACCGTTGGTCTATTACTGAGTCCCAGCTATGAATGTTAGGAGTGTATGATGAGGATCATTTTAAAATAAAGGATTGTGATGGATCGATTTCACAAATGTGGAATGTGTCTGTCTACCTTTCTCTCTCAATGTGTTTAACATACAAACATATCGCTCGAAAAGAGGGGGCACCCGGATTTGAACCGGGGACCTCTTGATCTGCAGTCAAATGCTCTACCACTGAGCTATACCCCCATTCGTTAACATGTTGACGTGGTCCTTTTTTAAAGATGTTAAAGACTTTGACGTTTGCTGTATTATTGAGGTATGGTGGACCTATCATTCATAACAAAAATGTTAAAAACAAATCAACTACGCATACTGTGCGCGAATGTAAGAAATAAGGTTTTTTTTGTATTAGTGAAATGTACACAGCGTTGGCTTGAACCGGATGTGTCGTAATGAAAACGGGACCGGATATTCGAGTGTGTTCAACAGAAAGTGGAAGAAACGGAATCACAATGGTATGGTTACAGTCTTATATCTTGTAACATGACTTATTCTATCGTTACCATATTTACTTTAAAGTTATTATTATCTATAGTTACACGCATATTTATTTCAGCTGTCCACATCTTGGATTCTATCCTTGAATCATCTGAATCCATTTACGTTGTGAATTTGATTAGTCACTCGAGCTAATGCTAGTTAGCTGTTAGCTAACTACGAGGCTCCCTAATTTAGATAAGGATGATTTTAGCTTTTGGACTTGTAACTTCGCTCTTCTTACTAGATATTACAACTTGTAAACGGTGAATGTGAATATTTTTTTGTTACAGAATACACGAGGACTCCGCTCTCAGCTGAAAGACAGCGTACCTGTGGCAGGCTTGTGTCCACAGGGAGCTTATGGTGTGCAGGACTCTCTGCGTAGTGGGTAAGACATTGCCACAAATAATATTGCTGTGAAGTAACCTAATGCTTTATATATGAACCGTCTTCTACCATGTTTGCACACACTTGGTTAAATTGTCCGGTTTTAGTTGTAGTTGTTGACACTTAATTGACATGGATGATTGTCAAATCACGATTGCACTTCTCACTTTGTTTTGATGTAAATATTATTGTCCATCCATCCATCTACTGCTGCTTATCAGAATATTTAAACATTATAATTAATTAAATAGTATTGTACACTTATTTAATTACATGTCGAAACTCTAAAATATATCATTTCCTCAATATTGGGTAGTTTGTACCTGATAATGAATCCCATCCTGCCATCACAGTTATTTGTCTGACAACTTTCTCTAGTTGAAAATAATTGAAATAATGTGGTTTTTTTTTTGGGTCATAGCTTATAGTAGTACCAGCTCTTAAACCACAGTACATTAACATTATATTGAATGTGTCCTGGTCTTTGTGTTTCTTTTTTTTGCAACACAGATTTACCAGCGTGAAGAATGAGCTCCTTCCAAGCCACCCGCTGGAGCTGTCCGAGAAAAATGTGAGTAATCTTAAGAAAAGTAAGCACAGTATATTTTATTCATGGTGTTTTGACAAAATGTTGTTGATTTACACTATCTTTACTTCTAAAATAGAACACCAAAAGCCATATATTACTTGTTATAGCCAGATCAGTAGCAGTAAGAACCAGAAAACATTTTAATGTTGGGAAATGTCCTTGTTGTCCCAATTACTGAACATTTTTGTGTTTCTGTGGTGTGTAGTTCATGCTGAACCAGGACAAGATGAACTTCTCTTCACTCAGAAACATCCAGGGTCTTCATGCTCCACTTAAACTACAGATGGAGTACAGGGCAGCTAGACAGGTACCACACGCTGCATGTTCCTACTCCCAAATCCTGACTGTTGATTTCTTGCTTTCTCCTCACCCTGTTCATTGTTTTAAAAACTCTCCATAACTCTTGATGTCTGTCCCTTTTCCTTACAGATCCAGCGTCTGCCGTTCTTACAGAGTTCAAACCTGGCTCTAGATACGCTGCGAGGAAGTGATGAGTCCATCGGCTTTGAGGACATCCTCAACGGTGAGAACCTCACCCCTTCATCTTCACACAGCCATTCACACAACTTTCTGAATAAGATATTTAACCTGTGTTTGTATCCTGTTCCCCTGCAGATCCAACCCAGAGTGAAATGATGGGCGAGCCACACATGATGGTGGAATACAAACTGGGAATGTTGTAAAAGATGATGGACATGCATATTACACAGCTACATGCATAGATTTAGGTTTATTATTTGTCTGCATACATTTGTTTAATGGGTTGAGGATTGAGTTGGTCATCTTTTGGGAAAGAAAAGGGTTTGATGGGGTTGTGTGAGTGTTGGGTCACCCTGTAAATCAGATATATCTGGAGTTTTAAACAGTCATTCAGCCAAGCATTCAGTGCTGCTTTTGTATGATTCCAATCCAATTGTTATTTCTAATAAACATCATAACTTTCCTCATGTGATGTGTTGGGTTCATTTGACTAATTGTCTAACTTGCAAGACAATAACAATCGTTCATGTCCAAGTATTCTATCACACATTCTGAAAGTGTTCATCAGGTCACAGGATGTTGTGTGTATTCTTTAAACAACTGCTATTCTTCAGTTTTGGGTTGTCTTTAAAGATAATCTGACCTTATTTCATAGATGTCTGCTGTTTGATACCAATTATGCTGCACTGCAACACTTAACACTACTCCTGTGTTACGCTCTACTTTAAATGTACAGTGGTAAACTGTCATATGCCCTAAAAATGTGCTACTGGTAAAAAGGAAATGGTGTCCCTATACACATATTTTGGCAATGGAAGGATGCAAATATTGATTTGTCTTTAAGTACATAGTTCTATGATATATCATACTATCCAATGTATGCAGTTTTCTCAGAAAGCATTTTAACCGACCAACCTTTTTAATCTGAGTACATTTAAAAACCATGTAATTGAACTTTTACTGGAGTCCAATGCTGTACTGCTCACCATTGTTGTTTATAATGTATGCTGTTCTATGTTAAGGTGTTTTATCAATGAAATAGCAATAATGTTATTAAAACAAAAGCTAAAACAGTCAAAAGGCTAGTCAAAGGCGGCGGTGAGGGAGGGGAGAGAAGAAACGTAGAGGTTCTGTTACTCACTGTAGCAATCAATTGAAATCTCACCGCCATCGGACCAACCGAAACAAATCTCGATTACGAAGTGTATTTATAGTGCTGTCTAGATATGAGTACTTCAGATATGGTGGGAAATAATTAACACGACGGTCCACAAACGGATGTGAATTATTAGAATATATCAATGCCAATACAATATACACACTTCAGTAAATAAGCTTGAAATTGTCAAAATGTGCAACAAATCCTGCCCTGTAGAGCATGCTGGGAAAATACGTCACAATAGAGAATTTAGCTCTAACTGTTAACAAACCATATTTTCTGATATTAATGTGAACTTTCAACAACAATGTAAGTCTGAACTATGGTGTAAACGCAAAACAAGTACGATAGTCCGGCTGTATTTGAAGATAAAACGGTAAATAGGATGCTAGGCAGGCTGACAGTTGATCAAAGATGAATTAATTGTCAAGAGAAGAATCCGTCTCTAAATCCCAATCGGTCACAGAGCTCCACACTCAATGACATATAACTCCCTGTAAAACAGCAAATAGTACAAAACATAGCAAGTTGTTGCGACTGCTGATACTTTGTTCAATAAGCCATAACGACTTAAGACTTGTTTTGCCCAATTGAAACACTATATAAAGAAGTTATTCGAGGAGCACCACTATATGTCATTACTTTTACAATGAAGAGAAAGGTGGGATTAATACATCAAAGTATGATAAAAAATAAAACCGTTTGGTTATCCTACAGCAAGGCTTAATGTGCACACTGCAGGTTAAATACACATGACATCCATACATGTAATATACTGCTTGATGGTTTTAATAGTGAACCAGTAACATACTTGTTTCAGGCCAAAGTGATGCTGATGAAACTCTGATGAAATGGCATAAAAGGGAGATTTAACCACCCCCTTGGATCTGTCTTGTGTTAAATATATGTGAAACCTCCCCATTGATTAAAAATTCATATAGTATACACTCTCTTGGGAAACGCTGAGTCAGTTATCTCCCAACACAAACAACGTGCATTTTAAAGCTACTTTGATCATGTTAGAAGACAGCCTGGAGAAAATACAACACAACAAACACAGTGTAGCTTGAGCAAAGTGTAAGGGAGAAAGGATTCCTTTTGTTGTGGCATGAGCTACAATTCTAATTAAAAGTAAGGGGCCTGACCTACTTTGGTAAAATGTTAGGCCTGTTATTGGTTTTTGGGGGCTGTGGATTTGGAATAGTTTTATAATTAAAGTTCAGCCTATTTAAATTATTTTATAGGGTATGCTATATTTGTTATGTTAACCTGTCAACATCCAAGTGCACATTTTCAGTGACGTACCCAAGTTGAGTCTAACTATATAGGAACGAAGGAATCTCATCGCGACATCCATGCGACACGTGGCGGATGTATCCCTGCTGCAGACCAAATGGCGTGCAGTTAATTTCACGTTGAATATTAATACGCCTTGATAAACAAGCGACCATCATGTCGTCAGCAGCGGGCCTTGTTGACAGCAGTTCACTAATGCCACTATATGCTAGATAGACTAACGTTACATGCTAACAAAAAATAACATGTCATACATAGATGATAGATGTTCAAGAATATAAACTATATATTTTCTTCATGTCCTCGGAGTGAACGAGCGCGAGCAGATATCCTACAGGAAGCAGATTGTACACCTGCACGTGAGTTAACAGTTACGTATTTGTTACACTGTTTTTCTCCGTTGTATGAACTCATACTAACGTATAACAATTTACCGAGTCCGACCCTATAACAACTTACCGCCACATACGTCAGGTATTATTAACAAACTATGATTGGTGTCTCGCTAGTAAGGCTGGAAAGTTATTGCAGTTATATTTGCTTTAGCGTACTACCTTTGTGACCGTTTTGACCTATTGGCGGATTTCTCTCTTGACACTTAAAATCCTCTTTGGTAAGTCAGCCTTACTTTCCTAAAACGAAATATGAACAGGTGAACTGCAATAGTCTGCATTGAAATTATTATTTTAAGCGAAGATAGAAAGATACGTATTATCTCCAAAACATTTACTTAATGTCTGTATATATCTCTCAATTTTATTGTAATGCTGGATATTTACTGGTCTCGATTGACATCTCCTCTTTGACCACAAGATGGCAGTGTTATTCCACATTGAGCTGTTCACACATTGGCCTGCAGTGTTTTTGTTAACCTACTTTCTGATCCAGTACATCAGATAAACAGGTCCTGTGTTGGTAAAGGCTCGGCTATGGACATTTAGTTTTAGTACCTAAGGGGACTCAGCTGACAGCCTGATGTCATTCTTCATACATGGCTGGAAAGCAGCTTAGCCCTAGGCTGTTAAAGGCTGTCTTTGAAAACAAGTAACACTGTCGGTTAGCCCGGGCCAGCCGGTAGCCATGATACATACACAAGATATGTTTTCCCCGGATCCTCAATGATTTTTCTGCTAGCATTGAATGTATCCTTCACTGAGCATATCAAGATTACACAGCATGTAAAAGCAATGCCTGAAAATACAAAGCAAGCATTAAACAGTGCATTGCTCCAGTGATCTCAGTGAATCTGAAAGAACACTTTAGAAAAGAAGTCCTTAACACCAGGATGTTTTACTCTCAGTGCCTTATGTTAATGAATAGCTACAGTTTACAGCTTTCTTCTGAGTAATTAAAATATTTCCTAGCTTGTGGGCATCACTTAAGACTGACACTGCGGAACCAAGGATTTCTCATTAGGCTGCTAAGGCTCCTTCATTCTCTTCAAGGAAGAGGGAGGGAAGCGAGCAGACAAGCATCATAATTATGCCATAGAGTGCTCCTTTTAAATTCCCAATGGAGCTTGTAATACACACTATTGTGCTACTGTAGTCGGTAGAGTACACACAATTGATTGTTAGAGCTCAAAATTGATCTTTGCACAAAATATTCATCTGTGACTGTATGCGTTTGTCTGTAAGTAGACAGTGCACTGTAGTTGCTGCAGCCTGGCTTATTTGCTACACACAGCTTGTGTGGTGGCCTTGTTGGTCGGCTGGTCGGTTCACCATGTCGGTCCAGGCTGGAACTTTTGCATGAGTTGCATGAATTTTGGTCCAGACATTTATGGTCGACAGGATAAATCCTTTTGACACAAAGTTTATGCTTTTGTTTTTCAGGGAAATGTCTTGACAACTGTTGGGTGGATTGCTATAAAACTTCCTTTACATACTTACATACTAGAATTGCAATAATCTTTGGTAACACTTCACATTTCATCCAGCCTTATCTTCGGCCTATATTTGAAGTTGTCCCTTCCTTTGACCAAATATCTGCAAAACGTATGTTAGCGTTTGATGCAGGTTGTATTTAGTGCTAATTTGCAAATAGGAACTATAGCAATACCTGCTTTACCATTAGCTTTGACATTTTGATCATGTCAGCATGCTGATGCAGCTCAAAGCACCACACTGCCCATAAAGCAGAGCCACTAGAGCTGCTGTAGGCTTTTGTACAATCAAAGAGGGGCAGTTAAAACATAATTATGATGATGTCAGGGAGAGGCATTTATTCGCAGGCGAAAGTAAAAGTTGTTTTGGTGTTGGGAGGGTATCTTCTCTTGTGAGATTCCCCACACACTGTCTCTGTGATTTAGCTCTTGTTTCAGGGCACTGTTCACTGAGCTGCAGAGCTATTTTTAATCCAAGTTAGTAAACCAACACACTCTCTGCTTGACTTTATATCTCAGCTTTCAGACACTCTGGGATAACTGCTCACACAAAGTAACTTTTCTCCCCCATTTCCAGCTTCAACTCACACATAACATGGGGTTTCGTTTCCACTCCAGACTCAGGTGCTCGCCCCTGAGTGCGCGTGGTAGCAGACACCGCCAGGATGTCACGCATTAGGCGGGACACCGACTTGTCTCGCTGAAGTGCTGCTTCTCCTCTAGCTGCGTGGTAATTGCTCCACAAATCACAATGACTGCCGGAGGAAGTGCAGAGCCTCACCGCCACTCACCATTTGGGAGCAGGTTGCCATGGCCACAGATGCACTTCAACTTTCTGGGAATGAGATTAGTCTTAATTAATCCTAATGATCAGCCAACACGCTTGCTTTCCGCTTTATACCGTACACACACTTCTCTTCCTAACAGTATATCAATACACCTCCCCTGATTAACAATAAGCTATACTTCTGTTTACACCTATGGCTGATAACCACACGAGAAGAAGTTCTGTGACAACATCAAATGTTGTTTCATCTGTCTAGTTTCAGACTTGAACCCACACTCAGTCTTTAAATAGCTGTTGATTGGAGCTGCTGCACCAGAATATCTGCGTTCCCGCGGAGCCTCAGTGGGTGGTGGATGCTATTCTGCACGCTGGCCCTCTCAGCCTCCTTATTGACGGCCTGCGCCTCAGCAGCACCCACTGACAGGAACACTGGAGGCTTCCCTTCTCCCCTTTTAGGCAAGTTGATGATATAAAAGCTGCTTGAGTTGAATACTTTGAAACTCTTAAATCTAATTGTCAATAAGCAGAAACACATAGGTCGCCGTGCAGATTCATCGCAACGACAGCGTTACAGGCGTGTGTGATGTGTGCAATCAAAATAGACAACTTCCTGTCCTCCTTTCGTGGGAATTTGACTGATGATGCGTAGCCTAACATCAATTTGTCGTGGGTGTTAAACTCTCCCTCCTTCTTTCTCTTCATGTCTCCCTTTTAGTGGGTGGGGGAAGTCTCTACATCAATCGCAATGCAGCAACACAATTTAAACCTGACTCCCACACCTTGTAAAGGACAGGCCTCTCCTGCCACGCTATCATCAAATGTCAGACACCCTCGCAGTCCCCGCTGCTTCCGCCACATCTCACAGATGGGTAAAATGTCATGCTATATGTCTCACCTGCCCCTTCTTCCCTTTTTTTCCCGCCTTTCTTTCTTTACAAAGTCAAATGTCAGTTCAAGTCAGACAGGTCCAATCTAGAGAGGAACAAACTGAGTGGCGTTAGGCCTACCACCATGCTGCCTGGCTAAGTGGCTACACATTTGGTCGATATGAGCTGCTTTGATTCACACCAGAACAGCTAACTGATGCTTCGTAGCTAAAGCAAGAGAGCTGACTCAAGTTGAAGCTACATAGCTGGTGAGGTAGTTTTAAAGCTGAAGCTAAAATTAAACTTCCTTCCTTTTCTTTTTTCTCTGTTCCTTAACAAGACATTTATGTTTATTTATATTTATAGTTTGGTAAATCAGTTATGTACTCGACTTATTGTGGAGGTACCAGATGAAAAATACTTGGCTTGTAGCTAGCTTAGCAGAGTAGCAGTAGGCCATCTCAGCTTTTGACTATAGTTCCATTTATGCATCGGTTGATGTTAAGCTAAATTTAAATAGGCATGTGTGTAACTTAAATTGAAGGTATTAACTTAAATGAAGAAGTAGCAAAGCAGAGACAACATGTTAAATATAGCTTGTAATTTATTGAGCCTGTAAGGTCAGACTCACACACTGCAGCCCTGCCTCTCAAATGTTTTTCATAAAAAGGTTTGACAGTTTCTCTGTCACTTAATATGGCGTGCAAACCATTTCCAGTAGGGCTGTAAAGGCTTGTTTATTCATAATGACAGATAGGATACCCTGCTTCACTTGCTGAAACTTGCCACATGCAAACGTCCTTTAAATAAATGGACCAACATTTATTCGGGAAATCAGTACTGTGCTTTCTAAACGCACGCAGCCTGATAAGCCTTCTCTAAAACACAGCTACGAGACGAATAGCCCGACATGAATCACTCTGACACTGGAGGATGTTGCTGCCCGCTTTGAATGTTGTCTTTTTAATGAGATGGAAAAGAGAACTGCTTTGCCTAATGTTATGTGCTGATCCATCTTTATCAAGCACGACATCGAGAGCCACGCCGGCATCCTCCTCGACTGAACCACTGCCAATAAAACCAATCGGAGCGTGGAGAGACCCCCTCCGGCAACCTGGAGATGTGGGAGGCAAAGAGAGGGTGGAGGGGCATAGAAATAAAAAGTCTTTCAGTCACACTACATGATGCCTCTCAAGGACACAAGGAGAATTCCTCCGAGGCACAGCAGTTTGGAGAAACTTCTCACTTTTTCTCTTTACTACCCACCTCACATAAATGCAGCTCTGCAAATCACACTGAAGCGCGATAAGTCAAACAAGGAGGGGGAGAAAAAGTGCTGTTGCATGCTTTAAAAAACACCCGTCTTTGATATATTGTGTTTTGTTGGGAGTGTGTTCAATTTAAAGAAGTTTAAAGGTCCCCTCTGCCAGGTGCCTTTCTAGATTCTCGTGTCTTTACACCTTAAAATGCAAGGCAATTTTATTCTGATCGCTATGGGTTTTCAAAGGCAGATACCGTCTTTGAACTTGCCATACCAAAGCCTTTTTAGTTTTTTGAACATAAATATTTTAAGAAAAAAAGAATCCCACAAAAACAAACTGCATTTATTTATTACACCATATAGTTTAAAGGTTTCCGTACTCTGAAGAAACCTAGTTTCTTTGCAAATGAGGGTCGTTAATAGTAGCAGCTCCCATTTAGAATAATTCCATGCGTGTAGAAATAACGATCACTGTTTGTTACTGCAGGGAACTTTAAAGTGTGATTATTCTCAAGAAGCGTCTTATTTCTGTCATTTCAAAGCAATCTATGGGCTTTTATCCGGAGATTATGATCATACTGAAGCTAAAACTATGTGTATTATGTCTGACTGATTGGATTTAGTTATGACTCGGAGAACTTTCCCAGACTTTAAACATTGAGGTGTGTTTATGAGCATGTTAGATCACAGCAGTAGATGTGTGTACCTGCCCCCCCGGCCTGGACTCCCCTCTGCTTTTATCACAGTCAGACGACACGACTCAACCTTTTATTTTCCTTATTCGATTCATCTAATATGTCAAGGCAACAAAGCACTGCTCTGGATAGCCACCAACACACCCTTTTAGAACAAAAAATAACCTCCTGTCTCACAGATTAAAAGACTTTTGACGTCAATGCTACCTTTCCTGCTATTTTATTCCTCATCGTCACTGTTACAGAATGGTGAAAATGGCCCATGTCCAAAGTCACGTAATCCCACAGAAGAAGTTCATTGATTATTTGACATTAACTCTCCCTTCGAGTGTCTCAGCCCTGCCTGGACGACCAATCAGAGCTCTCACCAGTTCCTACAACTTATTTAGAGACTAAAAGAAAGCAGCAGTGTTTTTATAACCTCTCTAATATCCATTTATTGACTTGGTTACTTTCAACGGCAAAGGTTGGCAAATTCTATTTTGCACCATTCAGTGCAGCTTTGAAGTGATTTACATTTAAAGTTAATATGGAAAATAATTGGATATCCAAAGTGAGCCAAATCCAATATTTTGTAGCCTTGAGTAAAATCCTGTTTTAATGGGACTTGGGTGTTTACGTGTTGACTTTCAACATGTCTAAAACTAAACCAAAACTGGCCATAATGATCACAAGGCATTAACCGCATCATTATGCAGCCATGCCTCCAGGTGAGTGCAGAAAAAACAACCGATTACTTTTACATTAGAAATGGTAATGGGGAAATATTAACATTATGTCCTCCTGATTTTTATTTGCATATTTTTGTTCCTCCGAAGGGCTTGGATAATCATATTAATATAAATGTTGTACGGTATGTGAGCTGGAATTATTGTCGTTAAAGGTGACTCATGTTATGAGCACACTGCAATTTTCTGGTAATCATATGGTGATGAATCATCACTCGAGTTCACAGCGTGCAGCCTAATGCATACTGATTAGTATTTGGGGTAATACTCAGTCTTAAAAACAGGCAGAATTATTGCTTAGAAATTTAGCTGCGATTTGCCGTAAAAAGTACAAACTTCTTCAGTCATTGACTATCCTTATCGTCCCTCTGCTCCGTAGGAAATGAATGAACTTCCTGTGAATTGTTGATCGTTTTTCTCACAGTGCAAATGCAAAGCTGGCGTTCACTGATTTATCCCTGGATTGAATCGATGCTGCTTCTGCATCCTTGCCCCATACTTCAGGTTGGTTGTGTTTCCCTGTGTGTCTCCAGCATGCAGTGATCTCTTTCCTTTCCCCCCCCCCTCACAGGTATGGTTCCTGAGTGTGTCCCCCTCTGGCTGTCCGTTGGTGGTGAGTTGTTATTCTTATCACATTCTCGCTCTGAAGTCCCCTCCAAAAATCACAATCTCTCCTGGGCCTGTGAACTCAATCTGACTCCGGCCCACACTGGGAGGAGCTCAAGTGGGTCAATTCTTTTTGTTTTGTAACAGCCAAACCAGTGCTGTTAGGTATTGTTATTGACAGATTATCATGTTAACAGGACTGGTTTTGTATAGCTGAATGCGTGCCGACGGGAGCCTTTTCATTAGCGTCACTCATCCCTGCGTGCGACACCTTTCCCAACCTGTCACATTGGACACGCACAACATCTATTAGGGGAACATTTCTGATGACGTGACATGTGAAAATAAACTCCACCATGCAGGCTTACAGGAGGTGTTTGTCGGGGAAGGGAGGGAAAATAGACCCCATACTGTACTCTCTAGTGAATCACGTCAGCTGTCGCCTTGACCTTAACGTAGCCTAAATGCGTAGTTAACTCCTCAAAGATGTCCATAACAACATTTTGAGTCTGTGTATTGTTACATTTTGCAGTCGGAATAGTTTGTATATAAAGAAGGGATGAGGAATGAGCCAGCACACAGCAAATGGCAGCGGTTTCCTGTATCTGCAGAGGAGAAAAGTTTAACTACAGGGCTGATTTCATTATTGCAATTCCTTGAGCACCACTCTCAGTCAGAAATCAATCAGCCTCTGCGCAGCCAGGTCGCCTTATAACGGAGGAGTATTGAATTAGCAGATTTAAAACCATGGTTACTGCAGGAGCTGATAATCCTGCTCTGATTAATTTATGATATCATTTACAATTCCAATGACAACTGTGGTTGTGAAAGTATTTGCAGTCTTATCAGTAGCAGAAGCAGTGGGAGAGGTCGGTGTGTGGGAAGATGTATTTATAATAATAGTTTCAGGAGTGGTGCTAGCATCAGTTGTGTTTTAGTATGAGCGTTTAGTGGCAGATGCACCTTTTCTGTGGGGCCTGGGGTTAGTAATTCATTTGTATGTTTACACACAAATGTAGTTGTTCCTTTTCTAATAAACACCATGTAAGTGCAATATAAACAGAAATTAGGAAGTAGATAAAAAACGATATACTATTAATATAATATCTGTCCCCCTCTGCAAATGTTTGCCTCAATATTATTCCACTATAGAGCTACTACTCCTGTGGTTTATAAGCTTTAGTTGTTCACACTATCTCTACGTTTTGTTAAACCTAAAGTATCCTGGGCGTTTCTGGTTCAAGAGTAAAAGAACTTAGTGTCACAAGACCCAAAACTTTTTTGCTATAGTAAGGTTTTATCATGTATTCAAATGTTGATCATTGAAAGAAGGGATACAACGCCGACATCTTGCAACCATTGTAGTTCTGACAGGATGAAAAGTAAATTGTCAACTTCATTATTCTGGGGGCGGGGGGTTGTGACTCACTGGATAACCAGCGAGCTCACAAAAGTGCTGTAACAGTTTGGCAGCTTTCCTTTGTTAACGTATTGTTGCTTTAGTCGTCAGCAGCAGTTGCTTCTAAAGGTTCTTCTCAAACTCTGAGAGAGTAACGTAGCTCTAACACCAGTGCTAAAACGCACACATTGAAGCCTTCTGTCCGCCGTGCTCACCTCTGTCCTGGGATGGCCCGCAGCTCTGTCCCCTGCCGAGCTTCAGTGCCCGGCCAAATCAACCATTTGTTTCCGTTTAACCTTTCACATAGACGTGACATCCAGGGGCTGGTATTGATGCTGACATGCCATTTGTGATGCAGGATGCTTTTCTACTGGTGTGTGTGTGTGTGTGTGTGGTGACTATTCCACTGTGTAGTCCTCCATCCCTCTCACCCTAATGTAATGAGCTCCCCGACCCATCAGTCTCCGGCCAGAGAGCGACTGCAATGCTGCGTCTCGTTTTTCTCTCTGCTCGCGTTCCATGCTCTGCTTGCTAACAACGTGGCAGTGTGTGTGATCACGTTTGAGTCAATTGTTTGTCTGGACAAAAGAGCTTTCGGAAAGTTTCATCTTTTTTCTCCCGACACCTGAAGTGGCATACAGCTTAGTTTTATTTGTATGCTATTATTTTGTGCCAGTACCCCTGGCATGGGTGAAAGCAGGCTTTTGGAAAAGAGACAAAACAGAATCAACCACCATGGAAGGCCTTTATCAGAAATTCACAAATAAAAGTCCTTCACTGAAATCTCAGTTTGTGAAGCGTTTGGATTCCTTTTATTCTTGTTGTGTTTTCCTCCTCTTTAATCTGCCTGTGTTTGCTTCTTGGTACGCCACAGTTTCTGCAGATGCAAACTGCTCAGCCCGTTCTCGCCTTGGCACAGGCACTACTGGCAGATTGGCGGCAAACAAAATAAAACCTGTTGCTTTTTTCTCCCTCACTGCCATTGAAAAGCCTTTTTGCGGCCTTCATAAGGCTACAGGTCTCTTAAACAACTTCATGGAGTGGCAAATTGAAAAAGAATCAAAATAGGCAAGGCCAGCTAGGTTCTGCTTCCATCTGTGGTCCAGAAGTGAATCAGCAGGAAGTTGGACGACACTATAACTAATGTCAAACACAGCTTCGGGAAAAAAACACACCAGCAGAAGACGGCTGGTCAGGGGTGGAACTGTAGCTGGAAGAAAGAGACGGGATTAAAGCTGCTCTGTGGGTGTGCATATGTATGCGAGCATAGCTGTGTGTTTCACCATGTGTGCACCAGTGTGTGGGCACTCCAACATGCATAATGAAAGTTTGCAGAGATGTGCGTATGACAAGCTGACAGCTAGCACATTAGGCAAATCTGACAGGAATTCAATTACACAGCACTTGTCTCCATGTTGTCAGTCGGTCTTCCGTGCTGCAGAAGCAGAGCCTTATTTTGGGCTGTTCGCTTCTTTTGACCATATTGGTGTTTTTATCTGTAGGCATATGAGGAAAAAGCCACTGAAAAGATTATAACGCGTCTTTACATTAGGCTGACACATTTACTGTGGACTGCTTTGGTTAAGCCTCCCCAGGCTGATCAACATGTTTGAGTGGTGCATGCTGGGAAAGACCTGCAGGTTTTAAATTCTTTGTTGTTATGCTCTAACTGATGCTGAAACTCTTTGTGTTATTGTTTGTGTTTGCCGCCACGCTCCTTGTGGATAAGATGCGTGACTTCATCGCCACGTCAACAGATGTCTGAGAGATGCTTTATGCTAATCCTAATGCTAATCTGTTGCCCCTATCAGAGATTTCAAATCCTGGGTCACTGATGGAGAGTTTCCTCACACCACAGAAAAACATTCTGTTATCCCTTTTTGTTTACGGAGCGCCAAAGAAGTAAAGTCAAGTAAAATCCAAGGTTTGGCCATGTGTGTTAGTAGGCTAAGCTTGGTGTGTTCTTTACGTCTTTGTGCATCAGATGCTGGGGTGAACTGAGGTCAGTCTCTTGATTTTGTTTGTCCAGAAGCCACAGATTGCTGAGACGCTGACATCGGCACCACAGGCTGTTCAGGGATCAGCTTTCACCCCCCAAAGTGTTACTCTTAATCTCCCCCCACTAGTCCTGATGAGATTTAAGTCCTCCACTCTTCAAAATACCATCAACAGCAGCTCTGAATTGGAACGAAAAAGAAAAAAGTTCTCCCTATAAATAGATATTAAATCAAACAGGGTCTGATTTGAGTCTTCTGGACCTTTTTTGAACTTAGACATCAGGGCATAATGTCATATTCTTCCTTTCTCTTGTTTGGAGAGTTCATTTGTGGTCGCAGCAGGCGGCTAAAGCTCTGCCTTGCTGTTTGATTCTGAGGGAGGCTTTTTCAGGACATTTTTCAAAGCTTAGATACAGTAGACTGACCATTCCTCCATCCATTTCAACTACTTTTTATCAGCATATGCACAACCCTGTCTGTTGTTGCTTCAGAGGAAGCGCTTTTTAAAGATAAATTAGTTATAAATAATTCTCAATTTGTTGTCGGCTGCCGATTGTTAATTAAGGGGTTATGCAGTTTATCACAAAACTGCTGTTTAAGTGGAAAATAAGCAGTTTCTGTTTGATGGAACATGCAAAATGCTTATCTTCCAGACTAAAAAAGCATTTTATGTACAGAAATATGCATGTGTGTGTGCTTAAAGGGCCCTATTTGGCTTTCTTTGGGATTTCCTGTAGTGTACTATATAGGTTTTTTGTATATGTTAATGGTCTCCAGAGTGAGCTTAAGATTTGTAAGAAAATGCCCTTGTCATTTCAGTAAGTTGTGTCTTGAACGTCATTGGGTCTCTTGGCTTGTATTACATGATTTCTGATTGGTAATCTATTTCCAGTAATACACACGGTTGCTGAGATGTGGCCATTAGTTGATGTGTCTTCAGGGAAGGCGAAAGAGTGCGTGGACACCATGTCAACAGCTGATGATAAAAGGAATGAAGGTGAATTTAATTCTAACAGCACTTCGGGGTAGCAGCTGCCCATAGCAATACTCCACATTCCTCCGAGTCTAATGAGAGGTTTCACTTACAGAGAATCATTTGATTACATGCACCTCACTCCAGCAGAACTCATGTGAGCAGAGAGGACAAGAGGAGCTTTATTTGGGTACGACTGGCCAAAGCTCAAAATGAATTCAGAATTCAACTGCAAGCTTTTATTTTCCTGGAATATGTAAATGATATTAAGATGCTCATGCACATGCTCTTAAAGTAAAATGAGGTTGAAATTGACTCTTGAGCTGCAAACTGACCTAACATCCAACAACTCATCAGTCGGACTCACGTTGTCAATCTCCTCATATCCCTGTGTCCGGCTGCTGTGACTCGATAACAACTGAACCATAAACACATCAAACTAATAAAACATCTCCTTCTCAAACACTTTGCCGTCCTGTTCATCACTTTTAAAGTGTGGAGGCCGGTCAGGGCATAAACAGATCCTGAGGAGAAGCAAAGACTATAAAAACCGAAGAGATGTGCTGCCGCAGATAAACACAAGAGACAGAGCACGGGGAAGCAAAGCAGCTTTGAGAGCCCTGCAGGATCTATTCAACATAAAAAGAGAGGGAGGAAGACTAAAGGGTTTTCCCATATGAAGAGGTGTTGTACGTCCACATAAGGGAAGTAAACAACATCATAAAATAAACATATCCGCAAAACAAAAAGCGCCATAAAACAAATGAGCATTGCAGACAACGGACCTCATTGCTGTGGGGTACCTCATAAAAACAAGCCATTGTGTTCTTAAAGTTCTCACTCCTGCGTGATGTGAATGTCTGCCATAGTCTCCTATTGTTCATTCAAATATTGTTGTTTTAATTTGGCCCCGGAGTTGTTTATGCACACTCGCATTATCCTCAGCAGATAAGCGCTGGTTATTGCCAGCTAATCTAATCAATATTAATTACAGCAGAATTACCGATTCAGAATGGCGCTCATCATTCCCAGCGTGTAGCTTTATATCTTTTCAAGTCGTACAGTCATTTCATCATCAGAGTGATTCATCATGCCGGAGCTGTAAGTCTTTAATTTTTTACAGAGGGCAGGACAACTTTTTAAATTGAATATCCTGCAGGGCCAAATTGACATCTCCTCCTCTTCTCTCCCTCTCGCTGAAAGCCGTCTTGTAGCTAAATGTCCAGGCGAGTTGACCTTTTTCTGCTGATGACTCATGCGCGCCTGTTGTCAGCTGAGTCAGCAGACGATCACCACTGATCACATCACATCACTGGAGACAACAACAAAACTCGGTACAGTTTTGAGATACTTACTTTACATACTTACTTACTTTACTTGAGTATTTCCATTTTGTGCTACTTTGTTCTTCTACCATACTACAATTCAGAGGTAAATGGTGTACTTTTACTCCACTACATCTATTTAATCCCTTTGGTTGCTAGGCAGATTTGGATTCATGATGGTAAATATAATCAACCCTTAAATCAGACTTTAGTTCACCTGTAGTAAATCCAGCAGCTACCCTGCAGTATACAAAGCCATTCAAACTAGCTGCACCTTTACCAGCTCTGAGAACACTTTAATGATCAATCATTATAAAACATATCAGAGATATTATTCTGAAATGGACCAATCAAACAATGACTACTTTTGGTACTTTTAAGTATATGCGGAACATTTTGAAAGCAGGACTTTGACTTGTACCGGAGTATTCCTACACTCTGGTACTTCTACTTTAACTCAAGTACAAGACCTGAGTACTTTTTCGACCTCTACCTTTTGGCTATGTTGTAGCCTCTACTTGTGATGTTTGCAATTCAAGAAATCTTTGTGAACTTGGGTCGTCATTTTGCGGGCAATTACCCTTAATATAATTTATAGTTATGCATAAATAACCAGGGGCAGGGCTAGCATGTAGAAAAAGCTCTAATAAATGTAGGATGGAGTGACGTATTCGTAAAGGGAAAACATGAACGATCCTACCATTCATCGGTTTCAAGGTGCTTCCTTTGCCATTGTAGTCACTAAGTTATGAATATCAACATATGACGAAATGTAGTTGTAGCCGAGCAAGCGCTGAATACAAGTAATTGTTATTTAATTTCTAGATCATAGTCACAAAACCGTTTCCAATTCTCTGGTACTGCACCAGAATACACAACTACGCAAACCAGCAGTCAGTCTTGAAAGGCTGACTATAGGAAGCTCCTATAGATGTATTTGTGTATGCAGTGTGTGTTCTGTGTGTGCAGAAGTGTGAGGTCAATGCGATTGCATGCGCCGCAGCTTTAATGCATTTTATTAAGGTAAATGAGAGGCAGCGGGGTGCCAGTGTCACTGTGGTTAACATAAGTGTTTTGGTATTTGGGCGGAGGTTGTTGTGCTGAAAGGTCAGACTCATTGCATCGCTGCTTTAAATATGTGGCAAAAAGATGACCTTCAGCTCTCCGCTTTCCGCCATCCCTCAGTGAATAGACATGTGGCTTCAAGGATATGGTGTGATCCCGGCCTTTCTCTAAAGTTAAGAACCACTATCTGGGGAATCGCAGGCTTGTGTACAGTAGAAGCAGTATATTGATTGAAGTCCTCACATTGTTTGTAGACAACATCGTATTATTGTCTCTGTCTTGGCACATTTTCGGACTTGCAATCCTCAGGCGGTGTTCGTCTCAAATCTTCCTGGAACATAGACGCTCTCTCCTACCGTTTCTGTTTTCGTGTGCTCTGTTTTTCTTTACTTGCCGCTGATTTCACACTTACACGCAGTGCCCTCTGACGTCCCTGTGTTTTATTTTCCCCAAGAAGTGCTTTAGGGACACTAAATGTCCCACCAGATTCAATAGCCTCGTGTTTCCCTTTAATTACTTGCTCATTTTGAAATGGTTTGCTCTCTCTGTCATTTAACCATTTTTTTATGGCAAGTTAATGTGCAAACATTTGCACTATTTAATTTCACAGCTTTATTATTCACATAAAGAGACCATTTTAAGCAGAAATCAACAAAAAGTATCTGAAAATTAAATCAAATCACATCTCTGAGTATATGCTAATCTTTTACACCTTTAATCACAATAATAACACACTGCCATGTATCAGGTTTTGCTCTGAAGTGCTTCAAGAGAGAGAAATATAGCACGGCATTACAAGAGGGCTGGTAGAAGGCGTGACTCACTTGACATTTAAAGTTTCTTATCACCACATGTGTTTGACTGTAAGCGCTCTCCTGGCTGTGATCATGTTACTGTGAGTAGAGGCCGTATGGATTCATGCTACTCAGACTGATATCATCTGTGACTTTCTATTGGATGACTGCTCCTCTGATGTGCCTGTTTGGCCCCTGAGTTAATTACCTGATACTGGATCTGAAAACTGTCGTAACCTGAGAGGTAAAGGTGCATCACAGCAGCATGATGTCACAGAACATTTAGTCAAGATAAGGAGTAGGGAGTCTCTATTCTTTATTCACCAGACAGACATATGAATGTTTTCTTTGATGTGGAAAACAAAGTAAAAAAGGTACAAGGGAACTGTTCTGGCAAATACTCAGAAAGCCTTTTATATCACAGTGCCTCAGCATGCTAAAATAGAGCTTGGTTAACATCCAACACATAGTGCCACAAACATATGCTATTTAGCCATTACAAATACAGTATATACACTTTAATGATAGAACACCATATGAGTAAAGGTCTTCATCTGTCCAGAAATTTGGACCAGAGTATAATTTGAGCAATCCAAAATGCAGTCCACAAAAAGTCTTCATCTGTGCTGTCTTGTCACAAACAACAAAACTGTATCACAGTTGCAGCAGACCAACACAGTAATCATACAGGCACAGCTACGAGCAGATCGTTTATAATCTAGCTTTAAGCTCTTTTTCAGGATCAAATCGTCAGCTGACAATTAGCATTAGTATTCAGAAAATGGATTTTGCACCTAACGTTATAGGTCAATACTAAACGGACTACCAATGCAAACCAGAAAGCTCCTCTGACCAAAATATTGTCCCGTCATTCTGTTTAAAGAGATTACTGAGATGGTATGAAGAGTAATCTGTAGATCCACTTCCTGTTGTTGTCATCAAGCTCTTCATATCTGTTCAACTATAAACACTTGTTGATCACTTGGCAATCTCTACCTTTTATTTCTGGTCTCCATGTCCGTTTGTGTTCTTCTACCATGTGTTTCCCACTTCAATAATAGGGCGTATTTCCTTGACCTTGAAAGAATTTAATCAACTCTTCCAAAGCGAAGCAAAAAGACACATAACATCCACCCACAAGGACTCCGTAAACAAAGGACTAACAGCTTTACTAATAGTGTTAGTGCGTAGAGCAAGTAAGGAATAAAAGTGAAAATGAATAAGATCACACGCATAATAGGCCTAAATATGTAAATATGTGGACATCAGCTCAACATTAAACCATATGGCAGTCGTCACCGCTCCTTTTAGGATGTTTGGAACATGTCGACTTCTACATGTCGGGCTCTTTCCACAGCCGTACATATTTAATAATAGAGCATATGGTTGTCATCGGAGGAGGTCAGGGCTAGAGGCAAAGCGGCGGCTGCGTCCTGTTGGCTTTACATCTGCCCTCCCCTCCTCGAATGGGGGGAGGGAGGTATCAAAGAGGTGAGACACTTGAGCTGCACGAAGGAATGCCTGCCGAGGAAACTATGAATAAAATCCAGACAAAATAAACTTTAAGTTACTGTATTGTTGTCTCCTATTTTACAAAGGCCAGCTGAGTTTCCTTTTGAATCCCACAGCTTTATAGGACAGCAATACCAAACGGAATAAACCAGAATTTGGACAAAAATAAACCATGTAGGGTTAAATAAAACTGAGCAGCATAACTTCTTTTTCGAGTTTCAAAACATAAATGCTTCTATGAAGAAAGGGGGACATTGGTGACGCTCCTTTGGGTTTATAACAGAATCCATAGCATGTTAAAAGGACAGCTGAACTTCCACTGACAAGCTTAACATTTTCCTTATTTCGACTAAATGCCTCCAGTGGTCCTACAAATGATATCCATTACTTTCAGAAAAATGACAGCAATTGCTGCTTAAGGGAATGCATTTGAAAAAATCGGACTGCTAAACATTGTTATATTGCACAGAAAGTCCACGTGATGTTTAACCAAGTTAAGCAGCTTCAACCCACAACATGAAGAATAAGATTGTGAACACTTGTCCTGTCTTATCTTTTGTTAGGTTGTAAAATATTTATAGCCATATAAAACCCAAAACACTTCAAAACATGTCTTACTGGCTCAAATTTCATTATCATTTTCAGGTTTTCTCATTGTGTTTGGAGCAGAAAAAACACACTCATCCTTAATTAAATACACATGCCCCCCCCCCCCCACACATACACACACTGTATAGCGGTCTGTTCTTTTGCATTCTCATGGTCGCTTGTTGCAGCATGGCTGAGGTTGACGAGGCTGATCTTCCTAATGCACCCTCCTCTGCAGAGGTCATAAATTAGTCTGAAATACGGAGCGGTCCGCCGTTGCCAACCTCATCTGCAAAGTGAGTGAAGTGAAGCAGAAAGAGACAGCCTGAGATGCAGCGTCAGGCTGTTCTCAATACAGAAGTCTGGCATGTCTTCAGAGCCCCTCTGACTCAGAAATGAGATATTACATTTTGTCATGTCAGAGTCCTCGTTCTGCTCCACGGCGAAGACTGCATGCAGCTCCCACTGTAGATAATTTTGACTGATCGGCCTCATTTTATAAACCCAGCATTAATTAGAATTTCTATGAGTAATAAAATGTATTGGATTTCCATTATTATAGAGAGAAAAGATAAGGAGCTCTTTTTGTCTGAGCGAATTTTCTGGGCTTCGCAGTGCCTCAGGCATGAGCGACTCTTTAAAAGTAGAGAAAGGAAAAAGAAAAGACATGAAGCAGACAATGCTTTTTCTAATTTTCCATTGTAATTTCATTTCTCTAACCTTTTGGACCATAATGGAAATTGAAAATTGAGCATTCAAGAGAAAAGACTAATTTTATTTTGACCCAAAAAAGCAACCTTTCATTTGAGTCTTTGTATCGTGTTCCCAGATTGTCTCTTTGTTTGGCTTGATTGGAAGGTAATTGCACACGGATTGATATAAACTCAACAGTAGTTGCTTTATTTCACTTCTCGACCAAGACGTCTGTTTATAGATATTTCTTTCGCCAGCAACTATGATAATTTACAAGCCACTAAACTAAATTATACATCCACAAACTGCCAGCAAACATCACTTGAAAACCAATTAAAATAAGCTGTAGGTCATGCTCTACCATTGAAATGATTTGTACTTTTTGCCTGAAAGACTCCCTTAAAGAGTGAAGATCGGTCTGTACATCAGCATGTTGTGAGTATTACGAGAGAGTGTCTATCCTGCAGTCTAGACGGTGTCTCTATCCAGATCTCCGTAAGATTTTACAGCACTCTTATAGAAAAGAGGTTACCTTGGCAGGGTAACATTTATTTCCCTGAGTTGTACAAACTAAGATTGATTAGCTTCCCGTTCATGTGGCTGAGTAACAATTCATTTTGATGATGCAGATAAATCAAAAGTGTCTCTGCTTGGTTGGCTGCATTGCTTCTGCAAGTGTTGGCTTTGAGGGAATGTGTCTTATGCGCACACTTGCACCAATAAAGTGAATTTTCCAGGCAGTGAAACATACTAAACTCATTTGATTTGGTTACAAAAAGTGAAAATACATCTGTTTTTTTACACTTAGGATACCAATTCTCCTCTTCTCTCAGGATAGCTTCGCCACTTTTACTAAATGCGAACGGTGATGTTTGCTGGACGAGTAAATTCACCATACACACTCGCAGACAGAGCAAAGTTCCTCCTCCTGTCTCACCTAACAAATATCAACCATTTAACATTACTGTATAATCAGCAGGAGATGAAGGAAGTCAGGTACAGGATTAGTTTAATCAGCCTCTTCCTCTTCCCGGCTCATTACAGTCATCAAGGTGCAAATTAACAGGTGAGGCTGAAACCTTTCCTAATAATTCCCAGCATAGGACATTAATATTAACTTCAATAATAAGCAGCTACAGCATTGCCTCATGCACGTACTGTTCGATACAGAGAACTACCTGAGAGGCCGTCTCTGAAAACTGATTGGACAAAGCAGGTCCTTTTTGGCATGTAATTGCATAAACCATCTGTCAATCAAACTCAAAGCCAGTTGAGATGAGAGCAAACACATATTTTAAATCGAGAAAGGCCTTCAGTTAAGTTCTTTGCCCTTTTCTCAATTAAGATATGCTCTTAAGTTGTGATTTAATTAAGGCTATTGCAGCGTCTACCCTAGCTTTTATGAAAACCGCCTTTCTTTGTTTAGAAAAAATGCTCACATCTCTTAGTCCTTGTGTCACATCATACATCTTGAAGCATGACAAGACAGAATTTTGTGAAATGGGATTGTATGATCTGTGCTTTCACCATAATCCAGCTGCTGTGAACAACGAATACTGTGGCTACAACCCTCAAATCTGATGAGTTAACAAGACGTTTTGCCAAGTTCTGTACATTTGAGGCAGTATCAGACTCTAACATGTGGTAATAGATGACCTTTTTTAGAATACAAAACCTAATATTGGTACATCAACAAGCTAATGTCAGCCATCCTAATCAGACCATCCTCTTTTCATTACCTGCGTCCTGTCAGATCTTCCCTTCTTTTGAAGTGCTCGTTTCAGCAGTCTTTCCCATCATGCCTCTGAACGCTCCCCGCTCACTGTCTGCTGCAGACACACTTAAGGTAATGAATAGCTGGGGGAGGCTGGCGTTCTTTACTGCAGCCCAGTAAAAGGGCACCCTGTCTGGATCCACAAGGCAAAATAAAATAAGAAATCTGTCCGCCAGTATCTGGTGACGAATTAGCACGCTGAAGCTCTTTGGATCTAAATGAATTCAGATGGTTGTATTACAGATACTCATGTTGCTACGAACAATCTGTAAAGGAGAACATATATTCTTTACCTATTTTCTATATTCATCCTCCTGTATATGCCCATGACTCTCTACAGGAAGTTCAGCTGTTTCTGTTCTTTGCCAATAACTTAAAGGGGTGAGGGGGTTGGAGGACCTTTAGAAGAGGCTGATGACAACACTGGTTTTTAATTGTCATCATATTTTTCTGCCAAGATGTTGTTGGCAGCGTCTCTGAAACCTATTTTAGTGTGTACTAATGAATTCATCTCATTGAGCCAAATTGTTGGAATTGGCACTTTTAATAACCCTATTTGGAGTCACAAGAAAGTATGGCTGCTAGATGCTGCTGGATCAAAACGTGCAAAACGTGTTGTTTGGCATCCTTAGTGTCGGATCATAAGTTCATACAGACTCGTGTTACATAGTGATGGAGGAAAAAACACATTCGATTTTAGGTTTACATTTTCAAAAAGTGCAATTGAAGTGTCCATGGAATCCTTTCATACGATAAGAGTGTAAATAATCAAATAAATACTTAACTTTGTAGAGTTTATGATTATAACTTTTGAGCTTATCAATAACTCAAAGAATAGAGAAAAAAGAGATCAAATTCCTGAAACAAAGACAGTCAGAACAGTGGCTCTATTTAAATACATATAACTATACATATTATTTCTATTTAAATCTGCTCATATTGTAGACTGATAAAACTCAAGACTACATCATTAAATCACCCCGCACACATGGCTGACATATTTGAAATACAGAATCTGCTGAATCCTCACAGTTAATAAACTCCTTTCTCTCTCTTTTTTTTAATGTTCACATTTCTATATACAGCTGTAGTCGAAGAGTCCTTCAGACTGCGTGTTATGCAAGACGTGGTTAAACGTCTCCAACGAAAGCCAGAAATGGGTCAGGGGATATTCGGGGAGAAGACAGTGCTCGGGGAGTGTAGACGGGAGGATTCGGAGGGATTGGAAAAGCTGTTTGTTTCACCACCATTTGTTTTTGAAGCAGAGGGGATTATGATTAGTTTTTTTCATCACTGTTCTCAGCAGTATACTGTAGAGTGAGCTGAATTGGGTCAAAAGGGCACTGTAAAAGGCAAGAGATCCTTTAGAGGCAGCCGGTTTACTGTAAGCTATTTACATAAAATGCTCCCTGGATAGTAAGTGTTCCCAGGATTGTTCAGGGTAACTGAGGCTACATTGTGCTGGGCAGATGCTAGCATACTGAATAATATTTCACTATGAAACAAGATGTTGGAGTGAAAAATATAAGAACCTCTGTTCTGTTTGCTTTTGGTAATGTTATTTTTTTTAATTAAAGATCGATAGCTCAGGATTTTACTGAAAAAACATGTGTACATCACCCTAAACTCTCAATGTGTGTATTATCAAACACTAAAACAAATAGACTCATCTTTATCTGCACATTGATGGCAGAACATGACAAACACGACCTTCCTAAGCAGAGCTTTAATGAGGGAGATGATCGCAACACATATGCTGAGAATGAGCCATACAGGAAGGGGGTTCCAAAATACATAATTACACAGATCACAATCTTTTCAGGATGTGTCCAACACTCATTTGCAACATGATATTTTGCCTTGTAAAAATACATTGCACACTTTGACGGATAGAAAAAGTAAGAGGCAGCGATATAAACATCAGAATATTAAAGTAAAGGTAATAATGTGTCTGAACATTTCTTGTGAGGGCAATACAATGTTCAAAGCAGTTTCTTTTGGTCAGAAATCAAATTAACTCTTTGTTCAAGAATAGGAAATCCAATTAAAAGGAAGGTTAACCATTTCTGTGACGAGAGTATATTCTGTGTAGAGAGAAATTGGCACATACGTTTGGCATGGGTCTTCAAGAACTCTCCAACGTAAAAAGCTACAAAATGGAACAATAAGTGATGATAAGATGAAGTTTCTCTCCCGTTCCCTTAGCACCCCTGGGTGTCTTTAGCAGCCTGTACCGTCAGTATCACAGATGTGTCCCCATTGACTTATTTCAGTCCTTATTCAGGTCAGGCAGTGAGACGCACTGTAGCGCCGAGGGGCAGTGTACACTTCCATCCTCACACTGTACATTGACATCACACACACACACACACACAGACACACACATACTGTAGCCATGCATGCATGAACTAGCAAGCAAACACAGACTAGCGGGCACGTACTCACACAAAAACACTCTAACATACACAAACACATATACCGGGTCATTTCTCGCTCTGGCGCGCTTCCCCTCGCTGAAACACACACACACACACACACATACACACACACACACATGCTGGGCGAGGAAGCCAGATGGAATCACAGCGTGGGCTGTTGGCCTTTCACACTCCGGAGACTTGATTTCTCACTGTTTCTTCTCCTCCACCGGCCCTTTTCCCTCTTCTTCCTCCTCCCGCTTACCCCCTTTCTTCTGCCTTCTCCCTTCTTTTTCAACTCGCTTTCACCTTTCTTTGTGACCTTTTTATTCATTCTTCAATTGCCTTTTGCATTTCACAAACAATACATGACAAAGGTCAATCGTATTGAGCAGATTTTTCCATTCACTATGAGGCATGCATCTCTGAAGACAGGACAATAGTGGAAAGTCAGGAGTTATCACATGGATCCTATAGATACAAATCTACATTTGGTCATAAGCTCTAACCAGTAAGCGCAGTCTGCCCGCAGTCTTTCCTAATCAAATCAGAGGCAAGAGAAAAGGAAGAAATGCTTAGTCCTTCAAGCTTTTAGGTTGTCTGTGTCGTAAATATTGATTACAGGTTAAAGGCAATTAGAATAATGGAGCTGAAAAACCTTGCAGCCTCTGCCAAAACCCTCTTGGCTGTGGTGTGCACTTCATAGAATAAAGATGGTGGAGAAAGCTTGCAAGCAGGCCGGGTTCTGATTTAAAGAGCCCGAGTGTCTTACCGAAATAAGCCCTTAATACATCTTAGAGAGGATAATGCACATTTTACACAAACGATGAACATCCTGAGCAAGGGAAATCGCTTGCCGATGCCCAAGAGCCAAACTTAAAAAGGTAAACCCAAAATTACACTAGGAAGTGTTTAAGGAAATCGACTGCCCGAAAACACTGAAGATTTAATTAGCGAAAAACAAGAGAAAGTGTTTAAAGTCCCAATAGTCTCTATTCAGAAGAACAGGAAGCCGAAGAGGCAGACACGCTGCATCCTGTAGACCAATGAAATCCAGAGCTTAACTGTCTGATGTTCCCCACAGCCAAACCTAACATTTCTTCAACACACTTTTTGTTCCAAATGTTCTTTTTATTGGATTCTTACATGGATGGTATTCAACACTTCTGGATATTTTAAAGTAGATATTGTTACGCTATTTCTTAACTGTCACTTGTTGAGTCGGTTAGGTTTTATATTCGTACTACCACTTGGTGTGAATATTAACTTTGTATTTTTTAAGCTAACTATTGAAACACTTAACTAATCCTTTAAAAAAAAATTCAACTAGCTTTACTGTCAGCCGTAGTTAGCTAAAAGATACTTAAGTTAACAACTATATTAATTACGCATAGCATTTCAACATTGAAGCTAGCCAGATATTCAATTGGTTTGTTGATAACGTTTAAAGTTTTAGGTGGTTATTAGTTTTCACACACAAAGTACCAAAGTGTTTTGGCAGACTATGCCTAAAAAAAGAATCCCTAGTTCAGTCTTTTAAGGTTTTTGGTGAGTAGCACTAAATACATTATATTTGCTTTTAAATGGGGAACAGAAACTTAACATATGATGGTGGGAAATGTCTTCTTAGCACACATCACAGTCCAGTTCTGTCTCTGTGTGCCACACAGCTCAGGGCAAAGTCTCTCGCTCTCTCTCGCTCTCTCTCGCTCTCTCTCGCTCTCTCTCTCTCTCTCTCTCGCTCTCTCTCTCTCTCGCTCTCTCTCTCTCTCTCGCTCGCTCTCTCTCTCTCTCTCTCTCTCTCTCTCTCTCTCGCTCTCTCTCTCTCTCTCTCTCTCTCTCTCTCTGTCTCTCTCCATCTATCTACACAGTCGCTGTCTGTGTCAAAATGTCATAAATATTTAAAGTGTGATCAGGGGACAGCGGGCAGCCAAAGATTCCCGGAGGGTCGAAACTCCCATTTCTTACTTTCAATGCAATCCATTTTCTGGTCAGACTCCATGCATTCCCACAGGTCCGAGTTTCCAACCCACACTCGCACACGTACACACAAAGTCACTTTCTTTATCAATACAACCATTCAATCAGCAGCACAGTGGGAGAGCGCTGTGGAATACACTTTAAAACTCACATTGGACTGAAAAAGGTCTTCACTAGATAAATGTTGGCTCTATACTGAAAAAGTTTCTTTGCCTTTTTAAATGAAAACTCTTCCAAAACTGCACCTACTCCTTGTCCTTGCTACTGCAATATCGACCAGATGTAAATCCTACACTATTTTCTAAGTTGCAGCAACCTTAGGGGGCAAATAAAAGACTCTGCTTGTAAATAACAAACACATATCCACCTCCAGTAAGAATCAACCCACTGTGAGCCACTGAAGGATTCATTTTCCAACTGGGACCAAATAAAGCGTACTATGTGATGATGATTCAGTCTCTAAAGCCTAACTCAGCTCTGGTTTTACAAAATAAATCAGCCTTGCTTGTCCATTGAGTCCCACCGAAGGCAGGAATGTAAACTGGGTGACGGTTTGACCCTAAATAAACACGGGGACCCCTGTGGCCCCTCAAGTCTTTCCCATAACCACCGTCTTGCCCTGTGAGGAGGTTTTAAGGATGGACTGTCAGGCTACTCTCAAACCGACAAGAGAGTATGTGCAAGTGCAGGCATGTTTGCTAACTTTAGTAAAAATACGTGGGCAAACATGTGTCCTCCGTGTGATTGATACACTATGTTTGTATGTGCATGAGAGGGGGGATGCTGTGCAACTTTTATGAATGCTTGTTTGTCATGCTTCTCTGGGTAATCTTTTAATCACACGGAATAGTATGACATTTCAGAAAGACATTCATTTGCAGTCTTTCCTGGACTTAGATTGATTCCACTCTAATGTTTATCAGCTAGATATGTCAGCAAACAATTGGCTGAGTTTATCATAAACATTAGGGTTTTAAAAGAAATCCCTCTCTCAGCAGCTCTTAATAAAAATAACAGAAATGGACCAACAGGTTTAAGCTAAGCTAATAGCCTGCTCTATCTTACTGTTTTGTTTGCAGAGATGTACCAAAACACAGTCCTCCACTGTGCAGTGGATGCCCAAGCTCCAGCAGTAACTGGACTAACAGCATTTCGCCAAAAATCGCTGAAACAAAATGTAATTATAAAATATTCAGGTTTATTTCCTGCCAGCGCTGATTCACAGCAGCCTGATGGCTGATAAAGGCAGCAGAGTGGTCTTATAATTACCAGACCACATTGAGTGCTTATTTTATAGATATTATAGCTGTCTACTAAGTATATGTTTGCCTGAAGAGTGATCATTTACCTGATGTGTTAATTAAGAGCTATTCACAACACAATTTAAAAACATAGAATGACTGTATGCTCTTCAGCAATAGGCTATTATTTCAATTTAAATAAGGAAACTCTGTCAAAGCTAAAACTACTGCTGCTTTGTCAGAGACTTGGACTGAACTGGTTTTGTCACAGTAATCCAGATTTAGAAAGAGAACGAGTGTAGCTACATCTTAACAACTACTCTCCTCAGATGCCTGTTGTATTTCCAGGCTTCAACTTAAATATGTGTGAAGACAACTGATGTTATACTATGTTCATTTTGCGAGTATAGCATCTGCTTATTAGCTCTAAAACCAAAGTGCAACTTAGTGTTGATGTCATTAGTTTTGAAGGCTTTAATTAAGTCATAAACCAAAACGCAGATGGTGGGGGTAGATGGAAAGCTTATTACACCAAAGTTCATCCTGAGGGGATCATGAGCGTGCAGATGTTTATGATATGCATGTTTATTGTAATTGTTGTCAATTGTTGGATGGGTGGGTGGAAGGTGAGATTCTGGGAGGGCAGAATTGAAATCAGCTTTGTGTGTGTGAAATATATATTTGTTGAGGCATATTGATGTGGCATGTGCGCTTTTAAATATCCCATCGTCTGAGAGTGTAAAAAAAGTTTCTGTAGTGCAAATATGCTTAGTTCTTGTTTGTGTTTGCACGGGACAAAGGTGAAATGATATAGGATATGCCCGGAGTGAGGGGAGAAAGAGAGAGTTGGCAAACCCACTTGGCTAAAATTGCTTCCAGCTTTAAAAGAAAAGAGGAAATACCATTCTGGAAGAGAGATCCTTTGCGTCTGTGTTAAACATCATTGGCATTGTTCATGTCTGCAGAATTTAAGCTGAAACACCTGCTTAAAGAGGCCCTGTCAAGCTGAAAAGCCAGTTTTTCCCTGTTCACTGTTGAAGTTTGTCTTTCATACAAAAAGATTTGGACTGCAGAGAGTTGTCATAATGGCCTCGGGTTAACCCTGCCAGGGCCATTAGCATTTGCTTCGGCTCAGGAAGGCAGAAATGTTCCACACACTAAAGCACACCGGCGGTTTGAGGAGAAAATCACAAGGATCTGCTTGTATTGAACATGTGCTGCAGACAGAATCTTGAACATTTAACTACTTTTTCAAGGTTACTCTAACAACTACCGTTCTGTTTTTACAACTCGGTGTAGCGAGGTGGGCGCGCAACACGCTTACATAATACGGCACTGCTGAGCCAGCTCCTACTGCACAAAGAAGGATTTCACCCTCTGCTGGAGATGTGGATCCAATTGATTGCAATATAATGAGGCGACCTGATTTTGAACTATGTTTGTTGAATCAAATATAGAAATAAGTCAGTGCCAGCAGACACAGAATAATGAAAAACTTGCCGGCGTACATTAAGGATACACGTGCATATGCAAGGTGGTAGCTCGATGAGCTCATGTCCTCAGCATGTTGGTGACTGTGAAGGTGTTTGTTACTGTTTTTAAGATAATGTTTAGTGACTAAATCATCTTTTATTTAAATATGTAGACTAGTGTGTCCTCCTTCCCTGTAATGTAGATAGCCTTATAAGGTTGTTTTGGTTTTCTGGAATATATGCCATCCCATCAGTGATGTAAGACTTTCTTTTCTTTAGAAGATTAAACATTTGAAAGGGCCTCTTGTTTCATGAAGTTTGCATCTCACTTTCAAAGTGGAAGCTAGCCTTGGTTGGTTGCTGCTCTCTGGTCACTCAGAAAACTGTGGGTACAGCTTTCGTTAGTTGTCACTCCTTGGTCCATTTGTGGTGGTGGAAGATGACCAGTATGTCAAAACTCACAGTGATGGGTAGTCCGGTAACACCCTCAGCACTTCAGAATTGGTTTTATTGCCAAGTAGGTTTACTTTGGTATATGTGGTGCATACTAGAAGTAACATAGCAGCGTTTAAATCCCAGATGAAATAAGCAACGTGGAACCTTGGTAAGCTGGTTTATGGCCTGCGTGTCTGTTGGAATTTAAGTGATATTCCAAATATTTTTCCGCATGCTTTAAAGCAGTCATAACAAATACAACAAATATAAAATCAAATAATTGACCTTAAGAAATGTGTCTGCTGAGGATCACATAGTATAACTAGACTGGTTAATACATTTTTCTAACAAATGGCGTTGTGTAAATGGAATTTAAAGACCTGAACATATTGCGTTAATACATTCAGCTAAGCAGACAATGATTGAAAGGATCCGTGAACGCGCGGTGTTCACGGTGTGCCGGCTGATCCAAAGTACAAATGCATTTTTGTGGTAAAGCTTATATAGAAAGCAGCTGAAAGGCAAACCCCATTAAACCACTGAAAATATGCCAAGGAGGGAAAAAAAGTCAGACATTTCCTGAAAAGAGGGTGATAAAATCAAAGGCACATGTTGCACATACCATGCCAGTGAACAAGTATAGATGTATAGCTGAAAAACGTTAACCACTTGGACACAAATGTTCTGGGTTTGATGTCTTTTGATGCTCGGCGGACAGGTTGCGATGCCACACGATGATCACGCAGTACAGGACATAGTTCACCCACCCACCTCGTCTCATGTCCGATTCTTTGGCTCTTCATCTCTCTCTTTCTCTGTGTAGAGTGAACGGTGCACACGGTGTCTCGTCATCGCCATTTGGGCCCAGACTGCAGCGCCAGATGGATAAAACGAGAACCTTTAGTACTGTGAATGGAAAGGAACATTTTCTAACTGATGTGATAAGAAGCAGGATGTTTCGACATATCCAACTTCTCTTTGCCAAATTGTTTCTTATACAACCTGCCTCATTGATTATAAGACACATAACTCAGCAATAGTCAAAGACGTATCTCAAGGTCAGTCTGTGACTCTTTGCAGGGAACGGTGGGTAATTATGATGTGCTAAGATATTTATTGAATATATGTGAATTAATCACAGGGAATGTGTGAAATGACCTTAAGAGCAGAGTGTAAACTGCAATGATAATAGCATCGGCACATACATCTAAGGTGCTTATGAGGGGCCTGAATAAAGAGGAGATTAATAACAGGGTAAATAATGTGTCATTGTCCCATTCATCATTTGCTATGAGCCTTTTATGAGCAAATAACTAATTCTGTTCTATCATAACAGCTGTGCAGCATAACACTAAAATGTGTTTCTATTACCAAATGTATCTTTTTCTCGCTGCACGCGTCTGCAAAATCACTCATTGTAATACAGTATCTCCACTACTCGAAAATAGCAGCATGTTGCATTTAGTGATCCAGTGTTTTAGCTTGTTAACACCTTAGCAGAGGTCCACGTTCAAACCTCAGGTGAGAAATGAAAAGGTTGTACTTTTATCCAGCAGCAGGTCAAGTCTTTTGAAGATATTTCCGTGATATCACAGTTGTCTTCTGTATGCAAGTGTTGCATTTGGATCTCGATGTGTTCAACTCAGAGTTACAATAACCGAAAATGGGATTTAGTCTCAAGCTAAGACTAGAAGAATATTATGGTGACAACTAATTAATCAAACCAACCAAACCCTCAAAATTCTAGAAAATTGATCAATGACTAAAATCTGTCTACAGCTCAATCTAAATCATGTGCCAAAACTGCTTTTCATCTTGTAAACAACATCATATAGCCTTACGTGCACTTCTAGTTTAGCCAAGCTTACTTCTTCAAAGAGCTATTGCCACAAGTACAGCTTTCCTGTGTGACTTCTCATGGATGTATCGCCTAATATCCTCACGTGTCCTCCTGTTCACCCCAAGGGGCCTCTAGCCATTCTTCAGTGTCTCAGAGAGCCCATCGCTCTCATGATGAATAAGCTGTTTGGAGGCAGGGATACCCTTGAGGGGCACAGTTAACCTAGTGAGTCTGCAGATATAAGCAAGGTAATATGGAACCCTTTGGTTGAAACCTTGAAACCTTGAAATGGAACCCTTTGGTTGGCTAACGAGAACGCTGCTTGGTGAAGTCCTCATTGATCACTGGATGCTGTCACGATGATGAACACGGGCTTAGATTTACATTGTGTTGACAGTGAGTTAGAGTTGGAAGTGATGGCTGAACATTTGAAATGGAGGCAGGCAGACGGGGAGTAAAGGTGAGAGCTCAGGAGAGTGCGACGAGATGGTGATGACAGGTCAATGGGAACCTCATCAGGAGAATGTCAGGTATATGTCAAAGGCTGTTGACAGGACTGAGTGCCATACACTGCTGTCTTACCTACTACTTAGATTTACAGCTTTCTTGCCCTTGAGAAACCAGCCTTGAGACACAGGAGCAGAGTCTGTACCGGACTGAAAAATACCTCTCATCGAGAGAAATTGAAGACTTCGACTCTCACAGTTAACTGCACATATAGAGCTCAAATGATCTCCGATGACCTCCCTTTGAGACACAGAGAAGCATTTCCTGCCCCTGTGATTGCCATGAAGTTGAATCAAATTCTATTCAATTACTCTCTTCTGTAAGTGCACCATGACCCCGGTGAAAATCACCACTGCAGGGCTCGCAGAAGTGAAGAGATGGGACTCATTCGGACCATCTTTAGCAGAGTGTCAGGGGCTGACAACACCCATAACCTCCCGGTGAGTCAGAGTTTCAAGGTTCCACAGGAATTGGACATAAAAACAGTCCCTTAGGGCAATCATACCGTCTTGATTTTTATGCCACAGTATACTCAGTCCATAAAATGGTGTCCTCTCGTAGCTGACCTTGCCACACTTGAACGGTGTGTTAGTTTTTTTATCGATCACGTTTAGATTTCTCTCTTCTTCAGCCACTTTCACGGTTGCTGCCTAGAGCGTGCGACGCAAACAGTGGGGGGTTAATGTCTTTTTGTTGTGCCTTCATAACGCCTTTCTGCGTATTAAGAGGAGTTTTATTATTATTGCTCTCATAGGTGCGCTGTTTCACCAGTTCAGAAATGCACGAGCAGCAGTGATGGCCACAATGCAGGCTTTCAGCAACTTCTGAGCGTAACTAATGTGCCTAAAGGACAGATAAAGAATAATGGAAGAGAAAGCTGTTGTTTTATGATCCTTTTTAATATTTGTCAGAAAGTAAACTTTTGACTTTCAAACTCATTCAACAAAACCACTTCTGCTGGCAACAGTTTGCTGGTTCATTGGGTTTAATGTCTAAGTTGTGATTTTGTCACAAAGGTTCTTCTGATGTTAATCTATAATCATCCTTTTGAAAAGTTTGGCAATGTTAAAAATATGAAAGGAGAAGAAAAATATTGCGAGCTTTACGACACACAATCCCGTCATAAAGACAAAGTTATTGCCTCTCGAGATATAGCTCTGGAGATTATATCCTTGGGTCAAAAATCAAGTTAAAGTAGAGGATGTTCACACAGTATTTAAAGCTAGGGGGAAAGAAGTAATCTTACCTTTTAATTGAGTAAAAGTGTTGGAAAAGTTGAATTCTAATAGACTTACATGTTGGAAATGTGTTTTTATCCCAAATTAAAGCAGTTTTTCCTGAAATTCGACCTTTTTGTTAGTAATATGATTGTATTTTAGCTGCATTCTAAATGGCGTTTAAGACCAGTCATGTTGGTGATTGTTGTAAGCTGACAGTTATGTTGATTTAAGGCATTAAAACGGCAAGGAAATGATTCAGGCCAAGTTTCCTATAAAAAGTTAATGGGAACCTGTTTTAAACCATGTGCTTTGCCAGAGGGCATTAACAGAACGGCCTCCCAGATTTCTCCTCGGTGAGATGAACATTTGGAGGAGCCGGTGTTCATTTTCTGACACAGCAGGCCATAAAATCTTCTCTTGAGTGTTGACTTCACTAGGAAGTGAAGACGGATATATAAAAATCATGAAATTAGCTATTAATGACCAGGGGAGCGTTGTGTCATAAGCCCCAGTCTTTTTATTGGTTCTGTTTGAAGATGCTGACTGAACCTGCATCCAAATTGGTAGTATTTTAGTTTATTCACAGCCTTTCTTTGCCTATTGTTTGCAGTGAGTTTGTATTGTCTGGACATAATGGAGTTGTATATGAAAAACAAAAAACATGCGTGCAACGGAACGGAATAAATACGCTAATCATTCCTCTCTATCAAAATGCATTTGTTAGCATTTCTGGATAGCTATGTTACTTGCGATACTTGTGATAGTTTATAGTTTTACCCTAGAACAAGCGCAAATGTATCTAAATTTCAATAACACATCGTTTTCTGTAATACGCATACTGCTCTCATGCATGTAATGAATATTTATTTCCCTAGATTATCTCTCCCTCTTTGGTTTAACTAATATTGTTTTATTAAAGAAATACATGATAAATATTCAGGAAGTCCTGAAGCAACGTTTTAATCCACCCAAAAGTTGAGAGAGCGTTTTTCCTCCATGGCCAGACGTCTGGCCTTCGTTAAAGCTAAGGGAAAAGATGTATAGTTCAACACTTCCTCTGAGAAGCAGGGAAGAGCAGCTGACGCCTGTACAGAATGTGAGGGAAGATGTGTTTTGAAATGACCTGTAATCCAATCCGAGCTCCGCAGTTCCTCCCTGATGGGACTCCCTCTGCTGCCTCTGTTGTTTTCCTTTCTGACAACATGCTGGAGCACATTTCATCTCCCTGCAGTGAGCGAGCTCCTCTGAAGGCCGACATGTTGGGGTGGTGTTGCTGAGCCAGGTGCCCTCGTTCAAAGGAGGACATGCATTTTCGGGATGGTTGTCTCCTGTGGTGAGCAAACCGCAGGATTTTACGATAACAAGCTTTACACACTGAGTTTCACAGGACCAGAGCGCTCATAGCTGGGAACTCTGACTACCCTGCAACATCGTTAGACTTTATTCCAAACCGTAAGTCAACGGAAACACGAAACGTTTTAGAAGGCGTATAGGGAGGTCACTACCACAGATTCTTAGCAGGTACACTGTTAACCCATTCCCTCCATCTTGGATGAGGCTATTGCATGCAAATGGTGGCAATATAATTAGTTTGGTAATGATGATAAACAATATACTTTAGTATCTGTGTCTGCAAAGAAGATGGTATTTTTGTTTTAATTTCAATACCTTGGTGGTTAAAGCAAGTCTTTACAGTTCAGCTTGTTCTCCCAGAGACAGGCAAAACTTTTCATTGGTATCTTTTTTCTTCTCTTTGCCCTGAAGCTTTTTTGTGCAAAAAGTAGGCTGCACAGCTTCAGCTTGCTTCTCCAGCAACGGCTCCATCTGGGCACCAAATGACAAGTGGGTGGAGGGAAGGGGGAGAGGGGGAGAAAGAGGAAAAAGAAGTGTGCAAAGTGACCGGTGTCCCTCCCCAATGTCAGCTCTGTAACAGAGACAGATTGAGGTGGGAGGGGAATGTCCCATTTCTGAGTGTGAGTAACACGGAAAGCAGAGGACAACATGATCCCATTCAAAGAGGCTGTCAGGGTTGAAGGGATGGACACCGAGAGAGCCAAAGAAATTGATGTACTGTAAAACTACACACACACACACACACACACACACACACACACACACACACACACACACACACACACACACACACACACACACACACACACACAACAAAGGTTTTTAGTGGGGCAAACCAAAATCTGTTGGGATTTGTAGCAACTGTGTCATAGTGAGACCATCCATCATTTTTTAAACATAGGCAGCAATCAAATACAACCGTATTTTGTAACAGGTCTGTCTGTTGCAGGAAAGACAAAGAAAGGTTGACTTTTGAGACCAGGGAACCCAAAAGTGCTAAAATCCTAACTCATTTTGTTTGTTTAGGACTGGATTTACTGCACTACTGCATAATGCTCATTTGCTCAAATTCTGTTGTGCAATGGATCCATTGTTATAAACTGTTGTTGACTTGCAGTTCAGCATAAGAACACACAGGGTAATGAAGGCAACACATTAAACATTACGTGCAAACATTACATTTGAGATACACATGATAAGCAGCCTCAGTAACTGTCTCCAGATCCATTTTGAACTGTATTTGCAGATCATAAACGCTTCTCCCCTCTTAGTTACCCGGCACACTGGCACCTCATATCCGTCAGAGTGATTATTGTCTTCCCACTCGGAACATCTACCCTGCAGCTGGCCACTACGCTCAATACCCGCCCTGAAACATCGTAGAGGACCCAATCCGATAATCCAATCCCACCTGGCCGTCCAAACGAGCGGCCGAGCTGCATGGATGGTCATTAGCCATTGATTACAGCTCTCAATGATTGCCTATCAGAGCTTTGGATAAAGCTCCAAGCTCCCATGTGCTGCACACCCACACTGGGTTAAATGGTTGATAACGCAGACAGCCATGTGCAGCATTGATGGGGATATTACAGCTACAGCCGTTGGGCTCAGCAACAGGCTGGGGGATAACACAATGGACTCTTTACACAACGGATTGGGAGTAAATGAGCAATGTACACTGGTGCAGAAATGACACTTAAACCCAGAGAGAGGTTAGCTTTTTAGCACTTCTGGGTTCCTGTTCCTGCTTTCTGCAAGGAAGTAAACACACGGCTATTTGTTGATTGGTTGAAATTGTGTTTGTACGTCTGTACAGCGTCTAGCTTCAAGGGTTCAATACACAGATAATATCATGTTTGCAAATATCTTCAGTTGTCTATTTCACACACCTGACCTTTTAAATGATTATACCTTCTTACCATGATCACACATTTGACACATTTGATAGAACCTGTGCTGCATACAAACAACAGTGATCCCTTTGGCTGCTGATATTTGCTGTGGCATTGTAATGTTACAGTAAGCTGTTCCTCATCCTCTGGGAGGAGAGATAGCTGACCCACACCACACACTCGAGACCAAAACAGAGGGTAGATATCTGCTCTTCCATCTGGGGTCAACAACCTTATCCACAAACCTGTCTGGATTTACATATTAAGAAAGTCATAGTGTGGAATGTACTGTTGGTAAACACATGGCTGTCTATCAGCTGCTGTCATGGTGCTCGCCTTCTCTATAGGGAATCTACCAACATCAGTTATATAAGGGAGATTTAACTGCTTCAAAATTGTTGTACACCTACAGCATGCACTTGCTTGACCGTCTTTCTCTTAGAATTGTATGCTAATGGAACTTTTAGATTTAAACATACAGTAGATATGGACTTTTTAGCTACTACCCGAGAAAGCGGTCGTGTCATGGAGAACTACTCGATCAAACTGTCAACAAAGACGCATATCATCGGAAGTTTCTTATTAATACTTATTCAGCAGTTCATAAAAAGTCAAACTGCGTGGCACTTTGTTTGGATTGGACTTAAAAGGCAAATACACAGTAAATATCGGAGGATGTGACCTATCACTTCCTCTGTGCAGGGATGCTGATGCAACACACGCATAAACACATTCTCACCCCAGTTGGCAGTATGGTTTATGAGTCAGGGTCAAAAGCAGCAGGCGAACTTCCTGTGACTTCCATAACTAGTGTGTGTCGGGGGGGGCAGCCAGGAAATGACAGGTTGTCTAGGAGGCAATGCTGCCAGGTTGCTCTCTGACATCAGCGGAGGCACATATTCTTTTTGTCTATGCGTGTATTTATCTGTGACGCTCCCCCTTATGTTTCAGAATACAATCTCCATCCCTTAGGATCTTTCTTACGTATCATTCCCGTATGGACCACATGATCCCGGTTGTATGCAGGGCGATGTTGTGGATGTCAATGGAGCTCGAAGTATCGCTAGAACATATCTTTATTTTGGGCATTTGATGCATTTGTGGAAAATAGGCAACATGGTGTACTTTGTAAAGATATAGCGATACAAATACTCAAGTATTGGATTTAGTTACGCATGTTTGTCGGAAAGGATCAAAGTAGCCGTTCTAGTGTGACCACAAACACCTTTAGTTGTAATCGTTGCAGTCTTTGGGACATAAAATAAATATTTTCAGCATTACATTATTTGGTGTTAACAAGCGCAGCGAGCCCCCACCCCTTCACTCTTTTTGTTTTTGTTGCTCCCAGTAGTTTTTCCACTTCTCCTCTTTCAGCCATCTGGAAGTTGATTTTATTCAGGATGGTTTTCCTGTATCTGTGTCACGGTGAGACACAATACTGAACCCTCTGTACTCCATTTGACTCTGCACCAATGTTCCCAATTCACCCAGCTCATTAGCAAGGCACTTCTCCCCTAATGATCACAGTCTGAGAGTCTTCCTCTTCATATCAGCTGCAGCATCGCTTCCTCCTCAAGTGTTTCTTAACTGTTTGAGCAATTTTATCTTTGAATGCCCAGGGCTTTTTGCTTATAATTAACATTTTTAAAGGCCTCTCGTGTCATAACACCTTTGTTTTAATGTGATCATCCATCTGGGAAGCATCTGCAGGATAATGGTTTTCCCATGGCATATTCTTAGCTCACAATTATTCTTGGCTGAGGGCTAATTTAGCCCATTACATTTTCTTACATTTGCATTTTAGACGGGTAGCTAGCACTTCCACTATCTGGAGCTGCTTACAGTGAGAACTGGAAGAGGCTTTAACTCCAAAATTACCAGAAGTTAGTGTTTGAAATTATGTATATTCAAAGAGGTGAGAATTGGCGCACATTATTCATAAACCTAGCACTCAAAAGAGCAATGAAATGTCATAGAGTTCAGCTGCTCTACTCAATATTGCTAAAATAACAAAAGGTCCGATGCATATGTGTAATGTCACATATGCATCGGACCTCAGGAGTTGGAGGAGACCAATCTGGAACTAAAAGGAGAGTGAATATAGACTAAGTCTATTGAAGTAATGCAGATTTAAGAAACAATACTTTTAAAGACAAAAAACGGGCAAAGCATTATCACATCTCTATTCATTCTAACAAATCGATCTGTGCGAACAAGCATGAATACTATATTTTATGAGACCCCTATTACAGAAAGTAATTGAAAATGGCACAATAAGGTTGTTTTATCCTGATAAAATGTCACTAAATAGTATTGAGATTAATTTAGAGTATCTTAGCCTTTGTCCAATGCAGTAGTCCGGTAGTTCCTGTTCATTTTAATTTCTCTCCTTGGGAAAACTGCTAAGTCTTGCACTGCTTCACACTACATGGACCTGGCCAGTCTGGGCGAACAATGCAGACACAATTTTAAAAATTCATACAGGGCTGTGTCTGCAGTCCGGACCCTGCTCTGCAGTCAGAAGTGTCTCGGTGTTCAACACCGTCAGACTACAGGTTAATCTGTGCTGACAGCTAGGGTACCGCAGTCACACTCTTGACACGAATAAAACTCATTTAGTGTATTGTAGCATTAATTCATATGCAGACTGTGACAGGTATAAGCTACCCTCCTCTGCAGGCTTCAGTCTGCTTTAAAAGGAGGCTGTGCCAAAAGCCAAGAGCCAATTTGGTGTAGAGCAAAGAGCGGTGTGAGAGGGAGCTACAATCAATCAGAATTTCTCAAAGTAGGGTGGTAAGTGCATTGCTCATCTTTCTGCTGTGGCATTCCCCTCACTGCTGAACCTGCATCATTCAGTTTTTATTCAGCAGTATGTCGAGGTGGACGACAGGTGGGGAACAGCAGCCATTAGCTGCAGGTGATGGATCCATCACTGAAAGTATTCCCACCTTTACAGCAGCTGGATTAAAGCATATTGGCCTTATGTCATATCACTCGCTCAAAGTCTGTGTGTTTCCTTGGAGTCTGTGATGAAGAAAGAAGCATCTGGCTGCAATTTCAAACATACAGGAAGTTGAATAAGATGCAGATATCATTAAACTCTGACAGACTGGTAAATTATACATGAGTAAATCCTTAAGCCGTAAGAGAAGAGCAATTTTTGCTTCTTCTATGCAACGTTTTGGGGAAAAATACACTATGAATAATGTATTGGTGACTGTATTTTTACACTTTTTTATTTATGTCTGTTTACTAAACCCATGCACTTCTGCTGCTTCTTATATTACTCGATTGCTCAGGATTTTTAGAAACAGAACTGCTCAATGCTCACTTTTTTGTCCTTTACTCCCTGACTTCACTAGATGTTAATTATAGATAAGAAAACGCTTCCCAAAATGTCAAACTATTGCTTTAAACTCTCAGTGATTCCACCATTTCAAAGAAAAACACACTTAGTTGAAAATATAGACTCCATGACTCCTCACGTAGTACTTTTTTTAATATCCTGTCATAAACTGCAGGAGAAAGGAAGCGCCTTCGCCTTCTATAGTGTTTTACTTCCCCTCCAAGTTTCTCCCACTGAAGTTATTAACAGCTCTGTTATGGCATCAGTCTGCCTTATTCCCAAAAGCACAAGTTAGAAAAAGAAACTGTTGGTCACACTGAGCCAGAGAGAGAAGGAGAGTCGGTTAGAGAGAGACAGTTTGCCAACAGCGCCAATCGACCTACTTCCGATTTTGCGGTGCGGATCAGTTTCAGGTTTTTGGCCAATGGGAAGCCGCCTGGTACGAATGTTTACACGTACAGGAAGGGTGGAAACATTTCAGTGCAGGGAAGAGACTAAGGGCTTCAGAGTCGCTGTAACCACAACCAATCACAGGGGAAAATCTCCCCAAAGCCCTTTCTGAGAGTGGAGGGAATTAGCTTTAATTTCTCAGACTTTGAAGCCCCCAGTTTCTATCTTATCAGATCTACAGGGGGGTACTTCTATTTTTGGTGTTGCATTGGCCTTCTGGGAAGTAAAGTCAGTAAAGTGCTGTATGTTGGCTTTGTTCGCTAAAAGTGATTTGGTGGATAAGTGTCCATTCAAATTAACCAGAAGCAAAATATGAAGTACGTTTATTTCCTTATTATTTACTTAACAGAAGCTTAAAATAAGCATGTTTTGGGTTTACCCTTCAAATGAATGGATCTCTATGGGATTAATGTTTACAATCAGCCATTTAGCACATGTTACGTCCTTTGCCAGTGTAATTCTGAAGTAAACCATTCAAGTCTTTCTTCTTTTGATGTACGCTCGAGTTTAAATAAATATTGGGGGCCAATAAAGTAAAATGACTCGCGCTAATAATAAAGGAACATTAGGCGTGTTATCTATCGGTCTTACTCTCCTTAGATTTCATTAGAAATACTTTACATCTGTGGTTTGCCCACAAACTGAGACACATTGTTCCATATAATAATACAAAGCCCAACGTTTAACAAACACATGTCCCATGAGACGTTGTGAAAATTGGATGCAGTGCAAACACCTGAATTCGTCCACACCTCCTCTTTGTGTTCCTCTTTATCTTTCCGTCTTTCAACGCTGCTTCCTCTTGTTTGGATTTCTGCTTTCATCAGCAGAGACAGACAGGACTCGAAAGCCCAAAAAAATCCACTCTTCTCCCCACGCGTCTTCATCTAATCTGCTGCCAAATCAGCTGACAACCCCTGTTCCTGCAAAGCTTCATCTCCTTCTAACATCGTCTTTCTGATCTGCGTTCGTTTGTGAAGCACGGCACACGTGTGTTACCCACATTTTTCACTCACGGTTCAGATAACGGGACTGTATTGATTCTGCAAAGTGAATCTGTTTTTGTTGCTGGTGTGAAACTGACTGCACGACTAAGCTCATTATGTAAATATTCAATCTGTTCTCAGTGATGGCTACGTGTGGGCTGTAATCAAGTTATTTTTACATCAAGCAATCCCCTTTCTGTAAGTCTGTCTGTCCGTCCAAAGTTTCAACAAGTGTCCGGCTCATGGAAGGGACTCTGGCATCATGGCTAGGTTAAGACAAGGTTAATAAACTGGCTAGAAGAAGGTGTGATCACGTCCCTGATGGGCTGTGATCAGTGCCAGAGACCCATGTTGAAATCCTGTGTCCTTTGGCTGAAAGCTTAGCCATGACTCAAAAGGACTACCACTTTTTATATCAGTGCCATTATCTGGTTGGTTTAAAGACTTGATTGAATGTAGTCAAACTGTAGTTGGACTTTTTGTACAGCAGGTACTTGCATACATTAGGTATTTGATGCAAGTTGGGAAAGAGTGAGTCAAAGCTTTCCATCTTCTATTAAACTGAATAACTAAATGTTTACTGGCAGACTTCTGTAATAAATCCACTATAAGGGGGAAAATAAAGAACCATTGAAACACTTGAAATCAAACATTTGAGCCAACAAAACATGAGAACCAAACTATTTTGAATAGAGTATCTTTATTTACAATATTGTGAGTATCTGATACTTTTTAGGGAATAAATAAAGAACAGAGTGGCATAATAAAAACAAAACATTGTGCTGAGAGCTGCAAACCTTTCTTGGTTGGGAAGAAAGAAACCCTGTGAGAGTGAAAATCGCCCCGAAAGGATTTTGAGTTTAGAATGGTCCAACTTTGTAAAAGACTCTTGTTGAAAGAGAGCGGTTATTTCTTTCTGGAGTGCTTTTTATTGGGCTCTAGCTGGCCATGCGATAACACAGCAATCAATCCTAGACCTTGTTGTGAGGGCGGCTTCCCTCTGAGCCTACAAAGCATCCCCGGAGCTTCATCTGGAGAGAATGCGATCTGATCGTGATCACACCCAACCTCAGGAAGCACATTAACAGTTGAACATGCTGTGAAGCCTGAGCTAAAGAGAAGTTTTACTGCTAACTAAAAGAGGGAAATCTCTAGCTTTTTATTAATAAGTTGAACTGTTATTGCATGAGCGAATCAGAGGTACACAGGAAATGTTAATTCCCAGACAAATGTACATTTTACAATACCTTGAATAATACAATCCCTTAAGAGGAAACTCTGCGCTTCTTTGCAGATCAATGCTTCTCTTTATCTTCGCCTCACACTCTTTTTTTTTTTCATTCGTGTGCTCAGAGAAAAAGGGAGACAGACGGGAGGCTTTGGTTCATGCTGCCAGGAGATCTAGGAGGTCTGACTGGGAGCAGATGCAGCAGTTATGAGACAGTCATGTTTGGAAAGGGAAGGATTTGAAGATCCTGGCAAAGCTCTGCGCTGGTGGGAGGACCAGTTGGAAAGGGCCAGAACCTTTCAGAAAGGGTATTCAGGATTATAGAGCGAGAGAGGAAATCATTAAGAGGAGGAGAGGAAGGGAGACCGTGAGGGCGAGAGATTTAAAAAAGGAAAGAGGAAGTCAGGATGAGAAAATGATTTTACCAGCCAGCAACCTTCTAAATGAGCACAAGGAGAACAAAGAAAGGAAGTGTAACTTTCACACTGGCTGCATTATTGTACACTTTTATCGTGGCTAAATACGGTGACGTTTTTTATTCCGAGGGATAAAGAAAAGGCCCACAAGTTTCTATTGTTCAGCTTCGACAGTTGCTACGTTTGGAGTTTTGGAAATGCCTCAAATGATTTAACCTCTAAACTGGAATTTGTACTACTTTTTCAGCAACATACACTATTTCGAGCGAGAGAAAAATATGAGCGTTATCTCAACAGTGAGAAGAAATAAGAATTTGTCAGGTTAGGATGAATCATTGATCTACTCCGGAGTCCCAGAGTCTAGTCTCTATATTCTCATCACTTTATGAGGTAAATCAACAATCACTGTCTTGCATAAATCTCTAGAATTTTAAACGGAGGCGCAGCTGTGCGAAAGGTAGATTAACAATTCATGAGTCTGCAAATGTGCCTTGTTACACACAGTGGGAAGTAATGGCTTTGTGAATCAGCAGACCTAAAAGAACAGCACATCCTTTATCCGGTTCCCAACCCGTGATGGGCTGTCACATGTCAACCCCGGAGAAACAGACCAAGATTCTCACTTATTGTATCTACTTTTAATTCACATCATAGTAGTCCGGCTTTGACCTACAGTGAGTGGGATAATGTTTGTTTTAGTGTGACAGTGTCCTGCGGAAACTCCAGACTCATGGGTCACACACTAATTGAAAGCTAATCAATGGGCCGATGCAGCGGCTCACCTTGCTTTTGTGTGGCTGACACACACTGACTTGTTCCTCATCCCCTAGTGTCAGTCTAAGTGGAAAATCATTGATTGGGTTCTTTAGATCTGACCCTTCTCTATTGTCCGCAGAAATTAGAGAAAGCCTTCCTCATTAAATTCAGTCAAGTCTATTATATTTTCAACAGCAATTACATAACCCTTTGAGTATCTTAAATATGACGGATAAAATAATCTATCTAATGTATAGCTGTTTACATCTTGATGAAAACTTTGCCCGTAAAAGCAGGATCTTGATACCTCACATCACATCATTTACTTAAAGTATCTGCAATCAGAGTTGATGGCATCATTATCATCTGCTGGTAACAGCTGAGTCACAGAAGGGGCTTCTGGGTACCAGAGAAGACTCTTTAATACACTGAGGGTTGGGGTTATTTAAATAAGCTTTGAGCCTATCAACGCCCTCTAGTGGCCTGGAATGATTTATAATAGTAACAGTAAATTAACCCCACACAGATGGAAACACTGATACACCATGCGGTTTGTTATGGGTAGATGGAAACTCATCAAAAACCAAAATCATGCCTTCATCATTTAATGAAAAGGCAGAAATCCTACCAATATGAAGGAATGATGTAAGGATAATACAGATTTGTCATTGAAGGTTCTCTATTTTCATATAACTGTCAGTGTTTATATGCAATTACTGGGAACATTAATGCCAGGAAAAAGTCATTTGTGCTATATTAACGCAATGCTTCAACCATACGCCCATTACTGACCTTTCTTTCTGCAGCTACCCCAAATTATTCAATCGTACACTTGCCCAAAGTAAGCCGGGTACAGAGCTTTGCTCAAATACTAAGCTACTTTCTACTTTTATTTAAAAGAAAATGATGACCAGATTTGTCTTTGTATTGTAGAATCTTGTCCTGGGTGACAAAGGTTAACTTAAATGAAACACATGTTGTTGAGTGAAAAACTTGAACTTCGAAATAGGAAAGTTAATTTAATGTTTTGGGTTTTTTTTTACACTACAATTTATTTAGCTGATGCTTTTATCTGAAGTGACTTCCAATGAGGGAACTAATCCTAAATATACAAACGCAGAACAATAGGAAACAATCAGATTTTCACAAACCATGGTTGATGAACCCCTTTAAGTTCTACAATGCTGTGATAGAAAAGTGTTTATTTGCAAGAACAATGAGTTTTAATGTACTGGCATAAGCTAGTGAAGACATTTGGAACACTATCGGTCAGTGCTGTGACTGGACTGTTTTCATAGAGTTTGGCTGAGGAGTGGGATGGGGGCGCTCGTGCCAGTACGCACATGCGCATTCGGTGGGAAACACAATTGAAAACGGGCAGCTATGCCGCGCGGTGCAGAAAACGGGCTGGACGCGTCCGCTTGGAACAAGGGCAGGAGTACCGGAGGACAGACCCGGGGACTGCAGCACCGGGAGTTAGCTGACAGGCGTTAACAGCGAGACTTTTCCCCGGGAATAACCTCCTCCTGAAACAGGGGAGAAAGCAGCGGCGCAAACGGTCGACGAATCTCCCCTTTCCCCTCTCTTCTCCTCCGCTTCCTGCACCGCAAGAGACAGCGAGACATCAGCAATGTTGCCGCTAAACGTGTAGGATTTATCCCCGGTGTCCGTTTCTTTGTATCGACTGTAAATAAAACTGAGCAGAGACAATAACAGCGGGGTTCACTATGGTTTTGTTGGCATTCCGCAATAGGAGATGTCTTAATAGCTGCTGTATGGGGACGTTATGCTTGCAGTTGTTGCTGTGGATTTTATGTGCCGTGAACGGAGAGGAGCAGCCGTTCAGTGTAGAGGTAAGAGCAGGGACCGTTATGTTTATATATAGGAACAGGACAAAAGCTCTCTGTCCAATAAGTCTGCTTTTTTCTTGTCTCAATTCAGAATTAGTAAAGCATTTGAGACGCATTGTTGCCTATGTTTAGTCTGTGTTGATGTTTCAACAACAGGCTCTTTGTGAGGAGCCCAGCTGCATGGTAGCTCCATCATGTCCTTTTTTCACTTTTGAATTTTCTCTGAATGAAATGTATGATATTATTTGAAATATCTATCACTAACATAATGTATGCCCCTTTATGACTTGTTCATGTTCTCAAAGTGGGCTAACATTTCAAAAGAAGCAACGTCAAAACCAAAGTAAGAAGTAGTGTAATTGGATTATATTACACTATAATAGAAACAGTGCACAAAAAAAAATATAAACTAGTTTAAACTCTTATAATTAATAAATATCTAAACTACTGCTGTATATCTTGAATTGTCATCAACTACTCCCAAAGGAAACAGTGGGATGTCTTTGTGTTTTTAAGGGTCCACGATTTTAAAACATGACACAAGTACCTCTATGTAACAGCATTCAATGTATCACTTGTACTATTATAAACAAAGGCAGCACATGCTCCAGGGCTAGTTCTGTTGAAAGAGATCTTATGTGTTCACATTCAACAATGCAGGCAGCTAGAGGAGATGTTAACTGACAAAGAGTGCTGTTATTCTCATCTCATATCCCTAGTTAATGGATTGTTAAAAGCCTTCAGGCTAGCAATTAGCTCAAACACTCAATCAGCCTTAAGCAGAATCAGTGGTTTTTGTTTTTTCCATCAAGATTATGCAGAAGCTTTTCTTCCATTGGTAAAGAGAGAAAATGAAGGGCACATCTGTCTACTTTACATCCTCTTTTGTTTCCAGATCAATTCACCTCTGTTTAGCCAAAGTTGAGTGCATACGGCTATCATAAAGTGTTACAGCGCAACCCCTCGCTGTCTCTCACACTTGGCTGCACACAGAGACACCACACAGAACATCCTGGCATGTCTACTGAAAGTCATCAAGTCCTGCATTCACATATCCACATGATTTGCAAGCTTGGCATGCCACACTATTCCCATTGGAGAGGCAGGGAGTCGATTTAGTCCAGATGCTACTGATTATTCGGTTAAAATGTCCAAGCTCGCATGACCGACGGGAGTTAGTTCACCATTGTCCACTAAAGTGACCAAAATAACCTTTGCTCTCTGCCAATCAGATGCCAAAACCTGTTCTTTTCAAGCGATTACAGCTAGTATTGTTATAGTCATCGTACAGCATTTCATCCTTTGTTTCAAGTTTCTTCATATTCTCTTCTCCCACGTCCTCTGTGTTGACTTGCATGTTATTATCCTCCCACAGCCTTTGCTTCTTGCCCTTTCTTTTCAAAGCTTTTCTTTGTCATAATTTCACATGAATGTGCTGTAAACCAGGCCCTCTGTACTTTCCTGTTTTATATTTGTTATTTGTATTTCACAAAACGAAGCTGTGGCAAGAGAAAACTATAAAATGCAAGACCTTTTGACTTTTAAGTATGTGCTCAAACAAAACCATTGCTTTTAACAATAGGTTGTCTTGTGAATAAATGTAAGAATAACAGACCAACATTTCTGCATTTGCAAGAGTAGAAGCATTATAAGATGAGACCTAGATATGGCAGCCTCCTGCTATGCCTGTCATGTGTCCTGCCAAAAGAATGCATGAATAAATGTGGTTACAGTAGTTTCATATCTGCGATCAGTGTTTACAGCGTCCTGACATACTGGTATGTGTTGCAGGAATTCAAGCTTCCCAGTCAGTACTATAGGAGAATTCACTGTAATGGGAGCCATTTACTGTATGTCCCATAATGGGTAATTGTCTCGGTTATCCTATCACTATAATTTCTAGTCTGATTTTCAGGTTGCCCACTGAGTGTGTATTCTCACCCGAGATGAGAATACACACTCAGTGGGCAATGCATTGGAGACAATAGGATTCAAAAATACAACTTTATGTGACCCTAAGAGGTCGTTGAAGCAGGATAAAGCTATGGTCTAACATGTCTTGCTGTGAGGGCTTTGTAAACAGTGTTTCTGGCTTCAAAGGCGCAATCCTGCAGTATAATGCTCTGTTAGACGGCATTATAAAGGCAGTAACCTGATGACTAATGTCCCTCTGTGGGTCTGTGAGGTTTTAAACAGTTTCTGGCTTGTAAAGAGTGTAGAGAGCAGTGCTAAACTTGTTTCATTGGAGCCATTTGTTATGACTTTTTCAAAAGGCTTTAGTGCGGACTTCCTGGATTTGACTTCATGGCTGAGTGTATTGCCAATTTTCTCATTTCTTCCAATTTTCTTTGCTTTGGATTACTTTTTACAGACAGTACAGCCTGTCAGCGGGTGATAAAACAGTAATTAATACTCACTTGTAACACCTCACTTCAGTCTAACAATACAGTCTGTGCTTACTGCTGAAATATTTCCCCCAAAGCTCTTCAGCTTTTGTTTATCCGATTGTCTTCCCTCAAGAAGTAATTTTCTCTGCAAATTAGACAATGTCGTTAACAATGGCACAGGCGCAGCTTAATTTCATTTATCTCCTTGTGAGTTTTATTTTCCGTTTCAATCCTTATTGGTTTTTATAGGAAGTCATTTTTTGATATTTCTCTGTGAGGCAACATACAGTAGGAGGGCTGTGTAAGCAGTCAAGCTATCATTTTTTTTATCATTAACTTTTACATAACACAGTAATTAAAAGAGATAATGGATTTTTAATCTCTTTTCCCTGTCTGTGTTTGACACTGTCACACAGTTAGGATGAAATTTCACTTAATATTGCATCAGAGTTGCCTCCGCTCATTGCCACAGACACATCATCGTGCTCAGCTGTGTTTGACTATCCTCTCATTTTGTCTAAATCGGTTATTCAAGGCTTTCAGTTGAAGATAAAACCTCATATTTACCAGGTTCAGAGGCCAATGCACCGGTTAAACTCTTACTCCTGTGCTGCTTTGAATGGATTGATAATGCCAGAGAGCGTTAAGTGCAGGCTCCAACAGGTTCATTTGAATAGTTTAGCAAACTAGAAGATGTTCAACTTTGTCTTTGCATGTGTATCGAAAAGTGTCTGCCTGCTTATATCAGAATTGTATCAGCCACATCTATTTCTGTGCTCAATAGTGGTATAATGGAGGCAGACTTTAGCACAAACACAAGTTCTATTTTTTCATTCGGAATATTGCCAAACATAAGATCTATGACAACCACGTGATTATGATACGTAGTCGTTTTGTTCAACGAATAATCTCCTCACATTAACACCAGCTGTAGGATTTTTGAACTCAACATGAGCATGACTTAAACTTGTGTCAATCACAGACCTTATTTCAGGATTTAACTAAACACGTTGGTTAGAGATGAGGGAACCAGATGAGCTTAAATGCTAACTTGTGTCCCGGTTGTTAGGACTCATTCCTGCTCCACTCTTTAATGTCCCCTCCTTTAATTGCACTGGGAGTTTTCATATCTCGACTCACGGATGATTTTTCTCACCATAGTAGCTTCCTCTGGGAACACAAAAGCATAAACAAGGCGGAAGTGCCAAAGCCTCATGAGCATCCCTTTGGTTGGACTTAATATTTCTCAGATACATCAGGTGCCTGCCTCGCTCTGAGTCACATTAAGTGTTTGAACCATGCCACTACGCTCACCAGAGACAAAGCCAAGTTGCTTAGTCAGAGATAATCTGCTGTACAAGAAAGAGAGCGCAAAGTTTCTCCGTCGTACTCCCATCTGTTAACACATCCTGTCTCAGATGGAGGAATGAATGAATAAAAGCTGGTTTGGCTAGGCTCCGCCGACTGTCAGTTGTAATAACTCCATCAAGGATTTTATCTGTTCCCTCTGTGTCTCGTTGTCAGCGAAGTATCTCCACACTCCATGATCAGATTCCTATGAACTCTGGTGAACAGTCAAAAGAAATGGATTAGATTTTGGTCGCGATCCAACCTTTGTTTGTGATTTTCCCTCGGATAAAACAGATCCGAACCAACGACATATGATCGCAGAATTTGTGTGGGTGTTATTTGAATCAAATATGTTTGGGGCTGCACAAATATGCATTAACTATCGCTTGAATAATATTACTTTCAATAAACAGACAGTGAACAAATGTCTGTCCTTCTGCTGCGTTCAGTTAACTTGTCAAAGCGCTTTTTGAATTTATGAAATGAACAAAAGAACACAAATGTCACCCTGAGTGCAATCAGTCCTTTTGCAATGTGTTAATGCTCGTTAATTAAGCTTTTGATTGGATTTTGCATGTATTAATGTATATCTACTTAAAAACTACTTGTATGATTAGTCTATATTGATCTTTATATTGAAAAAAATAGTTTTGCAAATGTCTTTTATACATGTTCAAAAAGTGTTGTCGAGTATATCGAATAACATTCAATAGGTTGTGCCTATTTTAGCCAATTCTATGCATGTTATCTTTACTATATTCTATAATTATTCTCATTTTCTCAATTGATGCCCAAGTCTGCACAGTACATTTGGAAACTATTAGTCACATGCATTGTACATGGTGAGTGCTGTAGCAGTTTTCAACACTTAGCTAATGCTAAGCTCGGCTCAGTCCAATGCAAACTACTTAGTGCTGTTGTCACTCTGTGGAGGCGTGGGGGTGGGGGGGGCGGGTAGAGCTTCATTCCTGTCACTGATCATGTTTCCAGACGGCATGCTCAGCCTCAGAGTGGCATCTAAATAAATGGAAAGCAACTGGTGTGTACGGTGTGTGTGTGTGTGTGTGTGTGTATGATTTGTGTGTGCGTGAAAAAAATGACAGATTTTTCTATTGCTGGACTAAACTGAGGCTTAAATATAACTCAATCCATTTCATATGCTCATATCCATAACTCATACTTACTTTTTCCCGAGGATAAGCCTTCATTGGCATGTGTTTTTTGCCCCGCATTTCCCAAAAATACCATGGCAGTATTTAAGTTTGTTTCTTTACTTCTTGTGCCACGGTGGTTATATTAACCACTTAACGTTCAATATAGCCTAACATTTAAAAATAAGGTCTCTGTCCTTTGTTTCTTAATTTTTCTATCCTTATCTTTAACAAATACTTGTTTAATTGTGGTCTCTATGCAGCCATATTTTCCTCCTACATACAAAACCGGCTTACCTTCTGTGTGTGAGTGCATGCCGGCGGACTTCTGAGTGTATTGTGTGCTTTGCCCTCGTTTCTCACTGAGCAATCATATGGATTGCAAGTACACAAACACACACTCTCACACACTCTCACACATGGCATTCTTGACGTCATTTGGCTTTGTTAAGAGAGCAGATTTCGGAGCCACCGGGGTGTCTGTGTCAGTCTGTTCACCCAATTCCAGAGAATACACAACACCTGCACTGACCTAAATGATTCATAGTCACACACACAGACGCTGAAACACACTCACTTGGTTTTCCACACTTGTTATTGTTATGTGTTGTTCCCAATCTTACTCGCTGTATTGTCAACCCAGCGTCTCTGTTTGAGATGTGTCTCTGGTCACAGCTTACTGAGCTGGTGAATCTTTAATGTGACTGACAACTGCAACATTAGATGGTGCCAATGGGGCGTCACATGTAAGGCTGTCAGTGAAGCTGCAGACTTACACACTTGGGGGACGGGTGTGTTTGTGTGATTCTGTGTTCGGATTTCTTACATGGCATCATTTTGTGGGCAACTGCAATTTGTTTCTGTGTGCAGTGATCAAGTTTTACAGCATCAGGTTATTACAGTTCATCCAAAAGAAAGATCAGCCATATGGAGATTCTGTCTTTTAGGATTGAGAAAGGTCTACAAAGTGAGTTTGTAAGACATTAGCTGGTGTCAGATATTATGATCTAGACATCTGAATGCCTTGGAATAACCACCACCTCCCCCCAGTAGAATAGGCTCTGTTCTGATCAGTATGTATGATCAGACCCTGACATTTATAGCGTGACATTTTTGTGACATTTGTCCTAATGGTGCCACGGGGATGGTGAACATGGTGTGTGTGTGTGTGTGTGTGTGTGTGTGTGTGTGTGTGTGTGTGTGTGTGTGTGTGTGTGTGTGTGTGTGTGTGTGTGTGTGTGTGTGTGTGTGTGTGTGTGTGTGTGTGTGTGTGTGTGTGTGTGTGTGTGTGTGTGTGTGTGTGTGTGTGTGTGTGTGTGTGTGTGTGTGTGTGTGTGTGTGTGTGTGTGTGTGTGTGTGTGTGTGTGTATGTGTGTGAGAGAAAGGGCTAAATATGAAGCGCTGTCCTGTTCCCCCCCCTGCTATAATCACATTGCACTGTGGGGTCATGAGAGTTTTGCTATCATTAAAAGTCATGTTGAGTAAATGCAAATTGTACAGTCGCACAGCAGTTAAATTATGTGTGTATGTGTGTGTGTGTGTGTGTGTGTGTGTGTGTGTGGGTTTGTGGTTACTGGTGTGGGCAGGAAAGGCTGCGGTTGCCTTGACGACCCTGGCACACTCGCCAGCGGTTCAGTGTGTAGCCCATGAATAATTCAGGCTGGTCAGCGGCGGCAGGCTTTCCCTGGAGGTGGAGATCATGTTCCCACGAGTCACCTGTGCACGGTCACCGACTGTTACTGGACACAGAACCAATTTTACCCATCGCCCACATTGTTTCATGAACCGAGATGCATTGCACGCCCACTGGATGTTGTAATACCGCTACTTTGCTTTACTGAATACTAAGAAATGTAGCAATAGGGAATTAAATCGAAGAAAAGGTTGGGAAGTGAGTTTACAGCAGGATTCTTAGTCCGCTTTCTTACCGCTCACAATGGACCTCCTTATTAGGGACACACGTTAATTACAATTATATTGACATTTTTAAATGGAGTAGTGCAATATTGAATTTACAGGAAGAACAATATTTGTTAAAGGTTAAATATTTGGTAAAAGGCCATTTTGTTGAGGTATTGTGCAGCTGAAGAGATATGTTTGCATACACATTGACTCTACAGAAACATGTTTGTTTGGTACAGATCTTTAAAAGAACTCAATCTGTAATCATTCATATATTCTTCAACATTAATGAGAATTATTATGCATAAAAGAATCAATCTCTTGATTCATATTCCATTTGCAATATCAGTCGCAAATAGTAATTTTTCTTCAAATTCCCACACCATGCAGCCAAAATGTGATTTCTTCTTCCACTTTCTGGACTTTTTAATAACTGGTAGACCTTATTCGTGGTATGAGAAAGGACTCGGGGCAAGGTTTTTTCTCCTGCCGATTTTCTGCCTCAGCAGGGAGCTAATTGTATTCACTCAGCATCCCTGGGTGTAAATCATTCACTGATTAGATGAGTGGACTGAAAGCAAAAGGCTCTGAGGCAAGTACTGACAAGAAGTCAGCCACAGCACAGGAACTTATTGACATTGAGCAGCCTGCAGCCAGAACCCTAAACCTGTCACACTCTGTGTCTGTGAAACTGAGCCGAGTGGCAAATGGCTCCAAATGTCCGGCTACATTATTGTGAAATGTTATCCTGTAGTGACTGATGGATGCTCTGAGGAATTAGATCCAAAAATACAATTATTGAGTGTCTGATAATATCATAATAGGCATTTGAAAATAATGATATCATTACTACAAAACTAAACAGTATCATCTTTTTGTGACAGAGTTTAACCAAAAACTCTAAAGTGTACGTCAAATGCATAATGCAGTTACTATCGCTGATGCATGTGGGCGTATTACAGTAAATATATTGCTGTTATTAACATGAGAGAACAGTGTGTACTCAACAGAGTAAAACTGCTTTATATACGACGTACAGTTAATCTCGTTTGTCCCATTCTACCTAACCTTCTCCGAGTAGCCCAGTCAACAAATCCTACTCTCTGAATGATTGTTTTAGTGTCCGTGACAAAAACACTCTGATCACAAGCACCATTTTATAGAACAGCCTGGGCCTCATTTTTTTTGGGGGGGGGGGGCTTTTTGCCTTTAATCGGATAGGACAGTGGAGAGTGACAGGAAAGTGGGAGAGAGAGTCGGGGTGGGATCCTGAAAGGACCACGGGTCGCCGGCATACGGTGCGTGTGTATCACTAACATTAAAATAAAGTGTTTGACGTCATTTTTTAGAAATAGATGCAATTTCAGCAACTTATACAAACATGTTTGCACTTTTGCATACTGTTTATTTTCAATTGTCCTAAAGCTGTATCCACATAGTGTAAACATAAATATAATAATTATAATAATGGATGTTACTATAAAGTTTGCCATGCCGTTCTTAAAGTGTCTTTACTGTCAAAAGTCTAACTGAATACATTGTTAATGCACACGTGCGTGACATGCCGTACCTGTAACCTGAGGGGACAGAGCTACTATCAGCTGATCGGTGGCAAACGTCAACATCAGCAGCCACCGCACGCCCCCAGCACGTTCCCATGCCAACCGTGCTTCCTGAGGCACATCTCATTCATAATAGAGTGATCCCATCCCCTCGCAGGTTGGCCTTTTGATGGCACCCATCGGCTAATTGGCCCTCCTTCTGCTCGTCAGGTGGTTGAGAGGTTCTCCGGGGACACGAGTGCTCCAAGTTCACCTCAGTTCAGTGCTTGTGTGAGGCACCTGGCTTCTGAGTCACTCCGCTTCTCTTTTGTAGTGTGATTGTGCTGTTGTTGGAAACTGTTCTGTAACTCATTGGTCTTTTATATAGCCTCAGAGAACCAGCGTACTACATTTTTAACACACAGTTAAAATACACTGAAGTGTTCTTTTAGGGCAGCCAGGATTTGAAACCACAACTTGTGTTTTCTTGGTGTTGCAAAGGTAAAAAATGAAAAGCACTGTGTGTGGAGAAGTGAGGTGAGGCTGGGTGTTTCCACCTTCAGGAGCACGAGAGGAATTTACTTCAAAGTGGAGTGAAATCAAGTGTGGAGAACCCAAGAATAGGCGCTGATGCATTTTAGCCTTCATCGAGGCACACTAGTGGACTCCTTATCTTTCCACTTCAAGAGAGCCTTGATTTCTGGAGAAGTTTAACCTCATTATAGCGGGCCACTCTTTTTTGAACCAAACTATTATGAGATGAAAGACTTATTTTTGTTTAAGCGTGGTTACCATTCTGTATCATTAATATTAACACTACTACAGATTGCAGCTGTATTGAAACGCTACCCTGTGCTTACACGCTCCCTCGTTATCCATTTACAGAGAGAACGGGGGGGGGGGGGGGGCTGTCGAGCTGCAGCCTCCCGCTCTCAGGAATCCTTGCCTTGGCAGAACACCGGGAACCATAGATCATGAAGACAAAGAGTGGATCAATAGGAAAGAGAAGAAGGCAGCAGAGCGGGAGGAGAGGGGGAGAAAACAGACAGAGATGAGGACAGATAGGAGAGTGAACGGTAGGAAAAAGCAAAGGGCTCGCTGATGATTCAGCAGTTTGAGGATGTCTCATCTCTAGGATTGTTTAAAAAAAAACATGGGTCATTATCCTGGGCAGCACAAAGGTGTGCTGTGAGGTAAGCAGTGGTAAATACCTGCTGTAAATCTATTGTGGTGTTTCAGAATCTACATTTTCATGCACCTGTATTAAAGGAGTGGTCTATCAGCAGATTAACAGCACCGTTTTTAGCATGTATAAGAGTGATGGCTGCTTCAGATTTGAAGACAGATATCTCAAGTCTCATTTGAAACCTGAATCAAGGACATCGGGTGCAGTCGTACTTCGGCGTAATGATGGAATCAAAGATCAAAGACTTGGATTGAACCTTTGAAAATGTATGTAGTATTAATTTAGCTTTGAGCTTCTGTTACTCTTTGAAACTTGAAGGGTTAATTTTGACTTCTGTTTGACCATGTGTTTCTATGACTTGAGAGCCACAGGTTCGTAGGAAAAGGCAAAAAGTAGCAGAGAATATAAAGTGGTAACAGAAAGAGTGGAGTTTAAAAGATGTGGACACCTACCAGGCAATTTTGATTTCCAATAAGTGAAAAGTAGAAAAATGTATTTATTTTATTTAAATATCTGTAGCTGTATATCCATCCCTGCTGTTCTTCACCTGCACCAAATGATATGCTGCCTTGCTGTTACACCGGATAAAAAGCATCTAGTGTGACAGCTACACCCTCCATGTGCTGTCGGTGTCTCCATCTTATTCTCTGAACAACCCCCTCACCTTCTGCATGCACACACACACACACACACACACACACACACACACACACACACACACACACACACACACACACACACACACACACACACACACACCATCCAATATCCTGTCAATGTCTGAGTGACAGACATATCTAACAGCAGCCTCTTTTCTAATACATCTCTGTATCTGATAATGGCTGCATTGTCCCCCCACCTCACTTTAATACCGACTGCCAATACCTCCTGAAAAACACCATCCCTCATGTTGTTTTGGTTGCTGCTTCACATTTACATAAAAGTGGTGTTGCTCATACTGCAGATACATTTTATAAACAACAAGCACGATCTCCAAACATCTAAATCCTTTCACATAGACGACACAATGAACAGACAGTAGGGCTGCACAATCATTCAAAATGTCAACACATTTGAAAAAGTAGTCCCAATGTTTCAAAAGCCATCTGATGACCTGAAGTTGTGCTTCCCTTCCGGCTCAATCTACCAGTTGTACAGTATTTTGGGGCTTTTAGTTCTACATAACATTTGGATTTGAGCAAAAATCTGCAGTGCCACGTTGAAACTGGTCATCAATAACTTCTTTTTTAAATTGGAAAAGCAGCATGGAATTCACAGAGGCAGTAGTTATAGGATAGGACGGAGCCAAACGTGGTTACAATGAAAGAGGACATGTGAGGGAGGGACAGGGATGATTACAGGTCCAGAAAATGGAAAGTAGAAATTAGGAGGAAAAGGAGCGGCAGTAGAGAGAGAGACACAGAGAAGATGAAGACTCATTGTGCGTGTACGCGCTTATTGTAGTCAGCTTTTTGTAACCTGCTTAAAACGATGTAGTTATTGATCTATTTATTCATGCAAAACATAGTATTGATCAGAATCTAAACACAGTAAAGAAGGATGATGTTATTCTATGTTGAATACATACTAATATTAGTGTTCTTACCTGCCCCATTCCTACTGACATGATATTTAATGGAGTACTAACAGTGGGATTTGAATCCCTGCAACAACTGCTGTGTACTGTTACTGTTTGCCTGTTTCCGAGATCTCATCTAACTTTGTGTGCATGCCTTCTGGAGATCCAGAACTGTTCTTCCTCAGAGATTAAAACATGCCCTTTAGTCTTTGCGAGCTGGTATCTAGGATACTATTTTAACAGGAGATAGATCTACAACTCTAGGAGCTCTATCAAAGCCAGACTTGGCAAAGGTTCAATAAATCATCTGTACTTTATAACTTAATCTTAGTTGAAACTTTACCAGTTTATGCATTTTTCCTATACTTTGTGGCTCTATAAAACCAGATTACTAAACCATGACAGATTAAATTCTAACGTGTGTTGTGGAAAGAGATGCTAGTTGTGTGTCTGTGGTATTATCTTTGATCTTTTTCCCCTAACTGTCTTTTTTCAGAGTGTCGTTGGGCTTTAGCGTGTGTGTTGTTTTGAGTGTCCGTGTCTCTGTCTAAACTCTGTGCATATGTGTGTGTCAGATTACAGAGCTGTATTGTCAGTACCCGAGCATCCAAATGGAAATCTCACCCATGCACTGTATCCCCGGAGGTGTATATTGAGAGTGCAGGAACCTGACACACATCATCACATTTTCACCCACCCACTGTGTGAGCGGGAGGAGTGAAGATAGAGGAACAGAGAGCGGAGAATGATGATGGTGTTATGGAAATGAAAAGGTGGAAGGAGGACGACTAAGTGCAAAACATTTGAACCATGACATAACATTTGGACATCTGACACAAGTTGGACATGATACTGTAGGTCACTGTTGCATTGTGGGAGTCTGTGCATGGGCCAGTCGTGAGATAGTGGTGAAATGACAATGCCAACCTTTCCAGCTGTTTTCTTATGCACATATTTACAGTGTTCAGGCTCCTTTTGCTATATTTAAACATTCCCAGCCAGATTTCCATCTTAAACAGTTTTTTCCCAGTTTATAGCACTTTATAAAATCTACCAGCCCCGTCCTGAGTATCTTAAGAGCTCATTGTTGCTGCTTGGAGCCTGACACTGTAACCGAGGCTGTAGACTCACATTTGTTCCATTGTTGAATAATGGCTTGCCTTTTATTGCCTTCTCCTCGACGGCTCTCACACCATGCTTCCCTTCCTGTTTAGTGAATTCCCTCAGTGTGTATGCTATCCTGAGCAGCAGACCTACAGAATGACAGCAGCTTTGACATCGTTGTGTAGCAGAATAGCGCTCAGGTGTCACAGCTCAGTGGCAGAATAAAGAATAAAAAGGTGCATCTGTTTTCCAGTTGTTGCTCGACACTTCAAACCTTTTCTTTCATATTGGTTTCAATTTCTTTTTTTTAATTAGTGGTTTGGCTTTGTTTTTTGCCAAATGCAACACATCTCTTTGCCATTTTAATGATGAAGACGGAGAGAATACACAGAGGCTGGCACTATTTAAATCCCTAAAGCCTCTTCTGGGGGTAAGCTCGACCGATACCCTCGTCTTCTCCCTGGTTGCAGAGATCTTAGCTGTGATTCCCTCTGGCAGGATTTTATGGGACACTGACAGCTATTACACAACAGTCTTCCTCTGACAAGCCTAATGCCTTGAAAATAGATGAACTTTTGAACTATAAACTAACTCATGCCCTATCCTAACCAAAAGTCTTGGGAAAGTGCTTTTTAGATTTATATTTTCTGATCCTTTTCTTACTTTTTCACCTGGAGATCCCTCATTCTTTAATATTAACCGTTCCCTTTGTGCATGTTCTGTCCACAGTCATGGCTCCAGAGGTACGGCTACCTCCCCCCTGCAGACCCCAGAATGTCGGTGCTGCGTTCTGCTCGAGTCATGCAGTCCGCTATCGCTGCCATGCAGCGCCGCTACGGCCTCAATGTCACAGGGTCCCTGGACAGCAGCACTATAGGGTGAGTCACACTGCTTTAAAGAGGCCACACTGTGGGGAATTGATTTATGAGCCTTTTGGAAACATGGATGGGAGTTATAAAATATGTAAAGATGAATAGACGTGGCCGGTTGTTGATGGAATCCATTGAACATCCTTTTTATGATATTATTCCCGGTGTGTTGGTGGTATTCATGCTTGATTTGTCTTATTTAATAAACACTGGAATTTGGATTTGCTAAGCCATAAATCTATTATTTACAACAGGGATGAACAACAGAAATGAAGTAAACGTGCAGTAAAGCAACCGCTTCCGGTAAAAGATTTTTCTAAATGGGGCCAAATGGTTGATTCCTCCCTGTTTTGCATTCTGCAGTCATTTTGCCAGACTTTACTTTACTCCAACATGGATTAAGTGGGAAGTTGTAATTTGATCAAAGGGGCCTTTTACTGAGAGAACACCTACTGTATGTTGTTAGATCAAAGGCTGCAGAAAGCCCAAGTATTCTCACTCTTACATTAAGAGAGGGAAGAACAGTGACAGCGCTTGGTCTGTTCTTGTCTGATCTGTCAAACCTGAACGCATCAGACAAGTGTGGCGTGGGTTTAGAGGAAGAGCTTATTTTTACTACAACAACAATATCATTTCTGGGGTTTACATAAGGGGAATCAACAAATTGTACTTTACGTTAAGGGTTAAAACAACATCAGTTATGTCAGGATGTTACGGTTAAATGTCTGTCGCTCAGATTATACCCGGTGGAACCCTTGGGACATCGTTTTACTGTACCTGCAAATCACTGAAACCAGTGTTCGCTGACATTTGTCCCCGCCTACACTGAAGTGTCATCCGTCCTACACATAGAACAGAGCTCAAATTGACCACTGAACTGTGACGTGTCGATGTGGTGGCCAGCGGTGTGAATGCACGCTAACAGCTGTCCAACCACCGGGCTGAAACAGAGAGCGATGTGATAATCTAACAGTGTGCCTGTTTCTCTCTCCTCCTCTGCTTCTCTGTGTCGATGTAGCGATAACACAATAAGGTGAGGCGTCTTTTGTGTGAATAAATATGTCTCTTTTGGTACAGTAAGAGGATTAAGAAAAATAGCATGTAGTGTGTTAAGATTGTGAAAAGCCCTGTATGTGTGTGTGTGTCATGTGTCTGTTTTGTTTGCGTATCCAACACTTCATATCATGTTAGAATGGAGTTTATATATAAATGCATATAGGGCTTCTTTTTTCTTTTTAGAAGGATATGTGCCAAACAAGGATTTAGACTTCTCTGCAGCATTTCATTCAAATCATTTTTGTTCATATTTTAACTTTATCAAATGTGGCACTCTGCAATTTGGGTATTGTAGTTAATCCAATTTTGATAAAATGTCTAATTAATTTAGCAGGCCTTCTTGTCACCATGTCATCATCACTCTATTAAAAATCTGCATCCATAGCAGAATGACTAGTCTGTGCTCCGTGTTAAATGGCCTCCTCTCGTCTTCCTGCAGATGGATGAAGAAGCCCAGGTGTGGAGTTCCTGACCAGGTAGGAGGCGCGTCCAGATTGAGTGTCAGGAAACGGCGGTACGCCCTCACAGGACAGAAGTGGCAACACAAACATATCACATACAGGTGGGTGGTTTTAAATATGTCAAGATTATGTCAAGTTTAATAAAGAAGTGCTGTCATTAGAGCATTTTAGAATAATCCAATTCCCCTGCAATCCCCATAACCAACCCAGCCACACACACTGACTGTACCCATCAACGGGGCTTTTGTCAAGTTGTGAAGACAACCAGTGAACAATATTAACCCAGCATGTGCCTACAGCCTCACAGAATAATATGTGCACACACACAGGCTTGTTTACACAAACAGGGCGATTGACCTTTTAATTAAGAAAGCACATTCCTTTAAAAGGGCAGAACGAGGAACAGACATTTTCTCATGCAGTTCTTGCTCTTGTTCATCCTCTGTGTGTTCCTTTTGAACGATCATTCTGTGTTGGTCTCTTTATAGACTTTTGTGCTTAAACATTTCCCAATTCCCTTTTGTGGATCACACAAGCACCACTGAACACAATATTTGGATTGTACAGAAGGCTACAAGCCATAAATTAAACCAACATTTACAATTGCTTTAAGCCAAACTAAAAACACACAGTTCTTGCTCCTCAAAAACAGTCCTGAACATGAACCAGATTCATCCTCTTAACATGTAGCACAAATGGGAAAAGAGTGTACATGAAAGAGCCATGCATGCTCAGGGAACTCATCATTAATTTCACAATTCTTAAGCGCATTTTCCAGCATTTGGCTACATGAGTAATAATGTATAGAACAACGTGTTGTATAATATTTCCCTTTCGATTTAGTGAGGCCAGTAGCCCGTATTCTGTTATACATACTATGCCATAGCTTGCCCCCAGCTCCATGTTTTATAGGATAATCCTTGAGTAGTGGGCTTGGTTTTATTTTTTTTGCTCTGCCCAGAGGATAAATGTATAAACAGTGTTACATGCAGGATATAATCTAGTGGATCAGCCAACCACAGCCGAAGCAGCGCAGTATATCACTGATGACAGAACTGTACAGATGAACGCCTGTGCATTTTTCCTTTAAAACACTGGGATTTGGTTCATTTGTGAGGGCACAGATTTAAAAAGAAGAAAATAAGCAGACTTGATGGAGAGTGAAGAAGTAAATGGAAGGATTTGAGGAAGTGGGGGTTTGAGGAGTGGAGGGAGTTAGAGGAGAAGCAGCTGCAGAGAGAAAGAGACGAGCTGAGAGGGGAGGAGAGCAGAGGAGGAAACCCCAGTGGAAAGCAGAGGGTGCTTTCTGACAGATTAGGGTTATGTAATAGAAAAGGAGCATTCTGTGTGTGTGTGTGTGTGTGTGTGTGTGTGTGTGGGTGCGTGCGTGCGTGCCTGCGTGCGTGCGTGCGTGTGTGCGTGTCATACATGGATGTGTGCCTGGCCCTCAGTCAGCAGTCACATTCGTCTGCAGCTGCTCCTTTTAACTCAAATTGATGCAACTAGTGCACTGCCAGTTCGCAACGTGACTTTTCGGAAACAGGCATTCCTTGGCATCCGGTGTTGCTGCTTGCAGATTTCTCGGGAACTTATCATCCGATCAACTTCACATTCCACAATGCACTTCCTTGGATCCTCAGAAAACACACCCGCCAAGTGTGAGGTTGATTAGATGAACAATTGTGGAGAAAATGACAGATAAATACGTCCTGTAGATTTCGCCTCTAGGTGTTCTTGAATTGACTGTATAGACAGAATTCTACCCTTCATGCTGATAGGTATTGTAATATTCCTCTCTCAAACAGTATACAATGTGTACATAACACACTACTGATAAAATGTCCCTTTAGCTATTAAGACCTTTGACTCTAAATTGTACTTCCTTCAGTCCTTAGTAATACACCAACCATGTGTAAGTCGATCTAATATACAGTTGTTGTAGAAAAGGATAGACATGCCGGAGACTCTTTCCATTTTAAGCTAAATGTTAAACTCTGGCATCTAGAAAAGTCTAACCAATGCATGGCTCCTCAGGTGTATGCTGCTTTTTATCTAACCACATCCAGTATTTACTGTGGCAATGCACCAATTGGCCTTGGCATCCTACAGTTAGCCCTGCATGCAGCTGCTATTGAAGCGCATGCATTATGTCTGGAATCATTCTCACCTCCCAACATGGAGTGTCATATTTTATATACAGGTTGGAGATTCTTCTTCTTTGAGGTTTTTCAGCTTCTCCCTGCTATGCTCTTAAAATAGGACACACAAACTGTACGGTGAGATGAGTAATAAAATCAAATAAAACCGTCTTGGTAGTCCTCAAGAGGAAACCGTTGATGCTAAAGCCTCTCGTTTTTATGAGAGGGTTCATGGAGAACCCTTGAGGTGCTAGAATATTTCTTCTTCATTCAAATCTCCGAGAAAACATTTGTGCCTCTGCAGACTCTCTCTGGGTCAGATGATATGCATTTGAAGTGATTTGATTTGTACTTCTTGTGAATCTCTTACTGCTCTACATAAGCACTTGAAAAGACTAAAGGGCCATTTTGTGTTTTCTCCCTAAGTGGCCCCAATCAGACAGACTATTTGCTCACTCTCCAGCCGACCGTCGCGCTAACAACACTCCAATTGTTCAAGATTGTTTCTGTAATTCAAGAGAACTGGAAGCATTTATTACTCACACATGTTTAAGTGCAGTTGATGAAACAGAACACATTTCAAGCTTTAATTTGACACAGTTTACCAATATCAACCCTCAACTGCTTAGTCTCACTGTCACTGACATCATCAGTGTTGTTTTCCGACCAAACAGACAGCAATTTCCTGCTGTAAAGCACTGAAAGCCCTCAGTACACTACTTTTACTAGCATAGCAGGCAGACCAAGTTAGCAACTAGCCTGTTAGGATAGTTTAACTCTTAGCAGTTTAGAAGCCAAAAGCTAGACCAAACACCAAAGCTAGAGCAACAAAAGGAGTGACCATTGGACAAAAGCATTGCCCACAAATGGTGAAATCAAGTTACTGTAGATTCAACTCTCATCTTTGCAGATATAACCACTCCATCGCTTTTGACTAATTTAAAAGCGAACATCATTTCTGTCGCCACAACACCTCTGCTTGCTTTTTCTACCAATGCATTTCTGATGATTTGATTTGGTAGCTTTATCAATTCATTCATGACTGTGTCCTGTGCTTCTGTCAAAATAGAAAACCATTAGCTGCAAGTGAACATTTCACCAAAACTCTGCAAGACTATAATTAAAGCAAACACAACTTAGCCAACGTGTTAGTCAGCTGTCAGCATGTCTGTCTTAAAAGTAGTAGGAAGTAAACGTAATTTGTGGTTTGTGTCAAGCATCAGGACATTTTTTAATGAACATTTCAGGTCAATCAGTGGCACTCCATTTTCAGTGACTTTGATTCAATAATTAAGCTCTTAGCAAGCATACAGTATATAAATGTTCCTAACCCAGCATGCAGAAGAAGATGAGCAATTCGAGGATAAAAAAAACCTCTGATAATGTTTATTTCTATTATGGAATGTGACAGCTTGACAGCCGAACAGAGATGAAACAACGAAGAGGAGGGAAGAAGGGAGAGCAGGTTACACATCAAGGAAACAGGCTGGATGGGAGGAGAAAAGGGGATTCCTTAAGCTACTTGACACGTCAAAGCAAGGAGAAAGAAAAAAGACAACGGAATTGTCACTTTATTTCCACTCGGCACTTATCAACTGAGCATCAGACAACTAGCTCTCCTCCAAACTCTGCGCTTAGAGAATACAGAGTATTGTGTGTTTACAAGCGTCTCAGTTGAGTGATGTAAACTACACCTATCCGTCTATCCTGGGAGAGAAACCAAATGTTAATAGAGCGTGACACTGTGATATTTTCAAATGAAGTGAGGTTTTTCCTGATTGGCCAATCCAGACGGGGACTCTCAGCAGGCAGTGGGCTGTTGATAATCCTTAATTAGAAAATAAATTCCAGTGGCAGGAAATTGTCCCGGCGTCTCCACACCTGCAGCAACTTAAAGCCGGTGGGGGAGGACTCAGCTGTTTCCTCTCCCAAATCGCTCCATTTAGCTCTCTGACGGCTATAAGCGTGAAATGGCAGCGTGCAGGGGAAGCGGTAATGGATGGGTGGATTTATTTCTTTTTTGGGCATTTATCGACCCGGCAGGTACACTAATTCACCCACAATTTGTCATGCTTCACAGGTATTGGAGGCTTTCTTGGGTTCTAAAAAACCCAAGACTGTTTTGAGACCCATTTAGAATTCAGGTCTTAATATTTACATTGACTTCTAGTGTCTAACTTTTCCGTTCTGTATCCCGTGTCTCTGCAGCATAAAGAACGTGACACCCAAAGTCGGTGCGGAGGAGACCCACGACGCAATCCGGCGAGCTTTCGACGTTTGGCAAAACGTGACGCCGCTGCGCTTCGAGGCCGTTCCCTACAGCGAGCTGGAGAGGACCAAGAAAGACGTGGACATCACCATCATCTTCGCTTCAGGTTTCCATGGTGACAGCTCGCCCTTTGACGGAGAGGGTGGCTTTCTGGCTCACGCCTACTTCCCAGGGCCGGGAATAGGAGGCGACACACACTTTGACTCGGATGAACCGTGGACTCTGGGCAACCCCAACCATGACGGTAAGCACTGGTTAATGTTCTGGGATTTCAATGATGGCTGTCAAAAAGAAAGGAAACTAAATTCCCATTTTGTGTGGATGTACCTCATTTCCCCTGCCTGTTCCGATCAGCTCCACTCAACTTGACTATTTTTTGGTTTTCCATTAGCAAAGGTTGTCCATAGTACCTTTAATTTTTTTGATACCACCCCGGTTAAAGGTCCAAGCAAACTGAGCCAATACTAGAAGGTTGGTGGTATTCCAACCTCTTTGGCAGGGTACAACATCTTTCCTGGAAGAATCACCAAACCTACGGCAGATTTATGGCATCATCCCTGTTGGTAATATGCCCCTAATTCAATATCGGGCCATTCGTGCATAATGTAAAATAATTTCTATCCTCTGGAAGCCTTTGGGTGGTCAAAAGCTAACCTTCACATGTCTTCTGGTGAGGGACACTGGTATCAGTCTCAGAAATGATTTGAACAGCCTTGGGCGACCTGAAAGGCTGAAGACTGTAGTGCGAGGTTTTTGGACTACGATCACACAATGATGACTAGAAGGTAGATTGGACCTGAGGTGACGCGAATGACTCCAAGGATACATAGGCTCAGGGTCTACAGGAGGATGCTGAGGAGGAGGTCTTTCTTTTTACATGCTGTATAAACCACAGAAAAAGCAACACGAGAAAGCATAGCTTTGAGGTGAGCTGTGTTGAAGCAGAAATGGCATAAAATGAGGGATTAGAGCTCTGGATGCTTATTCAGTAAACACACCATCATCTACTCTCACTAAACCACAGATTTTGATGCTCTACTAGCATGTTATTGGTTCTGCTGGTCGGCGTGCTGTAGATTTCCAGTCTGATCTGGTGTGTTCTAAGTCTTGTGGCTCGCACAGTCCTGTCTCTTTGTAAACATCCTAGCCTGCCAGGAGATATCTCCCCTGGTGAGCCGCAGTAATCACGGCACCTCTCACTCCGCTGCGACCTCCAGCTCCTGCCCTCACTGAGTACTTGCCACGGAGCTTTACTGCTTGTCAGGCTGTATGTAAGCCTTTAGCGGGGTCCAAGAGGCACTTTTATTGTGTGGGTTGCATGTTGAGCAGCTTTGTTGCTGTTTAGCGTTGCGTCGAGGTCCAACAGATCTCTACTGGTGTGTGTGTGTGGCAGCCAGTAGCCACGCAACTTAGCTCCAGGGTTGGCCTCTGACCCCTGAGCAGCATTCCATGTAATGATGGAAGGTGCTGGAGTGGATGGAGGAAAGAGTAGAAGAAAATACTGAGAAACAGACACAATACAAATAAAGCAAGTAAGTGCAAGCAAGAACGGAAAGTTAAATGGATTCCTTGTTAATATTCTTGACTCTGAGGATCGTTAACGCAGGGAAATAATATGTCTTTTCAGCTTTCTTTTTTAGAGTTTCTCCTTTTCCTCATGGTCCATTGAGACAACTCAGAGGAGTCATGACGTTTACTGAGTCACGAGTCAAAACAATGACTGAGATGAGTGTGCAGGGGACTCTTAAAACAACAGATGAAAAGGTAAAAAAAAAAGTGGAGTTACTAGCAGGAAGGCAGCGGAGATAAGCGTGAAAGAGAGGATAAGAGAGAATGGCAGAGTATCTCTAGACAAATATTGGAGGTTCAAGAGCTCACAAGAGAGATAGACGGAGAGGGAAAGACCGAGAAAGATATATTGTGAGAAGTAAAGAAAACATTTGAAGAGGGAGAGGAGATGAGTGGGAGCTGATGAGCGCTGAAATAGAAGTGAGAAGTTGCTGCTGAAGACTGAATGTTAAGCAGGGGCGGGGGGGCTTTTCGAGGCTTAGATAATAGGTTGCAAATGGCTGTGTTTAAGGCTTTTGATAATTCCTAGATTAGTGAAACTGACAAAAAATCAATGCCATCAACACTTACTGATAAAAAATAACCTCAAGTAAACGTTTGAGGTGACTGCTTTCAACCCACTGCTTACACAACTCGTATCAATCATACACGTACACATGTGCAGGTAAACATCCAGCCCACACACACACACACACACACACACACACACACACACACACACACACACACACACACACACACACACACACACACACACACACACACACACACACACACACACCCACATACAGTGGTCCTTGTCCCTGCTGTTGTCCCTTGCAGGAAGTAGAAGCAGCTGTCAGTGAAGGCTATGATTCACCCCTCCAACACTCGCATACAGACACCCTTTCTCCCTCTACCCTCCGTGAAATATTAATACAGCCCTGCTGTGGGCCCACACTTCTGTCAAATGCATCCCATAATGCATGCAGTTCTATTACGCTCACTCCAGCTGGCTTTCCTGCCAAATAGGAACATGCAGGGGGGGGGGACCTGCTCTTATTCCTGCGTGATGACTTGTGTTCCACTGGGATGAATATCTAAAGTCTCTTACAGCTTGAAGTTAGTCCACAGACAGCACAGATATCAGTTACTGGTTTTAGTTTTTGTCATTTTCTGAGGCGATGCGTAGATTTGGGCAAAACTAAAAACCTGAATGGTAATAGTACTGCATGTAGTAGTCATGTTACTACTTATGATGTATCAATATGTGAAATCAGTGCTCCATTCACCAGCTTTATATTTCAACCCCCTCTGATATGATATCGATAATCTGGCTGCAGTCTTTCTGAGCCAGCAGTGCTTTCTTTTCTTTTAGTGATCACATTAAAAGCCTGAAATGCCTTTGTAGCTCTTTGGCATTGAGAAGTGGTGTGTGGGTGTGTTTGTACATTTTGGTACACACTGTTTAATCTTGTAAAACAGAAAGCTTTTCACAATGCAATAAAAAATACATAATAGGCTTGTTTCCTGTTTTGTGAAACGAAAGCCTTACCATGACTGGATTTATGAGGCTGTTACTCCTAAAAATCTGACAATTTATTGAACCAATGTTCTAAATAATAAACAAGCATGTAGATGTTCATTTGAATCTAAATATTGTCTCCAAATCTCTTCCGGCAGAGGTACATAATTCCATATATTTCCAATGAAACTAGCTCCAAGGATTTGTAATCCATCTGTCACCCATCTCCTCCTGTATCCACGCGTGGTTGACAGCTGGGAATGATGTAATTTGAGCTCGGAACAGCACATTACATCTGTCAGGCTTTTTTCTTGTTTCTCATCTCTCTTTCTTTGAATCTCCTCTCCTTCCTTTTATTGATTTTTAAAAGTAACACACACACACACACGCACACACACACACACACACACACACACACACACACACACACACACACACACACACACACACACTGAAGATCAGCTGCTGTCCAGTAAGCTACCCATGCCTGTCCTACTTTAATCCTCCACGCTGTTGTCGGGTAGGATCAGTTACCCCAGCGATCGTCGCCAGAGAGGTTTTTTGTTGTTGTTTTGGATGATGACATCACGGCTGCACATTGGAGGATTAATCCCCGGCTGCGTCGTGACAAACACTCTCAAACACGTGTTAAAGTACTCACACACTTCCTCGCTCTCACACACACTTATGCATCTGCACTGTTTTGTTTGCACCTCAACCCGAGCTGCAACTCTGAGAGGATTACTCAGAAGTTATATTCTGTGGGATTTTGAGCACACGCAGCAGAATGAGGTTCTTACTAAGATTAGCTAGTGGTAGCAGAGACTTGGTTGCACAGTCTACAGCATCTGCTTTATATAAGTGTGTGATTTGTTGCTTTTATCAAAGAGGAGTGTGTGATGTCAGCAAAATCTAACCCTATGAAATGCAGATACGCATCAAGAAAGCGTAACTGATCTGAGGATTGGGTTGCAAAATGTTTATTCCTGATGGAAGTAAGTACCTTTGCTACTCAATATGTTGCATATTTGACTTTATCTTCAGCTGGATCTTGTAGCTTAATCTTGGGTCCAGAGAAATATAAACAGAAAACCGCTATGACATTAAAGTTTAAAAAAACAAAACAGGTTGATTGATCAATCAGGAAACAGATTTTACTGTCTCTCATTTATATTTTGCAAAGGAAGTATTGTTCTTGGTTTGGTTTTGTCAGAAAGATCTTGAAATCCTTGAGAGTTTTGTTATTGCCTCATTTTCACACAAAACGTTTGAATCACTTTGGAGAAATCCTGTTTTTACAAAGCATACTGATGCATTTCCTCCCTCCTTCCCTCCCTCCCTCCCTCCCTCCCTCCCTCCCTCCCTCTCTGTCTCGCTCCTCTACAGTTGCAAAGTGTGTGTCAGCCTTTGGCACTGATTATACAATGGAACTAGCATTCTAGGAAAAGGATTTGTTTAAGCAATGTTTAAATGAAGCAGTGTTTCCAAGAGTGGATTAGAGAAGCACTTGTGCTGATTTTATTCCATCACAGTCAAACTCTGTTCATATCAGATTGGTCTTGTTAACAACGTGGGACACATCTGAGAGTGACAGAAAAAGTAAATTGAACACGTGCCATCTGCCAGTTAGCAAGTGTGATGCTGTACTTTTCGTATACAAAGACACTGTACACAAAGGATCAACATTCTTGGTGATTTTACAAAATTGAGCAACATCCTTGATGATTTGTGGACTGTGTGATTTGGGTATCCTTCTTAGAGTTAGATAACAACACCGTTATGTAATCATAAAGCTTTTGGCACTTCAGATGGATCAGTTTCAAGTTTTTCTTTCTCAGTATTTCCTTTATCTCTTACAGCTGTTTGAAAGACACAAAGTCCAATATTAAACACAAGTATGATGAAGTCTTTCCTTGGATCTTTATATTTTGTCCATCCCTCGCTCTGTGAATACAGTATCATTTGACACTGTTGGTATTCACACATAATTGTGTTACGGCTTGCATAATTTTAACTGCAAGCATTCAGTATTTTGGCCAAGAGTAAGAGAACAGGGAAGGAGTGGGTGATAAGCCAATATCCCCATTGAGATTGTAACATGCCTGGGGGCAAAACAAAGACAATTGGTCCTGGAGCTTCTTTACAGTGGCTGCCCTACATTCCCAGGCTTTAGAGAGTGATGGATGAATGGCTGTGAGGGATCAATAGATGGAAGGACAGATCTGTGCATGGGAAAACAAACTAAAGACACAACAGGTTTCGACGAAGGAGGGCAGGGGTTGGATTGGAAAATGATAAAGCGGGAGTAAGAAGATGAAATATGATTGGATGAAACATCGGAGAAAATGTTTCAACAAAGGGAAAATCTGGATGCAGAGTGCTGGAGGGCAGAAAAAAGAGGATTGCAAGGGGATTTAGTGTGAACACGGGATAAAAAGAAGAAGGGAAACTGGAACTGGAGATAGAAATAGAGATGATTAGCCTTTTCATCAGAGCTCAACGTGCCACAACCACTTATGAAGGGGAGCACATTCGCAGGAGGCGTTTTTATTTGACAGGTTTCCATTTGTGTCAGAAAAAGGCGAACAAGCAGACGCTCATCCATGCTTTATCACAAGGTCATCTCTGTGGGCCGAGGCCGCTGTGTTTTTCTTTGTGAAAAATCAAAGCATTGCGCGCTGGAACAGATAAGACAGATTTCATTGTGACTTTCAGTCACACTGGGGCTGATTGGATTTTACAAAAAAAACAGCTTGGCAACAGAAGAAAAAGGCATTTCATCTCTGCCACTGCATACAGCGAGTGTACACAAACACCCAGTCCCACCCAAGGGTGACTTATAAGGCTCGGTATGCCTCGAAGGAGCTCCAGCCTCCAGTAATATCAGTGAATTCTATTTAACATAACACAGCATGCGGGCTAGACCTACACACAGGAAATGAGAGATTCCAGGGCTTTATTATTTTCTTCACCCTTACCCCCACAATCAGCCGAAGAGGTTAGAAAAACACACAAGGAAAAATACACCAAGGATTTATGTCTCCAGGTATCGGGATAAGATAACGCTGGCTCATTTGGTGGGGCAGTCGATAACAGAGATGATTGGCTGAGGGAGGGGATGTCGCAATGGTCTCAGCATTGATCCGCTGATTGATTGATGGTCTCAGGAGAAAGCTTGGATCCCTGGCATCGATTGGCCGAACGTTTTATCATTGATGTCCAATCTTGTACATTCAAAGCGGACATCATTTGGGGTGTTGTGACCAGCGGACAATGGAAAGACATCAATCTTCTGCTTCTAAGCAGCGGACCGTGTAATAAGAGAGGATATTATCAGTGGTATTAGAGGATGTAGAGGAGAGGAAAAAAGAGCAGATCTTGAGGAGCATATGGTGTCCTCGGCAGGTTTATTTTTAGCTTGCTACTCCTACTGGGTGGTGAAAAAGAAGAAACTGGAAAAAAAGATACAAAATACAAATATGGTTCAGTGATGCGAGTGTCTGTTCAGCCACACAAATGGAGAAACCACCTTTTTTGTTGCTTGGTTTGCTTGATGATATTTCCTGCTTTCTCTCTAGTCTTTATGTGGCGGGCGGTAATGTATTTAACATCCAGCCCTACCCCAGAGAGTCATTCCTCCTTGTTGTCCAGACGATGAAATTACAGTGTATATTTTTCCAAATGTTGGAAGGAATGTCCCTTCATGTTTGTTGGAGGACTTTTGTCTGGAGAGTGAGGTCCATTTGTCTGCTGTCGGACTACGGTCATTAAGTCTACAGTCTATTTCCTTACCTTATTTGTTCTTTAGTTTTATATATACATAATCATCTGCATAAAGGATCATTCGCTTCTTAATCTTTTTCCCGTCTTTAATTAGATTAGCTATTCGTAATTGTTGTTATAACCCCCCGATTGACTTATTGACAAACTGACTCTTTCTCTATAATAGACAAAAGTTCTTCATTCTTTCAAGGTTGTTCAGCTTCTCAGAAAACCTTCATGTTCTACAAAGCTCTTCAATCTCTCCCATGTCCTTCTGTTTCTATCTTTGTCCCTCTATCTCCTCTACTCTGCCGCTGCCTGGCTCTATCTCCCACAGAAAATAAATGGGGAGAATAAGTGGCTTTTTTTCTTACTGCAGGAGCAGATATTTATCTTTCGCTGGAAGCAAGTGTATGCGTGCGTATCTAGCGTTACATCCAACATGGCTCCTTTTGGGAATGCAGAAATGATGGTATTTAACGCTGGGTTGCTTTAAGTTAAGGACTTTGTGGGAGGAAGAAGCCGGTAAAACAGCACCGAAAGCCACACACACATTTGAAGGGTGCTTGAAGAACTACCTTGTGGCAGTAAATCTGAAGCATGTGGTATGACAGTGGACATCAAATCATATAGGCCTAACACTTATGATATGATTCCAGTGTCATATCATGTATAGAATACTCCATGATCCATTCCTGGAACATGATGAATATACCACCGTTTATGTTATACAATCTTAATATCATATATCTGGGAGATATGAAGATAAATAAGACTCTGTATGTTTAAGGAGCAACAGCCAGTAATATGTGGAAGGGTTTTTTTGCCCCTGGTTTTGCCTCTCAAGCGTCATACATGCTGTCCTAACCTGTCCTTTAGTCAAATCTTAAGCTTTGCTAGATTGATATAAAGGTGTAAGTGCAGGAACTGGACTTCAAATAGTAAATTGACTGATCTGATCTTTAATTTGCTACATAGAGCACCTTTTAATGTTCCCTTTATTGTGTGCGAAAATGCCCTTTGTGGTTACTCCCTGTTAGTTTAAATTCCAAATATGAATCCCACCTTTGGGAGGGATAAGAGATTCAAACTGCTTTCACAAAATCTCAAAAAGCACTGAAGGGAAAGAAAGAGGAGATATCAGCATGCGTTCCAGCCCACCATGCTGCCACTAGAAATAGACGGCCACCTACTGACAGCAGCATCAACTTCCACGTGGGCGGCACTACTCTCTTCCGCCCCCACACATGGAAACACACACACACACACGCACACTTACACTCTCAGAAGGGCACGAAAATCGCACACCTAGGGATGCTTGCCCTCCCACTAGTCTGTCAGATGGTTTCATAACCTCGTACCCATAATCCTTAGCAAACAACAAGTGTAAACAGCCCTGCCTCACTCTTTTATCACTCTTTAAGAAATATCACATGTGATCAGGGATGTCCGGTCTGTTTTTGTACTTGTATTAAAAAGGATAGTGGTTACAGTAATGGTATGCGTTGGAACAGGTGTTTGGGTTGCTCCCACCATTGGTAACTATTTAAATCATGACAACGTTTGCTACAACTCTTGAGTCAGCTTATAACCTACATACAGTAAGACCTCAGGCCAGAAGCTCCGTGACACATCCACAAAGGCAGATATCTTTCTGTAAATATCAGATTTGTAGTTCTGCATTGGGGAAGAAAGTCTCACTGGCCTAACAATTCTACATTTGACCCAGTTACAGAAGCTAAGAGGGGTTTTGGTGACAAGTTAAAGCATGTTAGTCTAAAGAGAACTGGATGCAAAGTTGCTCAGTGGCAAGTGAAGCCAATATGGCCTGACTTTATATTACAAAATACCCGTATCTGAGCCCACAGTGCGTTGTCCTTAAGCCCCGCCTCCAAACAGTACAATTCGAATGAATGGAGAATTATGCTAGATTCGGCTTGTAGTGCATTTCTCACCCTTTAGGGCTATTCTAATAGTGTACGGGGTGTTTGGGTTAGCTAGGAAATAATGATCTGCTAATAACCGCTCTAAAATAATGTCATTCAATGGGATAAGTATTTTTGAGCCGAATTACGTCACACACTGACACAAGTTGAAGTACCACCATAACAAATGTGCTTCAACTCCCCATGCACTTCCCGGGGTTCCTTGAAAAAAGGCTTCTTGGTTAAAGTGTTGAAAAGAGAATCAATACTAGTTGAAGAAAACAACCTGTTTATCCCACCAATGAACGCAGTTTAATCTTCTTTGGAGAGTAGGAGATGAAGTTTCAGTTGACCTGTCAGCTGCTAAATTTCAGAATCAGAATCCCTTTATTGGTCCCACAGAAGGGAAATTTAAAACCCGCAGTGGACGCACTGAAAGAAACTGAAACAGGGAGAATTCTTTGGCAAATGTAAACAAGTTCTTCTTCCCAAAAGATAGAAAAGAAACAAAAACTCTTTATAAAAGTTAGGATTTATTGTTTGGCGGGTCATCGCTTGTTTGCGTCCATGGACACAGCTGCAGAAGTGTGCTCGCGAATACATTATTAATGATTAATGATCACAACTGAAGCATTCACACGTCCCTGTCTCTTTTCCAGGTGCTGCACAGAGATAAACATGACAAGAATTAAGGATGTCCTTTCCTTGGCAGCATTTATTTTTCCTCCTTGCTCCTTCTTTATTTACCTCCAGTCCACAGGAACGGCCAATATTTGGATCCCTGGCAATGTTCCACACTGAATTTCAGTCTGTAGCAGTCTCTGTAAATAAACAATTACTGCTGTGTACATATGTTGCTCCATTCAGCCGGGGTTTTGTTCTTTGACAAGCTGGTAAGAATGAGGTGTAATGGATTCAACAGCACAAGGTGTTGCTCAACCAATGTCAACAGCCCAGAGAGAGACAGAGAAAGTGTGAGGGCAGGCAAATCAGGGGTAGAAGAAGAGCTAGAGGAACAGCAGAGTATTCTCTACGGGATAGTGCACGATTCTGACACTAACACTGCCAGTATTTACTTTTAAAACATATTCCAAAGTCAAATAGTGTGAGAACTCTGGTGTGAACTTATGCTATCACACGTTTATCACATTAAATGCTGATTTCCAGCTTTATCAGTTGTGAAAACTGTGGACACGTAAAGACGTGTAAAGTTTATTCAATTATTTTTGGTAGGGTACAACATGTATTCACATCCTTTTTTTATTGGTGAGAAATACATTTTCTTCTCATTTTTATCTTGAATTGTGCTCACAACAAGCAAGAAGGAATGCAAATGCTGCTCCAGCATGGCATATCACATGTGAGCACCGTGGTATTATACCAGTGGTAATGTTAGTTAATTTGGTGAACCACATTGCACACTGCATGCTTCTGCTTCGTGCTGCGAGGGTATGTTGGAAGCACAGTGTGTGAAATTGAAGCAAGCAGAATGCAGCCATTGTTCTTTGGCTGCATTCTTCACAATGGTCACTCTGTCAAGTCAGGCACACAGCTCTGTTTTGACAGCCAGCAGAGTGCCGTGTGCCCCGGGCCCTCTGAGCCAGGCACTGAACCACTAGGCTGAGATCCTCTGGCCGCCTGTCAGCACAGTGAGCTCACTGCTGCCTCTCTGCACTTTTCCCTCTCACTTCACATAGTATAGCTCCAGCTTGCTTCAGTGTGAAGGTTGTTCTGATTTCCGATGACGTACCGACTAAAGGGACCAATATACAGATATAATATTGTGAACTGCTCTTCGGCTTGTGGATAACAGCTGATTTCCTTCCTTTCCTGTTGCTGCGCTCCACTGCTGAGCTCTCAGTCAGTCTCAAAGACTGTAGATTGAAAAAAGAAAAATACTAATCGCGATTAATTTGTGCAATACCAGAAATGTGATATGATTAGCAAACTTTAGGAGGATTTGTACCGTCTTTTTTTAGCAAGTCTGTAGAATAACTTTATTGGCCAGGACTTCTCTGCTCATCTGAAAGATTCATTTCTGATATTTCCTCATATTTTTACCAAATGTCTTACTGATGTTAGTCCATATATTGGCATTTCAATAACATGTTGGTTAATTTAGCTATATAGTCACAATTTTACTTTGCTTTTCACACAGAATAAAGCTACTGTTAAAGATGATTCCTCTCTGCACCAGTGATTCCGAACCATGGGTGCAATAGAAGCATGTTGTAATTGAGCGGAGTGCGATTTAAAAGTGAAAAGGTTGGAAAGATCCATCCTGTGTTTCCAAAGACTTCACCAACCCAATTGCAAAATGGACAGTTAAATTGCATGGAAATATTCTTAAAGTAATCTCCACTTTAAGATAGTAAATAGTGTTTAATAGCCTCCAGTTATTTAGAGTAAGCACAATTGCAACACATTGTGGTTTAAAAGAAAAAAGGTTTGTACCCACTGCCTCACTCCCAGAAAGTATTTTTAACTGACCACTTTTCGCATTTTCTTCCCCTTGCAAAACAAGTTTTCCCAAGACCAGTCCTGAAAGTGCAGTGTCAGCCACCCAGGGAATTGTGGGCGCTGAACAAAGGGAAACATTTGAGGTCCTCCGGGACAAACACACGGCAAAACAACAGCAATGAGACGCAGTCAACAGTAGTAACAATCGCAGCTGTGTTTTCTAAAGACAGGGTGGAGGAGGTACAAATGGCCGGTCTCTGCAGGGCGTCTGTACAATTACAATTTGTTATAGCTTTGTTTGCGACCAATCGCTTGTTGTTGGTATGGTTTTAACATTGTTGTGTTCTCCAAAAAAGCTTTCCTGCCTGGAGAGAGATAATTGGTCTCTTGATGAACTCAAATAAGCGTGATAATAAACATTCGAAAAGGCTGAGTGAAAGGGATTGAAGAATAGATAAACCAACAAGTGGACAGCCGACTGGTCCCCAGGCTTGTAGCTGACGTCACATGTCACGTATTGAGTGAACCGCGGGCTCTTAGTTAAACAGAAAGGCAGCAGAAAGGGTTACAAGCCTCTGGGGGCCTGCGCTGACAACTTGAGCTATTATTGCAATTGAACAGTGGTGTCCAGGGCCCCATGTCTGATTTGTGGGCCGGTGTGTGTTTGTCTATGTGTGTTTATGTCTGAAACCCGCTTTTCCCATGTCACTTCAGCCAGCAGACGGGCTGTAGCAGCGGCGGCATGTGCAGGGAGCCGGGAAATTATGGCGCAAGGAGCAGGTAGAGGTTTCTGGTTTCTAATCACAACTGCTGTTTACGTTACTGCAACCCTGAGGCGAGAGACGGAGAGAGGTACTTCTGAGCATAAATCTCCGGTGACTCTCCTCCTGCACCTCTTCCACTTTATCTTCCCTTCGTACTTTTTCTGGGGAGTTTTCTTAAACACTATCTAATTAAAGCAACCTTGACCTACCCGTGGGGAGTCTGCTGCTACCGCAGGCTGCCACTAAGATCATTGCACACTTTTAATTTCAGTGTTTTGTTGCATCAAAAGTGGCTTTTATGATTTACACAGTAGCTTGGACTGCGTTGTTTTCATGCAAAATTCTTGCCCACACCAACGGATGGCACAGATGAATCACAGTATGGTGAACATGTCTCTTCTTTTCCCCCGACAAACAAAGAAGTTGTTGCCTTCAGGGTTTATCACAGAAGCCCTGCACAGCTTTAAGTATCTCATCTCTCAGCATTGTTTCCTTCAAATGTATCCCGCTGTGGAAGCCCTCTCGCTATATTTTAGCTTTATTTTGTTGTGGCTGAGAAACAGCCACGGACAGGAGGGTGATGATACAAATCCCAAGGTCAAAGGTTACGGTTGTATAATTCTTCATCTCCGTCTTGTGTGATTGTAGGGACATCTCACAAGATAACAAATAGTCCCTAACTTATCGCTTTCCTCGCCTTAGTTTTTGCCCTTCTCTTTATCACCCTGTGTTTCTCTTTCCCACTTTTCCAAATGCCCTTTCTCCTCTTTTATCCGACCTTTTTATCTCTTTATTTATCTACTCATTTGATTCTTTATCTTGTCTCTTCCTCCCTTCCCTAACTTTTTCCTTCCTCTTTCTTCCTTTCCCCTTTTGAACACTGCCTCTTTCTTTCTCCCTCTGCCTCTACCCTCTCTACCTTCCTCTGTGTATATTCTGTCCAGCTGATAATTAGCCAGGCAGTGCAACCGTGCTCAGCTTTGTTTGTGGCCCCAGGGCCAACAGGACATCCCTATATACCACAGCGACTTATATAAGCAGCCGAAACAAAGTGACAGCGCTGGCCTCAAATGGCCCCAGGAGGCAGAAAGGCTGACTCAATTTGAGGGATAGAACAAGATGGAGATGTAAGAAGACAGACAGTCCTTCCCTTTACTCGCACAGCATCTTTAGTTATAGGACCTGCATTGGTACAGCTTCAATTACCTATATATATATACCCAGTTAATTTATCAAATATTTACAGTATATGTATTTTATCATTTTAGATGCTATGATTTAAACTCTTTTAATCAATTGTTGTGATTTGTTTAGTGTATTAGAGTCTTAAGGAGGCTTATTTATCATGCTGATGTGTATCTTTTGAGTTATATACATATGTCGCTAGACCTAAGACTTGCTTCTTGCAGCTTTGGCAAGAACCTCTCGTCCAGACAACTTCACACTCAACACGGCGCTCCCTTGGGTCCCCAGCAATACACCCACCAAGGGTCAATTCAATAGGATGCTATAAGATAAACATACATGCAAACAAAGACTCCTTCCATCTTTTTGTCAGATTCATTGAAGCCTAATTTAAAAAAGTGTTTAAAAGCATACCCTATGCATTTGATATTGAAAGGGTCATTCAGAAGTGATTCCCGTCTGCCTCAGTGCACACAGTAAACACACGCATTCCCTTCAAGAAGTGCTTCTCTAGGTGAATGGGTTTACACCAAAAATACATCCACCTTAAGGAAACCCACTAGTGCCACAGAGCATTCTGTAGGAAAGCTGCACAAGGTTATGTCTACATTTTCTGTACATTTACAATGACATATTGATGTTCAAAGTGGCCTTTTCAGGACTGTATCTTCCCTGCTCCCACTGACATAGTAGCATGGACTTAAGATAGGTGTTTATCTGCAGAAGAGTATGATTTCTAACCCGTTGAGCAATTTCTTTTTCCCTTTAAATCCGTTCTCTTGCTCTTTACCTCCTTCAACATTACAAGCTAGCATTAATGTATCCTCAGTTTCTCTACTAGCTTTCTACTTCATTGTGAATATTTAGCCAAAGAGTACCTTGGATATCAATGTCTGTCCTTTTACATTCGTGCAACGGAGGCCTTAACATTGCACAAATTTAGACTCACGGACATTTTTACAGTCAAATATGATCCACCAGGTTCCAATTAGGCCATCTCTTTATAGGAGTCTGATGCGTAAATTCAAGCATTGTACTGAACCTGCTAGCAAGTGTTCTGAATCACCGTCTGTATCTGATGATGTGTTATTCATGTGGCAGATTTGCAGCAGATAAGTGCCTCATTTTCGTAGGAAATGCAATGAATAAGTGATGCTCTTTTTCATGCCTGTCGAGTCACTCAGCGTGATGACAAAAAGAGAGAGAAAGGTAAGAACTGAGGAGGAAGGCAGCGGGGAGAGCATCGGGAAAGACAACCTGGAAACAGAGAATTTTAGATGTTCAATTTGATCAGTCCAATTCCAAATCTCTACCCAAAAAGGAGCTTTATTTCTCCCAAAGTTTGCTGACTTAAAGGTGTGATTCAAATACCCAAAGATCACAGTTTGCTCTCACATTTAATTCATGAATGGTTGAAAAGACTTCCACATGCAGTACTGTATTTTAAAGCGTTAGGTGTCTCCTTGGATTCACATGAATAGCTTCCCACAGACAGCCAGACCATAAGACATACTGTACAACCCTCATGGTACACCCTCCAGTTTCCCAACAATGATGAGTTTCTTTATGGGTCACATTTGACATATTGGCGTGACATCAGAGAGGAGGAGTGTTTTTTGTTGCTGTTTGTGTTGCCTGTGATGTAAGTCGAAGAACTTAAATGGGACACAGGGGGGCGGCTTTAAATCCCAAACATCCAAACCTAATACAGTTGGGATTGGGTAGGGGCTTTGCTGTGGGCCACAGTGGGCTTCTGAGTTAAAAGGTCAACCCAGCGCAGTCATCGGCTTACCACAGCCCGGAGACTAATTACACAGCAGGGGGTTTACTCAGTGAGGGGGGATTGTGTGTAAACAATATGAATGTATACATGTATAAGGGGCTGTGTAATGTGTCCCATCAGGGGCTGCAGCCTGCCACATAATCCACTCATGAGGTGCATGCATAGTGGATTATCTATGCTCGTACACATGTTTAGGTACGTATTGTTGCATCGACATGGGCTATTTTTGCTGGCTAACTGTGAACTGAACTGAAACGAGAACCAAAGGTCTGTTTGGCTTTAATCTTGGCTTTATTTTGAGGGAAATACACTACAAACGCTACCTAGAAGAGGTGCAGTTTATGAGAGATTTTTAAAAGGACTGCTCCTTTCCTTTCTGTTTCTAGGTAACGATTTGTTCCTGGTAGCGGTCCACGAGCTCGGCCATGCACTGGGCCTCGAGCACTCCAACGATCCCACGGCCATCATGGCTCCTTTCTACCAGTACATGGACACCGATAACTTCAAACTGCCCATGGACGACCTGCTGGGCATCCAGAAGATTTATGGTAAGGCTTCATTTAAATGTAGAAAGTTACATCACAAAATAATAGGACATTTAAATGATGTGTGGAGGAGGCGTATATCTGTGGCCTTATAACTAGGTCTCACATCAGCATAACTGTGTGTGCTCTGTGTTATTCTAACCCAGATATAGTAAAAGATCACTTTGATAAGCGGATAAGGCAGAGATCTGAGGTTAAAACCTAAATTCAAGGCAAGGCAATTTTATTTCTGCATCACATTTCAGCAGGAGGTATTTTAAAGCACACTACACAAAACATCAAGGCATCGAGACAAAGTGCAAAAGAAACACATCATGAAAGGGCATTTAAATCCAACTAAAAGGCAGTCACCGTGGGGATGTTTCATAATGTAGCAGGAGATAAGGAACGACTTTTGGCACTCTATGATTCAGTGCTTTATAAACTAACACTAGTATTTTAATCAATCAGTGATTTGCCGGTGTAGATATGGGAAATGAAGGGACTGATCCACATTCCTGGTTTAAGTCTCGAGCGGCAGCATATGAAATCAGCTGGCGCCGTCTAATCGATTTTTGGGGAGATCACTAGAGGCGAGTGTCATTATCAAAGCACCTACACATGTCTCATTGACACACATTTGGAGTTGTCAAAAGCTGATTGCAGTGCTTTGTCTGCTCATAAAGCTCCGGGTGTATCAGAAGTGTGAAATTCAATTTGACAATAACATATTTAGGTGATCATCAGCGTAGTCTTCATTTCTACTCTCTCCGAGTTGAAGAAGTGGCTCAAAGGGGAGGAATTTGCAATGACGTTTTTTTATTGTTGTGGAGGAAACGCATCATTTTTAGATTCAGGAATTCCTACGTTCATGTTTGACATCAAAGTTCAAAAACAACACGGTCGCAAGTGACAGTATTGTCCCGTACAGCTACACACACACACACACACACACACACACACACACACACACACACACACACACAAGAACCTGCCATCTGCTTACATGGTCAGGGCACGTCCCTCAGGGAGTGACAGACCTGGGCAAGCGATCAAATCTCTCTTCATCTCTCTTGCATTTAACTCCTTTCCGCTGCTGCCCCTCCCGCCTCCCCTCAGTCGTACCAAGAGTTGAAGGGCAGGACGAGTGATGGCATCTCCACTCTCGGCCTCCTTTTATTTTTTTTCCTGTAAGTTAAGATGAATTAGAAGGTGAAGCGCCGTGGTCGAATAAGAAATAGTTGTTTTAAATAAAGATATATTGAGATGTTAAGAGAGTGAAGGGTGTAGGAGGGGCAGTGGAAAGGAGACGTTTAGTCTAGGACTTTGATTTGCAGGTAGTGGAAGCCAGGAGAGATCACACAGTGAATTGTGGGGAGAAAAGGGCCAGGAAGGGAGATTCACATCTGTACTCGTTCTGTATTCTAACTATTGAAGTACATTGTGTTAGTCGCGTATACATGAAAAATAACCCTACATTATTTACATAATATGTAATACTAATTATGCAGGGGCTACACATGTTTCAAACTACATTTTGGGAAACGTAGGATACCATAACAGGGTTTATAACGACATTGTGTGTCCCTGATTTTATGAAATGAAATGCTGTGTTGCCCTGTATTGACACGCAGACGCTCTTCAAACTTTCAGTCTAATGACTACATTTCATCAGGGCACAGGAGTATGGAGTGTTCACCACAGCCAATCACCACACCCGCTGAGTTCCAACATGTAGGGGCAACTCCCCATCGTTGGGAAAAATGCTTTGTGGCTAAAATTAACTCAAAGATCCTAAATCTGACTGATACAATGTTCCATTTTCCTTGCCATGGCTTTACTGTAATACTGCGCTGTGTGTACACATTGGTATGTTTGTCTACATTTCCAGTCTTCCCGATGCTTACATAACAGCACAGCGCTTAGGCTCCGCTAATCTGGGGTGTATTTCAGGGGATTTAATTCAGTCCGTGAATGGGATCTCTCGTGTAGACTCGCTGATCAGCTGTGCGAACTGGCTGGTGTCTAACAGAGCAGAGTCCTCTGTAATCCCTCAATCACACGGGTGTGTTAACCAGTGTGATGGTTATTTCTTTGTTTGACAGTCCTCCTTTAGTTAAACCATTGCTCATTCAGTTCCTTTTAATCCTCAAATGATTTGTCGACTCTTTAAATCCTTCATTCATAACTCCTGAATGTTTACTGTAGCTCTCCAGGTCATTATTTATACATGCCAACAATGATACTGTGCATGAGTAAGGGACTGGGGGGGGGGGGGGTCGCTCGTCACATTTCCATGTTTCATGTTACACTCATCTAATTCCTGCATCTGCTGGCCCCAATCAACACATGGCAACTCATATCCTGGTTTTCACAGTTACAAAGTGTGTTATTCATGTGTCAAATATTCATACAAACAACCAACTCGCTTGGCCTCCCTCTACCTCCCTCCTCGCCTTCCTTTTTGCCTCTCTGTCTCCCGCTCTCCCTCTCATGTAAATCATGAATGTGGAATGACGCTGAGGCTCGTCTGGGCCTCCATTTGGGAGGAGATTTTATTTTTATCACCACAGTAGCCTTTATACATTTAAGTCCCATATGCTTTTAATTCCTGTTTTATTCATCTTAACATATCATATTAGGCTCTGAAGAGCTCACTTCCTGAACTTGGCAGTGTTATACACTACCCACTGTTTTCTTTTCTGCTTGAGCTCTTCTTGTTTTTCCATCTTCTCCTTTATCCGTCATGTGTTTTTGTCTTCAAACTCACTTCCTCTTTTGCCATCGCCGTCAGTTGAGTTACAGGTGAAAAAATTGCTTAAGCATTAAGCTCTCCCTCTTCTGCATGCTGAGGTGGCTGCTTGGCTATAAATGACACAGTAAAAATGAAAATGATTCATTTTTACATCATTAACAATCTGTTAAGCCGTATATAAACTAGTTTTCCCGTTCATTTCTAACTCTCTTGAATTGGTATTGTTCGTTGCCAAATAAACTTACTTCGTTTTTTAAAGAGAAGATCATAATCACTCTCTTGATGTACAGTAAATTCGAAGCTAGGTGCTTAGCTTACTTACCTTACCTTAGCTTAGCTTAGCACACAAACAGGACTTGATACAGGGCTGAAATTGCAACCCTAGCTCCGTCCTCAGGTAGCAAAACCACCACCCTGAGTATTGCAAACCCACAACCACCTCTGAAGTAATTTGCAAAACCCACCAACCACCTCTGAAGTAATTTGTCATCACTATGGTAGTAACTGGGCCCACTGGGCCTTACAACATTATGTGTTGATTAGTGATCTTTAGAGATGCGTATCCATGGATGTGTGGTAAGCTAAGCTAACCAGTTGCTAGCTCTGGCTGTTCGGTCCAAATAAATCTCCCTACCCTCGTGAAATTCAGTCAAAAAACAGTGAATTTGTGTGTCTTTTATCAAACAAGTGAGATGTTTCTCTTGACATCCTACAGGGCCTCCTGATAAACTTCCCCAGCCCACCAAGCCTTTGCCGACAGCACCTCCTCCCCGCTCCCATCCTCCATCAGACCCCCGCAAGCCAGACAGGCAGACGAGACCTCCGAGGCTGCCCCCAGGAGACAGGCCGTCCCACCCCAATGCTAAACCCAACATCTGCGACGGGGGCTTCAACACCTTGGGCATACTGAGGAGAGAGATGTTCGTCTTCAAGGTAAGAGAACAGTCTGTGACACAAAACCTGAGGCATTTTCACTTTGTGTTTGTTCTGAGGAGTCGTTTTTAACCCTGGAGCAGTTTTACCCCAAACGTGGGTCTCTAAAAGCACAGCAATCAGTCTTTACAGGACAAATAACTTGTGACATCATGTTTGAAGGATAGAACCATGTGATATTTACAAACCAACACCATATGCCTTTCTGTGTATAACTTAAGCAGCTAGTAAATGCAACAGAAATGAACTCATCCCTTGATTCAGACAATTTAAAATGGCCTGCAGGTTTGAAAACCCCCTGTGGAGAGATAGCTGGCAAGAGAGCTGGCTAGAGAGCTGCAAGGATATACAGAGGGTGGGAGCTTTTCTGATAAGCTGTTTCATGTTTTGTATGTGCATGGTGTGCATAATGTGGAAACGGCCCACTTGGATGTAATATAAATTGTTTGGTTGAGTTTTCTACACGTAGAAAGTGGGATGGATTTGCTAGGGTAGAGAAGTTTGAAACTGTGGTTATGCATGTAGAAGTATGGTGGATTCTCCTCAATGATCTGAAAACTTTTGCCATTTCAGTGCATGATTAAAGCAGCTAATATGTTTAAAATGAGCTATATCCAGATCACTTTGTGGCAGTTGAGCAGGAATTTGAACAACATTGGTATTTAACAAAGCATATGATGCAATGCACAGCGTAGCACAGCTTTCTCGCAGCATACTCAGCCTGTTTTCATTTTTGTGCTAAAGGAAAAAGTACACATGTCCCTTAATGCATCTTTATCCATGGTCTATGCTTGTGAGAAAATGGATACACGCGGTAAGGAATGGAGGAAAACCTTGAGGCAACACAAAGATGTGCTGTGTTCTCCACTGAAAGCAGAACGAGCGCCTCTCATTCTCCATGTGAGAGTGACTGTATTTTCTGTGGATATAAATAGATAGATTTCAACGGTTAAATAAGAGACCTGTGCAGCCTGGGGAAACCCCCTTTCTACCCCCTCTCTGAGTGTGTTCTTTAAATATAAAGAAAATACATCCAGCTCAGGGAACAGAGCTCCAACCTGTGAAGGAATTCACCCCAAAATTGTACTCAAACTTCACACTGTCTGAGATATTTCTTTCTGCTTGTGAGAAGAATCCAAACGCTATGTCTCTCACACGTTGCCTGCAGTGGTTGCTCTCACCGTTGAACAAAGGGCCTGATCTGACCGAGTGATGAAGATCATGGGATTTCTGCACAGCTCAAAGGCTCTTAGAAACATAGAGAACGTTTAGCCAACATTTTTTATTATTTAAGGAAGACTCTCTGGGTATGAAATTTGATTTGCGTGCATTGGCGAAACAACACATTGAGATGGCGCTACTTTAAAGAACACATTGTAGTATAATTACTATTATTATAAACATGCCAGTCCTTTTACTTCAAATTGCCATAACTGATCCAACATCCCTTTGAAGTTGTTCTACCTGTTTTTTTATTGACCAGATTGTAATCATAATCCAAGGATTTCTTTCAGAATAAGAAAATAAAACTGTCTTTTCTCCTTACTTGAATAGTAATCCAGGCAATTTCCCCAACTCTAAATACTTTGCTGATGCTATGCTCCTTGGAAACGTGCATCAGATAGGCATCTCTTTAATTTATTGCCAAGCTAGTGCTGGAATTATTATTATAATGTGATAGTTCTCCAGCAAGCAGCTGTTTTATGTATAAATGCAACAGATTCATAGATACAATCACTATTGTTTCTGCACTTGTTCTCTTGAATTAAGGTTGTTAGGGATCTCTCCCTTACATTTTATATAACTGTAGCTTAGAGTCGAATGAGCATGTGATCCGCATACACCCAGATGTAAATGAAACGTTCTGCTTGTTACAGCCACATTTCCAATTAATACTTTTTAATTAAATGTATATAATTGTTTTATATTAATAGGGAAATGAGATATAAAGTATGTATCTTGAAAAATGTGTTAAAAATTGAGCTTTTGAAGCAACCCACGCACAACAGATTTAAAGTCTTTGATCCAAACGAAATGCTTGGTTTGTGAATTATGTATGACATGAGACAAACATATAAATTAAAAGTACAAAGTAGGGTTGTGAATCGGCGATACCACTGATGTGTAAAGGGCTTTGATGTATGTTTCTCCTCCCTGGAGTAGTGGAAGGACTGACCGAACGTGATGATTTGTTACAGAACACGTGTAAATGAAGTTGTAAATCCACCATCATTAGGACCACCAGTCACATTATGACGCACGAATGATTTGCTGGGCATAATCACCGGCTTAGCCAGTGAATCAAATGTGTTTAGGGAAGTGAAATCAATAAGGGATCACTGGTTTGGAAGCATGTTTCACAGGAGGAGCAGGTGGTCCTAATATTTCTTGATTCTCAGTGATAGTTTTGCCAATTTTCTCCAAGAAGTCCGAGGTATCATGTTAATGCCTGGCTTCCTCCTGGCAGATGAAGCTGCCCGACTGTAAAACAGTTGATCTGCAATCCTAATTGGAGAGGGTTTCGTTACTCCAGAGGCTGATGTGTTCCCTTAAGAGCGTGCCAAGGTCTACGTATTAGACTAAAGACTGATTCAAATGTTGGCTGACAGAATAGGAATGATGTAAAGCTCTGGCTTACTTCTTTTTTTATTGGAGGCAACGTCTCTTGTTGCCGGCATTTAAATAGGTGCCTTTTTCCGTCTTTCTTTCGATTATACGATTGATTGTCTTCTTAGTTACTTCATGCTGTAGGTCCATGTCCTGAACAGCAGGACTATACTCACCATCCCAACTTGATTGTTTTGGAAGAGCTGAGTCAAGTCGATGCCAAGTCATTATAGGAGTGATCTCAGCGGTCCCACTGGCCCTGAAGTCCACAGGTGGTCCAGGAATGTGGAGTAGGTAGGGATTTAGAGAGGAGACTTTATCTCGTGAAATACACTGAGAGCGCTGAGGAAAGGTTGCATATGCTGTTGGAACGAGTCGGTTGATCTCCAAGAAATCTTCAACTCATTAATGCCACAGCACTAAGAATTATTGAACTTTGGGAAGCTATTCCAAAAGCCACTGAAGACATTATTTAGCTGTTACATCTAACTGAACTGCACGTGTAAAACTGGTTTATTGCCCCTTCTACTTCAGTGATAATGTTGCAGTTACAGATGGAGGTAAAAGGTTAATTGTCTCCGTTCTGCCTTTCAAGCATCATGGTTGTAACTCAGACAACTTGGATTTTATGTGAGAAAGGGACATCACAAGTGCTTTCCCAGCTGGAGGAACTACTGCAGTTGACCAGTGGGTTTAATAGGTTTTGTTCCCAACGTAGCTCAGAGGCTCCTGATTTATTCCGGGCACGTTAATCTACAAAGGCAGGTTAGAGTCATGCTTGTTAAGGTGGTGGTTTACGATCGATCATTTTCCTCTCCGGTGGGGTGACACAGGGTCGCTTGAGGTTCACGCCGTGTAGATCCAGTGTCACCAGTAAATGCCTCAGTGAAATTACACAGCTACCACTTTTATGGCTTGAGGCACTTCGCGTTCAACTCTCTGTGAACCTGCGAACTGTATGAGACAGAGGATAACTCATTCACATATATGCTTTTCTCAGGCGCCTCTCTGCTAAAATTGTACTAGACTGTGACCTCACTTATACTGTCAGACAGTGAACCAGACAGCAAGTTACCAAGAGTACGTTCATTTCCCATCCCATTCCCATCAGTGGAGTAAAATATGTACATACAATCTTCGACCAGCCGACGTTTAGAAGTCTGGATTTGAGTTTGTGGCTCCCTGCCATCTTGTCCGTTTGTTAAGCAAGAAAATCCAAACCAGGCTTTCAGGTTTCAGGCCAGACATTCCTTAAGAACATACCTCTTTTATAGTCTAGCATTCTCTTCATGGAACCATGATTTTGGGAATCAATACAAGGTGCTCCAGGCTTTACATCCATTTACCTAACAGCCATTTAAAGCCAGTGAACTGCCCACTGTTCACTACAACCTTCTGTTGAAGAGTAGATGAAGATGGTGCAAGGTTTGTAGATGTAGACCTTGCCTGGCTACAATCAAAGCCTCCTGCACTGCCTACAGCCAGGAATAAAATAACAGATCCCCATCAGTCCAGCTCTACCCTCTTACCTGTCACTGAGAGACCTAAGTGCCTTGATGTGGACAGATTTAAAGAAGGGGATTCAGTGGACCCCAGAGGTTGCCTTGTGTTTCTGGATTGGCCACTTGGCCGCTGGTGTTGGAGACGAGCTTTGATGCCGACATCCATTAATGAGAACCCGGTGTCCAACGGGGCAGTGAGCTGTCCCCTCTTCTCAATGTCTCTCCTCTTGAATAAGTAGGAAGAAAGAACTTCCATATAAGGATCAAATCTGCAGGTTAAACAGCTGAACAATTGCTTATAGCTTAAGCTTGAAGAGAGGTTTCCCATTCTGTATTGTAGCTTCTAGTTGAGAAAACACAACAACAACAACAACAACAACAACTCCTCTGCAGTTCTTTTCCTCAGTAAAAGCTGATTGTGTAAAGCAATACTGATGGATGATGTGTTCTCAGGCTTCAACCCCAATCCTCCACACCTCTGAATTATTTACACCTGCAGTCTGCTCTCAGTCAAGGCAAGTGTGTGCGTCACATTAGCCGAGTGAGAGGTGAGCAACACGGTCGTCGTAACACCAACACACACATGGCGGCAGCAGTTGCTCACCGGGGGTCGACCTTGATGTTGGCTGGTTTGAGGTTCTGAAATAAAATTAGAAAATGTGAGGATTTTTCATAAAGAAATGAAGATTATAGATCAGGTTTATCCTTGTGTCTGATTGGCTCTTCTCTGATTGATCATGTGAAAGATTGGTAGCTGCTCTTTAAGTCTACTTCTAATGAGTCACCTGAAAAAGATAATCTTCTCTTTTGGAAAAAATTCTCTCTCTAGTTTCTGCCTCACTTTCAACATGGTACGTACACTTTGTTAACGCCGTTCAGAACTTAGAAAGAGCTAATCCAACTTTATGCGTTATCATGACAGAGTATGCATGGCGAGCCTGTCTCTAAAAGCAGAGAAAATAAATAGTATTTCCTATTTCTGTTTAAACTATATTTGTTGTGGTTATTATAGACTTTTGTCTTATTGCAAAGCTTAAAATCGCCTAGAGGTGGAGCCCAGGCAGGTCGAGCATTCAGGTACAAGAAGGGACATTCTGTATAAAGTCAAAAGGGAATTTTAATGGATCCAATTTCACAGTTTGATCTGTTTCCAATTACTGGCTAGGCCATGTACAGTAGAAATGAACAACTGAAATCCGTGGAGGCAGTAGGTAGAGGGAAAGGAAGAGAGGAGGAATTGGAATGAGGGACAAGGGGAAATGAAAAGAAAGAGGAGGAAGAGTCCAGGGAGAGAGGAGAGTCCAGGAGAAACAATTGGATTAGACGGGGAGAGAGAGGAGGAGAGAAGTGAGGGAGTGTTTGATAAATGGCCTGTTTATGTAGCTTTCAGTGTGAGTGAGGCGGGGTGGGATGATGTCTCGTCTCCCCTCACTCTGTCTCTACGTCCCTCGCTATGAGGTCAGGCTTTCTGGCCATCCAAAACGCAATTGACCGTTTATTGCCAAAGGGTGGGACATCTCTCTGTGTCCTAATGGCTTTCACAGCTGGGCCTCCCCTCTGTCATCAAGTTTCATCCAACATCAAAAAGACACACCTTCCACTTGGCCGCGCTCACGTCTCCCCTTCCCCACACACCCTCCGAAGGAAATCGGAGCCCCTTGGCTTCCCATAAAGCTCCTGGCTATCACTCTGCCCCCGTTCCTTGATGGATTTCCCAGTATGTTCTGTGTGCGTAGCGGTGGCCTCATGGGCTTTCCTCAGCAACCTGAGAAAGTAAACGCAGATCTTAATGCCATCAGAGATATCAAAGCAGCAGCTTGAAGTGATCGTCGCCAGCAGGTGTGAAAGTGAGGAGCTGGCCTCAACTCACCTCCATCAGATGTTCTAATTCACCGAACGTTGTGGCCCTCCAGAACGATCTGTTAGGATTGCAACCAGATCACACATTTCATCTGCTCCTCTGTATCAGAAGCTCCAGATTCTCACTTTTCATGACCTCAACATTTATCAAATATGTGTTTTTACCTACAGAATACTTTCAGGTAATGGGAATACAACAGTAGCACTTCAAAACCTACTTTAAAGGGAAATCACAGTTTCATTCTGTTAATCAGAACTTCCTCTCTCACAATTTTGGGGTACCAAATTATTGAATGGTTTTCCCCACCTGGAAAAACACTCTTCCCCTATAAATTGCTACAGAAAACAACTAGTAGTACCACATATAGCTAAAAATGAACGCTGTTTGGGAACTGCTTTTCATTTTTACGTTTATACTCACAAACTGATGTACATGTTCGTCATCACTATTTAATTCATGCTTTGTTTAATATTAGCCTTTTATTTTGAACAGCGTCCTTTCTTCTCTTTCAGGATCACTGGTTTTGGCGGGTGAGAGATAACTCCGTGATGCCGGGGTACCCCATGCTCATCAGTGTCTTCTGGAGGGGCCTGCCGCCTAAGATTGACGCCGTCTACGAGAACAGCGAGGGCAAGTTCGTCTTCTTCAAAGGTAAGCCCGCACGATTCCCCACCACCATCGCTTGTGAGTGAAGCTTTGATTTAATTCATCTTAGCCCAAAAACACATTTTGTTTAATGCACATGTGTTTAATATTCGGGCTCTGTTTTCTTTTTGTGATCATAGAAGGCAACACACGTTTTGTAATCTTTAATCACTGCTATATGAACTCATGTTCACTCAAAGGACTGCCTTGATCTTATCTGTGTGAGAGTTCAACATAAATCTGTAAAAGATTAATTCAACGTTTGGCCCTCTTGGTTGGAAAATCCAGCATAATCTGCTGCTGGATGTATGTTTGAGGTTAAATCTCCAACTGTAGCTCAACATGTTTTAAAATACATAGAAATCAGGGGGCAAAGAGCTTCACTACTCACCGTCTGATATAGTTTTAATTATTTACCTCTCTGAACAGATTTGTCCACATATTCAAATCTAGACTAATTATCTCTAAATCCAAAAAGCCACTCCAGAGAGCGAAACAGACAGAGAGAGAGGGTGTTGATGAAAGGAGAGGTAAGCAATGAAGGTCCGCTGAGATAAAAACGACTAATCTCCACTCCGACATGTTTCTATTATCAACAACAAACAATTCCTGGAAGCACTGCTGGTCTCGCGTGCGCCGCGATCTCTCCACGTTTGATTCCGCTGCTTCATCCTCCAACAACCCGCTCCCTACCCCGCGGTGGGTAGCAACAGGATTGCGCACAGATTTATAGAAACTTCTACTAACAGAATGCTATTTTTCATTTGAACACGCACAGCTGATTTCCCAGAAGGCCTTATTCTGTCTGTCTGTCCCTATTTGGAACAAAACATTAGTAAGAAAGTCGGTCAGGATACTAATGCAGGTCCTCGTCTAAAAGCGCCTTGTCTGATGAATTCTCCTGAAGTCAAATGCACAGATGGAGGCTTCAGAGTGTAGGTCGCACTGAAGTCATGGCTGAGACACTGATTAGCTTAGCGCTGTTCGACCATCTGAGGGCAGGTCAGTGAGCAGACACCACTGGCTTTCATTAGAAATAGATTGAGCATGTGTTCTTCATTCCCACAGTCGGGATTCCTGCCAATTTTGAGGCCATGTTTGCCTGTTTCCAGACCTTAGGAAGGTGTAGTCGGCTTTCTAACAGATAGTATCAACATAAAGGCATGCAGCTCTATAGGTTACACTATTCCATTATACTAAATCGCAAACAGAGGTTGCATTTTGAACTACAATGAAGTTAATCAAACAACATTTTTTGCAGTAGCAAGGTTTCATAACAGCCCCTACACATGCAGCAAGATCTATATGTCTTAATGTATTTCCCCTCGGGAAGCAGGATCCAATCAGAGCCTGATTGCTGCTTTTCGTGTCTAAGAACAGACAGAGTTTCATTTACCTCCTGCAGGCATGTCTGAGAGTGTGTTATTTAGGATTAGAGCAAGGCGATTAATCAGCAGGGCATACGTTTGCAGACATATGCTTATTGCACATTTAAAGTCTTCTTTATTTTTAACTTAAATGGAGAAAAGCCAAACGTCGCCAAAGACCTTGATGCTTCCAAAAACTGTGAAAATAAAAGAACAACAGTCTGCTTTACTGTAATGCTGCTTTTAATACACATTGATTATGTGACACCGAATGCACATGCGTTTAATTTGGCTGTACGGTATGTGTTTGTGTGTGGCCTGTTAAAGGAGGAAGGTTCTCTTTTTGGAACCGATCTTCATCCTACAGTATATATCCCTCTTCATACAGTGTTGAGGGCAGGCAGGGGGATTAGTGGTTCCACTGAAGCAGACGCCAGAGCTGCCACTACATCAAAGCTGCCCTCACTGCTCTGAAGATGAAGCCAGACTTTTATGTGGAGGGCAAAAAGAGTCAACTTCATTTTTTAAAACAAGAAGAATCCTAAGAAGATAGGAGAGCTTTTTTTTTAGGTTGTTTTTTCTGAATCAAGTTGAACTTTTGTGGATGGGATAATCTGAGGGTGCGGTGTGTGTATGTGTGTGTGTCAGCGCCAGAGGAAGTGTGACCCAGAATGAGAACTGTGAAGGAAAGAGGTGAAACGACAGGAATTTCCTCTCCAAAAAGAGGCCACTGCAGCCGTCCTATCTCTCCATCTATAAATCTCCCTTCTTCCCCTTTAGCCGTATAGAGTAAACACTCCATGAAGGCTGAATGTCAGATTTGTTGTCTTTATGAGGCTAAAGCATGAGTGCCGGGATTAAGAGGGCTTTATTTCCCACCCTTTTCCTGCAATTGTGCCGGTCATCTTACAGCTGACCTCGCAAAAGTGAATCATAATCTATCTGCCATTCATGTAGGGTAAAAAGTACAACCTGATTTATTTAACAGTTGTTAATTGAATACATACACATGGTATTTTTTTAAACCTTTCATGTTTTTTCTGCTCATCTTTACTTGAACAAGCTTAGTTTAAACTCCCAGAAAGGGACAGATCTATATTTTGTTATTTGAGATTTTCTTTTCTTTTTTATGGATTTGATCTTATCCATGTTCTTTGTGAACATTGTTTCCACTCTATGGAATAATGAATGCTGACAGCCTGAAGCCTCATTTCACTGATTAATGAAATGGAATTGTCTCAAAGGATTATGACTCAAAAAAGTGTCTGTGTGAAATGATTTTGCAAAAAGGGCTACAAGTCTTTAATCGATATTCATAGTTTTTATGCTCTCTGCCTTCGTCATTCCTCCTCCTCAACTTCCTCCTCTCTCTAGCGACACACTTCACCTTCCCATCACTTCCCACCCACTTCCTGTCGGAACACCCTACGCCTCCACAAATGACGCAAAAAAGCACTTCCCGGGGTCACACTGTGTCACAATTGGCCTCTCTAACCCTAAACACTTCACCGGAAGAGAGAGAGGGTCAAACCAAAAATTGCAAAATGTAATATGATCTGAAAAATAGAAACATGTGACATGTTTTTGCATTTTTAAGCAGGAAGTCCTCTTCTTTAACTTCATGGATTTGTTTTAATCCTATGGGCTCGAAATCACTCAGATATTCTAATTTGTCTCTGGTCGCACATTTTCCCATGAGGGTCATTGCCATTTCTTATTTTCTCAGCTGAGTGTTAACAGATCAGTTTGCCAATGCTCAAAAGTTCCTAGAGTGCCTTGAGGCAAGGGCAAGGAGAGCTTGTCACGACGTGTGTCCTATTTTAAATTAGCAGAACATCAACTTCAAAAAGAGTAATACAAGGCAACAGGTTATTGCCTGCCATTTGTTACAAGGCTTGTGTCTGTCCTTGGAATTCTGCCCTTCTCGTGTTTTGCTCCTGGAGGGTAATCCCAGCTGTTTCTTGTCCTTCTTCATCTAATTTATTTTCCCTTTCTCTTGCTCGGTGTGCAGGGAAGCAGTTCTGGGTCTTTAAGGACACAGTGTTGCAGTCTGGATACCCCAAAGACATCGCCCAGTTCGGAAACGGCATGCCGGCCCAGAGCATCGAGACCGCCGTGTGGTGGGAGGACGTGGCCAAGACCTACTTCTTCAAAGGGGACAGGTGTGTGCAATGGAGAAAGTGCTAGGGCTGCACAAAAAGTCTTAGCTAATGATGTCTCTATGTTACGGAAGTAAACAAAGGAGTCCAATGGAGGTGTTTCAGGCGGGAGGTGGGAGGGAAACTCGAGCGAACTTGAAGATTTTAGCCTTTGCAGACCATTATATTAGGGCCTCTTCATTGGTGATCATTTGCTGATTTGATGATGGGATTGGAGGTCTTGCATGTGGTGCTGCTGAAGGTCGCTGCATGTGATTGATAATTAGCATCGCATTATAAAGTTGGAGGGCAGATTAAAAAAAAGAACAGTTTGACATATGGTGCTACGATACAACACATGAAATGAATCACCATCTGTTGTCACCTATTTCCTTCTGCCTGCATAGAGATACACTGCCTGCTTTGTGTTCCCGCTGCTCATCATTTGTTCCCCTTTAGGTACTGGCGTTACAATGAGGATATGAGAACCATGGACCCCGGCTACCCGAAGCCTGTGACAGTGTGGAGAGGTGTGCCTGATTCGCCACAGGGGGCCTTCGTGGACAAAGCCAACGGTACGAGTTGTCCTGCCTGATACTCTGATTTGGCAACAACACCACGCTTCATGTGCCAGCAGCATTGATTTCAGCCGGTCACTGGCACACGCTACGCGGGAGGTAATCCAGGGTAGCATTGATTGAAATTTGCCCCAGTTATTATACTGAGGTTTAGTGGGTGGCACGCTTCCATGCATGCTATATCAGGTGAAAACAGACCGATAGTGCTGTAGTACAGTAAATAGTGTACAGCAAATAAAAGATGAAAAGAGGTCAGTTTTGAATTGTTTCACGAGCACAATGTTCCATAATCAGTCCATCCTGCTCCATGAGACCCAGTTGGAGCAGGATTGTGGAAAGCAGAAAGGACAAGACCACCGCTGGGCCCTCATTCCGGTTTCAGCCAGTTGGTCCTCGCCAAGGGTGGGGGAGGCGGGATTTAAAAATCTCTAACACCTCTCCCATAGGCTAGCCTGACAGTGTGAAGACGTAAAGAGCTTCTTCTATTGGATGATAATGCCAGGTGGGCTCGGGCCTGGTCTTGGCATCGCCTGGGTTGGAAAAAGCAGGGCAGGTGGTGCCGAGGCTCTGGCCATCTGTGCTGTGGATCTGCTGCCAGATCTGTAGCCGGGCGTGTCCAGGTGGAGCGGGCATCAACCGAAGCATGAAGGTTGGGGATGATGTGTGCATCACACATATATGAAAATGGTTCTGCCTGGTGTTGGTCTGGCTATCTGTTTGCAGACAGTGTGTCAAGTGGCACGCTCATGACTTTGACCCAGATAACAGGCGTAATTGAGTTTGATGATGATGGTGTGTGAACATGTTGCAGAGCAGCGGACCCCAAGGCGATGATGACCTGGCTCTGACCCACCAAGCTCAGGCTGCCTCACCTCCTACCTCCCTTCTCTCTCCCTCTCTTAATATTCATGCTCAACATTTATCTGTTGCTTCATCCGGATCTTTCAGTCGCTCAATAAATCCACCTCATTTGAGTTTAATGTGCGAGAAAACTGTTGCAGAGGCCAGATTGGAGGAAAAATACTCATAAAACTCATCTGAGCCTCAAGTGAGGTTTGGAAGTGTGTTGTGTACAAGAGTTATATCAAAGGATTGATACCACTTTTAGGTCTGACTGCTAAGTATATAGCTTAGCTTAGCATGCCATGGAGCCACATTTGTGGAAAACCAAAATGTAAAAACAATGAGTAACTATTTGAAGTGCAGGACTCCAGGAAATGCTTCTTGCTTCCTTTTAGGAGAATGACATTTAATGCATTTTAAGACGCAATTTAAAAGATAACATGCTTTCATTTGTAAAGATAATGCCGTGGTATATAAGAGTTTCCCCATGCCTCCAGTCTTTATAATAATCTAATTTTACTATTTGGCTAAGCTAATCGGATCCTGGCTCAAACTACCTTTTGGCAAAATAGCCAGTTAGTGTTTTTCCCAAAATGATAGCAGTGGTTTCCTACTGCTCATGGATCAGTTGAACGATGTCTGCTGTATAGGCACAAAAAAACACAATTGAACACCAAAAAGGTATTCACTGATATCTTCTGTTTTTATACGTTTGTCATTCTCTCATACAAGAGGGCATATTTGAGCACTTCAGCTGCTTTGGTGGAAGTCTTCCTGCCTCCTTTATGAGGTTTGATCATGTCCTCCCCCTTCCAGATGAATCTTTTAAAGCTTCGTTCTGGGCTTCCTCACAAGAAACATCTCCACCTCAAGTGATTTAAAGAGGACCTGGCTTTTACAATAGCCTTCTTGCCATATAACTGGAAATCTGGAGCAATACCTAGCCTATTTTTCCCAGAGAAGAAGCCTGTGCATTAATAATAAATAGTGAGAAACACGGCGTTAAAGGGGCCAGGAGAAGAACACAGAACATATTCTCACAACCAGGGACACATTCAAATCTGGCAAAGGAGGAGAGGTCATATCAAGGGGTTTAAATGTAATGCCTTTCTTGATTTATTATACTGCGATTTATTTTGTGTCGCACTGTTTGTCGGCATGGGTTTCTGAATCATATTTGTTATCTTCTGCCCTCATTTTAATTGCTTTTGACTCAAACAAAGTGTGTTCTCCTCTAGGGGAGGGCATGCAAAATAAACACTGACTCACTGTAAGTGAACTAATGAACTTGTGTGACATCAGAATAATTGCCCCCCCCCCCCTCAAATGTTCACTCTTCATAGAAAGCACCGCAGCAGCAGGGCTCTCAATGACTTCTGTTGTTGTTGTTGTTGTGTGATATGAGCTGTGGGCTCTGGCTCCTGGCTGGGTGTGTTTCCTCCTTTATGACCAGATATAATGAGTCCCGAGGGACAGAGAGAGACACCTCAGCTGAACAATAGAGCTCAAATGGAAACGGCAAAAACAATTGTCTGAGGTGCGCTCTCTTACCGACAGCCAGGTTATTGTCACTTTGATTTCAGTTCCATTTCTATTTTTTCTGTTGGTAGAAGATGCTCCTCTTGGAGTGAGCTGCACGTTGTCCTGCATGGCGCACAGAAACACATCTCGTCAGTGCAAGACATTACAGCATGTTTTATTTTGTTTCTCCACAAATAACTGCATTGTGTGGCACTAGTTTTTGTACAGATAAATATTTATCACATTATCTTATTTCATAGGATGCTTTGTTATGGATGAAATGACTGAATGTATAAAGTAGTAAAGAGAACCTCATTTAGAAGCTGCTTTCATGTTACTGCAGCAGTAATCATGCTCAAATAATATAATGTATAAACCTTTAAAAGGAATCCAGCAGCAAGTACGTTTTGCTAGCACAAATGATGCCTTTACTAAAGTATAATTCAGGATGCACTTTTTAAATGAAGTTTTAAAACTTAGATATTTAAACAGATAAGAAATCCAACTTGCAGAGATATTTATATCTTCTTCCACTAAGACAAATTAAAGTGTGAACCTTTCCATCACTTCAACGTAAGTGTCATTGTTTTATCCAGTGTATTTTGAATCGATTGGATCGCTTGTTGTCCGTTATCGCTTGATTTTAATATATTTGAATATGTTTTTAAAGAGCAGCTGTGAACACACCCTGAAAAGCTTGTTGCTGACTTGTGTACCCCATGAGTTTCAGTGCACTCTGACGTCACTGCCTCAGGAAAAACTGACATTAAGCAATAGAAACCAGTGGGTTAACGAACTCCAGATAACATGTCCTTTCTTTGCTCCTCCAGGTTTCACCTACTTCTACAAGGGTAAGGAGTACTGGAAGTTCAACAACCACTTCCTGCGGGTGGAGCCGGGCTACCCACGCTCCATCCTCAAAGACTTCATGGGCTGCGACCTGACGCCCATCGACCCCGCCCGGCCGCCGGCAGACGACGGCAACACGGACGTGGTGATCGAGCTGGACAACGAGGCGAACACGGTGAAGGCCATCGCCATCGTCATCCCCTGCGTGCTGGCGCTGTGCCTGTTGGTGCTGGTCTACACGGTGGTGCAGTTCAAGAGGAAGGGCACGCCGCGCCACATACTGTACTGCAAACGCTCCATGCAGGAATGGGTGTGAAACGGGACGAGATGTAGGTGGGACGAGGGAGGACAACCCCACCTTTCACAGAGGAGGACAGTGGACTTTGGACATCTTTAGTGACAGCCACGCCTCCACCTTTCGGCTGATCTGATGCTGTGGTTCAGAAACAGGCGGCCCCTCAGGCATACGGGGACCCCAGGACTTGAAGCTGACTCCGATAACCTCCGCCTTTTTAACAAACAGAGGGGGCAGCTTGTGGGGATCTTCTTTGCTTGGAATGACAGTAAAAAAAGAGGGGCGTTATCACTTTGTATCTCAGAAACTTGACTTCCTATCCCATAACTCTTTTTATTTCTTTGCCCGACTGCTCTTAATCAGAAAGAGGACGCACTCCCACAAGGCGCTGTCATCTGTCATATCAGGCTGTTGATGAAAACAGCAGTTTTATATTTTCTGATCTCTGCCCCCTCCCCTGCGCTTCATACTGTGCTCAAAAGATAAACTGTCTCGGATGGACACGAGTTAATCACAATACCGATCTTATATCTCTTTTATTTTGTTCAGTTAATTTGCAAAAGGCGGTCCTCACTGTTCCCTTTAACACGCTCGTGAGAAAGAGACCAAACGAAACCAAATAATCAATTTCTCTCCAAAGAGGATCACTTTTTATTTTCCATTTCAGCTCATCCTTCCTTCCCCTTCTCTGGATCTTTGCAGCAATTAAGAGTGGGGGAGCTCTGACTGTTGTGGCAGTCTGTCTGAGACACAGGGGCCAAATTATTCTGCAATATTTTAACTCGCCTTAATTATACATCGTACTACTTGTGTTCGGTTCTGCTCTTTCTTGGACTTTTGTTTTTTTAATTTTGTATACCGCTTTTGTTTGTTTGTAAAAGAAGTTAATTGAGCGCTTCTTGTGATTTGGTATTTTATGTTTCTTATTACATTACCCAGAGTTCTCAGCACTGGCTTGCTGAGCCATTCTGGACAGATATACAGTAGGGCGAGCCTGTATCGAGAGTAATGTATTGTATCGTTAAAAACATGTCGGAAGGTTCTGGAGTAAAGCCACTATTTTTGTGTGTTAAGATATTTGTTAATCATTTCCATTCAGCAGAAATCAGGCGCATTATGAGCTTAAGTGCTTGTTACTGGAATTTATTTTGTCCTTGGCCCATATTCCCCTCAGTGTGCATCCGATGGTCATTCTGAATGGTTGTTTGTGAATGGACAGACCATTTTTTTTTTATCCTGTTGACTGCCTTGTTGAGAGAGCTTACAGTTCCCAGAATGCTCTTTGTCTCCTGACTGAGGACCCACAAAGTGAGACACCAAGTCAAGATCAGTGCCTGTGTCAACGTGCATGCAAGCATTTACTGTACATCCAACCAGTTCTGCTCAACGTGGCTTCAGAACCCCTCAAACCTGAGGAGGAGGTTTTCTCTTGAAAATACTGTTTGATTTATTTTTGTACATCTTAAGTGTACCCCGACATCCCCTCCCCTTAATTCCAGGTACAATTAAATCAGAGGAAACCCTTTAAAAGATTCAAGTGGTACATTTGGGAAATGTTGATGGGTAATTGGCTAATCAAATTGGCTTCAGCTAACTTTAAGCGTCCTGGCTGTCATGGCGGGCAGTCTGGGAATGTGTGTCTGTTTTCATGATCACATACTGGTTTTCTTTTCTTTCCTGTTTTCTGGTCAAAACAAATTGGACATCTCACAATGACTTCTTTGTGTAAGACTTTGGGACAGCGGAGAAACGTGTCCTGACAGAATGAATAAATTGATCAATATATGATTAAGAGCTGCCTTTGAACTCTTTGCTCATCTTGTATCGTGTGTGCGTTTAATGCAGGTCCTGCTGTCTGAGTGTGTGTGTTCCTCTCTACTGAGTCAACTTCAGATTATGTTAACCCTAAGAGGCCCTATTATGCCTTTTTAGGGTTTCCCCTTTCCTGTAGTGTGTTATATAGGCTTTTGTGTACAATATGTAAATCGTCTGCAAAGGCTAGAATCTCAAAGTTCCCTCCAGAGGGAGTTTCTCTCCCACACACTCCCCTGCTGCCTGAAACGCCTCCATTGGACTACTTTGATTACTTCAGAAACATAATGACATCACTGTACGTTATACTCAAACTTCTATTTGCCAGCGCTCCAACACATTGTACATGATAGGCTAAGGGGTTGGACATACAACAGAGCCAGCCAGCTAACCAATCAGAGCAGACTGGGCTGTGGTTTCAGACAGAGGGGAATAACAAGCTGATGTTCCCCCAACTTTATTCTATTAAAAAAGACCTGTTGACATTATGTTTTATCACAGAAACATGGGACTTCAGTTGGACTTTAGGCCACTTGGCTGGAACCAGCTTTATCCAAACATTGCAGAGAGAAACTTCTGTGAACACTGAACTCCAGAGATAAACCAGCCATTATCAGCAAAGAAAATATGAAAAGTAAATATGATAAAAATCCAGCAGTCCTATTGTGTGCTCCTGTGTTTTAGGGCGGTGCGATAAAAATCAGTGCTTTAGATGTAGGATCCCAGCAGAGCAGCGTGGGCATTTATTGCAAAAGTGAAACAGGAGCAGTCTACTGTTTATTCTAGCTTTGCCGGAACGGATTTGACTTACAGTTTATGTTCGTACAACAAAGAAGCTGAGGTCAAGCCAGTTTACTGACTGCGGTTTGTGTGTGTGTGTGTGTGTGTGTGTGTGTGTGTGTGTGTGTGTGTGTGTGTGTGTGTGTGTGTGTGTGTGTGTGTGTGTGTGTGTGTGTGTGTGTGTGTGTGTGTGTGTGTGTGTGTGTGTGTGTGTGTGTGTGTGTGTGTGTGTGTGTGTGTGTGTGTGTGTGTGTGTGTGTGTGTGTGTGTGTGTGTGTGATTAAATTACACTTTTAGGGATAACACTTCATCGGGTCTCATCACAGGCCTGTTCACTGGTGAAATTGCCTCTTCTGCTTTTGGACAAAAGCTTTTTTATGCTCAGCTATGTTTAGATCGCTGCTGTTTCCTGAGGCTCTCTATTGTCTATTCTGCCTCCATCCCTTTAAAGTAGAGGCTGAGTGTCCATGTGCCTATTTCTGTTCTCCCTTATGTGTGCTCTGTACGCACCAGATAGCAGCAACACAAGCAGATGTTTAAAAGTCAGTCAGCAGTCTTTCACTTACCTCTATTTGTGTGTGTGAGTGTGTGAGTGTGTGCTCTGAGCAGAATGCAGTGTGGGTGTTAGAGAAGTAATAAGTTGGCCCATAAACCCCATGTTGCCCGCCTCTGTGTATTTGTGTCTCCGTCTGGCTTACAACAATTCAATCTCTTCCTGCTTCTTGGTCTTTTTTTGGTGTTTTTGCAACCTCACATTCGGAGAAACCATATGTGCCCAGCAGCCTTCTTTTTAGAACAGCCAGGCTAAAATATTGGTGCCAAACTAACCTACACTGGCCATTGCCATTTTAAGTCTTCCCTCCTCCTTTTTTCTCCTGCTGTCATTTTCTCAAAACTTGAGTGATTACCACAGCAACCGAAGTAATTCATTTTCATTTAACCCAGGTCCTTACTGTGCCCAGCTTAATGGCCCTACTCGTTTAAGAACCATATATCCCAGTGCTGGTTATTAGCGCAGCACAGAAAAGCAGCTTAGAGGAGCTTGTTGAAGGTCAGCATGGGTCAAGCTGTTGCTTTGGCCCAGAAGAAAGTGGTTAAAACATATAAAGGAGACACACACACACACACACACACACACACACACAGATGAATGGTTTCCTACTAGTTGTATCTTTTACAGTAGGGAGGCCTGTGGATCCATATTCAGAGATAACTTTATCAAACATCCCTTGGGGCTAAAATTAGCTTCATTAGCTCCTGTAGCTGATGAATTCTGCTAGCAACAGCTGTCATTTCACCGGGCCAAAATTTGAAGGCTGTTCTGGTTACTTTTGAATGAAATCAAATACCAATTGATTAAAAAATGACTCAATGATGCATTTATGTGACATGATGCTTTGACATATAAAAAGTACCACATGACGCAGAAACGGCAGGTGTGTTGATGCATTTTCCTTAAAAGAGTCTATTTACATATGAAAGAGCCATACCTGGGATCCAAATTCTATTTTTTTAACTTAACAACCATTTTTCCATATCCATAGCTTGATCAAATGTCCGCCTCTCATGTCATTCCTCCCACACCCGTTCAGGGATCCTCTATCCTTCCTTCAGAGGTGAATGGAACCGTGGCAGGATTTTCTTTGTTTTTTATTGCAGAGGAATAGAATAGTCATTATGTGGAGTGTTACAGATGAAAGCCATCTTCCAATCTCCCTCAGGTCCATTCAGATGCAGAGAGGCTTTCTCCCTCATAGCACAGAAGAGAACGTCTTCATATTTCTCCAGCAATCAACCCACTCTGCAATTCAGATGGAGGATAAAGTTTGTAACGCAGCAACATGTAGAATTATATTGGAAATACAAATCAACGACACCTCTCTCCCGCAATAAGCCTCCAAAGAAACACCAATTTCTGTGTCTGCTGGCTTTGAACAGGCTGCTCGGACCAGATGGGCTCGTAATCTGTTTCCAATTTCTATCATTCCCATCATTGGTTCCAAATGGTTTTTCCTCCCTGCACCTTCTCTCTGAAATCTGTTGGAATAGCACCTACATGCATATGAAAACATACCCAAGGCATATTGTACATTCCAGACACTCAAAATGAGGCACATTATGCTTTTGTTGAAAGTATCACTGCACTGTTGCAACATTATTAGACTCCTTTTCTCCCCCCATTTGCGGACCTTTTGTTTGGATTTCCCACCGTGTTTTGACGAGAATTTTCTTAGTTTGTGATTCTCCGTCGGTCCCCGGCCTGCTGTTAGTGTGCTGTGTCCACATCATTAGCTTCAGCGGTATGGGGCTGATGGAATGAGACACAAAGGAAAGAGGGTTAATGCTGAACAGACCTAAATGAAGTAAGTAATACTACTTTCCTACACTTTCATTTGCTCCCTGTAGCATACATTTGGTTTAATGGTAGCCTACTGAGGGTAATACATGGCAGAGCATGGGATTATTTTACCATGTAGATTAAGTTAAAATACACTTACTCTTTAAGGTTTCCTTAATACAACATAAACTTACTTACTTTTCAAAATTAAAATCAAAAAGATGTATTTTATTGATGTGGTGGCCCTAATTTACAGAGTATCCAGCAAATATGTATTTTTTATATTTACATGGCTCAAAACCATCAAATATGTAAAATAATGATGACGTTTTTTCAGCGAACTGTTTAAAAAAATGGACCAAAAATGTGGAACTACAGTTTGCGCTTCATGAGGTTACGCCAGTCAGTGAGTAATGGAGTCACAGCTCAGCTGACTCGTGTTGTCAGCATCACACCTCTATTGTACAAGCCCCAATGGGCCCATTTTCTCCCTCCTCTCGTACGCGGGTCACAAGTTCATATTTTGTAGGGGTCGTCCTGAGATACCAGCCCCAGGAGGCTCCTTGTTTTCAGTCGAATCTCAAACGGGGGTCTCAGGCGGCCTTTGCAGCTACATTCACGATGCTTTACTTATTGTTGCTCTGGGATTCAACTGTCCAAAATGTCAACTCTGCAAGAGTCCAGAAAAACCCGCCTTGATCTTATGTTGACCTTATCTTAACCATAAAGCATTTGTCATTTTGAAGGGGCTTCACAGTCATAAAAAGTAGAGTAAAAAACACCAACGGTCAAGGTTTTTACATGAGCATCTTACACTCACATTGACCTTAAACTTAAACCCAAACGGATAATGTCCAGACTAGCCTAACAGCCTGTACGGTTATGGATAGGAAAATGGATTCTGTCCTTGTCTATTCTAACGTTAGCTCTATAGTAATATAGTAACCCAGTGTTAATGTGTAGGTCAAGGCATGTAATATGTGTAAAACTGGTTTTCTGGGGTTACAGGATGTGTTTATAGGATGCGAAATGTTTTGGGCTAATGTTAGCATGCTTGCTAGATAGCTACAGCTGCTACAATCAGCTAGCTACCAAATGGATGGTAGGTGTATACAAAGGAGAAACCTGATTTTGTATACTTCCATTAAAGTTGAAGATACATTGTTTAATAAACACTTAATCACTTCGAGTACTTCCTTATGTAACCATTCAATTATTTGTCCAATCCGTCTGAAGTAACGGTTTTTCTCCTACAATTGTGTTCTTGTAATGATTGAAAATTCCCTTAGACAACATGATAGGCTAAAACTTTCCATCCCCTACTGAAATGTTGTTATGAAACACGTATGCTGGGTAACATTTCAAGTCTACACACTGTCAGGGGTGGACACTGCGGAGAAGGTCATGACTGTGTGAGCTGCAGGCTGCGGTCCCTGAAGACCTGTCGTCCGTGGCTTTACCCTCCGCTGTCCTCTGTCTCTCTGCAGGATTCTCATTAGTGAAGCAAACACATTATCCACGCTGACTTCCATATAGACAACAGGAAGGAGGGGATGGAGAGCAGGAAGTAATGATCCGCAGTGTCCAGGTAAAATTAGCTCCATTAATCACACCATTGATTCGTCAGCTGCAGATTGCAAGGCCTCTTCCCTGTCTCTTTCACAAAAGGCAAAAATGGGCTCTAGATCCATGGTCCACTTTCATAATATGTTTTGATTGTGGGGGAATAGTCTTTGCTGAAACGTCTTTGTTTATCCTGAGGCTCTTTGCTCGTGCTGTTTGTGTTTTCCAGTCTTTGGAGGAACAATCAATACCTGTCACCTTGCAGATTAAGAAGAATTAGGTTGGAAAACTTCCTCCATCTTATGCCCATTCAAAGAGACTCAACAGCGATTTCCCAGAAAACTTTTTAAATCTCACTTTCTGCATCACCACCTGTGTCCTTTCTCCCTTCCACCTCCGATAGATTTTCTCTCGGCTTCCTGACCCACACATTATGAACTGTTTTCATTTTATTCCAGAGCGGGAGCGAAAGAGCTTTCTCTGTGATTGATATCAGCCTTTCAGAAAGATGTATGAGATTTCAAAATGGAGAGGCCATTACTATGCATCAACCACCAAATACCTGGAAACGTCAAAGAAACCCTGTTGTTATTTTCCACACCTATGACAGATTTCTACCTCTTCAATAAATACAATGGCAGAAATGAAGGTCTGTTTCATTTTAAAGCGCAATTTTCTTTCTCCAACTTCTATGATATGTTATTCTTTTAACAGCTTGTGCAATGCCTTCAATCAGAAAAGCCTTCAAATAAAGCCCTCTTTATCTGCATATCTGAGTTTCTTTTGGGTTATGCACATTGTCGTTGGTAATTTATAGTCCATAACCTGGAGGGCTTGTATTAGAATTCTGCACAACATGCCCCCGCTTAACACGGAACCATGAAACAAGTGCACCCACAGTTCTACTGTTCATTGTTGAGTTTATTTCCTTCTCACCCACAGTTAGAAATAAAACAGCTAAAAACAGATCTCCCCCACACACTACTCCTCTGCCTGTATGGGTCTTTGAAGCAACATTTGTGAAAATCAGACACACAAACTTACTATTGAGGTTTGGTGGAAACGAAGAGAAGAAGGCCATGAGGTATGTCAGTTTTTCAAAGGCAGAAGTATTTGACCCAACATTAAAAAAAAGAACTTCATGCCTGGTTAATGCCCATGTCTTTCAAAAGAAACATACCCCAGTTTGTAACACAAGCTTCCAATTTAAATTGTAATGTTTAAACCAATGTTTGTTTCATGTTTGAATGTTCAAAGTCATAATGAGTAGACTGAACTGTGTAAAGTTAAAGGTGCATTGCACATTTAAAAAGGAAGCGGATACATGAGCGTGAGAACATCAGAAGAGCATAAATATCATTTTACTGATTGAACAGCTTCTTGTGACAGTGATAACATTTTATCAGCAGGGGACATACACTCTTTTTATGTTGAACTATACCATTTCTGAGGACCTCAGCAAAGAATCTGCTATATCAACACACTCCAGACATTTTTTTCCTCGTTGGTGATTATTTTCAGCGAGTGGAAACTCAGGCTCAGGAAGTGTTATGCATTTCAAACAGTCCAGAGAGGCCGGCTGCACGGCTACCCCGCTGGCACTCCGTCTTATTTGCTTTCCCTTTACTCTGTCTCAAACCTCGATGTGTAGATAATATGACAGGTCTGACTATTTTGGTACTGTAGCCATGGTGGACCCCCTGTTTCTGTCTGTGCTCAGCAGAATTTCAAATTTCAGGCAATTAGGTTAACATCTATAGGACGTTATTAGACTCTAACACATCTATATCTTTGCTGTAAAATCTAACATTTGAGTCCTATAGGAAGGCTTCGACATGGATTAGGTCTACAAGGGATATGTAAAGCAAGGAAATGGGGGTTAAAGTAGGATGACAGCAGGCTGTGGGAGACAAACGACTGTGGGAAAGAGCGGGTTGCATAAAGCAGTGGATGTGATGTAAATGTCTGTGGCCTTGTAACTCAAAGTGCATGTTATGTATGCTTTTCTTTGTGATCACAGAAGAATAGAATAAAGGCACTGAAGGGTATAGCTGCATGGTGTTCTACTTACAGGATGTATGGTCAGTGGCCTGCACAGCCTTAAGTGTGTTTCTGTGTATATGCCATGTGGGTATGAATCTGTGTGCATGGATGTGCTTTCAGTATGACTCATGGGCATCCTGGTGTGTGTGTGTGTGTGTGTGTGTGTGTGTGTGTGTGTGTGTGTGTGTGTGTGTGTGTGTGTGTGTGTGTGTGTGTGTGTGTGTGTGTGTGTGTGTGTGTATCTGTGTTTTGTTCAGCTTCAGCTGCTGGGTCACACAGCTTACTAAAGGCCTTCGGGGTGTTCATAAGATATATGGCCCAACGTCTCCATCAGGTCAATTTACAGACAGCAGATCACATGTTTTGTCAACAGACACTTGGAAGGTTACATGTTGTGTGAAATATGGGAAAAGAAGATTTACGATGGATGTTTGTAACTGGACGCCATTGTAGTCTTTTGAGCAGTAAAGACAATGTACTGGTGCAAGAAATCTTAAGTGTGATAGCAATACGACACTGTTGAAATATTTTGTTGCAAGAAAAAGTCCCACAGAAAAAATGTCTCTGGAGGAAATGTATTAGCATCCAAATGTATATTTATTATATCTATTGACACTATACGGGGTTTCTTTATTGTTCCAGTTATGAACGGTGGCGCTTATTTAAATACTTTATAGGCTACTACTGGGTGGCTTGAGAATTTCCCATTGGGGATCAGCCTTTAACTAAGCTGATGTGTAGTAACTAGTAACTAAAGTTATCTGATAAAAGTAGTAAACAACAATTTACAATATTCCCTCCGAAATTACGTGGAATTGAAGTACAACATATGGTAAAATGAAAATACTCAGGTAAGTTCAAGCTCCTCAGACTTTTACTTAAATAGAGTAGACTTAGGGAAATTTAGGCCCACTTTCACCACTCTATATACCAGCTCATTTGAACAACTATAAGAATCAATGGTGCTTTACGTAACACTTAAGTACAACCAAAATAATACAGGTACATTATGAGATTTACTTCAGGTGCTTAAGTGAGCTGCCACCCTGTCACGTGACCTGCTGGCCCTATGGTGACGTGATTGAACACACCCCTTTACATGCGCGGTGTCTTTGAAGTGTACGCCTGCAGCTGCACTGCTCACCTGCACTGCTCACCTGCAGACTGTTTACAGTAATGACAGTACATCATAAAGCACCCTGTAAACTAACCTGCATGCTAAAAGTGCAATAAGTCGCTTCAGAAGGTGTTTTCTTGAGGATATAACGTCTTCACCGTTTCCTCGACTTCTCTGAATTGTTTTTAGGAAGCTGAGCTGAAAGTTGAAGATGGACATTTGCAGTTTTACCCACTGTTGAGGAGATTCTCCACTGGGATGCCAGGACCACTGCTTCCCTTCAACAAGGTAAGTCCTTGCTGCCTGAGTTTGTTGACGCTACTGTCATGTTATTGTTGTACACATAACATGTTGGTGTCATTTTATTCTCTTTGCTTATTAATAACAGTTTTTAAATTCTGTTTGTTAATGTCTTTCATTTTTGTGAAGCACTTTTTGAATTGTGTTGAAAGGTGCTATAATACACTTGCCGCCCCTTGCAGTGTTTGTGAGGGCGGTGTCATGGCGTTAGCTGCTAATGCTATGCTAGCTAGCTGTAGCCTGTAGCTATGGGCAGCATTAGCATTGGTGTGCTGGTAGTGAGCCTGTTGTTGTGGCTGTTGTTATCATTTCTATATGATGCTTTTACGTTTGTTTTTCACAGTATTTATTGTGGTTGTGTTGTTTTTGTTTTTGCAGAGGGAATATACATTGGATAAAGGAAAGTACATAGTCTTGCACTTTGCCAATTCCTTAAGTTTCCCTGAAATGCTGGCTCAATGGAGAAGTCAGTTGGCGTTTGTCCCTTTCAAAATAGGACACACTTTCTCCTCATACGTTATATTCACTTTATGGGTGTGTGTGTATATGTCAGGTTCCTGAGATTTGTCATATTAACTTTATTAAACTTCTCATCTCCTTTATGTTGAAAGGGGCTTTATAAATACACTTGCCTGCCTTACATTGGTTTTGCACTGTTGAGACACTCATTCAATCCCAACTCAATCTAGTTTTTATTTAAGCCTTCTGCTACCTATCTGACTGAAATGTAGGCTTAGCTTTATCCATTTAAATGCAGATGCTCAGCTGGAGGGGAAGCATGTTTACCAGGAAATGATGATTGATAGCTCTATCAATCCCACTAATCATTCCACTTATGGGAACTCTAAAAATAATCATCATGTGAAAACAGTCATTTCTTTATCAGTTTGAGCAGAAATAGTTCAAATAACTCGGAAAAATGGTACAAATGCAGAGTTTCTCAGAACCAACTGCAAACAAAAGAATTCAAATAGTTCTGAAGGCAGTATCTTTCTGGGAAGCGGGCAATTGGGTTTAGATGTATGTTTTTTATCATTCATAATATTGTAGTTTTTGTTTTCGGGAATTTTGGAAAACTGTTGTAATTTATAATTTCTACGTCCTTGACCCACATTCCCTCTCCCCGGACTCTCTTAAAGTATTTATAATAGATGCAAATGACCAGCTATTTTACTCTTATGTTAAATGTTGCATTTTTGCATCCTGCATTGCATTCTGAAGTAGATTTGGAGTAGCGTTTGGTCATACTGATGCCTGCAGCTTTATACATTATTTAATGTGTGGGCTTGTAGCCTGGAGAATGAGCTGTGTGAAAAAGCACATGTGATTTTGCTGCAGATGAAATATGCATGGATCATGAGGGTAGTTACCGAGGATCTTCGCATTGATTGCTCTCGTTAACCATACTCGTTAAAGCTTGTTAAAAGAGCCTCAACGTGACGCTCTCAACAGTAATATACATGCTTCAAATATGAACTTTCCTGCCTTTTCAAACTCTCTACTTATGGACCACTTGGCATGACTTTATGATTTGATTTAGGGCTTCATAATGGAATTTTCATTATTAATGATTCAGTGGCAGGCATGATAAAACCGTGGCAGTTCGCCACAGATGGCTCTTTGTAGCGGAAACATTAAAGTACCACAAAATGGTCATTCATTGAGCCTCCAGTGTAAGCTGGCAGCAACTCAGGGTTGTCACCTGTACAATGAGGACACCGAAAGATGTCTATTTACAGTACAAACCAGTGCTGTGGAAATCTGCTGCCCAGCAGACGGTGTGTATTTATAGTACCGTAAGCGCCTGTGTTAGTGTTGAGTAGCCGTACCTCTCTGACAGAGTTACTTAGCAAACCCCTGTGGGCTCCGACTATCTATCCCTTTTACAAGGAAGTCATTATAGAAGTGGATTATACACGACAGCAGAATCTCATTTCCAAACCTCTCAGGGATGCACCGTCTGAAACGTTGGGATTAAAATTCTTGGGGCAAAGCTTATTCCAAATATGAAACATACATCTGCACTCAATGTAAGATGTATTTCTCAGTGGACACACTCGACTGTATTAATTCGCCGTGGACATAACAAAACATAGACTTACTTCTTGTTTAATAACTGATGGCATCTCAAAGATTTGTATCAGATTTTAATCTCCCTGCTAATGCCACTGCACACAAACGCCTTGACCTCCCGAGTTCAGTATTAAACGGTCTCGTCTGCGAGGGTATTAGAGCTATTTGATGCTAAGAAAGTGAATTACAAACAGTGTATTCAAATAAAGTTCTCAAAGTATTAAGATGATATTTTGTTCAAATCATAGCTCGGATATAGACACACTTTAATAGCATTCATTTATGTTTGAAGATGTTTTGATGACCTCATTTTGGAGTGGACCCAGTGTATTGTGAAAGGATTTTCAGAAATGTTGTAGGTCTTGACCAAAACTGGAGAAATGAAGGTGACTGCAGATTCTAATCCAGCTGAGGACAAACAAAGGATTGGATCAGTCTGAATTAAATTACCCTATTGATTAGTTTATCAACGCAGCTTTTTTCAGGAACAACAGGTGCAAATCATTTTGTTTCCAAAGCTATTGATCCATGAACACATCCAAAAGAGCATGTAATCCATCCCTGAATTTTCTAGTTTCACTGGAAGCTGCCACAAAGATATCATATCCCAGTAAGGGACACGTGACAACAAAGGCAATATATGGGACATTTTCGCCTTTTTGAACCCGTGAAAGCAACATGCACATGTCCACACACCTCAGCCCTCTCCCCTGTCTCTGTTAAAGCAGGATTTCTGATGTTTGATGCTATAGTGGCCTCCCTGATGCATGACCTTAGACCCCTTCTCAGGTGGTCAGAGATGTTTTGTCAGCTGCTGTTTGAAAGGTCAAGAAGGAACCTTCAAGCTTGAATACGAACATGAAGTATCGGCATTTTCTTTGTAAGTCAAAGCACATAGAACATATGAATAAAGGGCATCTAACGGCACATTGCAGGGTCATTTAGCTTGCCCTGTGACCATGGCTTGTAGCTTTAATAATGGAGCTGTAGCTTCACTGTTTCCTTTTCCTTTGCGATATCGTTGCGCATCCTCCTAAAGAAATCGCCTTCATCCGAATCAGGTCATTCTTTAATTCGAGTGCTCTGAGTGGTACCAAAAAGTCCCCGTCCCTCTCTTATTGCCTTCATGAAAATGACTTGTATAAAAGAGGCTAATTAAAATTGTACTAATTCTAACACTGAGTATGGATCTTATCTCTGATGATCTGTGCATTGCGTCAAAAGCAATTAAGGAAACTGGATGGGCTAAGTTGGCTTTTGTTCCCCAGTCAGTTTAATTAGTGTGATGAATTGTGTAGGAACCTGGATCTAAATGCCATTCAGTCCAGAACTCATCGGAGGGAGCGTGTTTTGTGACGCTTTGTCTTTGACTATTTGGAAAATGGTTCTTGTGTAATAATTTGCAGAGGCACACTCTTTTTCACGTCTTGCATGCTGTGATTGAACGTGGGCTGTCTTGTCCATTCTTTTCACTATAAATCCTCAAATCATTTTGTAATATTCTAAACTTAGAGAATGTATTTCCTGTTTGTCAGGCGTTTACCTCTGAATGGAGTACATTTCCTCCCACTGTGTGTGTGTGTGTGTGTGTGTGTGTGTGTGTGTGTGTGTGTGTGTGTGTGTGTGTGTGTGTGTGTGTGTGTGTGTGTGTGTGTGTGTGTGTGTGTGTGTGTGTGTGTGTGTGTGTGTGTGTGTGTGTGTGTGTGTGTGTGTGTGTGTGTGTGTGTGTGTGTGTGGAAATATTGATCCATTTCCAACTATTGGAGTAGTTTCCATATGATACCGGTTGTGCTCCAGTGTAATGGGTTCTAAGGGAATCCTCTCAACGGCTTCATGTTTCAGAGATTCCTCTCCGTGATAGCTGACCTTACATCCAGCGTGAGCAACCTTAATGTGAACACGGTGATCCCCGTGAGTGGCGCACTGTTGTACAGTAACGGGGCACTATGTTAAGTACAGTATGTTCCTTAATGTTTGACAATATGTAGTAGAACATGTGTGCCTAAAATGTATCATGGAATATAGTCTAGGATTTTTTTTACCCCTCAGTCGATAAATGATAACTCACTTTAATCCAACTTGGTGCATCTTTTCATTATTATCTGAAGAAAAGTTGAGGGTTATTGATGAGTTTAAGTTGCATTATGATGCATACGTTTACTACAGAATAACTGGATTCACTTTCTCCAGTGTGAATAGCCAATATGTTGAGTTAGCTCCGCTGTAGATGTGAAGCACTCGTATTAAATGACGCAGTATGCTCCAACAGTGAACGTTTTAGCATACTTATGTTATGATATCTGACATGAACTCTTTTAGCTGCTCAAACTGAAAGCTTAAACAGACACATGGAGTTGTTAGTTATTCTATACATTTATTGCTGCTGGCATTTCACTCATTATTTATTGAGGCAGATATTCATAACAGAGGCTCAGGAGGTGATAGCAAGATAAACACTTGTGATCTTTCATACTGCTCCAAGGATTCCCCTCAGGTTTAGCAAGAGTGGCGATGTCATGTAGTACATTTACAAATGAGTCAGAAAGGATCTTCAGAATCCGTCCCATCACAGCCAGGGCCAGCCTGATAAATGATGCATGGTGATATCCAAACAGCTACTGAGAAAACGTGTGTAAGGTTTATTGCGATCACAAACGCATGCAAATATGGCTGCAGTGCTGGGGATGATTTATGATCTGGACTTCTGCTGTTTATGAAAACTTAAATGTACTCTCACCCACATAAATATATACAATGATAGATAGATGGCATCCTGTGGCCAACCCGCCCCATTAGAGCTTCATGCTATCCTCCTCTCCTCAGCCCACCAAACCTCAACCAGGGGTCAACAACAATCTAAATTTCAATTAGGGTGGAAAACGCCGCTGATAGAGAGCGAATGAATGTTGATGTCTCTTCGTCTGAGGGTTCAGGTTTCAGCGGCTGCTTGGGAAAAAAAGCATTTGGGGCAATTATTTCATTATCTCAAATCCGCTCACAGCGGGCGGGGGTCACAGCCCCGGCTGAGATTAGGCGGAACCACAATTATTATTACAATTAGAGAGCAGACAGCCCCAGCAGAAGTGTTTTGCCCTGGGAAAAACTGAATGTCAACTTAAGACCGTTATTAGAAAGCTGAAGGTGAAGAGAAGATTAAGAATGCGGAAAGGGACGGGGAAGGTTTTGAATATGTGTTTTATTTGTTTGTTTTCCATGGTTTTCACAGGCTGCAGCATCAAGACATGTGTGCTTCATTACAAAGCCTGAAGTGTAATAGAGGGAACAAAAGCAACGTGAAGCCGCTTGGCATTTAAAGTTAAACCGTGTAGAAACTAAACGTAACCTGCTGCTTTAAAGAAGGATCTGAGGACAAATGAACTGAGAGTAGAAGCTTTTACACATTGATAATGTTTATGTCAACCTGTCAGGGTTCATTGGGTTGAAAAGGTGACCTGAACTGTCTTTGAAATGACCCCGTCCGGCTTGTATTCATTGACTAATTGGAAACCAATAAGACAGGACATTTGATGCAAAGATTGAGAGGTACACCCTGGATGCTGGAGGAGGCGAGAGGAGAAACTGAAATATGTGTACTTCCCACTGACCTTCTGCTTGGTTTTGTCCCATTTAATCTTGGTTGCTACACCTTCAAGCTGTGAAATGTTCTGGTGTTGTTGGGCACTGTTTAAAATACATCTGAAAAAGTGGTTGCTTCATTTTTGTACAGAAGCAGACCGAAAGTGTATTCTTATTTGTAGTTGTCGACCATTGATTTTGCTTCTGTTGCTAGACTGTAACAGATGTAGCTAGTTTCCAACTCACTTTTAAAAAAAGTTTAAAATCTATCTCTATCTAGGGCCTTCTACCGGTTCAAAAGCCAAAATAAAACTACAAACTAAAGTAGACATAGTCATCTTTTTTTATTTCAAACTGACAGAACACATGCACCATGTGACCTATCTGTGATAGTAGTTTATCGCCATATGACTAAGCCCTTATTTGAAATATGTGACCAATCAGTAACATCTGTAGGATATGCCTTTTCTTCTGCAATGAAATTAGCTTGTGTTATTATATTATTATATTAGGGCTTTCCTACACACACACACACACACACACACATTCACACACTTTCAGAAATGTGTATGAGTTGTACTTAGCAGCGCAGCGACGATGCTATTACTAGCATAAACAAGAGGGTTTTTAGGGAGAGGATGATAATTGGAGATCTGAAGAGGTCGTCTTCCTCTCTAATTGACTCCAGCTTAGAAGAGGACCCCAGATGACAGTTTCCCGGCGCGTTCCTACCGATGGATGATATTAATGTCGCGGTGAGGTAGCAGAAATGGCATTCGGAGACGTCAGTGTAACTAGTTTTTGATTTGTTTCACGGCAGGGGAGAAAATGGAATGAGGTCCCCAGTTCCGGTGTGTATGTGTTTCCTGCATAATAACCATAATCATAGTCATAACATTAGTGTCAAGGCGTGATAATGTTAGGAGCCGCGGCGTTAGCAGGAGCTAATGGAGCATAATGAGTGTGGGTCTGTGTTCTGGGAGGTGGGCTTGGTCTTGTGTATTGGAGAGTGCTTTTGCAAAGGAACAGGAAGCTGAATACACAACAGATACAACATGCAGCTTTTACAATGAAACCGTCATGCTAGGAGGCCATGTACCTCTTCATTTCTTCATTTCTTCAGAAGGCACTGTTCCCTAGAGGAATTTGTTTGCTTAGATTAGATGTCGTAATTAATTATATTATTACAGACCAATTCATCTTAATTACGACTGAATTGTTCTTGGATACATCATGTTTTCTGTCCTCCGAATGTAGAACGTATAACTATCCAGCGTTATCAATTAGTTTCATTTTATAAAGGCATGCCATTTCTTGATTAATGTCAAAGTACTTAACAATTTACCATTATCCTCCAGGCGACGCAGCATTACCCCAAACAATGATCTCATTCAGAAACATTTCTGTACGTTTTGTTCGCTCAGTTATTCCAAATGTTTGAGTTTTCTTACTTTGCAAGTCATTCCTTTTCCTCCCTCTCTTCCTTTCCCTCTTAATTAGCAGTCAAAGCCGTCAGCAGTGATCTCACATCATGGAGTCACCCAGTGTTGCTTGCTGCAGGAAATCAGTGCTGAAATAATCAAGCTCAATGGAGGTGGATGCAGCCGGTGGGCGGGCGAGCTGCTCCTGATTAGCTGTCTGTCTGACTCGACCCTCAGTGGAAGGACTCATTATCAGACTTCAGTAATATTCAGAAATGACTCATCTCTTTGTTGATAGAAGGAGGAATCTTGAGCAAATTGCAGCATCAGATAAGATCAATCTTAAATGAGACAAGGCGTAACGCACTCCTTTACAAACATACATCGACAGTAAGATGGGAGTGGATTGTTGACCATGGAAAGGTCTGCTATTGGTGTCAGTGTGAACCGCCCAGTTGGTCTGTTTAGTTGTTTTCAGCACCAGTTGTTGTTTCTTTAGCAAAGGTAAAAAACAAGTTCTTGGCCTTTTTACTGAAGTGTAAAATGTAGTTGAATATGTCTATGGTTCTTTAACACCCATAGATGCCTCTCTGCTTTTAGAGACATCAGTTTAGTTTGCGTTGAGGGCTGGTAATGCCATCCATCACTGTTATCACAGCCTCATCTGTCATCTGACTCAGCTAAATGTCACCGCCGACATGTGTCAGTGCTTTGGAACATGATAGACGCATGTACTGGAGAGTGGGTTAGGTGGTGAGTGGGTTACAGCGGAACTTGTCCCTACATTAAAGCAGTTCTAGTGCAACAGTAATCAGCTATGTTTGTCTGAACAAAGGGTTGAAGTGCAGCTCCAATTAAAGAGCTGTGGCATACTCAGCACTTTGCAGCTTCTACCATTGCTTGTGAGAATTGCTGTTTTAGCAGTTTTTCAGTGTCCATTATACTACAACAGGCTGCATAAGGAGTCGTCTGTTTAGGCTACATGTAGGGATGCATCAATTGTGACGTAATGTAAAAAGGGATTATTTGGCGGAATTTATTTTTGTATATTTTCTTTTTCTTGCAAAAAAATTGTACCGCTCCAAAAGCTTTCTGAGCCTTCTATACAGCTACTAACTCTACGAGAATAGTTGTTACTGTTTGGAGCCGCGTGCCAATTTGCAGAAGGTGGCCAAAGTCAACAGAAATTTCATCAATAATGTTTCAATAGCAATTGAAATGGTTTGTCAAGGTCATTGTAGAGTTTTTATATGGCAGTAACTGGCCATTAGGGCCGTTTTATATAATGCCAAACCACAAATGGTCTGGCACTGTTCTGGCATTTTATTATACACTAATATTACTCTGCTGGCTTTGAACCAGTCAGGCAGTAACTGCACTGCTCTTGACGCTGTAACCACTCCCCATTGCTCTTTGCTAAAGGTATTTATGTAATGTTGTGTGTGTGACAGAAAGAAATAGGCCGACGAATGCTTTATATCTGTGAATTAAAAGGTTATCTTGGTAAACAACATACCACTCTAATGATCTCAAAGTTAATAAATCGCCCGTTTGTTTATTAACTTTTGAGATAGCAGCATGCCTGGCTCCCTATGGTGCCTAACTGCTAATTATTTATGAGTCGCAGCTATATGGATGTGAAGTGCTAATGAGATGGCACCCCCTGCTTCGGCCCCCCTCCCATCAGCAGCAGCACAAGGCTAGTTTAAAAGCGTGCCATCGGCCGACACGTGCCACAGCTCCACTCAGCTGCCGGTGAGGCTCCGGACTTTGACTACACGTGACTGTGAAATGGATTCCATTTTTTTCCCTCAGTGTCTGATAATAAATTCAGCAGGGTAATGATAGGTGTCTGAGCTGCCTGTAGTCAGAGAACATGGCTGTTTATCTCTAATGCCCAGCAGTTTGCCCATTTCAGTGCACACACAGCTCAGCATACACCAATATAACCCTTCTTTTACACATCTCGCCACCCTATTACTCTGCTCAACATCACTCCATCCTTGCAAATATCTCCTGCCTTCAGTAATCCTTCCTCCACACCTTCCTTTCCCTCGCTCTACCCCTCTCCCTTTCTTTCTCCAAATGCTGCCATCAGTCCTTATTGAGGCCATTGCCCAGGCTCATCACGCAAAGTGCCACTGGCTGCAGCTGAATGCATCTCTGTGGGCCAGCAGTGAGAGCCAGAGGGGACAGGCCGGAGGACACATCTGCCATGACAGTAATGCACTGACTCAGCGCTCGGTGCCGAACACTGTGGCCTGAACTGGCCTCTGAAGGGTCTGGACACAAACATACATGCACACACATGAAGTCAGCAGACACAGAAGACATGTGCATAAACAATGGATGTTAGTTTGGTTAGAAATTCCGAAATGTTGAGGATACAGATGCGACAAATATATACAGAGTGCGTCAGCTGTGAGGTGGGACAACCCCGGTCCCTCCGCTGTCTCTTCTTCATGTTCACATAGAAATCCAGATGACAGCCCATTCTCCAGCGAGCATCTGGAATACAAAAACACATCGACCCTCTGGTCACCGGTTCTCTGCCAAGATAAAATGTGCTTCCTTCCAACGGCGTCTTGTGTCTGCCTCCTTCTTCCTGAGCTTTTACTCTCCCATCATTGTAAATTGCCTCCTTTGTAAAAATATACAGTGTGAGGGATTCAAACACCCACACTTTTTGTGGGGATGCTGGGGGTGCTGCAGCTGCCGTCCTTACATTGATTAATGACAAAAAGAGAGGTTGAGGTACTTCTGTCTTTGTTTGTGCCGGCATCAATTGTCCCCCTGAGCAGAACAGTGATGATGTCTTTAATGGCCCAATCTCCATCAAGTTCATGAGCAAAACAGGCACAGGCATGTGTGCCGACACGCACACGCTCACAATTACTGTCTCGCCCATATGCTTCAATTCCCACGTCCCCCCTTTCCTTCCTCCTCCTCCCCCTCAACTGGCCTTGATACCGCAGCTCATCTGTGCTGCACCCTCGCGTCGCTTTCTTCTTGTCCACTTTTGTTCCACGCCATTATTTGATGCCAAGGCCGCCCTAATGAATGCTTCTCCGGTCGTACATCCTACTTCCAGAGAGAGAGGGGGAGAGAGAGAGAGAGAACTTCCTGCTACATGACAATGTTAATGCTAAAATGGTATAACGTATATCTTTTTATAAAGTACAATTTCACTTTCATTTAGCTGTATGCATTTGGAAGAAAATAGACAACTATATCCAAAATCGGTCACCAGATGTTGTCTCCCAGAACTGACAGAATGCTTCTGATCTCAGTCAGCAGCAGCTGCTAGCATGTGAAAGCTACATGCTAACAGAAAAGGTGCTTTCATTACATGTAGATAATGCAAGTGTCTATACAGTTCTTCAAAAATTACGGGTTGGGTCGAATCAAGTGTAATTGAACCTCGGATAAAGATTAAGGTGGTTACTTTTTGCAGTGCAATAGAATAATAGAGAGGAGCAGGAAGTGGAAGAAGCTGACCTCACTTGAAGCCAACAGACAGTGAAGAGTCATCTGTGTTTGTGTGCTTGGCAGCAGGACCACCTTGTGTACACACCGCCATGGAGGCCTAATAATATTTTCCAAAGGAGATGAATGTTTTTCTCTTTTTTGTAGTTGCTCACATGGACCTGAAACCTCTTTGCTGAGCTAAGGGAACAGATGGGATGTGTGTTGTTAACGCTGGCTCCGACAGCAGGTCTTGCGCTGAGTTCCCAGACTTACTTGAAGGAAAGTGTATCAGCTAGTTGGCCTCACTGGATTGTTTGGGAGAATGTGTGGTGAACTGATCAAAAAAGCCAAATATCTTTATAGTGTAGAGTGGATCACCGGGTTAATCTAAAAAATAAAATAATTCTGCAGTAGAACACTCCAGAGAACATGAGCAAAGCATTCAATGGAGATCCAGCTGTTTGTTTAAAATAATCTCCAATTCTATGATTCATCAAATTGCCTTTTTACTTTGCTCCAAAGGATTTCAAAGTTATGACTGTGGAAACATCAGAATTTGTTTAATGTGCGGTCTGATACTGTCTAACTACATTTTTCTAAATATCTATTTATTCATTTTTTAAACGTGAGAGAGTAAATGAAATGCATGATACCATTAAACAGATGCTGTGTAATTCAAAAACAACTATCAAATGCATCTCTGCATTCTGACCCTTTAACAGACGTTCGTCCACTTGCAGCCATCTAATGTGTTTTTCACTCATCATTACTATGATTGGTAATCATTTGTTTAAAAAAACCTGCTACACAATATAACGTCACCGGGACATTCAGACGTTTTCAGCCAGTCAATATTTTCTGACAAGAAAAGTAACTGCTGGGACTGAGGCACAAACTTAAAGCACAAACACCAGCGCTCTGTCGTCGCAGCAGAATCAACAGGATGAGATTGTTGCGCCCTCAGGCATTTTGCCCATAATGCATTGGCTGCAGAGGCCTGGTTACCTTTACCCAGCTCTGTATTGAGTCACTGGTTGCTGGCTAGTGGGGAACAAGGGAACTCAGAGAAACGTGATTGAATATCAGTGGAATATAATGAGACCCATTGATCTCTATTCTGGATACAGAGGGGGAGCAGGCTGCAAAATGACCCCATTTAACTATAATGTGTAAAACCCCAGTCAGCGAATCACCATTCCACATACAAAGTCAGCATGTCAAACTGTCCTGCAAAGCTAATAGCTTGTGACTGACAGCAAGAGTTATTGTGAAGATGGAGAAGGCTGAAAGTAGAGTATGCTGCTTCTCAGCTTCATTGCTCTCATAAGGACTCCTTGCTGTTGGGTGGTAGAAAAGATATAGGAACATTATATTTACATTTTCGCAAACAACTAATGACTATATTGATTTCTGTCTTGGTTCAGTCGTCTTATTCAAACAGCATGTTGCTCTCATCACCCCCTGTAAATAGTGCACTAAAGTTAAGTTTACCCCAGAAACTATAATTTTCTCCTTTCATTTTGTTTTCATCTGGATCAGTGGTTTCCCCTTTTGGTTTAGCCAGGCATGCTCTCAGCTCCCTGCCTTTCCACATAAAGTAGACGTGGCGTTGGTTTTACAGCAGCAAAATAAAGACGGGAACCAAACCTATCAACAAGCAAACAACTCATAAACGGTCCTCACATTTAGTTTGTTCTGAATTCAGATTGGTTTGGAAGTTTGCAGCAGGAAATGACAAAAACACATTCAAACCCATAAAGCCGTAACTATGGCTACACTGTTTATCATGGTTTTAGTGCCCAGAGTTAGCAGCTGATTGAGATGTATGCAGGGCCTTCAACACATGTATTTAATTTCTCTCATGAAAACATTACATGCTATTTTTCGAAAGGTGAAGATTGAAATTAAGCAAACGGAAAAATAAATTCCCTCTTGAAATTCCCAGGCTGAAAATGAAACTTCTCTCAACACGATTATTGTAGGAGCGTAAAAACAGGTGGCTGTGTGTGTTCTCAGGCACAGATCTGCTCGCTGTCTGTCAGACCCTCCCAGGCTGTCTGGCTCGCCCATAGGTCATGGTTGGCTGTCTTCAATGACACATCTGTCTCTCTCTGAAAGCCGGCCCTGCAGTCCAAAGAGCCAGCTCTGGTTACCTGAGGGGCCTCCCCCCGTACTCTGAGCCCATATCAAAGCAGGGAAGGGGGGCACGTTTCAGACGTCCAGAGGGAGGAGAGAGGGGAGCTGAGGAGAGACTGTTGTTGTTCTCTTTACTTTGGATACATCCCAAGAGTTATTAATCCAATTCTGTTGCTTTTGTCATTCGTAAAAGATATAGCCAAAGAAATAAAGGGTGAAAGGGAGAAGGGGCTGCCTTGCGTGTGGGCCAAAAGAAAATGACCTTCAATAAGATTATATAATAGCCTGAAATGATCAGGTGCTGACAGTCTGCTGTCATTAGTAAGCCATGATGAGGTGACATGAGGAAAGATTAGAAGGAATCACAGGAAGAGAAAGAGGCGGACGGTCAGCTTAAGGACATATCTCTTTTTGTGCTCTTTCTTCTTTGAGAATGGAATTTTGTTAGCTGCAATAAGATTGTGTCCTTGCTGGCATCCATTTGGTAATTTCAAGGGGCGCCATGACTCCACTTGCACTGTGATGTTTATATTGAATGAATTTGATAGTCAGTGTAATCGTGTAGTAGCCTCTTAGTCTCTTAACAATGTTATTAAAGCGTACTCGATATAAGGACCTCTTGAACATTATCTTTCTCCTGTTTTCTTTCATCCCTTTTGCTGTAGGAGCTCACATTGCTCAGTCCTTTTTTATCCTTTGTTTTTCTTGAAATAAAAGTATCATACACTTCGTTACCATCATGATCTAAAAAGGTTTCAGGGATTTAAGAGCAGCTTTTTGACTGCAGGTCATCTACCCTGAGTTTGAGGCTACCACCGTCTGACTGTGGAACCAGCTGTGAGCTTACACTTTGAGGATGAAGACATCCCAAGGGCAAAACAAACTCCTTCCCTGCAGCAACAAAACACTTCAGCAGATGGATCATTTACTGTGAAAGCAAAACACTTTTCTCCGGTCCTCATTTTGCTGCGCCTCTATCGCTCATATCTCCTACATTGCTTTTCTCCTCCACATGCTCTTTCTCATTTCCTCTAATTTAGTCTCAGGTCTTTTTCGCCATCTCTTTACCTCCTTTTCCATCCTTCCTTCCTCCCTGCTGCTCCATCTGCTGGGATTGTCACAGGAGGGTCATCAGAAAATGCTAGATGCCTTCTATTATAAAAATGCGTTTCAGAACAATTGGCTTTCAAGGCAACCATGCAAGACGAGGCTGAGTCGGACATCGTTGGACTCTTTGTAATATTTCTGCCAGAACACCAGCTGGTATCATTTAATTGCCTATTCTCTTCTGAGATGCACCTCCATCCCCAAAGCTGAGAGGGCTCTTTACTTTGTGTATGGGTGGGCAACAAAGACTCAAGCCTAGAAGGATTCCGTACAGTGTGCTTTTGAGCAAATCTTGGCAGTTGTCCATAGAAATCTCCTTCCTCTTTATCTGAATGGAGGTACATAAACATTGGTTGGCCAGTTTTTCCCCATCATTGCACAGGAAAAGGACAAAATCCTCAACATTTTTCATTAAGCAGGCCTGAATTTTAAACTTCGCTATGTAAGGACACTGCATAGAATCAGAGGATGAAACCCTCTTTATTAGTCACATAGCACAGGAGGGCACACACAGTGAAATGTGTCCTCTGCATTTAACCCATCCTAGTAGTAGCAGCAGTGGGCAGCTATTGTGCAGCGCCCAGGGGGATTGGAGGTGTCTGGTGCCTTGCTCAAGGGCACCACAGCAGGGCCTAGGAGGTGAAAAAATATAATAATTGTGCTTCCGAAATCCCTTGATAGCGATTCCACATAAGGAGTGGTTATCCCCACCCCTCCTCTGCCAAGCACGGCAGAAGCCCTTGAAGACAAGGTCACACTACCAAGGAGCTACAGGCTAACCTCAGTCACTGTAATTGGCGACTGATGTCCTACAACCTTGAATAGCCTTAAGATCTTAGATATATTTCCCTCTTCCTGTCTCCCGCTGAAAGGCGACCACTTCTCTCAGGATGGAGGCATCCAGCAAACAGCGGTGTAATGTCGTGGAACAAACTCTTTCTAGGCTCAGAGTAGCGGCCCATTTTGTCTGCTCAATCTACCAGTCAAACACAGACAATGAGATTTATGAGGGAAATAAAGGCAGCCATCGGCTCAGGGTAAACAATGGAAATCAGAGGAAGAGGGATATACCCTGTCTTTCATTATTTTTAAAGGGACACAACACAAAGTAGAAAAGCCGCTGGCAAGAACTTAATTTTTTCCCCAATTCCTCCTAGAGTATCAGAGCTGGCTTTGAGAATTTTAAGTGTGGCTGCAAAAAGTAGGAAAGAACAGTAGGTAATAAAATGTGGACTTTTTAATAGCATACCATTCAGAGTTATAGGGTATAAAAAGATAAAATCATGTCCCTGCCAGGAGCCATCACAAGGACTTTATCTCTCACCAGATGCTTGGAAGTTGGTTTTCTTCAAAACCCAAATATTATCCAGTCACATAAACTGCACACACTGATAGGCAGGAGACCTTCATGGAGGCCAAGATGATGTCAGGCAGAATGAGCTGTTGTTGGAAGGAAAGAGGAAGAGGAGGGAGGGGTGGGGCTCTGAAGCCTTTGTTGCCGATCTGGAACAGGTGGCTCGTGTTTTTACTCTAAATCTATTTCAACAACACACCTTCTTCCTCCCCCCACACCCCAATCTACGCCGGCATTTACTCCGTAATGAACTAAAACAGTGAGTTTGCATCCTGTTTCAATTCCCCAACCCCCTCCAGTCGTTATTCACCTAATTACCGTCATCCAGTGCTCCCCTTCCTGTGCTCCTCCTAGCATGTATTTAAGCATCATCCTACTGTACAGCGCTAATTTTCGCTGAGAGTTTAACTAAGTCAGGAATTTCAATTAGTTTTATTGCTTTTTTAAAGGCTTTGTAAGGCATTTAAAAATCTAATTATATTTTACTGATTGAGTTGAAATGCTTGCTCAATTTCCATTCCATTGAGCCATGTATTTTGTTTTTAGCTGCCTAGGAAACTGCTCCGGGAAGTTGTCTTCATCATGATTCAGCCACTACAATAAGCAGTTGGATTGCATTTCAGCTGCTCCTGTTGTTTGCCCTCCTGTTTTCAAAGAGCAACCGGTACATCCTTTATCTTTAGACTTTCCTTTACTCAGAGAAGTGTTGAACAAACTGGTGTAGGGAATCGATATGGATGACAGGATAAAAGTCCAAAAGTGGGCAAAAGTGTAAAAGTATGCATCACTTTTAAATTCCACTGCAACGGAACAGAGCGATCTCCGGGATGATGCAAACAGGAACACGTACTAGATGGTTTGCAGTTCTTAGAAGTCTATCAGTATTCTGGCAGAGCCTGTAAAGTGTCTCATGTGTTTAACATTACAGGGAGTGTCTCAGGGAAAACTGATATAAAAGGGTGTTGTTGGGAGAAGGAATATAAATCAAATTTAGGGATGGATCGATAGGATCCCCCAGACTGGCTTTGAGCAGACCAGGTGTTGCGCATGACGTGAGTGTTCCACATTAATTTCAGTTTGCTTTGGTTATCAGTTCCATTCATAATGTCATGGCTGGCCGTTGACCCGGTCAGTACTGCAGGGATCTCAGCCAGATGCTAATTTCTGAAAAAAACCATCCCAGTCAGTTCCATGTAGTCTAGTATACAAAGTTTAGGGTGATCTAAGGGAGGAGTTCAGGATACAGTTGGGCTTTAATGAAACACCCGACTGAGTTGCTTTTTCGGAAATATAGGTTCTTTTAATTTGGAGCTGGGTTCATTAAAAATAAAAGCCAGGGTATCTTAATCCATACTGATTTGTTTTTACTATTATTCCTTGATCGTGAGTACTGGTACTCTGTATGGACCGAATAAATGAAGACACGGCCATCAGCATTGACATAGAAATGGTTGGATTGGTGAAAGAGCAAAGTGACACATGTTTGATGTTTGGTATAGCGTATGTATTAACCTCAGTAAGCTTCTTTAGCAGCTGAACTCGGCCTGTTGGATCTACATGATATTCTTCTCGTTTTTTAGGCAGTGGTTGAGACGGCCTCGCAGAACTGGGTCAGGGATATTATTTTGATGCCTGGCCCATTATTTGATGAAGTGCTTAAAGTTTCCCTGAGGTCCAAGACAAGATTCTCTAATATGATTTCCCTACTGGCTAATTACATTATGAATAATTTGTACCCGGTCCACCACCCTGGCTATCACATCTGGAGCAAGAATTGATAAAAAAGAGTGTAAGTGTGTAAGTGTGTGTTGGGCTCATAACACAAGAGAGGAAGGAATTCATACCGAATTGAACAGAGGAGAGGGGGAAAAGATCAGTCTTAGCGACAGAGGAGAGCATGGAAGATGACAAGGTAACTGATGTAATGTCACAGCAGCAGACTAAAAGGGCCCTACAAATTGTCCATTCCCTTGACTACCGACGGTAATAAGACAAGATAATGCATAGCTTTCTAATAAAATCTTAATGAGAGCGAATATATGCTGGGGCTCTCGTGTGCAGATCATTCAGTCTGGGGTAATAATGCAAATTGTCTGTCCCATCTGTTTACTCTTAAAACCTGAGGCCAAGTTTTGGTGCAGGAATTGGTCATAAGAAATGGAAAATGAGTTAGCATTCCCGCTTCCTGGTCTCGTGTCTTTGTCTGTGTTTATATTCTACACTGTTTAATGTTACACATCCTGAGCCACTGCTTAATGGTTCATTCATAAAAAACAGACTGAAAAAGAAAACGTGATAATGTTAGAGCTCTGCAACAAATGTGTTTGTTTGTTTTTGCCAATGAATGATTCACTTGACTCATCACTCAGAGCGGAGCAGCTGTGAGGCATGGGGGGGGGGGGGGGCCTGAGCCTGAGCCTGGGAGGTGGCCATGCTGCGTGAGGCGGCTCCTCCTTCATCCCTTTGGGTGTTTTTGACACTGCCGCTGACACAATGTAATTTGTTTCCTTTCTGTTGTTTCATTTTGTCATCCATCTAATCGAGTCGCTGCGGCCGTGTGTTTACTTCCTCGCGCTGTCATGTAATTGGTTTGCGAGGTGACTTTTTGTTTGTGACAGTTATGCAGCATCTATGGTGAAGATTAATGGGAGGGTCCTAAAACTCCCTTTTTAAACGTGTTGCAGCGTGGTGGCATTCAATGAGAGTTAAATGAGACAAATTGAAACTGGTCTCTACCAGTCATGAACTGGGCTCTTCTGTGTTTGCAGCATGAGTGGAACATAATGAATTAAGAAATTGTCAACAACATACAGTGTTTTCACAAAATGTGACACTAAATTAACATTTTGGCAGCTTGTTTCTTCGTTTTAAGTGGGCATTCCTAAAAACACACATAAGTTATTTATCTGATGGTACAGGATACTCACAGTCCAACTCCCTTATGAAAAATGTCCCTATTAGGCCTTGTGTAATTGCATCCCGTGGTGGTCTACGTGCTGCTTTAGAGACAAACTCGCTCTCGGAACATTTTCAACAGATTTGTATGAGTGTGTCAAATCTCCGATAAGAAACCAAGAGGGGTTATTTTCACAGTTCCCTCTCCTTTTGTTTGTGTGCGCGTGCCTTATCGCATCCTGGTCTTTATCCGTCCCTAAGATTGGTGGTTAATTGACAAATAGATGAGCTGAGTGGAGGACAGCAGGGGTAGATAGGTGACACAGAGGACTGAGAGACTCAACGTTTGTGAGGGTGAGGCTCGGAGAGTGAGATGATGATCTAGCCGGGGAAAGCGACAGAGCCTCAGGAGGAGGGGCAGACCATTGAGGAAATGAGGAGGAATGTCATGCTCATGAGCAGCGGCATGGAGGAGAATAGCTGCAGGAGATGAGAGCTTCAGAGTGATGGGGGGCATGAGAGGAAGAGAGGGCACAGAAATGCAAGAGAACAGGCCTTTATGAAGGAAGAAAGGCCTGGACTACAAAGAAATTATCCATTTTTTCTTAGCTGGAGCCCACTTTCATCTGCTCAGATGGCAGATTTCTGTGTAAATGATCATGGGGAAACACTTGTTTCATCCTACGCATGTCACAAAAAGTCTTGAATAATTTGCTGTAAATTAAACATGTAGTTGTTTCACGCGAGTAACCCTCCGTTCTCTTATCTGCATCCTTTTCTATTTTATTATTATCTCACAGTTACATTTGAACTATTCCTCAGTTGTCTGGAACCCTGACATCACTGCATAAAGGGAATATTTAAAACTGAATCATAATGTTTTTTTGTTACAAGGAGAAGATCACATTTAAGGACAAGACACAGAAAGTCACTCAACAAATATACACATTCTGAAGGCTGGTTTTCAACGGATAAGATCTGTGTCATCAGTTTTAACAAACGGCGATGAACGTTTGATTTCCATAGTCCTCCCAAACCACATTTTGCTCCTGCTTTACATTTTCACATACGGTGTCAAAACGAATGTCTCTCCACATGGAGTGGGAAAGGTAAGTCCGTTTGTCACAGAAAAATTAGATGAAAGTTGAGGAGAAAGGAAACTGATGAGGCTGATTTAGCTTGATTTATATTCTTCACCGGTAATGACAACATTACGACACCACCCACTGTACAACTAATCCTGTCCACGTTGGGCTAAAGACAACAACCTCCACCTAAAGCTACAGGACTCGCACAGAGGGCCGATTTGGGTTTCAACATGCACAATCTGTGGGTTATTTGATATATTTAGTGTCTCTTAAGCTGTTCTGGGAAAGGCAAATGGAATTTATTCATTACGGTTTTTATTTTTGCCTTAAAAACCATCTTAATCATTGTTTAGCAGGTTTTTCTCACAATAGGTGTTGCATTAGTGTCACATTAGCTCTTAAATGAATGAACATTTAAATAAATCCAAATTTAAATTGAAAGGATTCACAGAAAATCTGTCAGTGGGAACCTTTTAATAAGTGACTCATGAGACACCAAGGGCAGCTAAAACTGGAAGGTTGCTTTTGGATTCCCGGATGCATAATATCCAGCATAAAGGCTTCCCCTGCTGCCTTGTGAATGTGACTCAACTGCTAGTCACGACCGAGGCTTTTAAAACGAAAGAAATGACTGTGATTTTCTGCGTTGAGTTCAACTTTTGGGACATTTTTCCTCCCAATTAGCACCATTGACCAACAGGAAGCAGTCCTGACAGCGCTGACCTTTTAAGACAATGGAGGGTTAGAGATTCTAAATTGCTTCACAGAAGAGACTTAATTGTCGATAGTACAAACATAAACATTAAATTAGCTTTGTAAACTTACTGTGCTGTTTGCGTACAAGCTGCTGAAGTTTTTATTTTAAGACAATCCTGTGAGTAAAAGGAGGATCAATCGTCCCAGTACAGAGAAAAACAAAGAGCGGTTTTTTCTGACATTTGGTGCTAGCACGTCTGCGCTATCACACTGTCAGCGTTTGAAGCATCTATCTCACTTTTCAAAGCTCAACATTGGTAGCGCAGTTGTGCTCATTTGTTCCCTCAAGTGCTGCCAGTTTGCTTTCTCAGCTTACTGTACCAAAAACAATCATGTGGCAGGGAAAACCCAGAGCTTGAACCAGGGCCAGTGACATTTCCTACTGTCCTCTTTTCTCACACACACAGATTCCCATCACCCTTGGGCAACCATCAGATAGCAACCACAATGCTTATTAACCTCTGCCACAGACCGTAGACCAGCATGTTGGCAGGAACTCCAAAAAGTTGTTGTGTCTTTGATGAGGTTTTAAGGTCCCTGTATGGTTTCCTGCATCACAGTGCAACACTCTGGGGCGGTGGTGGCAAAGTGGTTAGGGGCTTGGCCTGGGAACTGTAAGGTCAGCAGTTCAAGTCCCCGAAAGACCTGTGCTACCGTGGTGTCCCTGAGCAAGGCACCGTTCCCTACACTGCTCCTCGGGCGCCGCACATATGGCAGCCCACTGCTCATAACAATAGGATGGGTCAAATGCAGAATTCTCGAATATCCCCACGGGGATTAATAAAAGTACATCATTCTTTCTGCAGTTAATCTCCTTCCAGCGTGTTTCAATTTGCATCTGCAATTATCCTGGGAATATGGCCTTTTATTCACTATACTCCTTCAATGAGCAGTCATTAGTCAGGGATAAAACAAACGGGAAAAGGGAATTGATTTGAAAACCAACGTATTAATGTTATTGCTGTTTTCTTATTTTTCATTTATCAAGAAGCCAAAGGAGACATTGCCCTATGACAGGGTGTTATTGTATTTTAGGAGTTGAAAGTCATATTTACGAGTTTTAAAAGTGTATTGGATTATTCGTAGGCTCCTTTTGTTACATTTACTGTGTCTTTCAGAAAGCTGCTCTGACTCCCCTGTTATGTTGGAATGGCAAAAGTAGTAACAACATTTAAGGTGAAGCCTTGACCTTAGTTTGTGTCATGTTGGATCATAGAAGACTTCATGCCTTCTTATATTATTGCTTCTACTGCGAGGTTAAAAAGGCTTATTACTGTAGGTATTCTGATGTTTAAATGCCCATTTCTTTCTTTCATACTAGGACTAAAAGACTGCAGATCAACACCCGTAACCTTGAGCCAACCCCCAACTTAATCCTTTTGCCTTCGTTCTACCCAGAATCATAAAAGCACTGAAGCATGTGAGTCCTGTCTGCAGGATTCCCCTTGCACCAAATGGCTGTAATTTTAGGTTTGGACAATCAAGGCGGATTGTGTTTGCAACCATATGGTTTTATTTTTCAGCTGAGCCACTGGCCTGAAGGCTGAACTAGTTTCTGGGTTGTTATCGTTATTTTCTACAGTAAATCCGCCCTCAGTTCTGAATTTAGAAGTGGGCCTCACAGAGCCCAGGAGGTGCACTTGACCCGCAAGCTTTCTGTTTGTGTCAAAGATAGTTTTATATTGTAAATCTATCTATGAGTTTAGAAGCTTTACCTTCTGCATTCAATTCATACACCATGTAATCCACCATAACATATCAGAGTTAAAGGCTCTGGTGTGTTCCGGAAAAGAGAATTGTTGACATAAATTTTATGACGATAACATACACTGCCTGGCCAAAAAAAAGGTCGCTGTGGCATCGTCTCCACAAGCTTCTGCAACGTCACAACATTTGTTTCTGTCTTGCATTCATTTTTTTGTGTGAAAATGATGTCTCATGCTCCCTGAACCACTCTTTCACAATCTGAGCCCGATGGATCCTGGCATTGTCCTCTTGGAACATGCCCGTGCCATCAGGGGAGAAGAAATCCATTGATGGAATAACCTGGTCCTTCAGTATATTCAGGGAGTCAGCTGACCGCATTCTTTGGGCACATTGCTGAACCTAGAGCAGACCAACTGCAGCAACCCCAGATCATAGCACTGCCCCCACAGGCTTGTGACCTTTTTTTTGGCCAGGCAGTTTATTAATAAGCAATCTTAATTTCTGGGATTAGTGTTTGATATAGTTGACATTTCAAATGTTCAGTACGAACCTACCCCTGCCTTTAATGTAACTTCCTTAAGTCTAATAAGAACCTTGTTGTGTTTTTGTTCAATTCAGAGTGCTACCAATGACAACTTTCCAAGATACTCACAATAAATTATGAATCTCCCTCTCCTCACTTCTGAGACTAATAATAACACGGGGATGACGGTAAATAACAAAAGGCTGACATCTCATTCCGTTTTCCATCACCCAGGCCTTCAGCGGTACACAAGTGAGAGACACAGAAGCAAAAAGTATCCTCAACATCAATCTCATACGCACACACAGATGCCGCTCAACACTCTCCACCTGCCTCGCCATGTCTGCCAAATTAATCTGTGTGAGGAGATGAGTTTGGGATGAATTCATCTCCACTGGATGAGAGAGCAGCTTCCATATGTTGGGCCTGCTGGGAACCTGAGTGCTGTATCCTTATTTCCCCCGAGGCGGCAGTCGCTGCAACCCAGACAGAGGCATGGCGGCACTAAATGCAGGAGAGATAGGGGAGTGTTATCAGTGGAGCCTGCTGAGAGTACACACACACACACACACACACACACACACACACACACACACACACACACACACACACACACACACACACACACACACACACACATCCTAGTCTGACCTATTTCCCCTTATGTTACCGAGTGTTATCAAGACTTCTTATCTTGTGTCTGTGAGACGCTGAGGCATCTGAGGTGAACCCTACTTGTTGATGATGTGGAATTTTGAACAATAAGAAGAAGAACAACAATGCAACACAAAATGCTCAAAGTTAGCTTCTATAGAAATGGGGAACAAGTAGATGTCAACACAAATATAAAGCCTGACGTTTGATCCTGAAGTGGATCACAGGTAAAGGATCTGAACGGGCAACTGAGATGCAGACTGGGAGGCGATTTGGATAAAATTAGATCGCTGTATTTGTATCCTAAACACAATGTGCCCAGCCAGTCAGAGGCAATTATGAGTTCTAAGGGTTTTGTCATTGCCAACAAATGAATCCCCACATAATGTAGTATTTACTAACTTGTACAAGAGAACAGGCCCAAACCACAAGATGTATCTCAGTGTAAAAGTTGAATACATGAATGAAACCTCCGTTTTTGAAGGGAAATACTTTTATCATCCACGTCAGGAAAAGCTGAAAGTTAAAAATCGATATCTAAAAACATGGTGTTCATTTCAACTCTCAGGACAGGAGATCCGGCTCAAATGCTCAAACCTGTTGCTCTAAGTCTTTGGGAGACCTGACCATTGAAGTAATTTGTTATGCTTAGAATCTGAGGACCATTATAAATGGATTTGTCAGTGTAATGAAACAGACACAGAGTTTAGCCATTACAGTGTTTAACCCGAGCAAACATGAAACAAAGCAGCCATACTGGCCCTCGTACATTATACCCAACACAGCCGTGTCTGGAAGTGCTCAGCTTCTTTTGTTATGCTACAGCTGTACAACAGCACCATATGGAAGATATCACACATCCTGGATCAGATTTAGGTTCTTAGAATGATCAAGCTTCATTTCCTTTAGCTTTTTACCATCATGCAAGGCGTGTTACATCCAATAGTGTCTTTGATCAGAACATCCTCCTTTTTATTTATTTCTCTTTGATTTTTATTAGAATTTCCTGGAACAATTGAAATTTTTGAAGCCGTTACAAAGGATCTGCTTTGACCCCGATCTCATATGTCCATATATGCCTTTTGCTGTAGACATCAATAACTCTTACTTGCCAAACTGTGATGAGAAAAAACATTTCACCGAGATATACATCTGAGCACAGACTAAACACAAGCTAGCAATTTATCATGTAAATATTATGGCACAGCTGCAAAATCTGGGGAAAAAAGCTCATTCCTATATAAATAACCGGGAAGTTGTGTCATAAGGCTGCATAAATCAACAATGGAAACCTACTCTGCATAGTGTAACTCCACATGAAAATCAGATATAACTGAGATTTCTGATTTAATAGACAGGAAATTGGATGTATGAGTTTTGTGCCAAACAAAACAAGAAAGAAACTGGTCAGAATTGGGTTTTTTTCCTCCTCTGTAGGACACAAAATGAAAACCCAAGCAGAGAGATATGGACAGACTTCGGGTGTAGGCGCTCACACACCAACACAGAGGCCGGAGTTTGATGAATGATGTTTGGTCTCGGGGAGGTTTCACTTCATTAGGGAGGAGGACAAACTTTGTGCCATGCTCGGTGCTCTGTTTATCCTTTCTGGTCTCCTGCGAGTCAGCGGAGGCAGTGGGAAACAATGCTCAGTGTCAAAGGAGGGGGCTAAGACATCCGTGACGGGGGTCTCTCTTGACTGTATTGTATGTCGTCCACATGGGTCCCTGAAAGTTAGCCGGTCAGCACTGCGATGATGGATTACCTATAAGGACTGGAAGTGTAGCCGGGTCTCATGTTTCCTCCTGTGTCCTCTGTTTATTATTGGACACTGTGTGGAGTCATCTGTCAGCAGAGCTGCCTCAGGCCGAGGTACAGAAACCGTTTGAGTAATCAGCCACATCAGGGATTATGTTGTTATTAACGCCCTAATGTAAATCCAGTAGACTGTTTGGAGCTAATAAAGCTGCTGCCCTCACAGCAATGTGCCACAACTTGGCATGGGACCAACAAAAGCATAGGAACTTGCTCATTGTTGTTGCAGTAGAAGGTTTGGAACACGATAGGCCTTTTTGTTAAGCAGTGTTCTTCTACTTTGATTTTGGGGAAGCGTCTTTAGAGACTCACAAAGTACTGATCCAATCTAAAGACAGAAATCAGTCCAATGTGGCAAGCTCCAACTGTCACAGAAAAAGGTGACTTGTTTGTACTTAGGATAAACGATACACCAACACACCTTTTTTAAAGAATTTTTCAACCAGTGCCTTTTAATATAGTGCAGTTCAGAAACAGGGAGACAGAGGGGAAGACGCGCGGCAAAGGGACTCAGGCCGGACCTGGGTCCACCACATGGGGTTCAAACCCCAGTAGGGCCTATATGGTCGCCAGCTCTACCCACTGAGCTATACGACGGCCCTGTTTGGGTATTTATTACGTATGTTTGGCTTCACACCTTTTTCTTTTTCTTTTCATTCATACTATTGATCAATAGTAAACCGTCATCAGACTGCGGCGATGGAGAGCTAGCGTTCTCAGTCTTTGTGTCATAGCTTTTTCACTGTGTTGCACATTCTTGTGTATGTTTATGTCTAAATAAATAAATTGCTGTCCATTTGAGACAGGTCTAACGCAGGACTGTTAAAAATATGGTGATTGAAAGAGCTTCATTTATCCCCATAGAAAACTCTGGAATTATGTACAAACCTGGTAACAAAAAGCCAGGTGAGAAAACGGTCCATTGTTTTCAAATTAGCACATTTCTTTTAGATGGATATATTTCAGCAATTGTAGGAACCTTTGTTTCCATTTTCCCTGCTCGGTGTGTACCTCTGCTTCCCCCGTAGCAGCCACAAACACAAATCAGGTGTTGAGTGAAACTGATTTTCTGAGGCAACGTTGCCGTGGAGCACAGTATAATTTAGAGAACAACAATGGCAGGCTGAGGGGAACAGCCTGTTCCCCTGACAGTGAAATGTGAAGTGAAACATTTTGCCTATTGTTTGTTTGGCTTTGTTCACACACAGGAATAAAATGTAACTGGGAAATAAAGCCAACGCAGTCCCTCTTGTTCCTTTGTCACCAAGTGGTATAAAGCATCAGCGACCTGTGTTGTTGTTCTGAGTCTTCAAGTGAGTAACAAGCATTGTGAGAATGTCAGTAAACACTTTATGCCACAGAGTTCTGGGTGTGGATGTTTTTAGGATCCCCATCTCCCTTTTTGGAGAAATACTGTGCTGCATATATGTTATATGTATTGTTGTGCTGTAGGTACTCTGTGTGTGTTCCTTAAGGTGTGCTTTTGATTTTAAACAAAGACATATCGGCCTTGGAGGCAGAGCAAAACCACGCTCCTGCAGCTTGTCCAGATGTGAGGTCATACGAAATGTGTGTTATATTGAAGGACCTGTCAGCTGGTTTCCTGGTGACAACTCCCGTGGCACATAGTGTCACCACACATAATGAGTCCTCAGGCTCCCAGGATGCTTTGGTTTAGTCCAAATAGCGGAAATGACTTGGCTGTGACCCTCCTCTCCTGTACCTTGCTGGGGTAACAGGAGGCTGCACAGACTCAGCAAACCTTTCAACGCTGGGGACAGAATTTTTTTCTCTCTTTTCAGAATAAGGGTTTCTGAAACAGTTTGGTGACTTTGTGAATGTCAGACACCGTTTTCACAGTTTCTTGCCAAGACCTGTCATCTAATTTCACGGGCCTTTTTACAAATTGTTCCTTGCAGTTTTCCAGTTTTTTGGACTGCACCTTAAAAACTGTCCTACCAGATAGCACTCTCATCTGTTATAAAACAAGGCTCCACATTACAATTAGTGAGAGGACATTTGGAATGGCTTTTGGAAGGCAATGTCTGTTGGGCAGTTGGTCCAGACTGAAATACCTTTTAAACTAAATCCAACCCTAATGACTTTTTCCCCTGATTTTTCATCCAGACTTTGACTGAATATGTGCCAAACTACACTAAGTACATTCCCATCAGCCTGCACTTTGTCTTTGGTCTAATTAGCGAATGGTAGCTAGAACGCTTAACTAAATGGTAAACCTTGTGGCCCACCTGTTAGCTCATGAATTTAGCCTTTTTTGGAGCTTCTTATAGCGACTTGTTGTGTTTTCTCTGGCTTAACGGGTTTTGCTTTGCAGTTTTTTCCCATGAACTCTAAACCTTTTGGGGTAAGGATGGCAGACTGGAACCAGCATGTCTGGCACAACAATCATTTTCTGTGAAAATTATATGTCCTACTGTTTAGTTGAACAAAAAACAAACTTCCCAAGGTTTACTGAATGCTCTATAATCTTGCTGTATACATGAGTCACTGTCTCGATGAGTAAGCCATTTCAACAAATAAAAAAGGAAGTGTACATTTTGAAACATGCCCTGAAAGAAAGGTTCCATTGGTTAAAGTTTATAACAAACCTAACCTGTGAAAGAAACCGTTTTTACAAAGTCTAAATGTTGTTTTCTTTCTTTCACCGCACCAATGTCATCTAGACAACTCCTTTCACAATTGTCAGTGAGAAACAGAGATCCTCATTGAGATTAATTACTATTTCTCTGACGAGACACAGGAACAGCAGTGACAGCAGAGACGGATATCTCCATATGCTTAACTTACGCAAGCCCAGCTCTCTGCTTATGATGGCGTTTCATCCACCATCCCTGCTGATAGGATTATTCCCCCCCTCGGAAGATAAACCTATAAAAGTAATGACTAAAACTGTAATTACCTGATGGGATCTGAAGCCAAAAGGCACGATTTCTGCCCAGGAAATAAACCATAAGCTTGTTTCTTTTTCCGTTGCACGAGAAGTATGCTGTTTAAAGAGACGCGCTGACATATGATCCACAACGCAGGTCATTCGGTTTGACGGTTTCAGTTGCTATTCTCCTGTTTAGAATAGATTTACCCAGACAGAGGGGTCTTTTCAGTTCAGGATGACCAAACTGTTGCTTTTTCTAGTGGAAATATGAGAAGGATTCTTGAAGAGGGTCACACAAGGTCTGTAAACATAGTCAGTGTTATTTAGGGTCTCTGTTATTCTGTGCTGATTCGAGATAGAGAAATGTCCTTATGTGACATGATCGGACTGTTAGGAAAGGAAAGCAAATAATGTCCTTCCAGTTTCTCCTTTGTGTTGTCTGTCACATCGGAAAAAACCTTAACGATCACCCTTAGGAACAAAAACATGGCTGAAAGCTTTTCAGTAAATCTTTCTTCTGGGATGGGCTGATATTGAATGGACCAAATAAACTTGATCAGTCTAACTTCATTCTGGCAGTCCGCATCCAGTTTTTAAAGACATACGATTAGCTAAGAGCAGAAAGATAGTTTCTCTGAAGCTCCAGCAGTGATTGATGCTTTCAGTCTGGATAATAAATGCGAGGAGAGGATAGTTTTCAGAAGTGGGATCTGCTAGAATGAACTCATCCTATAAACAGCATATTAGGGTTTGGCAAGTTTGTGACTATTTCAATATTTCAACATCTGGCTTCCTCCTTTGTCAAAGGCAGTATTTGTATGTGTCCTTCAAAAGAGATGAAGCTTTGGTTCGTGAAACAAAATCTGCTTTTCTTTGCTTTCTTATGATACAATTAATAGAAAGTGCTTTTTTCAACAACAGAAAGAAAACAGATGGAGCCCACTTTGCTCCAGATATGAGCTAGCCTTTGAGGAAAAATCCCACTAAGGAGTTTACACATCATAAGATCAGTAAAGTTGTACAATATTTTACCTGGGTTCAGATGTTAGCCCACATTTAATAAAAGGCATGCTTTTGAATGTATTCATATTAAGACATATATCCCTTTTGACTTTGCACTGAAGGGACAGGGGTGTGAATTTACAAGATTTACATTTAAGGCTTATGAACATCTTAAATAATATCTTCCCACTAGTCTGCCCAACTCTGCCAAGAGTGACGGTATAGGAAAGAACAAAGAATACATCACAAGAAGACGAGTAATTATACACAACAGGAGAATGGTTATAAATCAATGCTATTACTTCAACTATCTCATGGGCCAAGGTTGGATCAAAATGATAGGAAACAGATAACCAATCATAGAGTGAATTAGAAAGAGGCTCATACCCAGACTGATTTGGCTGTGGAAACAAATCAAGAGATCGATGTGCATTATGTTTATGAATACAAACTGCCGCACTCTGGCGGGCCAGTCAGACGGCTTTGGAATTAAATCAGAGAATGCATTCTGCATGCTCATTATCTGCCTTACAAAACACATGCTCACAAATAAAGAGACACCTACACACCTACACACACACACACACACACACACACACACACACACACACACACACACACACACACACACACACACACACACACACACACACACACATCAGTGGACTGAATGCATAGACAATGTGGGCGCACAATTCAATAAACGGGGAATTGGAGCAGGAGCCTTTTTATTGGGTTGGTGAGATCCTTCCTCAGGACACAGTTTCCAAAAATAAACAAGTCATAAAATAATTAAAGGTTTTGAATTAGTCATTAAGAGGTGTTTGATATTAATATCATACCTTTGTGGTGGCAGATTCTGTAGCAAAGAACAACACTTCAGACTATTATAGCCCATACAAACAAGCACATCTTGTTGCTGTTTGGGTGTAGCATCAACTGAAAGCAAACACTAAAACACACTTAGACCAATATTTGAGAAGGAATAGATTATGAATGTAAGACACATTATTGAAAAGTGTTTTGGAGGTAGATGTTTTCTCCAACCCTGGCTGAGAGTGATATTTTTTTGAAGGAAGCTGACAGTAACTTTGCTTTTGCCTTTTTCTGCTCCCTCCCAAATGTATCCACATCCATGCATGCAACTTATTCCATTGACAGGAAACCTACACACACGCACCAACAAAGCTATATTTAGGCTTTCGATGACGCAAGTGCTGATGTCCCAAAATTACAGCCCGGATTACTGAGCAGCAGAGACTAGCTGTAATTTATAGGACAGTTTCGCCTACCTTTCTCCCCCATATCCTATATTAGCTCTACAGTTGCCCGACAACAGTGCAGGGATTTACCAAAATTAGATACAGTGGTATGCAAAAGTTTGGGCACCCCTTAGGAAAACCACTGCATCAGTTTGTCACTTGCTGAGCTTTTGAAGCAGCAACTTCATTTTAACATATGTTATACCTTATGGTAACAGAAACATCTCAGTAGTGAAATAACTTTTATTGGTCAAACAGAAACATGTTTATGTGCATTCAAACAAAAATAGGCATGTGCATAAATTTGGGCACCCCTAAGAAATAATTCCATTAATATTTAGTATTGCCTCCTTTTGCTGCAATAACGGCCTGTAGACGCCTCCTGTAGCCACAGACAAGTCCCTTAAGCCTGGCAGGTGGTATTTTGGCCCATTCTTCCACACAAAACGTCTCCAGTTCAGTCAGGTTTCTTGGCCTCCGTGCATGGACAGCCTTCTTCAAATAAATCCATACATTTTCAATGATGTTAAGGTCTGGGGACTGGGATGGCCATTCCAGAACATTGTACCTGTGCTTCTGCATGAATTCCTTGGTGGATTTTGATCGGTGCTTAGGATCATTGTCCTGCTGAAAAATCCAACCCCGGCGTAGCTTCAACTTTGTGACTGACTCTAGAACATTCTTGTCAAGAATCTCCTGGTACTGTAAGGAATTCATGTGGCCCTCAACTTTAACAAGTTTTCCAGTACCTGTGCTAGCCACACAGCCCCATAACATGATAGATCCTCCACCAAATTTTACAGTGGGCAACAAGTTCTTTTCATTGAATGCAGTGTGTTTTTTTCGCCATGCATACCTGTTCATGTTATGACCAAATAACTCAATCTTGGTCTCATCTGACCACAGTATTTTGTTCCAAAATGCTTCTGGCTTGTCCAGATGTGCTTTTGCATACCTCATGCGACTCTTCTTGTGATTAACACTCAGGAAAGGCTTTTTGCACATCACCCTTCCAATGAGCTCTTCCTGGTGCAAAGTACGCTGGATTGTGGAACGGTGAACAACTACACCATCAGCAGCCAGATGTTGTTGTAGTTCTCTGGAGGTGGTCTGTGGCTTCTCTGTGACCATTTTCACCATCCTTCGCCTGTGCCTTTCCCCTATTTTTGTCGGCCTACCACATCTTTCCTTCACACGGACTGTTCCTGTGGCCTTCCATTTCACAACTACGTTTCTGACTGTGGAGACAGACAGTTTAAACCTGTCAGATAATTTTTTGTACCCTTCTCCTAATTTATAATGTTGGATTATCTTAGCTTTCAGGTCAGTGGAGAGTTGTTTTGAGGTCCCCATCTTGCCACTCCCTAAGAAAGAACCTAGGCCAGGCACAGCCAGCTATTACCTATGTTAAATAGCCTTTTTCATGATTGGTTCCACCTGTCTTTGTAATTGAAGGTCTAATGAGCTAATCAAAGCAATTTTGTGCAGCAACCTGTCAGCTATAAATCCGTACAGGTGTTGAAATGAATGCTATTTATAAGGGTGCCCAAACTTTTGCACATCCCATTTTTTGCATTTTATTTTATTATAATAAAACTATGTAATGCTACCCTAAGAATTTTGGTCTGGAAAACACTAAAACGTCTACATCTTTGTAGGAAAACAAATGTTGTTGCTGTGATCTTCTATTATAAAGGAAAAGCAAATTGTCATGAAATCTCAGAGGGGTGCCCAAACTTTTGCATACCACTGTATTAAGGCCCATTCCTACTGTATGGGTCAGGTTAGGTGGTGCTCCATCAGTTCAGCGCTTATTCTGAATACTGAGCTAATAAACAGTGTTGTTGTTACAGAGACTGTGAAGATTATTGATAAAAAAGCAATGAAGTAAATGAATAGTTTTGTAAGTACGATGAACGCGTTTTTCAATGACTGCCTCCTGCTGCGTTCTCTGTGTTACAAAGGGGATTCTCTATATGTTCAAATATAATACAGATTTTAAATGTACTCATTTATCCAATTGTGTGGATCACCAGAGTTCCTGACCTGAAATAGTGACAGATGATTTATTGTACTTTGTCTGATCTTTCATTTCTTTGGGACATTGAAACCAAGTATTGGTAACCCAGTTTCACAAACTGCTTGTCCATTGTTCAAAGCTAGTTTCTGTATACCTTCGTACATCTGCTTGCCTGCCCATTTTCTGTCTTGGCTTCACGTCCGTCATCCTGTTGTATCGTTTGTTTTCTGTCGTGATCACACAAGCTGTGCAAGCACGACAACGTGTGATGTTGGGGCTCAAAAAGCATCTTTAATGAGTTTCCTTCTCTAAGTCAGGATTTAAGCCGCTGCAATGGAGCATGGCAGACGCTGGTGTAATCAAACTGGGAAACTGGCAGTGTCCCAACATACGTCTAAAATGACACAAACAGAGTGGGGTGGGGTGGGGGGTGGTGGGGTGCACGCAGAGTGAGAACTTTTTTGGAAATGGAGAAGTTTGGAACAAAACAAAGAGAAACTAGTGGAGCTGCTGGCAGGGAATAACTCTGCTGAGTGTCAAAGCAAGTCAGCTTTTCTCAGGCTTAATTTTGAACAAGGTCTGACACACACACACACACACACACACACACACACACACACACACACACACACACACACACACACACACACACAACAGTAAAATCAGTAGTGATAGATCTGCTCTTTTTGGATAACACTGTCAAATTTGCTTTGCCTATTTTCATTCTTTCTGTAACTCACTCCCTGAACAGACTTCTGCCAACATGAATTCGTTGTGGTTTATTCTGCCACGGTTATTTCTCATAACGACCTTCGAATGGCGGAAGCTAAATGAAGTGGACCTTTCTTGTTGACCCTACTTAAGCATAAGCACCAACACTTAAGCCCAATCTTGCTAATGTCAGTCAGAGAGCTGTGTTGGGCGTAACTCTGGTCTTTTACCTTTTATCTTTCCGTCTCACTCCGGATAATCAGCTTTGTCCCAGATTCTTGCTGTGACTCAAATTGATCCGGAGATAGAGAAAATGACCCGCAGGAATTTAAATATATTAAACCCCATGAATTAAAAAGTGAAAAGCTTTTTCGTTGAAACTGAACCAGTTCTTTTGAAGGGCTGGAGTTGAAGGACAATGACCGACACAGAAACAGTAGGAACATCTCACAGCTGGTGGTCTGTGCTTTGGATTAAATGATAAACTTATGATTGTAAATGTTTCCTATCTGTTTGTTATTTTTGTAAACAGATGGCGGATATTCCTTGTAAAAAAATAAGAGCCCGATAGGAAATTCAACTGGCATCAACATTACCTTTTCCCAGTCCATGCTGCGATGCTTTGCTGCTTGAGACCACCAACAGTGAGTGAACACTGATGGGTATTTTTCTAAGCACGATTCAGCATCATTTCCACTGACATCCACTGATTACCAATTGTTCAAAAAGCTCTATTCCCTTTTAATGAATCTACCCGAGGTAAACATTTCAGAAATTCAATTTCACAACACGTAAATTGGGTAAGGTGCATTTATCCTCTCTGACATAAAAGAAGCCAACATGATGTTCGTCATAGCGTAGCTTTTTTTCTTTGTGATGAGGAAAATGGATCCTTAAGAACGAATATGTTCTGGAGCCAGATAGCATGCTACTATTGTCCTGTGTAATCACTGCAGTATTGTAGATAATTGGGAAGGAATTACTTCAAATGTGTCCCGCCTTTAAGGTTGCTGGAGCGCTCGGCTGTAGATCAACTTGGTACACCCAACAATCAGACATGACAACACCAGTTTGTTGGTATTTCCTTTACTGTGTGCTGTTTTTGTTTTTGTGTTTATCTTGTGGACGATGACAAATCCCAGCGATGCGCCTCTAACTCCCCTATGGGCGAACAAAACTGTGTCAAGGCAGACATCCAGCTCCCACTGAGCCGCAAATGAATGTCTCCATATGACACATCACACAATATTATGATGTTTCTAAATACCTGCATGTCACTCCGAATCCACAACTGTCAACAGTCTGAAAACAACATTTAGAGTCTTTATAGAAAACAGGAAACCGCAGGAGCTCTACATCTTTATCCTGTTTAGGGGAAATCCGTCAAGGCTTTTATCCAGTCTAAACACCAGGGTCACGCTCTAATTTTTAGGGGCAATTTTTTCCATCGGGGCTGGATTTCAACATTTGTCAAGTGCAGCTGGGGCGGTGTGGTTATCATGCCTCAGATCTGAACAAATCAACAGACCCCTGTAATCTGAAACAGGAACTAACAATACAGAATAGGGAAGGATTGTAAATAGGATAAAGAAATGAAATGCGTGTCAGTATTAATGCAGGATCCCCGACACTGTATTCATATGTCAGGCAGCACTTGGATCAAATTTAGATTCTACAGTCCTACTGCCTTCTCTAACTACACTTCATACAGCCTAATAACCTCGCCCTCGGACCATTGTCGGATTGTGTTGTGATGAGAGAATTGTGGATCTCATTCCGATTACAGATCACTTTTTTATTTCCTTTGCCTCCAATCTATTCATTTGTCAGAATGAGGCAAATTTATTCAGGAAGGAAGGTTAAATAATTATTATGGGGGACATGGAGGTTATGCGGAGGACAATTTGCTGATGGCAGAAATTCTGCTGCTTCTGTTACTAGGCAGAATAAAGAACATGAAGTAGTAGTTTTTTTAAACCCTTAGATTCTCTTGATTCACTTGATTTGGATGTCCAGACATGCAAATAGATTTTTTTACAGTATCTTTCAGTATTAGTTTTTTATTCTTCTCTCATCAGTACCTCTACCTCTTGCACTGTGACATTACATAAGCCACTCTGCATAGAAACTTAGGCTCAGCAGCCTAAAAATGTAAATGTAAAGGAGTCTGCAGGCAGAGAGGCTCAATTATACAGAGCATCACTGACACAGACACACTCTCAGCATTTAAATCCAGGCTGAACACTCACTTGTATCGCGCTGCCTGCTCCTCCTAATCCTCTGTTTGTTCTCCTGCGTTCCCGCTCTCAGAATTAGAATATATTTCCCTGTGACATGCATCAACACCTCGGTAAAAAATGGTCTTGATTTGTGGTTCATTTGACGCACCACTTTTGTAATGCAATTCCATGAACTACATTTACTTGCATCCGCGAAGAAACGCTTGTCCAACTCATATGGAGAAGTGTGTGCTTTCCTACTGACGGACGCTCACTGCTGTTAACAGACAGTTTGTATTTCATGCTGAATTTTCCATGTACTGCTTACTGTCCACTGAGAAGTACCTCTGTGTACATTTCCAACTTCAAAGGCCAGCAGGCTGAATGTATTATAGGGCAATCATTCGGGATGGGACACTCATGAAGCTTTAGCTCTGATTTGAAGTGGCACAGGAACATTATAATTCAACAGTTATCACACTGCCACGACATTTTTCTCACTGACGTTTTTTGCACCTGTCTACATAATGGCTTTTGGAACGGTGTCTCCTCAGTTAAATAATTTTTCCATCGCTGCAACCCATCTGCTCCGTCCTGGTTGTGTCTTGTAAAAGCTAATGAGCCTGAGACGCCATCATCTGCTCCAATGTGCTTCAGACAGAGAGCAAATCTAAGCCACTGTAGACCCAAGAGAAACACCACAAATTCCTCGGAACCATGCAGCCGATATAAAAAGTTGCAAGTGTTTTGGATCAAAGAGAAAATACAGTCTGTAGGGAAAGACTTAAGGAATACTGCTTTGTCAGATGATATCAGACAATGCTGGGGAGCATCATTCCCAATCTTTCATCACAAAATGACATAAAACGAGCAAAACTGAAAGTGAACCAAAATAGTTTCTGTATGTTTTTAGTTTTCTTTAAGTGTGCTTCTTGGAGCAAATAAAGAAAAATGACTCGCAGCTGATATCATCGTTAAAATCAAAAATGAGGCGAGGGAAGAAGGAAGTGTGTGTGTGTGCGTGTGTGGGTGTGTGTGTGTGTGGACATGCTAAGGCGAATTTTCACGGTAAAGGCAGAGCAAATAAGTGAGAACCAGCAGAGTCAGATGAGACCTTGCCCGACTTTACGTGTGTGTGTGTGTGTGTGTGTGTATGTGTGTGTGTGTGTGTGTGTGTGTGTGTGTGTGTGTGTGTGTGTGTGTGTGTGTGTTTGTGTGTGTGTGTGTGGCTAAATGAGCCAGATGCTCCTGAGGCAGGACAGGTGAGCAGTGGCAGGTGTCTCTGTTAGACAAGTTAAATATTTTTAGTCTAGAACGTGTCTTTCTTTCAGCCCTGTAACCATGGGTGTACCAGGATGTGCCATCAAACTCTCAAGCTAGAGAATCCTAATTCTCTGTTAGAATTATAAAGTATTTGTTTAAATTCAGAATACATGGGTCATTAAAAAGGCATACACTTTAAGATAATTGTGTAGGAAGGAAGAGTAGCTTTAGGATGTGCCAGAGTTCACAAAATGTGGACTTTAGTAGGAATCTAAATATATATTTCTGGGTATCTTATGGTCAGAAAGTGACTTAAGTTTCTACGTTGTTAGGAAAAGAAAAGTGCATCATGTCTAAGGACTCAAACACCGGAGAAACAACAGGGTTGCCATTTATTGTGAATTGAAGTTTGAAATAACACCCTACCGCCGCCCACTGACATTCAGAGATGCCATTCAGGACTCAGAAGTGAGACGGAGGAACATTTGATTGTCACAGTCGACAGGTTTCCAGTTCACTCTGATTATATTTCAACAAGCTGCTAGGGCTAAAAAAAAAAAGGCTCATGAAAATTACCAGGAGTGAACTACATCGTCGTGTACCATTATAGAGGAGAAAATAGCTGCTAAATCCAGTCTTTAAATGACCTGCTCAACGCCAAACACACCTACAAGCTTCAGGCTCTAATGTGAGAGCATTTATAGCTGTTCCCTTATGTCTGTGCTTTCAGAGATAACTCTCTAAAAGTCAAAGCTGAACACCTCACCCCATGTGACTCTGGGACATGTTTCTGTAAGGTCACATTGACTCAAGCGTGACCAATCAATCGAGTAGAGCATTTCTACGTGTTATTCTCCTACGTGTTGAGTGTTTGTGAATATATATGTAATATTGTGGATCAATAGAAACAATCTTGACTCCTTCACAGCTTATTTAGAAAACCCAACTTGATGTGTGGCCATCATCTCCAAACATGCAACTTCAGTGAATACAGTAGGTTCAAAGTACTACTACTTTTATTTGGAATACATTCTCCATACAGCTTCAATTTGACACCAGTGCAGACAGCATTGTAGGCTAGCAGCCTGGCTGTTTATTAATCAGCTGCACATTTAGGGCTTAAGCAAGATGTGTGCTGTGGGATCCACAAACTGCCATCTGTGATTGACACCAGGCTAATGGGGCTAAAGTGATGTGCACACATTTAAACATGTGTCGGCTGCTCTCTGTTGGCATAGTGCATTTAAGTATATCTCATAGCTCACCCCCCAAAAACAAACCCACTGTGTTTGATTGTCTAGTTACTAAGCAGAAAGTGCTAATAATGTGCAAATCATCTTCTCTAATAGCCCAATAATAGCCAGCTATTACCCTCTATGAGCTCTACATTGACAGTAATGAGAGCAGTGGAGCAATAATCAGTCCATAATAGTGTGCAGGCCTGGCACATAAAGCAACAGTAGGAAAAGATGTAGGAATGGAGCAAGAAGAGAGGAAAAAGACAGCTGAGAAATCTCTGACGAGGCCAGATGCCAACAACGCAAGCTTTAGGAGGAAATTAGTTCATTCCCAGAGGATGTATCGAGTAACACCGGCGTACACACACTGCTGCTCAACCACTGATAGCTCAGTGGGAATGCTACCCAACGCTGCGGCAGCTACACAAAACGCAGCGGATTGTAAGCTTTACCACCTGCAATCCCTGAAGGCGTCAGAGTGATGCCATAGTGCTGAGCCGTCCCACTCAATTAAAGACACAGCGACAGGAAAGCTTTAGTTGGGACTAAGTCTGCACAGGATTAAAGCATGGAGGCAAGGCAAATCGATCAGGTCTTTCACTACACGGCACTGTGAATGGGTCGCCACGTTTTACATGTAATCCATCACGCTGGGTGGATTAAAACGCCTGCATTTACAGTAAATATGATCCTCAGTTATATATAAAGCCAACAAACAGGCCTGTGTGTGTGTGTGTGTGTGTGTGTGTGTGGTAGATAACAATAAAACAAAAGGGCCCAGCGGACTTATGTGATCGTCTGGAAATGAGACACAATATTCCGATAGTTTGTCCAGTGAATATTCCACGGTGTCTTATTCCAGGATGGTCTGCTCCAGTTTGTGAGCGTGGGAAAGCAAAGCTGCTGTCTGAATGAGGCCAGGCCAGCCAAAGGCCTGTGAGGTTTGTTTACGTGTGTGTGTGTGTGTGTGTGTGTGTGTGTGTGTGTGTGTGTGTGTTGCAGCTGCAGCACAATCAGTCAGTCCAAGCATATCCTGTGAACTCATCCAAAGTCATGAACACAAGAGCTATGTGTATCAGGCTACTGTGTGTATGGGATGACTTTATTGCTCTGTGTACCTACTGTCTGACGCTGACTCCTTTGGACACGCCCTCATAAAGCTGCAATACTTCATTGAATGCATACAATCCTCTGCTGTGGGTAAACTAAAAACATGACGCCTGGTTTAGCTGGTTAAGACAGGACATGCATCCCAGCTGATTCAGGTTTGGACACACGCTCAGGAGATACAGTATGTAATTGGATTTTAGGAAATAAAGGAAATGAAGCCCCTGTCAGCCAAACTGGAGGTAGATAAGGAAATGAACAGTGTCGCTAAATCTCTGCTGTTTGTTGACAGGGATCCAATGTACAATCATGTGGGAGAGAAACTCCAGAAATTGAGATTTTAGCCTTTGCAGACCATTTACATGCACAAAAACATATATACCTCTCGCTCTCTCTCTCTCTCTCTCTCTCTCATATACACACATATACATACACAGAAACACATACACACACACATTTACACAATACAATAACATCCAGAGCAGGAAAAGATTTGCTTGAGCAATCACAAACACACGACTGGGTTTATTTTGTTGTGCAGGGAGAGGTTAGACATGGCACACACACACACACACACACACCTTTTTATCTGCCTTCCTGAATCAAGAGCCTGGATCGTTGCATACAAATGAGGTAACATGATTAAGACAGAGACGGCTTCATTCGCTGTGTTCGTGACTGTGTTAGTGCGCGTGTGCGTCTGGGCTGAAACCGTGTGCTTGTGGCTGTCAGACACCTGTCGGGCGTGGGCGCTGATGAGACACAATCAATCCACCCCCCCTCTGTCGGCCCGGTTAGCCGTTATCTCACTCTCCACTCTATCCGTATATCTCTCTGTTTCTGCCATTCCTTTTTACTTTGTCTCTGTTTACCCTATTGTTTCTTCACACTCTCCGTCTCTTTCACCATCAGTTTCCCCCATCACTCTCATCTCTTATCTCTTCTTGACACAACACAAGCTGTGGAGTTCAATCCAGAGTGTTGTCAGGTGTGAATATCTATGATGAAGCAAAGATGAAAACTGATAATACTGACACTTCACTGAGTGAGTGTGGGTCTTTCAAGTTTTGGGGAAAAAAAGAAAGGCGTTACCAAACATTGTTGGCTGTTTTAACCGAGAATGATTTAGTGTGGCGGCAGCTGTTAGCTCCCTTAGCTTTGATGGACCAAACTGAAATTCCAAGGCATGATTTAAGGATACTTTTAAGAGTGTTGTAGTCATGCTTTAGGTCTAACCAGGGGGAAGGAAACATTTAATTTGCCAGTGATATTCAATACGACCACAAGAAGAGAAGAAGAAGGATACCCTTAATCGTCCCGTTCTGCCGTTTGACCCATCCTAGTGTTAGGAACAGTTCCCAGGCCAAGCCCCTATGGACTTTGCCACCACCGCCCTAGTCTAACCACAACACATAGGAAAAGCCAGTGTCACTAGTTCCTGTCAATGTCATTAAACAGTTGACTATTGACATTTAGTTTTGGCTACTTCATTCCTTGTTATCTGTCTTCGTGCAGTTGGCTGGGAGCATTCTTTCCCTCAGAATGGCTCATGCCTCAGGCTTGTTTCCCAATCATTAATCGACGACAGTGTAACGTGATTATCAGGTCTGACAAAGGGAAGGCAATTTTGTGAATGTGAGCAAGAGAGACCGGCTCGCATCAAGGCAGAGACAATCCTGACATGACAAATGAAAATCCACTGAGCGATGTCGGCTCTGCTTTGACAGCCTATGATAATGACAAATTGATTCATAAATCGAAGCTGGTTTTAAACAATGTCTTCAACGGTCAATGTAATGCAAGCATTTTCATTTACAGCAGAGCTCCAGCATGTCTCATCGGATCCTGTTATTTGCACCTCAGGTGGATACTTTCATTAGAGAGGAAGAACGCTAATGACTTTTTGTGCTGGTGAAAAAGACTGCATTTAAGCATGTGAAGATAGATGGATTGATAGGGTTGATAAGCACTGCGTAAAATCACAGTTCAAGGTTTTAACTGTCATCATTCTGAAAGCCTTTTCTCTCGTAACGTTATCTCTGAAATCCCACTTTCTAGAATAGAACCAGTACATATAGACAATGCAACCTCTTGCTTGTTTTAGTACTGAAGCAAACAGGTTACTGTATGTAAGAGATAAAGAATACATCGGACCTTATTGTGTTTTCAGTGACGTCTGTGATGACAAATCAATCATTGACTCCTGTTAAGATGTTGCCTCAACATTAAAAGCAGCAGCAGTTGTGTCTGCTTCACTCAACAGGCCTCAATTGTAAACCAGTTCAAAAGCAATGAAATGAAGTGATCCATCTTTGATTTAGCATTATTATTGCAGTGGGTGGAACCAGATCTTGACCTTTTTGAACACTACACAGTGTTTTATTCAAAGCTTCTTTATCTTTTGATCTATATTCAATGTCAAGTGGCACACTTATGTCATATTGGCAGATGATAACAGCATAAAAGGTCAATAAACACATTCAGAGGGCAATTTGGCACCAGAGCATTACAATAAGAGGCATGACGTAGGTGTTGGGGGAGACGGAGAAGGCAGAGACCCAATAGAACTGTTTTCCTTTTTTCACTCGACTGCTGTATGGTTATTTGAGCAGTTTAATCCAACCAATAGATCGTGTTGCTCTTGCTGATTCTGGCCTAAATGTGCTGCTGATTTAGTTGGGTTGGGTTTGACCAGACCCATAGATATAGTCATGACCTCTAAACCATCGCAGGCTAGCTCCCCTTTTTAGAGGTTGCACTCGGGAACCTGGTAGCTGTAGTCCTCATATGTTACATCCAGATTTAGCTTCAAATATTGCTCCAGGCAGATAACCCATGACATCACAGCCACTGAGATTTGACATTTTATAGTTTCAGACATTTTGTTAACCAACTAAACAAACTATTAGGGTCAGCTGTGGCTGAGGGGGGGTAATGGGTGTCTGCCAATTGGTGGGCAAGTGGTTGGTTCCCTAGTTCCTGCAGTCAAACTATCATTTGGTAAGAAACATATCCCCAAATTGCTCCTGTAAGCATGTCTTTGGTATAGAAGTGTGTGTAATTCGCGTCAGCTAAATGTAATGATTGATTATTTAAAGGGTTAACCGGACTGTACCTACAAAGAAGAACAATTGCTTTTCATGCTTTCATTTGTTTGCTGCTTCAGCAGACAAGTTGCTGCAGAGGCTAAATGGCTGGCAGCAAGCGGTGGAATTCCCCGTGGCTCTCATCTCCAGCCTTCCCTCTCCTACTTAACTCCCAACCATCCTTTCCTTCCCTTTTTCTCCACCTCTAATTTGGTCCTGTTTTCTGTCCACGTCCTCCTCCTCCTCCTCTTTACCACATGGAAGGGGGTTTCCAAATATGCTTAATTTGGCCGACTCTACTTGGAGAAGGAGCCCTTGAGCTGAGGAGCAGAGAGAGTGAATTAAAGATGGGTGGATGGAGACTGAATAATTAAAAGAATCAGAGGCAGATGGGACTGCTTTGGGGCAGTCAGACAGCTCTCCTGATATTCATTTTCAATCACCTTATACAAACTGTGTGTGTGTGTGTGTGTGTGTGTGTGTGTGTGTGTGTACTTTCATACATATGCATCATGTGTGTGTGTGTCTAATGATTGTCCAGGCATGAGCTGCCTCCCTACAGCTGAATCTAATAGACACACAGACGGCACCGCCTGCTCGCTTAATGTATTCAAATGGCTTTGGTGAACAGAATGAATAATAGATGTGATTGTGTGTGTGTGTTGTTGTGTCTTCAGTGGGATTGAGATGTGCTTGGGAACTGGGCTGTCTAAAGCAATAACATCGAAGCTCTCTTTGACGGGACAGTAGTTGTGAAAACAAACAGCAGAGGGATGTAACCGCTGTCAAACTGAATGCCTGTCTGTCTGAATAATTTACAGGGTTTCATTTGACTTTATCTTTGAGCCTACCTGTCTGTCTGCCCATGTCTTGTGTTTCTATAGGAACGAAGAAGGTGTACAGGGTCTATAGTTCCCCCTGCATGCGCCGCGTTTCAAACATCAACATCTATACGTGCTGATGATGACCTCTGATGACTTCCATTGGCCTCTCGGCAAGTCGGATGACACTCCCTGCAGTGGTGAGTGTTGTTTTTCTGTAGTTATTTTTGGGTTATACACTGGCTTGACATAAGGCATAAAACTATTGCTGGGTATATGGTTTCTTGCCATAGGGACGGATTTGCTGCTGGATTTTGAGGAAATCCAACTAGAGCACACCTCTAGACAAACCAACTGTGAAGTACATGGTACAAATAAAAAGACAAAGACTCACAGAGAAAAAGTTGTGTTCACAGTTTCTGTAAAACAATAAAGGCATGGTCAGTGATCCAAACAGTGAATAGATTGCACACCTAATAGTCTGCCAGAAAACCGCCCTTTCTCAGAACAGTAAAATGCTCTCAGGGCTGGCGGGGAAAACATCACTTTCTGCTTGGATGTAGGTTCTCTGAGGTCAGATGTCTGAATTGCATGTCATTGTTTTGCAACCTGAAACTTGTACTTTTCAACATTTTCTGAAAAGGTCCTCAGGAACATGCTGTGTGTGTGTATGCGTGTGTGTGCGCATCTTGGGTGTTTTGCTCCCCACAGTGTGATGATGATGATGGGGTAATTAGGTTGCCGATGTGGCTGCCTGCTCGCAGAATAGGTCAGACACATCAATCACAGAAACCTCCACAATGCAGTCCTGATGGGAGACTGTAAACGCTTTGTGTTTGAGTCTGAGAGAGGCGGAGGGAGATGTTATTGTGTACGATTTTTCATTACTCGTACGGGTGTGGGCTCACTCTGTATGATTATTTCAACTTGTGTTTGTCGACCCTGAGGATCTATTCACAGTGTAACAAAGAAGCCACATCACACATTGCAGCATCCTTTCCTTTTCTTCTTTCTTTACCCTGTTTTCATTTCATCTGGTGGAGGAAACCAAATTTAAAACATGACGTCTTTCCGACCGAACACATCTTTTTAAATTGCTACCTGACAGGACAGCTCTTACACAAGAATGCTGTCTGTTGGAACATACATTAGCTTGATTTTTTTCATTTCAGTTTGGTTGGTGTTGGTACTTGTTTGCCTTTGGAAAACAGTGAGCATCTTTAGCAAACCAACAAATAAATGCACTTGTTTCCAATCACTCACCATGACACCTGTTGCATGCATGTTTTGTATGCAAGTTGCTACCCTGTGATGACATGGCATTCTGTAGTCAGCCATTGGTATGACTCTTGTTGTTTTGCAAGTGACTGATGAAGAGTCACAGTGCATGTATCACACTGAAGAAATGACGTACACAGAAGCTGTTAGCAGCAATTTAACAGGACAAGCTATTAAGTTTCTCCATGTTGGTTTGGTCCATAGTTTGCAGACCTAAAACATTCCTAGAAATACAAAATAAAAACAATGAAAAAGATCATCTATATAATAATGTATAACACAAGGTGATTTACAGCATGAGATTTGACACTTTTCACATTCAAACTTGTCTAACAGGACTGTCCTTTTGCCTGACAATTATAAAACATGAAAGTATTATGTGAACGTGTGCACAGAGAGAATCCTATATGAGGCCTGAGCACTGCAGTTTCAGATCAACATTTTTTAAAGTCAGATGTGAGCTCTCGGTTCGCCCTGCAGCTTACCCATCTGCCAAGCCGAGCAAAGCCTGTCGATGATGAATCTTCCAACACCGAGGACCTCTGTCCTCTCCGACGAGTCATGCATGACTTTTGCTGAGCGCTGCCTCATAGCTTCCAGCTTATTTCAAAGGTTCAGTGCTGCACAAGTTCAAAGAGCTTGCATGCTAAATCAATGCTTATCCATATAGTCACACTGAGGCCAAAGGGGAATAAGCAGCCTGTGGTATCTGCATTTCATTTTCGTCTTTTGGCGTTGTCGCATTTGTAAGCATAACGTAATAATTAGTTCATGGTTATTGCACATCAAGAGAGGCTGGATGAGCTCAGTGCCAGTTATAGTGGAGCCAAAGTCAGCAGCGTTATGCTGAGCTGTTTGAGTCTGTTTTAACAATATATGGCACTGTTGAGGGGATTCCCTTTCTCCTGAAGTGTTTTTCAATGGTAATGAGAAATACACCATGGATTTCATTGTCTTTCTTGCTAACTGATACAAACAGTTGGGAATTGTAAAAGGCTTATTAGTGTGTACCTAGATTTGGCCGTATGTGTCAAATCTGAATGCTGTCGGTCATTTAAATCAGTGATTCTTAAACTAGGGGTCGCGACCCCAAACGGGGTCGGCAAAAACTTCCGTGGGGTCGCAAAATTATTTGTTACTTCAGTCGGAAATTAGCTGTTATAACACCTGGTGAAACAACGAAAAATAAAATGTCAATACAATGAAAATCTGCCTTTTTCTCATTCCTACACGCTGTTAAGAGGGAGAGAGAGAGAGAAAAAAAAAAGTTGCCCAGCTTTAAATGGCGTTTCGAATCGTTTATTGGTCCTATGATAGAAACAATGTAACAATCTGCGCCCACTGTTCAAACTCAATTTCTTCCCGGTTTTTTTACAATACGTCATAGTTAACTCGCCACGTTACTAGCCACGTTTGTGATACTAGCCACTTTTTTAGCCACTAGCCTAGTTATAACTTTCATCAAAAATGGACAGGTGGCTGCTAAAAAACAATGATTTGAGCTCAGAAGTGCCATCTACCTCCAGTTGTGCACCTACTCCTCCGCGATCCTCAGATGGGACAAGTTTGGCCGGTGGTGAGAATAAAAAAGACCCACCAACGAGGCGTCGCCGATACCTGAAAGAATTTCTTAAATATGGATTCACGTGCCAGGTAAAACATGAGCTCGACCACCCACAGTGTGTTATTTGCGGCGATGTTCTGGCACATGAAAGTTTAAAGCCCACAAAAATGAGACGACATCTCGAAAGCCGACATCCAGATGATGCTCAGAAACCCATGACATTTTTTTTACGAAAAGAAGCTGCGCTGCATGGGCAAAAGACCGTTGTGCATAGCCAAGCTACTGTGCCCACCAAAGCCTTGGCAGCGTCATACAAAGTGGCCCACCTTGTAGCCAAAGCACAAAAGCCACACACAATTGCTGAAAGCCTCATCCTTCCTGCAGCAATTGCGATGACCACAGCAATGCATGGTGAAAAGATCGCAAGTGTGCTTAAACAGATTCCCCTCTCCAATGATACCATGTCCAAACGCATTAACGACATCGCTAATGATATGAAATGCCAGCTCATCGAGAGAGTGAAAAACAGCCGGTTTTCTTTGCAGTTAGACGAGTCTACTGACTTGACTAATGTAGCCCATTTAATGGTTTTCATTCGCTACAGTCATGACGGGAAACTGCATGAGGACATGCTGTGCTGCTCTCCGATGGAAGGAAGATGTACTGGTGGAGACATTTTTAACTGTCTTAATGGTTGGATGGAGGAGACAGGCCTGGATTGGGATAAATGCATAAGCATATGCACTGACGGTGCCGGGGCTATGATGGGAAAACACAAAGGGCTGAAAGCCAAGGTCCTTAGCGTTGCACCACATGTCAAGTTCACACACTGCATTATCCATAGGGAGGCCCTGGCATCCAAGACACTTGAACCCGAGCTTAACAATGTTCTTCAAACAGCAATCCAAATAGTGAATTCGATCAAATCGCGCCCTTTAAATTCACGACTCTTCGCCCTTCTCTGCCAGGAAATGGGGTCTGCACATGAATCCCTTCTTTTTCATTCAGAGGTAAGGTGGCTTTCACGGGGCAAAGTTCTTACACGCCTGTTCGAGTTGCGAAGCGAGGTGCGCACCTTCCTCTCAGACGTGCATTCCCCTCTTGCAGACCATCTCACTGACTCGAGATGGTTATCACGTCTTGCATACCTGGCGTGCATATTTGACAAATTAAATAGTCTCAACCTGTCACTACAAGGCCCCAGCACAAACATCCTGACCCTCTCAGACAAAGTGAATGCTTTCACAAAAAAATTGCAGCGTTGGGCAGCCCGTGCAGAGAGTGGGGACTTTGAAATGTTCTCGGAGCTGCACGACTTTTTGGAGAGTGACATGAATGCCAATTCATTGAAAGAGTCAATAACCTGTCATCTTCGTAGTCTCCTCGACAAATTCAATAAGTATTTCCTCACGGAGAATGTAGAGCCTTTTGACTGGGTACGACAACCATTCACCAACTGCTCCTCAAACAACCTGCCATCTGAGCTCGAGGATGCGCTGATTGAGCTGTCCAGCGACCGCACATTGCAGGCGTCGTTTGCCTCAAAAACTCTAGATGAATTCTGGCTGTCAGTTGTGCAGGAATACCCCGGGTTGTCCAAGGCTGCCATGGACATCCTCACGCCGTTTGGATCAACCTATCTGTGCGAAAAGACATTTTCGTCCCTGGCCTACATAAAGAACAAATACAGATGTCGTCTCAACAGCATGGAGGAGAATCTTCGTGTTGCTGTGAGCAGCATCGATCCCCGAATTGACCTGCTATGCTCGCTGAAGCAGGCCCATCCTTCTCATTGACATGGCGTCCGTATAAGAGGAAGTGAGATCGTTCCAATCATACACACTCTCTGTTGACTCTTGACTCCCGTTTGATTTGGACATTTGTTTCATTGCTTTGTTTGTTCCAGTTCTTGTTTGCGTTAATAAATTGTTGCCGCCCAGGCCTTTTCTTACACATTGCCTATTTGTTTTTGCTTGATTGACAGTCGTTACCATGGGTTTGCAATGCATAACGTTGTCCTGGCAACGCGATTTACAGCCCGCCCCCAAACAACCAAACTGCAGATGGCATTGCTGTTTCTTTCAAAATGTATGACTATCACTCAAATCATTGGAGACGCAAACTCGTAAATTAATTCACACAAAATCGTTCCTTTTCCATAAAATAATCGTCATACATTGTTAATTTGTTTGGATTGGAACAAAAAATCGGTTGCTACGGAAACGTGACGTCACACTTACACACTTTTGGGAAAGTGGGGTCACCAAACCTCTCCAGTTTTTTTTGTGGGGTCGTCAGACAAAAAGTTTAAGAACCACTGATTTAAATCACTGAGGGCGATCTACTGTGAAGGTAGGAAATTCACATGTCTTGGTTTGGGTCTCACTGCGAACACATGCTGATGTGGTCTCATTCATAGCCTGTAGCCATATCATGTTACAGTGGGAAAATACTCCAAAACCACCTTCTACTACATCCTGCCTAAATGATTTAGTGTGTTTCTAGGAGAGATGGCAGCCTATTATCCCATATATACTGTATAACTTGAACCTCGGTGGTCCCTAACTGATTCTCAATGCATCGTCCTTTTAAGCACATTGAGCGCCTTCCTTTTTCCTCTCCCCGGTTGTATTTTGTTTTATTGATTTATTTATATGTGTTTTATATATTTCAGTTAGTTTTTTTGTATCAGTTCATATCCTCTCCATATTTTTCCTAAAAGTTTGGAATGGGGTGGGTTTAGAAACAAACTATTTCCCTTCATGCTGCTCGCAGTGTGTGAAGGGGCTTCACTAATTAGATCTCTGCGACCACCTACCTTGATTCAGGGACCTTGTTTTCTTCCAGACCTTTCCCTGTCGCTATCGTTAGTCTTGACCCCTGACCTGCTGGTAATTAAATTTGCTTCCTCTCCGACAGTTACAGCATTGCTAGCCAAATGACACTGTACATGTGTTGCCTCCAAAAGTTAACGTCTGGTTTGGTAATGCACTGGCTGTAAATACAAACAAAGCAAGCTGTGGATAACAAGCACAGCGAGACCTCCTACAATCTTTTGATGACTTTACGTGGCCGATGTTTCACTCTTAGTAGGCAAGCCAAACTTTTACAGCAACAGAGGATTGGTGCAGTGAAATTGCAATCTAATGCCAAAGTATGTCACAGCGAAGCATTTAAATAAAGCTGATGGCAATTTGTAACGGGAACGCCAGATTATTGATGCTGTTTACCTCATGATTCTAATAACAAGATTTGATGTATTGGCCTCTTTGAAATCTCCGAGACTTTGTTGTATTCCCAGTTACTTCATGCTATTAATGGGCCCTATTGTGCTTTTTGGGGTTTCCCTTGTTGTATACGTTTGTGTGCATGTAAATGATCTAAAACATGATGAAACATTGAAGTAGTCACAGTAGAAGCACAAACTACTAATAAAAGGTTCACTTTATTTGGTTTTTTAACTTATTCGCAACTTCAAAAGCAATGCTGGATTTTCAATATTAGTCATTCCTTTTGATATTTTGATAGCGACCTTCTCTGGGACTATTCGTTTTTTGAAAATATTTCTCTGTGAGTATGCTCCAGAGCTCAGAGGATAAATAAAACTCTTAATACAGCAAACCTATGCAACCCTTAAAAAGCTCAAGGTTGGGCCATGAGGAGTGCTTGCGCATCATCCTGCTTTCACAGTAAACACACATTGTTAATTAATTCAGGCTTCAACTGCTATTTTTATACAACACTTGGTGACACTAATCATACATTTTCCAGTGATAATAATAATTGCCCCTTCTAATCCTGCCATACATTTGTAATTAACTGGTGGAAGAGTTTATCATCGTGAGAACAGGAAGGACTCTGAATTATTCTTGGGGCAAAACAAATCATTTTCTGCAGTGTCAAGGATTTGTAGTTCCTTGATGCACACAGCAAGGAGCTGAGCAGTCAGAAAAGGGACAATTGTGTAAGCAGAATGGCAGATTAATTTGTGGGATGCCGGGGGTGTGTGTATGCGCGGTCAGTATGGGTGAAAAAGAGAAGGACAGAGAGACAGATTGATGGTGTCCTGTGCAGTAGGGGGTGAGCCATGTGCTGCTGAGTTGAGTGCTATAACACTTCTGTTGATGCCGTTCTCCAGAGAGAGCGTGTCACTTAGAAAAAACATGGTAGTAAAGAGGCAGAGACACAAAAAGAGAGAATGATCTGAACCACCAGATGCTGCATTTCTCTCTTCTCCTCTTCTATCGCTTTGTCTAGCATCCATATTTCTGACCAAATCATGTTGTTTTTTTATTGGAAAAAGAGGCTTTGAAACGGAGTCCTTCAGTAGCGGCAGTCTATAACACCAATGATGATGTGCGACCTTTTCTTGTATGACTCATTATTCATGGGATATTCAGTCCTAGTAAGAAGACATTTGTTTTGTTGATAAAAGCAAAAACAAGGAAAGCTTCGAATCGTTTCCTGGTTGCCATAACAGTTGACAGATCAAACTAAATACCAATGATCAGAACTTCTGGAATGTGTCTTCAACGGACAATAGGTGAATCTGGCTCTCTGGAGTTATGAGCTGTGTGTGGTGGCCTTTTACTGTTGGAAAAGATTACAGTCCTCCGTCATCAATCTGTCATCATTAATAATAACACTGACGCTGATTCCACCTCCACACATCCTGCTCCTCCGGAGTCATTATATCAAAGGCAGTCACGGCCAAAACGCTCTGAGCGACGAGGTGTTGGATAAGATTTGTTTCAGTTCCAACTGTGCCTGAACCTCGCTGTATATCAATACCAGGAAAGAGACCAGCTGTTATCGGCCCGACAACACACAGAGCTCTAGGAGTTTAAAGCCCCAATGACCAGACACTGGGGGAAATGGGATGAGGACTGAAATGAGAAAGGTGATGCATTACATTTTAAGTCAAAGTTTGGATTGTAATTTGGGATACCAAAAAAGTAGAGTAAGGCAATTGCCATTTGGATCAGTGTGATCTGGACATTCAGAAGTAAAGAACTGCCCTTTTTCCTGCCTCTGCCGTCCTTTCTTCAGAAAAAGAAATTGAAAAGGGTTAAAGGTCAGTACTGAGGAAAAAGGCAGTCTGGTTTCAATTTTAGCAGCTGTATGGGATTACGAAAGAAGCTGTAGCCCCGGTCGTGTCTTTGGGGGATCGTGGGGCAATGAGATTCCCGCTAAAGTCATTTAGAGCTTTATCAGCACTAGCCAATCACTGTGGCCACTGTGGACCATCCATCATGGCAAAGAGAGCCAGGCCAGGGACGCCTTTGTCACTAGATAATGCATTGTGAGGAGAGAAGGGGGGAAATGTCTCGAGTGGAGAGTGTATGTCCTCCACTGTCCTTAAAGGAAGTTATTTCATTCTGATGATAGTGTTTGACTTTAGGCGTGTGTGGAGCAGCAAAGATTAAATACAAAAACAACAACTAACAACCAAAATGACCCAGAAGCTCTTCCTGCCCCCTAACAACCATATTTTTTCTAGAAACCCCAACAACACACCAGCCACCAGAGGGCTCAATGTCCATCCTCATCACCAAGTCTGGAGCAAACCCCAACACTCAGCCACTGGAACATTGGGCTTGATTAATGCCCTGACTCTTCCAACTAACAAGTAAGAGAAATAGAGAGCCTGAGGATGAGAACAACCCCGAACAGAAGAGAAATACACAAGCAGTGAATGGAGGTTTGGAAGAACTGCTTTTCTCATGAGGTTTTACCCCGGTAACAGCAGCAGCAGCTGTCTTTAAACTGGAAGAGAGACCTGGCAGAGGCATGTTATGTCCCACCTCTGCCAGAAAGAATTGAGTCTCAACAAAAAGAAATCCACCACAGAGATTAAAGGGATAACAGTCTACTGAAAGTAGTCTCAGCAGTGCCAGTGGGAGATCAGAGAGAAAGGGAGGGAAAAAGCAGAAGATCTTTTTTTATTAATCCAATATGAGATAGATGAGGTCTATTATATTACAGACCGAGCATATTCTTTTTTGTTATTGGCAATAATATCCTCCCCATACTGTACCATGAAAGATGCAAAATGAAAATGTCCTCTTTAATAAAAGTGTCCATCAGATAGATGTTTTCTGTTTTGTGTTTGCAAAGAAGCAACACAGTTTAATCTTACGCCACAGGTCCTCTGACAACAGGGAACAGGAGATAACCTTCACTAATGTAAATAATACAGCATATTTTTTATTACAACAAACATTAGTATTACATCTTTTAAACCGAGCATGAAATCAAAGTAGCAGAAGATGCATAGCTAAACCACATCTAATCTATACGTTGAATATAAAATGTTGTATATCTGTGAATGTGAAACCTTTGTCCTCTCATTACTCATGTTGGGACATCTGTGTGTTGGCCTGCTGTAAGACCGTGAGTCCAACTCTGCAAGTTAGATTTTCACAAAGTAATTTATCAAGCTCAAAACGATATTGTGTCAGGACTGTTTCTGTGGTGGATTTGGATCAAACAGTGGAAATCGAGGAAGAATTGAGTATAGGCGTGTGTTAGTAGAGACATGCGCTTCTTCATAGCTCTCTTTCTATGATGGATTAATTTCTGGGTTATCTTGAGAAATAAGTTGTAGGGTGTTTTCTGCTCCTAGAGCTGCGGGTTGCATGAAAAGGTGGTGGATCTGTTATGACAGAAATGTCATGTAACATGTGACCAATAATCATTTTATTTTAGTTGAGTAAGTGATGAAGTGACGACCCACCTTGACTGTTAATAGAAGAAATACTGAGACTTATCTACTAAAAAACAACATAATCAGTGGTATCCAGTAAAGACATATTGCATGTTTAAGTGACAATACCATTGAGCAACTCTAGGGAAAATGACTTTTTTGGAGCAGAAGGAGAAAGAAGGCATAAAGTCGGCAGTAGGAGAAGATTGGGGTTGCTGAATTGTTCAAGAAACAATACAGGACACAACTGTTTCCGACCAAAAAGACCTTTGGCCACGGCTGCTATTGCTAGATTGTAACAGTGATTTGTAACAGAGTTGAAGGGCACTGACATGGCATGAGAACAAAACAACATATATTTAAAATGAGTTTTCACTTTTTTCATTTTGCACAAGCGATGTTCCAGCAGCCCACCTCCGTGACTGAATGGGTTTTACTCTGGGACCCCCTCCGCCGTCAACAGCTCTCTGTGACTATTACACACACACTTCATTTCCATTGCTGGCTTGTGTTTGTGTCTTTGAGTTAAACATTCATATCTCATTAAAAGATAAACTGCCATTGTCTTTTCCCAGGTAAAATGTCTTTATATTGATACAACTAAGCCGTTCTGCGGGTTGATGAACTTGGTAATCACAGATGATGTTTCTCATTGGCCAAAGAATCCTCTCTTAACTGATTGGTTGTTTTTCTCTTCCAGAAACCACAGTCTTCATATATTTGCTTGATACTTAGTGATTACTATGCAGACTAGGCTTCACATGCTGTAGATTTAGGTGATCCCGCTGTCAGATTTAGATTCAGATTTCACCAGCCTGAGATCTTATTCCACTTGTCCTGAAATGATCTATTTCCTCCTTTTATTGCTCTCTTATGTGACTAAGTTGAGCTGTACGCTGTCATTTTCTTTGCCCCAGGGGACTCTCAGTCCCTCTTATGTTTCACCACCAGACTGGAGGCAATCCATAGTCGATTGTAGAGTGAGGAGTTCATGCACTCATAATGAATGACGCTGCTACCTCCGCTGACCTTTACTCAGTCCTGAAATGACTGCTTAGTTTAGAAAACATGAAAAAAAACGGCGTTGTTTCTGTCCTGACAGACAGCTGTGAAGGATTTCCATTCACCTGACTAGTCATGAAAGACGCTCTACCTCGACTGACCCTCAGAGCGGGTTGGGAAGGGGGAAAGTCATTTAGCATTGTGGCACTCATCAGGATGACTCACTCCCCGCTGCCAGAACCAGATGAGAGGGGAACTTCCCTTCTTTCGTCCTCCAGTGACTCCTGCCTGTCCTCTCTTTTCTCTGTGTTGACGTTTCAACGGCACGAATAGCACCCGGGTAATATTTAGGTCCGGATTCTTTTCTTCCCTCCTGGCAGAGTGTCAGACACATTTAAATAAAAAACTAGAGATGGGCATAAAATGAGGTGAAAGCCAGCGGGTGAAAATGATGGAGGGAGGAAATAACGTGGAGGGATATTGTGTTTCCAGTACTGTATGGCTGCAGGAGGGTTTTATAACAGAGCTGATTCCAAGCACCTGTCTCCTATTTGAGAGTGAGGCTTTGCCCGTCAGTGTTGTGCAGTCCATCATTTCTATGGCAGGTAGGGTGCTGGAAGACACTTTTACAGCTATCTGTTCCATTTCCTGGGCTGGCATTGCACCAACACACTTCTCTTCAGCAAATTCTGCTGCATTAAAACAACTTTTCTCCCTGCACATATGTCTCACAAAGATGGCTGTGCAGTGTGCAAAAGCATAATCTCCTTATCAGACTAGATGTATATCACGCTATGAAAACATGACGCAGCCCCTTGGTTTGATTCATCTAGCACACAAGCCACATTAGTGGGGCTGAGGTTGAGCAGAGAGAGGGATGGTAAAAGCATTTGCGCATGAGACAAGACATCAGTCCCAGCCAGAGCTCTGGCAACACTTCTTGGGATGTTTAAAGTAGCTATAAAATACTTCAACATGTCTTTAGTCCTGTGGATCTGTGGTTTGTGGGAAATCCCTGGGGAAGATCGGAGGGGGAAAGGAGGCACACCCTCGCTTGCTTTAAGCTATACGGGTTGTACTGTAACCTTTACTTATTACTGAACTTTTTAGGGAGGCACCTTACTAGCTACGAATAATCAAAACATACATGGCCACTGAATCTTCAAAGTCCATTTTACTTGTTGGTCCTCTAAAGTTGGACTGTTGTATAACAAGACAGGATGGACTTTGGTTAACTGCTTAGCATGCTCATGTCAGTAGAAATTCCAGCAAAACAATTCATAGGGACATTATGTCAAAACTGTTACTACTTCACATTCTGTTGATAAAGGTTGCCATGTACGTGTTGCTGTAAGGGTCCAATTCATTTTCAGCATCTTCCTACTACTGTGAGGGACTAGAAAGACCTTAAGTTGTGTTGGACAACAGAGAGCATTGTTACACACAGTTACAATGCAGCAACCAGGTTACACGGGCACATCAATGAGCCTAGCTTTTAGTCTATGACTCACTGTGTCTGATGCCTCAGGACTTGCCGCATATTGATCACAGCTTCTAGTTCAGTGAGCAAACACAGACGCAAGACTGGAGCAGGCTATCACATTTCAATATCCACTCTAACATGATGGTGCCTATTGATTGGGCTCATCCCAACGGCTGCTAATAAATACCTTGTTGCTTCAGCTGCTGCAGTTTTACCCTGAGCTTGCATTTCTCCAATATGGATCCTCTGTGCTGCATAAACCCCCCATTTGCTCGAAGTCGAACCTCTTGCCCTTGCTTTCTAATAAAGATTAAATATATACCATCTTCGATAATGGTGTTGCGGCGATAGATGGTAATAAATGGCTTTAAGAAGAGCCGGACCATCATCTTGCCCAGGGAGGGAATCAGGAAATGAGTAGCTGCAGTAATTGTGTGTTTGTGTGTGTGTGTGCAGAATGCTTTCATTCCCTTGCAGAGTACTTGCAGTGTACAACACGGAGATAGCAGGCTGTCTGGCAGGCTTCAAGTTGTGTAATTATTTTGTCTTTTTTTACACACCTGACCATCCTCCTCACTCATTCAGAGAGTTGTGACAGCAGAGTGAGTGACAATAAACTGAGCTGCTCCTCTCTATCCTCTCCTCGTACATTTCTGCTGAGGCAGCGATGTCAATAGGGCTGTCTACTGTAGGTCACCTCAGTCACAGTGATCACGGCGATGCATTTACTTTTTGAGTTCAACAAAAACTAGGTTAATGATCCCTTTTTATAACTATAATTGTTTTAAGCTATGATAGCCAATAAGCCAATGATTAATGGATTTACATGACATTTTGTGCAGGCATTTGTGGCTCCCAGAAGAGGGATCCTGCTCTTGGTTGATGCACATTTTCTCCACCATTATGAGCTTAGTTTTTGTGGTTTGCATCGAAATGTCCTGACAACTGGATGGATTGCTAAGAAATTCAGTTCAGACATTTATATTCCTCTCTGGTTGTATTTTATTAACTGTGGTTACCCCTCGACTTTGTCTAGCACCATCAATATCACCATTACTTTGGTCGAATGATGACCCCATTCACTGATGAAGACGTGGTTGAGTGCTCACTCAAAGCAAGTTAGGCTAACAGAGGGTATGAGCACAGAGATTGTTGTTTTCTTGCACAGGGCTGCGGGGACTTTTAATCTGAGGGACATCTTTTGAAGAAATGTAAATCGTTGATTTTTTTGTGGAAGTCGGAAAATAAGCATCAGAAGACAAGGCAGTGACTAGAATAAGAAAGAATTGAACGGAAACAAGTTTTTTTCCCAATCAATCAACGTACTGAAACAATGCTACATATGTTGGAAAGAGGAAATGGAACTGGAACCAATGAAAGAAAGGAACATACATGATCAAATCAGAAAGAAAAACAGTGAGAGTGAAGACAAAGCGAGTTCTTTACTGAAGCTTTGGGATCTGCTGAGCTCACGCATCAAGCACTCCTGTCCCTGTGGCCATTACCCACAAGCCCCAGGGCTGGACACCCATCCTATCCTGTCCCAGGGAGACGCATCAGCTGACATGGTCGAGTGGAGGGACAGGTGCTGCGTCCCAGCAGGGGGACAATGTATGCAATTCCTGTCTGGCATGCAGTCAGGTGTGTGTGTGTGTGTGTGTGTGTGTGTGTGTGTGGACTCTGAGAGTGAAAATCTGGCGAGGCAGCAGGGATAGGTGGAAAAAAACGACGATGCACTTGGACGTGATATAAGGCAGTACTACATATGCACATACACACAAACACACACACCTTAAATGCCTTTCACTAGGTTTGTTGAAGTCAAACGATCCGCTCAAGGTACATTACACCCAAGCAACACCTCTGCCTACCTTAAACACATTCAGGCACGGAGTCATTTCTTTGGAATCAAAACATTCATTAATGAATATGCTGTACATTTATATTATACCAGCAGTTTAGATTACAAAAATAGCTGCAAAATTCACAATATCTCCACTGCATTATGTGTTAAGTCTCACATTAAAGTTGCTGAATGTAGATCCACACCTCGACAGCCTCATGTGGTAGTCTGAGATCCTGAAGTGTGTGAACTTCACCATCACAGATTTATGAGAGTCTGTGAGTAAACGTTTTTTCTTCCTGTCAAGTGGAGAGAGAGGGGATGAGGCCAGTGTGTTTCTCTTAGAACTTCAGTACAGTGTGTAGGGGTTAAATCCAGCAGCTGGCTGCGGTGTTTCTGAGTGGAGTTGGCATACTTTCTGTGGCTTTCCTCTGGGTCTCCTCCCATAGTCCAAAGACAAGCAGGTCAGGTGAATTGGAGACTTTCAATTGCCGTTGTTGTGTTTTATGAGAATGTGATTGTCTGTGCATACACAAGCGCTGTCTCTACTATCTGGAATTCGCAGTCCACAAACCTCTGTTACATCCCAGTCTCTGCATTGCCTGTAAAAACAAATGAGTGGCAAGACATAGTTAGAAATTACAGTATCCCTGTGGTGCTGCAGGCTTACTGGAAGCCAGAGCGTAGGTGCAGGGTGGAGGAAGTGTACAGCAGTGGGCGACTGTAGGTGTAATAGCAGCTAACTGTAGGAACAGGAGTAGCCTCTCTCAAGCAGCTGTTATAGACCTGATTCGCCTAACATCCCAACAGTTGATGAAAGTCCTACTTTATCCCAAAGGATTTCAAATTCATCCACGTTGCACTAAATAGCATCTTTGCCAGCTACATAATTTAAGCAGAGCACCACCTCTCCATGAGTCCCAAAATAAATTGTTTACATTTACAGTCGTAATTATTTCATCATGAGGAAATGATATCATAACATTCATGAAACTGATTTCTGTTTTACAACTCCCACTAACATGTGTAACTCTGAATAGCATTAGTTAAATAACTGTAAATCCGTTGCATCAAATCTGCAATTTGACCCTTTAACTTCAGTTTTACATGAAGTTGCATTTCTGATAGTACATGTTGGACTTATTTTCCTCTGTTGTTTATTTTTCTGTTTCTAGCACTCTAAAATGTAGAGTAACATTGGATTCATTTCTTGAAAGCATCTGCATTTGCCAGTCTAAGCATGCGTGGCAAACTGCGTTTTAATCGCAGGGTGGATTGTGTTTATGTCTGTAGTTTGTTTAGGAGTAACCGTTAAAAAAGGTACTACAGTTGGTGGTAACTTTGATATAAACGTCACTAACGAGGCAAAAGATAAACTTCCATCTTCAGGAACTACAACTTCATGCAATTTCCCCAAAAACACACTGATTACGTTGGTCTGCCGGGAAGTGGAAGTGCATTTAAAATCACCAAAATGAGGATAATATAATGAGGGAACTGGCAGATTACCACTTTTTAAAGGGTAATGCTAGTTATTTTAATCTGTCTCTGCTGATGTCTGTACTTAGTATAAGAAGCAGGAGCTCTCTCACTGGCAGTACAGTAAAAAAAATTACAATAAAAGTCAGAGGAAATAAAAGTACCAGTGGAGTGTTGTTGTACCTACACGGCCCCCCTGCTGTGCACAGGCCTCTGTGATAACGCTATCATAAGCAAAACGGCATTCTATCACTTCAAGAACACCAACGGGAAGCATGATATGTATGCTTAAGCAGAGGTCAACTTCCCTTTGTTATTCTTACACGGTGGATTTATCTGGAGGAGATCATTTTTACATAAAAAGCCACGCTACTGTATTTCATGGCCACAGTCTCAGCAATGCAAGGCTCTTCTATATATAAAACACACCCACACACAGACCTGACGGATTACAGTTGGCATCCGTAGCACAGATATGAAGATAGTCCGAGATGCAGCTCTTATCCAGAGGAAGTGAAGCTCAGCAGGGAAGGCGGCCGGGGGCCAGAAGTAGCTCTGAGAGGACAGGAAGAGGGAGGATGTTATCAGTGTCTCCATCTGTGGAGGGTGGCACAAGACAAGCGGAGAGACACACCTTTCATTAACCTTCGCCTTCCTCCTCTTGTGGTCAGATGGCCGATAACACATCAGAACAATGCATGGAAAGTTACTCCTAATATTGTTACAGACGTTTAAGATTTGTCGTTATCCAAGTCAATCAATGTCTGCTCATTTAATGTTTCATGCATTTCAGCAGTCTCTATCCGTCTTTGGTGATGAATCACTTGAACTATACGTTGATGTATTTAACCTTTGAGATATTTCCTGAGGACATTCAAAAACAGATCATCCAAAAGATTTCATTAAAGACATGTTATTACCTGTAATATCAAGCAACAAGCCCCTCCCCATAGACCCCCATGTTAGAATTCCTCACTCTACAGTACAAATAAACATGTGTACAGCATAGTCACCTGGATAGATGAATTGTTTTGATCAATGTAGCACACTTCCCCATTTCTGACAACTTTGTAAGAGGTGAGTTTTATTGAAAGGTGCCATAGAATGCATCTATCTGGTATGTTTAGATCGCCCATTTACTTTTGAAGAGATTGGTTTTGTGCAAAAGTATTTTTAGCTCGTTGTCAATGTTCTTTCTCTGTCATGCAGTATTACATTCAGCATGTTCCTTGTACATGTTGCATTGAGTACAAAGGCAAAGACTCAATAAACAGGAGAAGAGACTATTCATACACTCCCTCACATTGATCATTAAAGTTTCATCCCTTCACATTAGCCTCAGTCAGTGAAGCTAATTCAGGAAGTGTTGACAGGAAGTAGCTAATATTTTTCAGCAGCAGTTGACCTTTGTCCGGCTGCAAGTGTTACGATGGGGAGACCTGTAGCTTAACGCTGGCTGACAGCCTTGTCATGTAAGACTTGATTGGTCCCTTGGGGTGTGTCAGACCCTGACATGAAAAAGAGAAAAAAAGAAATTGGCTTGTTAACATTCATGAGAAATGATCACCATGTCAAAGGGAGAGCTTGGACGTGTCATCTCTGCAGACGGCACTGATCTATGTGACCGGCTGTCCCTCTTCCATTCAGCCCTGTGATGTATGGATCCATCTCATCTGCACCTCTTCCTTCTTTGTTTCACATCCTCCATCCCTTTGCTCCTTTAAACCCTTCTTCCTGCCCTAACTACTTTACTTACTTATTTCCTTTTTTAATCCTTTTCTCCCTCCCACCTTTCCTTTCCTTCCTTTTTCCACTTTCTTTCTTCTATCTTTTGCTTACTCCCTTCTTTTATGTCCGTCAAAAACTCTTGATTCCTTTCTCATTTTCACCTTCCTTCCTTCGTCAGTTCCTTTACTTCCTGCTTTGTTTCATTCCTTCCTTCTTCCTCTCCGTGTAGGTTCTTTCCTTACTTCTTTCCTGTCTCCTTCCTTTCTTCTCTTCCTCCCTCCTCTCACTTCCTTCTCCACTCTTTCCCTTTTCGTTCTTTCCATCTTTTACACACTCCCACCTTTTACGTCCTTCCTTCCTTTCTTATTTCACTTGCCTTCTCCCTTTCTTTCCTTCTGTTTCCATTCCTTTCCATTCCTTTCCTGCAGCTTTCCTACCCTTCCTTGCTTTCCCCCCTTATTTGTCCTTTTCATCCGTTCCTTTCCCCCTTCTTACATTTTCATTTCATTCCTTTATTCATTTTCTTCCTTCCTTCCTTCCTTCCTTCCTTCCTTCCTTCCTTCCTTCCTTCCTTCCTTCCTTCCTTCCTTCCTTCCTTCCTTCCTCCATTCCAAATTTCACATCTCAAGCTTTTCTACTTTTAAAACTGTCCAATCACAAATTATGCTGAACATCACCACCTCTGCCTTGTCAGCAGTCTGAATGAGGCCACAACGCACCTATGAGCAGTATAAATATCCAACGAGGGGGGAATCTGACATACTGTGGATATGAATACCTACAGTAGCATCACAACACAGATCCCAAGGCCTGATGTCGATATGTATGTGTTAGCATATCTCCGCTTATCATCCACCTGTCCATGCAGAACCCTCCCATCAGCAGGCGGCTCAGAGCACCTGAGCTGCTGACCCCTCCCCCATCCTGGAGCCATAACGTTATGTAACATGTGAATGTAAGCTTTAATAGGCAGTCTAAATCACAGACCTGTCACTTTGTGCCTCCATTCAGATTAATGTACACATCAACCGGCCAGGCATTAACCCCCAAAGGTCCTCTCAATGACACACCTCAGCGCTCTGTGGCTTTCTGCGCACAGAAACACACACTGAAGACCCCGGCGAGGCTTCTCATGCTCTGGCTAAGAAGCATTGAAAACGCCGACATCTTCACCAGGGAAGTCCAGTAAACCAGCACTCTGCAACCTTGGGAAGAGATCACTGGAAAGAGTGAAACAATGGGAATGGCTGGGAATCAGATGCATCTCAACTGTGGAGTTCTCCAAAGAAAACACAGCCTTGTATTGTCTCACTTACCTCATCTCACTCTGTCAGACTTTTGTTAGCTGCTAAAACACAATTCAAGATGGAAAATCAATTATTCGTGATTAATATTTTTGGTCGTTATCCAGGAAGTTTGAAGGTTATGATGATGTGACTTTGAAAACAAAGGGTTTTTTTTAATGTGTAAGCATTCAAGTTAGCATTTTCCTGAAAAATGTTTCCTCCTGTGTCGCCCTTACACTCAATGCATCATCATTCCCTTGAAGAATATCTTTTAGACTATGCTTTTGACTCCCAGAGAGCCACAGCCAGTGCCCAAATGCCTCACCTCAAAGAATCAGATGTTAAGCATTAATTCTTAGGTTTGACGTTGAATTAGTGGCTCCTTTTTATTTCCCTGGGACAAGTTCTGAGGTAGCACCAGATGTGGCTGTCTTTAAAGTGCTCATAAGTCACACGGGTGTCTGCTCTTGTTGGCTTTCTCAGATCTCAGGGTAATTCTCAATAGCATCTGGCTAATTCTAATGAAAATAGCTCTATCATCTGAAGGAGAGGAGACATATGAAAGGATCCTCTGCCCCCTTTTGGTAGCATTCAGAAGTGCAGCCCATAACTGAATGACTTACACCTCACATAGCATCAACACTCAGCCCTTTTTAACTTTTCACACATTCCCTTTGAAGACACATTCAGTCGCATTCCCAAGCTACACTCAACGCTGCTGATGTGCAAAGTGTTTGATCACCAAAATATAATTTAAATGTCAAAGTAGATATCAAAGGCAGTACGTAGTTACACCAGATTTATACCATTTTAATGACTTACTGTACAATATTACTCGGATATAACTTGCCATATTAACCGTGTAAGTGTTACTTTAACAAATACAAGGGCCTAAACGAACACATTACAAACAAAACTAATGGAGCACAGGAATGCTTTTCTTTTTAGAGTAAGGGTTATTCTGTGAAAAGCAATACGAATAAAAAACTAGATATTAAGTGTTAACGGTGTGGCCACCGTGACTGATAAGATAAACCGTTAAACCTGAAAGTCAAACTTTCTCAACACGAAAGCAAAAACACCACAAAATAACCAGAATGCTTAGCAACAACATTGAAAGAAAAAAAAAACCTTCAAGGATTATTACTTTAACCTTGTGGACCTGATTTCGTCAAGGAAAGCAATCCATAGGTTTCTAGAACAAAGTGAAAAATGGAAGAAAATGCACTCCGATTCCAAATTCATTCTAGCACCAAACAAATCCAAATGTATAGACTCAAAGCTTCATAACTCACACTGGATTTGGACCCTATATTGTCAGTGAGCATGGGTTAGAAAAGTCCTTGTCATCTTTGAAGCTTAATAATTAAGTCACCTTAATACAAAGTTAAGATCTAAGCTTACAAGTCAAAGCTCCTTATCCATTTAATACCTTTCAAATACTTCAAACAGTGGGATGAGTGTACTCTTCAAGTCACCCAGAATGCCTTTTCCAGGAGCAAATCACAGCCTCTCTCCGTCTTTTCTTCACTGAATGGGGACCCCTGAAATAGTGACAGAGAAGTGCTTGAATTTTATAGCGTTATAAAAGGAGTAATCACTGTGGCGTTTGTCACAATGATTAGGCCCACACTTTGGTTAGGCCTTGTTATAATTTCCAGACCCCTGGTAGAGAGCAGCTCTGTATTACACCAATTAGAGCGGTGAGTCATATGTCACTGGCCACCGAGGAATTCAGCCTCCTCCAATTTGTGCAGTAAATTTAACTCTCGCTGTTACCCTGTCAAGGTCTGTAGTCGTTCTGCTGCTGACAGACAGCTGAAACTTATTTGTCAAGGCGATGCTGTAGAGTGTGTGTGAGGAGGTAAAAGGTCAGGGTTTAATCTGAATTAAGACACAATTATATTCATTCACCTCCTATAATCGCTTTCCCCCCATTTTGTGTACCATCTTAGAATCTTCTAATACAATAAAGGTACTTAAAGGGTTTTGTTCACCTCTCCAAAAACAACAGAGTAAAATAACAAACAAGACCACTTATTTGTTATATTTGTTACGAGCCAAGCTCTCTCACAGCAGTGTCAGTGAATAGGCCCTCCCCCAAAGGCGTAATTAGATTAATGGTAGAGATGGAGAGGACCTAATGACCCTATCCCCTCGCATCACTGGATAGCGGAAATATGTATAGGCATGAAAAAGTGCATCAGCACTCGCCTGCTTCCTCCTCCACTCATCTCCGCGCCCCAGACAAGTCAATGGTCCTTGAGAACGCTCGGAGATACATTACATGAAGCCCACGGCTGAGCCATCCCCATCTGCATCACCCTGGCATTTCGTTGGTCTGCCCCCCGTGTCACAAGAGGGATGGAACAGCTTAATATGGGCTGTGTGGGTGGGTGTCATTTTATTCTTAACGACAGGCAAGCAAATGAGTGTCTTACTGAGATAAGGGCTAAATGGGAACAGGGAAGTATGCGAGATAATGAAAGTTAAATGGAGAGATTTATGGGGTGAAATAACCGCACTTATAATGTCCTCCTATGTGTATCATGGTGATTATGAAACAGTTTTATGTATTCATGATGTAAAGTCTATGTTCTGTGAATCGCAGCATGTGGACAGGACAGAACACACAGGTGTCATAACCTGCACTGCTTCTAAATGTTGTTACATACAACTTATTCATTCATGTTTCCTGGGTTATTCTGTTACTCACCCCTCCTCTTGTTTCAGATCCCTTCACTTCCTGCAAGGTTTGATCCAGGTCTGCCCTGATTAATTGTTAAACTGTCCCTCATTAGTCATGAAGTCACTTCACCATTTCACCTTATCAGTCATTCCTGCCAATCCTCCTTTTTTGCCTTGGGACTTTGTTTGTTTATTCCATCAATAAATCATTAAACTCTTCCTGCTGCCTCCTTTTCTTTTAACCTGTGTTTGGGTTTCAACCGTGCATCTGCTGAGTATTGATAGCAGGTTTAGCAGCCCATTCTTTCATTGTATTCACCTGGTTAAATCACCGATTTTTTAACTGACATTTGGGGACACAAATGCACCAGGGAGAGGACAACTGTTTCCTAACATGAATTAAAAACAGGGTGAATTTCAATTACTTTTAGGAACTAATTTAATGAGGACACACAACAAAGTTTTAGTGAAAATGTTTGATTATTTTGCAGAGTGTCTCGGTATACACAGACAGTTTGAAACCCATTTCAAATACGTATTTTTGCTGTTACATTGTTTTCTCCACTTAAGCTTCATGATATCCAAAGCCAAATGACAGTTCAGAAATAATTGTGCTTAAATAAAGTATTCCCTCAACATCATTTCCACTTCCATTTAAATCACTGCCACTATTTAGTTTAAGAGCACTAATATTCTTATAAAATATATTCGTTGTGTTAATATACTTCAAAATACAGAAGCCTGTATCAGAGTTCATGTGTTTAAGGCCACCTGTAAGAGCACCAATTAAAGCTTTTGGGAGATACCATGTGACAATAACTGAGGGGGGGGAGTATCCTTTATTCTGCTGTTCAGGTTTCTTTTATGATTACCTTTTGTTTTGTAAAATAAATGATGATCATGTAGTGTATTGTCATGTGGTGTTAAAGGTTGTTGAAATGTATTTTACGGTCTTTGTTGAGTTTGATTTACGGTGAGATTCCCCTTTACTGTGGTAGAGGTCGAGGGCGTTGCCAGAAGCAGGCTATATATATAGTTGCGTTCGTTACCACGTGTTGCTCGCGGTTGATTGTTTCCGACGTAATGTGAAAACTACGAGTGCCATTGTTGTATTTATTTGTACAGTGTGGTAACCTCTACATCAAGTCTCCTCAAAGTAAAATACTGCCGTCCCAACTCTCGGTATCTTCGCGGAAATGTAACCCCCTACCACACGAGCTTCCCTCAGGTTAACACTGTTGTCGTTGTTTGCATTGTACACACCTGTTAACTGCCGGCCGTCGCCATTTTGAATCGCATGTTCATGCTTTCCTTCAAAAAAAGCCCGAAATTTCGGGGTTTTTTTGCAACATAACTTTGTTTTGTCATTTCGAATTGCTTTATGTATGTTGACTTACAGAATGTACCAACTACCAGAGGTGTTAAGTAACTTTTACTCAAGTACTCAACTTAAGTACAATTGTGAGATACTTCCTTCAGTATTTGCGTGTGATGCTACTTTGTACTTACAATTCAGAGGTAAATCGTCTACTTTTACTCCACTACATTTATTTAATACTTTTAGTAACTTGCAGATTTGTATGAAAGATGTGAAATAGTATAATCAACACTTAGATCAGACTTTAGTTCCACCTGTAGTAAATCCAGCAGCTACCCTGCAGTATACAAAGCCCTTAAAACTAGCTGCACCTTTACCAGCTTTGATAACCCTTTAATGATCAATAATTATAACATATTTGATTCTGAATTGGACAAATCTGCATAATGACTACTTTTACGTTTGGTACTTACCATAGTATATTATGATGCTAATGCTTTTGTACTTTTACTCGAGTAACATTTCAATGCAGGACTTTTACATGTAACATAGTATTCCTACACTCTGGTAGTTCTACCACCTTTGCTAACTACACATATTTAACAGATATTTACAGATAATTATCTCATAACTCTAACTGTAGACCTGCTGTATCGTTCTAAACTGAAATGTTGCAGCTATAAATGGGTAGTTGGGCATATCTGCTGCTTCCCTGAGCCAGTGAAAGTCATTATTTATGGGGAAAACATCAGTAGAGCAATATTTTTTATTATGGTAGTTACTCCAATGGCCAGCACATTCTATCATAAGACGTCAACTGTACTGAATGATGAAGAAAAGAACAAAAGATCAACTGTTTCTAGTAAAACAAGGTTTAAAGGTTGACATTTTGAGCACCTTTGCTTTATGGAAGATTCTTATAACACTCAAACATATTTGTACAGCCAGTTGTAGTAAGATAGCATACATGATGTGCTGCAATGCTTTAAGATAGGGGTTAAAGCAGTTGTTACCACATGAGAAGTAGCATTTAAGTGCAATGGTGAAAGCTATCTGTAAGTACTCGCACATGCGTTCTCTAAACAGGCAGTATTCTTAAACCTGTAAGCCTATTGCAATCTTATAGATGGTGATGGGCTTACATGACACCAAAAGTGGGGGCTATTTTCTGTGCAGGAGTATTAGTAGTGCTAGCTAAGCAGTAACACCATTGGAGACAGCTTGGTAGTGAGGACGTGTTGCTTTAAAAGAATGCATGAAGAAGAGGTTGACAAAGAGAAAAGAGAGGGTTAATTTACAAGGTGCTGCTTTTGTTTCCTGGCCATGTTTGGCAGGTTGAAGAGAATCATTGCTGGCCCGCAGGTGCCAAAGGCTTCCGGCAGCCCTGCTCCTGCTCCAGCTCCAGATCCAGATCCAGCTACTGCTCCTGCTCCAGCCAAGGTAAGACTTGATTTCAAAAGAAAAAAGTGTGCTTAATATATTCAGTAAGCAAATACAACTGTTCATTTTAAACTGTGTAATGTTTACAGTGCATTAATTTATTCTACATTGCTCTTACAAGCGTTCAATTGCCCATTAACAGCCAAGACTGAAATCAAGGGTGATAACAATGCTGTGCAGTGTTGCATCCGGCCTGTAACACAGCAAGTTTGGTGTACATCAGTGGCATCTTATCTGCTCCCGAACACACTCAAATGCTACCTACCCTCGCCAACAAAGAATCAAATAAAACTGCTTCCTGACACAGACCTCATTGAAAGTGCTCATTACCCAACGGGCACCTTTAAATTCATTTCATCTCAGACACAGCTTGTTTAAAATAAAAAAAAGTGTATCAGGCAAGAGAGTAATTTGTCAAATGCTTAATTCACTTTTCTTTACAAGGCTCTCTAAATTAAAGTGTCTCTAATGACCGTGGTTTGACTAATAAGCATCTGACTTTGTGGAAAATGTTGATTTGTCTTGTAGGAGGAGAAGCCAGTCGATAAGGAGAATGAGGCCAAGAAGGAGGACAAACCACTGGGTAAGTGATCATTTATGTGAGCGGCTGAAACCACACATTTAGAAACCAAATTATTCTGCTTCCCTTGTTGTTTCGCTTTGTGTCAGCTGGGCTTTACTGTCTGTCCTTTAAGGATGAAACTGTATACCAGGCATACTGCAAAATGTTGTCACTTTGTACTGAAATGACTTTTAGAGCTTGCTACTCAACCATTGTCTGCATTGTTTTTCAAAGCATACTTACTGCTGCTTTAACAAAAATGGAAGATTATTGAGAAGGAAAATCAGATCCTTCAGACGGAATAGCCCACATTGATAAACTGCAAAAAGTGTACCACATTTAACGTCTCTTGAACTTATTGTGTGTCCAAACATTGACCCTGCATCTGAGGTCTGTAAGATGCATTGAATTCAGTGACTTGTTGACAGAGTTGCTCTCAGGTTAGGCACATATCTTGTAGCAATTGTACCATCAAGCACAATGGGTGTGTCATAACTCTGTTATTTTACCATGTATAGATAATAATACTTTCCTTAATTTCTCTGAGAATCAACTTACCCTTAAAAAAAGCCTTTCATTTAAAACATGCATCACATTGTCAATTTCATTTATAGCATACATGTTTTTATATATTCATTTGGAGTGTAACTGATAATGACTTGACAGTGCTCAACTTACCTTATATACAAATAGTGACAACAACAACAACAACAACAACGATGTTATTTGTATGGCAAGAAAAGTTAAATAACAAAAGTTACATGAAAAAAGTCAGGAAATGTATAACGTCAAAATACAATGATCAAATGCAAGGCTTTAAAAAGGAGCAAAATTGGTTTGGAGGAGATACACTCATGATCATTCTGATTGTTCCTATTTGCTCAGAATCAACACCCGCCCCGGCCCCGGCCCCCTGCTCCTGCCCCTGCTCCTGCCCCAGCAGCCGCCCCGGCTCCAGCTCCAGCCCCTGGTCCGGCTGCAGCCCCTGCCCCAGCAGCAGCTCCAGCTAACCCAGATCAAGCTGGACCTCAGGGGTAAGACACTCCCTTGCTGCTTTACGTAGTCTCCAATAGTTTAAGCAACCTATCATCACTGGTGTTTTCTCTACCTGACATGTTTGCAGACAATATAGCTGGGAGATGCATTGCGAGTATAATATACGTTTTGGGTAATTAAAGAGAGTAGATGAAGTTTGTTGATCCCTCGAGCCTCCAAACAACACTTTAGTGTACCAAACCCCACGCCTGCCAAGACACTGACACCATGTACTAGTTTCAATTAATCAGCCAATGGCCACTAATTAATCAGATTCTCTGGCAAAAGCACAGGGAGATACAGAGATGAACACATGTGAGATCTTGATCCCTCAGCACAACCTGCATAAGAGGGGGGGGGGGGGTTGACCTGAGAGTGGATTAAAAGCTTTGCAGCTTTTAAGGTTTAAGAAGCTCACTAAGGCCCCTCAGGCCGACCAATAATAAAACCGACAGTGACATATTCACCTGCAACACTCAAAACTAATGTTACTTCTCTGAATGAGTATGTGTATTAAGTGTTTCATCAGAGGAGGATAAATGAGTGGTAGTAAGATGCTGAGGCTTTATGTGGAGTTTGAATGGCGTGAGTAAATAGCTGAGGGCTGTACACTTTCAATAAACCTAATACAGTGTTTACTGTATCCTTATGACAGAGGACCTCAACATTGGGTAATAAAGTAGGACCCTCTTTAAGATACTTATGCCAGGTGCATTTTTGCTGATTGAGCTGTTATGACATACTGTAAAACGCAGCACTCTGGTCCAAAAACGATTACCTCCATCTGCATCCATCAGGATACTGTCATGTTGTAAAACGTTGTTAGACTGTTTACAGGATAAAAGTATCCAAGGATTTAAGATATTCTTAAGTGTTATCTTAGTCCACCTCTACAGTTTGTCTACAAACTATAAATATGCTTTCCTTGTCTTGGTTTTTATTAACTATAACCTATGCAGTCAAATATAACTCTTGTGCAATACATTATTACTTCATGTTCATATGATTTGGAGAGGTGCCTATTCAACTGTACGGTCATTTAGGAAGCAGTGTTGAGTTATAAATAGAGGCATTTTTGTAATTTAGCGTAACGTCATTTATATCTGGTGGACGAAATGATATTAACATGTTTTAAGCTGGTCTGGAAGTTGTGGTGCAGTAGTGATTTCTTCCAATCAATGACTGACACAAATAGTCAGCTGGATGTAACACTACATTAGGACCACTGGGGGGCGACACATCAGCACAAAAGTCCTCTTCTCCGTCTGCACCGCTGAGGCTGCAGTGGTCTGGTCCTTTAAGCTGAGCCTTTCCACTTTAAATGTCATTTCACAGTACAAATGACTTTATGTGACACAACAAATCACAATTTGCTTGCTAAACCATGTGTGAAAAGCAGCTCCTGTTGACATACCTTTTTGTGTTAGAAGAACTCATTACATCTCCTTTTCGCTGCAATTACTTTTCTTTTTTTTTAAGCCACTTCCAGCCAGATGCTAAAAAGCTGTAAGCACAACATGGCTTAAGATGAAATGGCAATCTTGTTAGCACATAGCTGGCTATTGCCCACACCCAGCTGATACAGCAACATTAGCATTTGATCCAGTTTTGTTTCTGGCAACTTGGTTTATTTTATTCTAACATTTCCCTCAATGTTGGTCACTTCGCTCCTTAGGGAAATAATGAATCTATTAAATCCTCCTCTATTTACAACAGCTAGTCACCAACTGTGTGTAGTTAGCGCTATGCAGGCAGTGTTTCATGGGTTTAAGAGTTTTTATATAGGCTGCTACTACCCTCTTCAATTCATATTTCATTAAAAGCCAAAGTACTGTGGTTAATATTTCTGATGTTTGTTTTTATCTTCAGAGAAGAGGCGCCACCTCCTCCTCCTCCACCCATTGTCATAAACAAGTATGCAGACGAGCAGCTCAGATTCATAGCCAAACGCATGCAAGAAAGACTGAACATCTACAAGGAGAAAGTGGCCGATCAGTACGCTTCCTCTCCAGAGATCACTCCTCCTGTCAGTAAGTACTAACCCGTTACCAATCTGCGTGCACACAAATCAGAGCTTCATTTCAGCTGTGTAAGTAAGGCTGAAAGCTTTAGTTCAGTGACTTGTGATTATCTTCCGTGCTTTAAAGTCTTTATAGTTCACAAAGGATTGAAGTTTGCATTCCGTGTCTCAGGACTCTTTTAAACATTGTCCTTTCAGCACCTGTGCTGCTCAAAGACGATTACACAAAGCTCTTAGAGGAGAGGAAAAGGCAAGCAGAGGAGGATCGCCTAAAGAAGGAAGAGGCTGACCAGAAGAAAAAAGAGGAGCAGGAGAAGAAGAAGAAGGAGAATGAGGAGAAGAAGAAGGACCAGGACAAGCAAATTCAATTGCAGGCTGTAAATGAGAAGCTGAATTGGAACATACCGACCAAGCTAAAGGCAGGTTTCTGGTACTCGGTGGATATTGTTCTGAAGCCAATAGAGAACAGGATGGACGCTGTGCTGGGGAACACCATTGACCCTTTCACCGACAGGCGCTACATCGCCTGGCTGAGCTTGGTGACCTTGGCCTTCAACTACAACACCTGGTTCATTACGGCCCGTCTGTGCTTCCCGTACCACTCTGACTATTCCATCCCCTTCTGGTTTGGCGCAGATACGCTGGCAGACTTCATCTACCTCATAGACACAATCCTCTTCCAGCCCCGCAAACAGTTTGTCAAAGGAGGGGACATCATAGTAAGTCTGATTTAATCCCTACCAGTGGAGCCTGATGATGGGAAAGATTGAGATTTAACAAATTATTCTGTTCGCTTTTTTAGAAAGACAGATTGGTGACAAAGAAGAACTACAGAGAGTCAGAGAGATTCAAGGTACTCGATTTCTTAGAAACATTAGGAAGACTGGATCTCAGTGACCTCACTCCTCTGTCTCCCCTCAACAGTTAGACATGCTGTCCCTCTTGCCATTCGACCTGCTGTACCTAGAGTTTGGATTCAAATCCATTTTCAGAGCCAACCGTCTGATGAAGGTGAGTTTCCTCATGTGTCTCAAACGCCAGCCGATTGATGCTTGACTTCGATTCCTTCCTGTGGCTGACATTTTCACGCTTATATTCAAGGCGGACACATTTTTTGAGTTCAGCGACCGTCTTGAGAGCTTAATGTCCAAAGCTTACATCTGGAGGTCAGTCAAAGGATCAAGCCGTGATTGTTGTTGCCATATTTGCATCACTTCAAAGAAGTCAAGGCTGTCTGTTTGAAGATGAGTAAACGATGAACAGATAAAGATATGTTTCTTTACTTTTCCATTAGAGTGATTCGGACCATTGGATATCTTCTCTTCATGCTCCACCTCAACGCCTGCTTCTACTACGTGGCTTCAGAGTATCAGGGAATCGGGAAAACTAAATGGGTCTACTCCGGTCTGGGCAGCGCGTAAGTACAATAGTTAGAAAGTTTGCTATTTCTCCATGAAAAGACATGCATAAATAAACATCAAATAAAGGTGTAATGGCCTCAGTGAAAAATCTGCAACACAATGAAGACATAAAGTGAAATGTGAATAAACAAAAATCATCGGTAGGTTTCAGACCATACAGGGAAGCAGGAGTAACTAAAGTATGACTGTTTTTATTTAAATATCAACCACCACCCAGCTTTTAGAGTCAATGCCTGCTGCACTGAAAACACGTTGTAGTTCCCTCCGTCTGTGGGGCGTCCACACTTTGAAATGTCTTGTCTGATTCCTCCGCTGCTGCTGCAGTTACCTCAGCTGCTTCTTCTATGCGGAGAAGTCCCTGCTGATGATCGCTGAGCTGCCATTACCAGACACCATGTTCGGACAGATCTTTCAGATGACAAACTACCTTTTGGGGGCTTTCTATATGTCCATCATTGTTGTCCAGGTAGTTTAATTATAACCTTTTCTAAATCTTTTATTTTTATTTGAGCCTATTTCTTTTCAACCTTTCAATATTTTTGGCAGCAAGGCGTCAAGGGAATCAAGCCAAAAAGGGGATGAATAACAATCATTCCTCCTCAACACATGCGCACATACGTCTATCACTATGTCCGTCCCAAAACAAATGAAGTATAGTGAATGTGACGTCGCCCTAACGCCCCGCCCTCTCCACAGGTACCTGCGTTGTTACTACTACGCTGTCCGCAGTCTGATCAACATCGGGGGTCTTAACGAGCCCCATACCGTCTTTGAGATTACCTTTCAGATGACTAACTTTTTCACGGGCGTCTTTGTGTTCTCCAGTTTGATTGGACAGGTAACATGGAGCTAATTGACGAGTCAAAGTCCCAGCATGCTCAGTTCCTGTTGAAACCTGTAGAAACCTCTAAATGACCGTGTCTCCTTGTTTTCGTGATGTAGTGACAGGTGAATAAAACGTGTGGTTTTAGAAATGACAGATCAAAATTCATCTCACCGTAGTAGGTTCACTAACCCCCCCTCATCCGTCACTCTAAATGTTGTCTTCCACCGGTTCCTTGTGAAGTCTTGACTGTCAAAAATCTAGTTAAATGTATAGATTTTACCGACAAAAACTGAACTGCAGTAGTTCTCCAAATTTAACGAAAGTTTTCCCTGTGCTTCAGATGAGGGACGTCATCGGGGCAGCCACAGCAGGACAGACATACTTCCGATCCTCCATGGACGGCACTGTGGCTTACATGGTGACCAACCACATCCCCTCTCAGGTGCAGAACCGAGTCCGCACCTGGTACACCTACACCTGGGACGCTCAGGGCATGCTGGGTCAGTAACACTAAGCAGAGCGCTCAGTTTAGTTTTGTTAGAAAGCCTTTAATTATTAGAACCCACACCATCTCAGAACAGTGATTCTACTTCCCCCTGTGAGCTTCCCTTGATGCTTTCAGACGAGTCGGAGCTGCTGGACAGCATGCCTCTGGTGATGAGAACCGCCATCGCTGTTGACATCAACCTGGCCACCTTTCAGAAGATTGATCTTTTCAAGGTGCTTTCACAAACACAGCAGACATTCTGCAGCGTGGACATTAGGTTGTTTAATCATCTTGTTTATCTCCACAGGGCTGCGACCAGCAGATGTTGGTGGACATGTTGCTGAGGCTCAAGTCCATCATCTATTTACCCGGTGACTTTGTCGTAAAAAAAGTAAGTGGACATTGTTCTCTTTTCTTCACCCCCTTTGAATTTTAGTTTTACTCTGCAGCACCCTGTTATAAGCGAGACATTTCATAAACATTTACTGTCATTCTGTCCATTAGTTGTTATGTTTCTGCCTGTGATTGACTGTGTCGTCTCACAGGGGGACATCGGTAAAGAGATGTACATCATCAAAGGTGGAGCTGTGCAGGTGGTGGGGGGGCCGGACAACAGCATTGTGTTCGTCACACTGAAGGCTGGCTGTGTGTTTGGAGAAATCAGGTGTGTCTTTGTCTCTTTGTGATGATAATGGATCCACAGACAGAGAACGCTGTCCGGGGAATGTCAACCTTAAAACGTTGTTCTTTCTCAGTCTGTTGCAGTCTTCCAAAGACGGAGGGAACAGACGGACAGCTAACGTCAAAGCCTACGGTTTCGCTAACCTCTTTGTCCTTGAGAAAAAGGACCTGTTCGACATCCTGGTCCACTACCCAGAGTCTCAGAAAGTGTTGGCCAGGAAGGGAAAGTAAGTCGGACACTAAGGACACACCACTACCCCCTCACTGGGGCTTTCCCAGAACCGCTGCACACATTCCAGCAATACATTTTTCTCAAACTTCACAGAAGTTTTTAAAAGGATAAACCAATAACTCTGTTAGCAAATAACACATCTATTGCTAACAGAAAGGTTGTCACCATGTGTAGATATCAGCTGTATATCATACTAGTATGAAAAGCTCATACTAGCAGCTCATGTTTCAGGAACAAGGACACTTTTTAACCCAAACCGTTAAAGTCAGCTACCAATACATTTAGGCAAGCTTAGACATCGGACTCAGGCATATTCTATTTATTCCCTACGTAGCAGCTGCCGTGCAGTTAGCACTTCTGTTTAGCTTCATCCGTTTCTGTGTGTAGGAAACTGATGAAGGCGAAGGGTCCTGCAATGGCAAAAGCAGATGAGGATAAGAAGAAGGGGCTCGCACTGTTCGCACCCAGACCCCCCACGCCCAAACTGCTGCGAGCCTTCGGTGGAAGCTTGAACAAGAACACGATTAGAAAACTGCAGGTAACAGCACTTCCACACCTCTCTATGTATGCTCATTAAGAAGCCTTCGCAGTAACGCTGACATAGGCTTTGTATTTCTCCCCCCCACCAGGCTGCTTCTGGAAACTAATAAGGATGTTTTTCCTATTTATAACTCCTTTTTGGGAGTGAATGTACAGTTTTCTTTCACTCTATTACAATCCTTTTGTACTGATTGTGTATTTTCTGTCATTTTATTACATTTGGTTTGATACGCTTAGACAACTTAACAGAACCGAAGACAACATGTAGGTTTAAACGCCAAAAATGGATTTAAACGTGTCTCCAAACTATTTTGATGAGATGTGCAATATCTGTGTGTGAAAACCACCGCCCTTAGTGGAGGCTCCTTGTTGTATAAGATTATGTATTTATCCACCTTGTTCTGTTTCTCTGCTATACTATGTTCAGCTTGCCAATGCACAGTGGTTGTAAAAGCCTCACAGAGAGAACAATAGTGTCCACAACACAAGGTTTAATTGATTTGATCTGTCAATATCGGCTTGAATAAATAAATACTGACGTAAATTAAGAAAAGCCTTTCCTGTTTCTTTGCGTGTGTCTGTCTGTGTGTAAACTGTGTGTGTACAGTAGGAGGTAAAGTTGGGACAGAGAGCTGTGCTGAAGATAATCCCGTTAGCCAGAGACACATCGTGAGAGGTAATTCACTAAGTGCTCTCTGAGTTCTGAACTCTGTAGACAGAGTCTGAAATAACCCCAGCAGTCTAATTTTACACCAGACCCTTTGGAGTCACTACCATATAGTCCATGTTTTATCCCGTAATGGAATATATATTAGAGAATGATAGATGTGAAATGCAGACTCCAATTAAATGGTTTTTATTTGTTTAGTAAGCAGTTTGTAATTACCAAACAGTATCTGATCTGTCACTCCTCTTTGACCTGGCATTTGATTTAAAGGAGAGGCCCTCGTATTAGTTATTAATAAATATCACTAACAAAGATGAGCCCTTCCGATGGTCTATGGACTCGAGGCTCTGCAGTTTAACACGCATAAAGGGTTACCATCCCAGACCACATGGGACAGCACACAGGTTTTAGAGTCCCTGACGGTCCTGCCAGGGATTTTGAGGCGGTGAAAGCTCACTCTGTTGACTCCTGGAAAAAGGGGAGTGCCCTGAGGGAATTAATGCCTCTAATAAATTGAATTGCCTCAGTCTGTTGTTTGGATGTAAGACGAAGACCGCACAGTGTCCTGAGAGTTTCACAGGAATCGAGAATCAAATTGAAAATCACCTTCAGGAGAAGTGGATGGGCAGGCCGGTTGGCTGTAGCCCACTTCAAGCCCCCCCATGTTCAGCAGGTTGAAAAGGTTGATCAGGGCTCCTGAGCCCCCCCCTGCACTAGCTCCAACCCCACCACCGTCCCCAGCTCCAGCAGCAAAGGTAAGGCCTTTTGTAATCTTCAAAATAAATTCAAACCCGACATGTTATCTTTTTGTTAATGGGACGTTAACTTCACTCACCTGCTCGTTTATCCCTTTTCCTTGAATGCTACTCAGATCAGGGAGAGCCTCTGACGTAGTTTGGCTCTGATAAAGAGCATGGTGGATTTACTGTTGCTTTTTCAGTAGGATGCTAAGCTGGCAATATTTTATCCTGAAACTGAGGCAGGAAATGAGTCCTATTTGTCTCAAGACAATCGTCCACTTGGTCTTGCCAGTTACCAGCATTATTTCTTTACAGGAAGAAAAGCCGCCTGAAAAGAAGGATGAGAAAGAGGAGCCAAAAAAAGAGGAGGAAAAGAAAGAGGAAGAAAAGAAAGGGGAGGAGAAGAAGGAAGAAGAGCCCAAAAAAGAGGAGCCAAAACCAGGTGAGGAAAATGTTGCACATCATTGGTAGATGATCTGTCTCCATGTCGAGATAAAGAGGTGATGATTTTCGTTTAGAGCACAACTCGTACCATGTAACGTCCGGCTGATCTACAGTCTGGAAATATTGTAAATACTGCAGTTAATTAATTGATGTCACTAAGGTAGTAACACGTCTCGCTTATATTTACATCTGAAGCAAAGTATATCTTATTTGATTCCAATTGTTTGAAATAATAACAATACCCTCCTGCAGACCGCAGTCACAACTTGTCAGCAGCTGTGTCCCTCTTCCTGATGCACTTCTTCACAAATCTACGATAAATTGCACTTTTCTGTTATCAGAATTCACACTTAAATTTGAATTTATACTGCAATTATACTAAAGGGATTTTATATCAAAGGAGGATTAGATGTGGAACATGTAGCTGTTCTTCTTTTTGGTCCAGTGATGATGTTAATTGTCAAACACTAAATAAAGAGTACTGCTATATTTACTTCCAGCTCCAGCTCCAGCTCCTCTGCTGCTGCTCCAGCTCCAGCTCCTGCTGCTGCTGCTGCTGCTGCTGCTGCTCCTGCTGCTGCTGCTGCTGCTGCTCCTGCTCCTGCTCCTGCTGCTGCTCCTGTTGCTCCAGCTCCTGCTCCAGCTCCTGCTCCAGCTGCTGCTCCTGCTCCTGCTGCTGCTCCAGCTCCTGGTCCTGCCAATCCAGAGGGGGCTGAGGGGTGAGAACGCACCACATACTTCCACCTGCGACCCTGCAGAGGTCAAGTGTAAACAGATGATTCGTTGATACATCAATGATGCCTGTTGTTCAGGCTTTCAAAAGTTACTTTAGGCGAAGCAATACATTAAATTCAGATCTATTTTTCCTGAGATGCAAATTTGAGCCACAATCCGATTTGATTTGATATGATTTGGATTATTGTGTTGAAAATGTTAGAAGCCCTTTTAGAACTGATATTTGTATTATAAATTAAATCATTACAAGGCGGAACGAGAGTGTAACAGTGATTAGTAGCTATTAACAGCTCTGTCTGTTTCAGGAACTCCTCTTGCCTCGAGCTAGGATTAGGTTTCCAGGAGTATCAGTAACATTCAGCATACAATAAGAGCTGTGTCCGCTAACCAGAGTTTATATTTACATTATCAAAGGAAGTGTAAAGCATAACTGTTGCTAGTATAAGCCATCAACATCTAGAGGATTATTTTTTCACCTTCCAAACCTACATGTGCAAAGGGGCAGTTTTTCCTGAGATGTTGCAGGGTGCATTGTTTGGTCTTTCCTCACAACAGGCAGAGGGAACAGACGATGGCTGCTGTTCCGTACTGGTTGTTAGCCGCAGTGACAGCAGCCATCGTCAGACGGGGGGTTCAGCCTGTGACTCCTAAAGTCGGAAAGCAGATTAGGAGATTAGTGGTATTTCTGACTGAGCGCTCAGGGGAAGCATCCAAATGCTAGCTGGAATTGGTTCCAAAGATATTCCCCTTCTTTGCAGATGATAATAATGCTACTTAATGAATGCTTTGTTTATTTGCACACTGCTCATATAGATTTGTGTCTCCCTTCACTTATAAGTGACAATATAACATTGTAAATCGTCCCATTTATTGATGATGTCTCTCCTTTGATTAAATGTCCCCTTCTAATGCTATTCTTTAATTCACCTTTCTTTCTGCTTTTGCTTCCTGGTCTCAGTGAAGAGGCCCCTCCTCCTCCACCTGTTGTCTACTTCCGCTTCACCGATGACGTTCTCAGAGATATGATCAAGAGGTTGAGGGAGCGGAGAGAGTTGCTCAAACTGAAAGCCATAGACCCTTATGCCACTTCACCAGAAATCACCCCTCCTGTCAGTGAGTATGGACATAAACTTCCTTTATATCTACAGAATAGACCCACTCATGTCCACAAGCTTATATATAACATCAACCCTTAAAAGTGTGTGCTGGTTTTATAAACTGAGGTGCATTTTGAGCTTTATTAATGTACTGTGCTCAAACTTTTCAGACTAGTCTACTTGTTTTAAAATCATTACATTCTCTGGGTGGGATTTTGATAGAAAGTCCCTTAGATTTGAAATGCCTTTAAGATTGTTTAAGGCTGACATTGTGCAATGATTACAACCTGATTCTTTTTCACTCATTTCAATATTCCTGTTTATGTTGGTTTGGATTCATCTGTAAAGGAAATGATAGCAGCGGTCCAAAGAATCAAACCATGGGGCACTGTTAAAACACTGAGAGTTGACCTGCAGGTAGTTCAGTGTTGTGTCTGTGATGTTATTCAGTTACTAAATTGTGAATAACTTAACTTTTCTCAGCACCTATTCTGAAGAAGGAGGACTACATCAGATTGAACGAAGAGAGGCGAATAGCAAAGGAGGAAGCGGATAAAAAGAAGGCAGAAGAGGCAGCCAAAAAGGCCGAGGAGAAGAAGAAGAAGGATGAGGAGAAACGGCTGGAGTCCGAGAAGAAGGCAGAGGAGGAGCGGCTGGCGAAGGAGGCCGAGAAGGCGGCCAAGATCCTCCCAGAAATCAACTTCTCCTTCCTCGACGCCTTCTTCAGTCCAATCGAGAGCCGGATGGACAACATCCTGGGAAATACCATCGATCCTTTCACAGGTAGGTGACGGGCCAACAGGGGACAGGACGGAAGAGACCAAAGTAATAATAACATGCGTCTGTCCCTCTGCAGATCGTCGGTACATTGCCTGGTTAGCTGTGGTAGCCGTGGCGATCAACTACAACTTTTGGTTTTGCACCGCCCGGATGGCTTTCCCGTACCACAATGAAACCACCAACCGCTTCTGGATACTGTTGGACATCCTGAGTGACGTAGTGAATGTGATTGACATCATTATATGGCAGCCCCGACTTCAGTTCGTCAAAGCCGGGGACATTATTGTGAGTCAAAAGGCATTATGAACCATCACTGTGTAAGATCTGTACCTGTGATAGTTGTATTTGAGTGTATAAGTGTATTCCTAACTCGTCTGAACTGAAATACTGTGTGTAATTCCCTTGCAGAAAGACAGAGCCTTGGCTAAAGTGCATTATCGGAAATCATACAGATTTAAGGTGAGTCTGTCATGATGTGTCCAGGGATCAAAAGGTCATCAAGTAGATTACCAGGAATATATTTCATTGTATATACCTCTTCTCCACTAACTTTGTGGCGTCATGTCGTACTCTTTACTACATTTACCGGACAGCTGTAGTCACTGGATCTTTCCTTTAATTCTTACCTAATGAATCCTCTTATGACACATCCGATTAATCTCGTGACTGGAGGTGGGCGACCTCTGGATTTACTTTGCTACGTATATACAGATTATAAAAGACCAGCTGCAAAAGTAAAATGCTACATGGTGATTAGAGATTTGATGCATCAGTATCAAAGATGGTATGTCATGTATAATAATATATGTCCACTACTTTTACTCTTAGTACATTTAGCTGATAATTGCGACACTTGAACGGAGCATTTTAACTTAAGTACACTATCTCAATACTTCTTCCATCACTTAACCTTCAACAGAATCTACCCGTAACTTCAGAGACCCGTAAGCTGTTTTTAAAATAACTACTTTTTTCCCTTCTCTTTTAGGCGGATATCTTCAGCATCCTCCCGTTTGACCTCCTCTGCCTAGAGTTTGGATTCTCCTCAGTGTACCGAATCAACCGCTTTGTCCGGGTAAGCAGCAGACAGATTTCTACTCGTCCTGTCATCGAAAAGAGAAACGGAGACAAATGTATTTTCATGACGGGTCCCTGAGTACTCTGTTTCCTTGTGTGTTGTAGCTTGAGTCCTTCTTTGAGTTCAGCGATCGACTTGAGAGTGTCATGGCCAAGGCCTACATCTGGAGGTAAATGATCCCCGAGCAGTGACAGGAGCAAATTGTTACACTGATCAGTCCAGCTCCATCTAATCACTTTTATACCGTTTTCTGTCTCACAGAGTGATTCGCACCACAGGGTACCTGCTGTTCGCTCTCCATATCAACGCCTGCATTTACTATGTTGCTTCAGTACACCAGGGTCTCGGGACGACCACATGGGTGTATGATGGAAAGGGCACCGCGTATGTACTCCTTACTTCATCTCGTTTGTGATATCACATAATTAAAGTGCATTATCTTTTATTGAATTGACGTTGTACCCGTTCTTCCACAGGTACATTCGCTGCTACTACTACGCAGTGCGCAGCCTGATCAACATCGGGGGTCTTCCAGAGCCCATTACCGTCTTCGAGATTGTCTTTCAGATGTCCAACTTCTTCATTGGCGTGTTTGTGTTCTCCAGTTTGATTGGACAGGTGTGTAGGAGAAAGCTCTGTATTCAACATGCTAATATCATAAGCTTTTGTCCTTTTTTATACCACCTACATTCCCTCTGTCTTCCCTCAGATGAGAGACGTGATAGGAGCAGCAACAGCAGGAGTGACATATTTCCGGGCCTCAATGGACGGCTGCGTTGACTACATGAACACCTACACGATCCCCAAGATGGTGCAGAACAGAGTCCGGACCTGGTACAACTACACATGGGCAGCTCAGGGCATGCTGGGTAATTGTTTACAGACTTTAATACCAGAAATGTAGACCTAAAAAACAGTGTATTACTCAAATTAAATTAAAGTATTTGACTCGTACTGAGTTCCTGTATACATGTCCTCTCCAGATGAGTCCGAGCTGCTGGACAAGATGCCTCTGGTGATGAAAATTGCAATCGCTGTGGACATCAACATGTCTACCTTCCAGAAGATCGCACTGTTCCAGGTGACTCTGCAATCTGTGTCCTGTGCTCAGGAGCATGGGGAGTGAACTGAAAGCTCACCTGCTTCCCTCATACTGTCTCTCACAGGGCTGCGACCAGCAGATGTTGGTGGACATGCTGTTGAGGCTCAAGTCCATCATCTATCTGCCCGGAGACTTTGTTGTGAAGAAAGTCAGTATTTTGTGTGTGAAGGATAAACGGTGGTGATCAAAATGAAGCAAATATCCAAATGGTCCTGCACTCTCCTCTGCAGGGGGACATCGGTAAAGAGATGTACATCATCAAAAGTGGAGCGGTGCAGGTGGTGGGGGGCCCGGACAACAGCATTGTGTTTGTCACACTGAAGGCTGGCTGTGTGTTTGGAGAAATCAGGTTTGTCTGCTTTTAGTAACATGTTTATCTTTCATCATGCTAACCTCTGGGAAGTGACTCAATGACACGTATAGGCAAGCTAAAAATAAGTTACAAGTACAGAAGGAGAATGTGTGTAGGTACATTTGTGACATTTTCTTGAGCTTGTTCGTATAATGCATGCTGTAGCATCGCAGTGTATTATATTGTCTTAAACACATGGTTTATTACCACCTCTGTCCTTTCACAGTTTACTACAGTCTGCCAAAGATGGAGGAAACAGGCGCACAGCTAACGTGAAGGCGCATGGCTTCGCTAACCTTTTCGTCCTGGAGAAGAAAGACCTTTTTGATATCCTTGTCCATTACCCAGAGTCTCAGAAAGTGTTGGCCAGGAAGGGCAGGTGAGCCACTTACAGTTAGCCACACGCACAATGACACACCGAAGATGTAGCTCATTAAGGATTGTGTCTGTGTGCTTGTGAAGGGCCCTTACCAAAGCCAAAGGCCCTCCGGGCCCTAAACCTAAGGAGGAAAAGGTTAAAGGAGGCGCTCTGTTTGGACCGAAGCCACCGACACCCAAGCTAATGAAACTGTTCGCCAATTTACGCAAAGGGGCCGCAGAGAAGGTAAAGTCTTTACAGTGAAGCAGCATTTTTTATACGGAGATATCTGGAATACTTTGATCTGGTTAATAACAATAGCCTAAAGACAATGTAAGATATTAAAAGTGTTGGAGCATTTTTAAGATGAAAGAGCTAGTAGCAGCCTTGCAGCGGTGACACAGCTTTGTCTCTCTCTCTCTTGCAGAAAAAAGAGTGATGCTGCCATCTCTACAACTTCAAATCTATCATCACTTTGTGTAGTTCACTTTACACAGGCTACTGACAGGCTCAGAAATGGGGCAGTCTACAATTATTCACCTTGCTAACCTTTACAGAGTTAAAAGTATCCTGATCAGCAGCCAAATCTGTGAAAATTGTACTGCAAAAATGTGCATTTGTATAGCTTTTACTCACCCCGGCTATCTGAGGCCCCCCATGAAAGAGGGCCGTGATTCTGCAGACTATATCCAAACGAGTACTCCCTTAGTAAGGAGCATTAAACTGCACGAGCTTTGTGAGAGTCTGTAAACGGATGTTGTAATATAGGTTTGCTATTTTAAGTTTACCATGTCAGCATTTTAGTAAAAGACATAAAGGTCATTTTTATCAGTTAACGATTCCTTGAACATGTTTTCAATTTGTAAATGTTTCATTATTTTTCATATAAAATGAAGCCGTTAACTCCAGAATGTGTCCCCTGTTATTACTAACGGAGCTCTTCAGACTGCTGTCCTGTCGTACTCATTAAGTGTTAGCAGAAATAGCTGAGCAGGTAAAGTCCACTACCTACCTACACTCCTGCATCCCAATGTGTAGCTGCTGACAGAAGCTCCAGACTAAACCTTAAGGTATTCCCTAGATTACAAAGAGACCTGAAACATCAGAGAAATATTAGGAGACAGCAAACTTTACTTTTAAAGATCAGTGTTACTGAGTAATGATAACACCTGAGCAGCATGAAGCATAACAGACATGTAAGGTCCACTTCACAGAATAAAATGCACATATAGCTATAGAAACATCATTTCTAATTTAAAGCTAAAAAAACAGGGAAAGATGGCGCAGAACAAAGAATACCTTTAAAAATAAGATCCTGCTCATGCACAATACTGCAACTTGACATCCTCTTAATAAGCAGAAGCTATGAGCTGACATGACTGTATGACCTTTTGTTTGGTTTAGGATTGAGAACTGCTGTGACACTAGACGTTTGCAGCTCCTCCCAACAGTTAAGAGAGTCATGTAGTCTGCGGGATACTTGGCCAGTAGAGTCCAGAAAATATTGCACAGGAGGTTTTTATCTCCTCAGCAGATGGATTGTGAGGAAACTGTCCTTTAACTCTGGAGCTTCCAGAAGATGATCTGTCTGTCCTCTCCGCCTGTGATCACCGTGGAGCACAGCTCGCTCATCCACATGGCTGTGACGGCACCTATGCACGCGCCATTTACAAAAGGAACACAACATGCATCATAACCTTATCATTTCTGTAAGTACAGAGGGAACATCTTCTTTTTATGTCACATTCAGAAGTAAAGCCATCGTGCACATCGACATTAAACCAGGTGGGCTGTACCTGAGTGTGCAGGGATCCTCTGGGTGACTGTATTGCTGAGCAGGTTCCAAAGCAGGAGATTACCGGACTGCCCCCCACACAGCACCGAGTTCCCGTCCCAGCAGAAGCACCTGAACACGCAGCAATAACTCCTTTTGAGCTGCAGCATCAGGTATATCACATTCAATGGCCTACATTTGTGAAGGCCTTTCACCAAAGCTAAGTCAAAGGTGTAAAATAAAAGTTGGCCCACCTGCTCAACAGAAAAAAAAGCAAGGAACCTAGAGACTATTTCACCTTAATATACATACGCAGAGGAAATACCCAAACTCAGGAATTTTAAGGAGCTTCAAATGTGAGGTACCTTGCTTTGGGTGAAATATGCCTCTCCCGTTGCGATCTTACCTCTGCTCCTCCTCAGCTTTCACGGATGATATCACCATTCCTGTCTGGACGTCAGTAACCTTCATACAGGAGTCGGCGCCAACACTCAGAACGTGTCTGCTATCTGAGGACAAACCAATCGAGACTTCTCTTCAGTCATGGTTCCCCATAGGGGTAGGGAACGGTCTATTCTCCCCAAATATGGCATTCAAACAGGTTGTCCAGGAAATGAAAAAACATGATGTAGCATATTATGGCTAAAAAATTCAAAAACACGACTCAGAATACTGTGTAGGGGTAAAGGCAAGGTCTGTCGAAACAAGGCATAATACAGCCAGTACTCCGTGAAAAAAGGGTTAGACTTAGAATACTGTCTCGAGATAAGGTATACTGTCTCGAGGTAAGGCATGGTATACTGTCTCGAGATAAGGCATGGTATACTGTCTCGAGATAAGGTATACTGTCTCGAGTAAGCATACAGTCTCGATATAAGGTATACTTGTCTCGAGATAAGGCATGGTATACTGCCTCAAGATAAGGTATACTTTCTCGAGATTAGGTATACATTCTCGAGATACGTAGGTATACTGTCTCGAGATAAGGCATACAGGTCCTGATATCTGGTATACTGTCCTCGAGATAAGGCATGGTATACTGTCTCGCGATAAGGTTATACTGTCTCGAGATATGGTATACGTCTCGAGATAAGGTAGGGTATACTGCTCGGATATTAAGGGAATTGTCTCGATTTAAGGTATACTGTCGCTCGAGTTAAGGCCTTGGTATTACTGCCTCATAGATAGGAATACTGTCTCGAGTTTAGGTTGGTATACTGTCTCGTGATAAGGTATTTACTGTCTCGAGATAAGGTATGGTATACTGTCTCGAGATAAGCATACTGTTGATCTAAGGTATACTGTCTCGACTATAAGGTATACTGTCTCGAGGTAAGGCATGGTATACTGTCTCGAGATAAGGTATACTGTCTCGAGGTAAGGCATGGTATACTGTCTCGAGATAAGGTATACTGTCTCGAGGTAAGGCATGGTATACTGTCTCGAGGTAAGGCATGGTATACTGTCTCGAGATAAGGCATGGTATACTGTGTCGAGATAAGGTATACTGTCTCGAGGTAAGGCATGGTATACTGTCTCGAGATAAGGCATGGTATACTGTCTCGAGATAAGGTATACTGTGTCGAGATAAGGCATGGTATACTGTGTCGAGATAAGGTATACTGTCTCGAGATAAGGCATGGTATACTGTCTCGAGATAAGGTATACTGTGTCGAGATAAGGCATGGTATACTGTGTCGAGATAAGGTATACTGTCTCGAGGTAAGGCATGGTATACTGTCTCGAGGTAAGGCATGGTATACTGTCTCGAGGTAAGGCATGGTATACTGTCTCGAGATAAGGTATACTGTCTCGAGGTAAGGCATGGTATACTGTCTCGAGGTAAGGCATGGTATACTGTCTCGAGGTAAGGCATGGTATACTGTCTCGAGATAAGGTATACTGTCTCGAGGTAAGGCATGGTATACTGTCTCGAGATAAGGTATACTGTCTCGAGGTAAGGCATGGTATACTGTCTCGAGGTAAGGCATGGTATACTGTCTCGAGATAAGGTATACTGTCTCGAGGTAAGGCATGGTATACTGTCTCGAGGTAAGGCATGGTATACTGTCTCGAGATAAGGTATACTGTCTCGAGGTAAGGCATGGTATACTGTCTCGAGGTAAGGCATGGTATACTGTCTCGAGATAAGGCATGGTATACTGTCTCGAGATAAGGTATACTGTCTCGAGGTAAGGCATGGTATACTGTCTCGAGGTAAGGCATGGTATACTGTCTCGAGGTAAGGCATGGTATACTGTCTCGAGGTAAGGCATGGTATACTGTCTCGAGATAAGGTATACTGTCTCGAGGTAAGGCATGGTATACTGTCTCGAGATAAGGTATACTGTCTCGAGGTAAGGCATGGTATACTGTCTCGAGATAAGGTATACTGTCTCGAGGTAAGGCATGGTATACTGTCTCGAGATAAGGCATGGTATACTGTGTCGAGATAAGGTATACTGTCTCGAGGTAAGGCATGGTATACTGTCTCGAGATAAGGTATACTGTCTCGAGGTAAGGCATGGTATACTGTCTCGAGATAAGGCATGGTATACTGTCTCGAGATAAGGCATGGCATACTGTCTCGAGATGAGACATGGTATACTGTCTCGAGATAAGGTATACTGTCCCGAGATAAGGCATGGTATACTGTCTCGAGATAAGGTATACTGTCCCGAGATAAGGTATACTGTCTCGAGATAAGACATGGTATAGTGTCTCGAGATAAGGCATGGTATATTGTCTCGAGATAAGGTATACTGTCTCGAGATAAGGCATGGTATACTGTCTCGAGATAAGGCATGGTATACTGTCTCGAGATAAGGCATGGTATACTGTCTCGAGATAAGGCATGGTATACTGTCTCGAGATAAGGTATACTGTCTCGAGATAAGGCATGGTATACTGTCTCGAGATAAGGCATGGTATACTGTCTCGAGATAAGGCATGGTATACTGTCTCGAGATAAGGTATACTGTCTCGAGATAAGGCATGGTATACTGTCTCGAGATAAGGCATGGTATACTGTCTCGAGATAAGGCATGGTATACTGTCTCGAGATAAGGCATGGTATACTGTCTCGAGATAAGGTATACTGTCTCGAGATAAGGCATGGTATACTGTCTCGAGATAAGGTATACTGTCTCGAGATAAGACATGGTATAGTGTCTCGAGATAAGGCATGGTATATTGTCTCGAGATAAGGTATACTGTCTCGAGATAAGGCATGGTATACTGTCTCGAGATAAGGCATGGTATACTGTCTCGAGATAAGGTATACTGTCTCGAGATAAGGCATGGTATACTGTCTCGAGATAAGGCATGGTATACTGTCTCGAGATAAGGCATGGTATACTGTCTCGAGATAAGGCATGGTATACTGTCTCGAGATAAGGCATGGTATACTGTCTCGAGATAAGGTATACTGTCTCGAGATAAGGCATGGTATACTGTCTCGAGATAAGGCATGGTATACTGTCTCGAGATAAGGCATGGTATACTGTCTCGAGATAAGGCATGGTATACTGTCTCGAGATAAGGTATACTGTCTCGAGATAAGGCATGGTATACTGTCTCGAGATAAGGCATGGTATACTGTCTCGAGATAAGGCATGGTACACTGTCTCGAGATAAGGCATGGTACACTGTCTCGAGATAAGGCATGGTACACTGTCTCGAGATAAGGCATGGTATACTGTCTCGAGATAAGGCATGGTACACTGTCTCGAGATAAGGCATGGTATACTGTCTCGAGATAAGGCATGGTATACTGTCTCGAGATAAGGCATGGTACACTGTCTCGAGATAAGGCATGGTATACTGTCTCGAGATAAGGCATGGTATACTGTCTCGAGATAAGGCATGGTATACTGTCTCGAGATAAGGCATGGTATACTGTCTCGAGATAAGGCATGGTACACTGTCTCGAGATAAGGCATGGTATACTGTCTCGAGATAAGGCATGGTATACTGTCTCGAGATAAGGCGTGGTATACTGTGTCGGAAAAAGGTAAAGGAAAGAATGTCGAAAAAATGTTTATAGTTTAATTGTTGAAAGAGTATAGTATATCTCATCTCTGGTGAAAATCATAGTATTCTATTTTCATAAAAAGTCAGATTATTGAATGCCTTAGTATGCATTGTATGTCATCCAAATGTTTTACAAACCCATAGCTCAGTAAGTGCCCTTATGTCATTCAAATGTGTCAAAAATGAATGGTAAATGATGTCATAAATATATCACTACTTCCAGTTTCCATTGGGTTGGATTTTATCAACAGGTTTCCCAACCTTATGCCACTAAACACCAATCAGTGTGTCATGCTGTCTGGTTCAACACATACCTGGACTGAAGGCCATGTGGTGGATGGTTCCCGTGTGGCAGCTGACTTGCTGCAGTGTTGTGTAGCTGCCGGTGTCCCAGATGGTGACGACCCCATCTTTACAGCCAGACACCAGCAGAGTGCCCGCTGGATTCAGACCAATGGTGTTAACCTGCCGACAGGGGAGAACGCATTTGCATGTTTTGAGTGCTGCTCCTTCCTTTCAGTGTGTTTGGACTTTGATCCCAACACGTTTCATTTCCTCTTTATGAACGACATCAACATAAGTGTTGGCACTCACCCCAGCATCATGTTCCAACTCGGCTAGTAACTCAAACTGGGATCTCTTGTGACTGGATGAGCTATCAGAAGGGCATTGCCAGACCTGTGAAATAAGCAGTAATGGTCACCTGATGCCAAATTCCCAATAAAATTAATTCAAATGCCTGATAAATCGATTGATCGATCGCTTGAATCACCTCAATAAAAGTACTTTTTTTTTACCTTGATGGTGGAATCCCAGGACGCTGTGTACAGCCGCTCATCAAACCAAAACATTTCACTGACGGCATCGTCATGACCCATCAGTGTGTCCTGCCGCCTGCCGTACGGGATGGAGTAGAAATAACTAAGGGAAGAGAAACATATGGATCAGGGTGTAGAAAGGAAGATCATTTTTGATATCATTTGTCCTTGTATATTATACATACACATTGTTGTCCCAGGAAGAACACACCACAGTTTTACCATCAGCCAGCATCAGACATGACGATAATGCCTGAAAAATTGCCACATGGTTCAGTGTTCAGAGCTCAAAGTGGTTAGAGGGATGGTGAAGGGAAAAGTAAATACAGCTGCATACCATGTTAGAGAAGGACATGCTTCTTTGGAAGTCCTTCAACTCTTTGGAAAACATTTTGAGGGTTGAGTCTGGAACAAAGAGTCATACAGCTGAATATTGGAGAGTACAACTTCGCTTTTTCCCACCAAGGAGAGAACACCCATTTCAGCTCAACTGTAATCAGAGTATTTTTAACTAATCTGCCGTTTGTTCTCCCTTCTACTTGTAAAAACTAATTAGATGAACTAATTCAAACGTTAAGTGTTGTCTCATTCCTCTGTGAGGTTCTTACTGTGATGACATCATTTTGCACCATAATGCTAATAGAGGAACCCCAAAGGGCCACTAGAGGGAGAAGAGGCCCTACAGTGCCATTACAATGACTGCATTATGAGACAGGCTAAACACACATGGCTCTGTGATACATTAAAGGAGTATGATACCTTGTTCAAATGATACTTACGGGTCAGAATATGACAGGTTACACTAAACGGAAGTTCCTTAAAAAAGTATTCTGATCCGTTCTGCTCCTGTGATAATGAACATTCTTCTATTTATATGTTTATATTTTCCAGACCTTGGGATGTGGAGAATATAGCTGCACCATCCCGCGTCACAGCGATGCCGGTCACAGCCCTGCACATTTAACAGTAGACTCAATTACACAAGAAAGTGCATAACTATCCAGATGTGGAGAGGGGGGGGGGGTAATATAACAGTCACACTTGTACATTTAGCAAGGTCAAAACAGACAGTCCTCACAAATGCTGCTATTTTCTTCAGCTGCTTTCTCCAATTGGAGCTTTTCTCAGTGATATGTGGATAGTAATCACCACTGTAGCCCACCTTGACGCCTCCTGACTTACTCTTTATGGATCTTGTGGTTGGAGATGGGTTTCAGATTTCCGATGTTTGCCCAGGATAACTTCCTGCTCTCCTCTGTCAGGTCTTCAAAGGACGAGTCCTCACTCTGCGAGGCTGCAAAGGAAAACACAGAGGACATTTTTATGAATGCATGGTGGTGGATGCAGCTTATGCCAGTTTACCATTACGCAATTAATCGCTTGAAACAAATTAAATCGCAGTTCTGAGCAGATTCATTATTTCTGAATACTTTTAATTCCTTGTAAAATTGGCAAAGACATGATCTAGGTCAGTTGAACATGAATCACCCTCTGTTTGGTCACACTTGAATAAATGTTATTATTAGACACATTTTGTCAATCATTTCAGTGCTTTAATGACTCATTTCAGTTAGCACCCACCTTCAGAAGACCAGAACTACACTAATGTTACGCGGATGATTCACTGATGTACTATGCCTCCCAAACTGCACAAAGCATGTGCTGCATAAACAGAAAACTGACTATTTGTCTTCTCCACACAAAGCTAGGATTCGTCACCGGCAGCAGACTTTGCAGTTTGCTCATATTATAACATGTTTTTAAGTTTAAAAGAACAGCGTAGTTTCAGATGCTTTTTAAGTGTGTGTGTGTGTGTGTGCATGTGTGTGTGTGTGTGATCGTCAATTCTACCTGGAGACAGCTCACTGTCAGGTGAGCTGCTGCTGGGGCTTCGGGTTATGTTGTGAAACCTGGGGGTGATCCTCTGAGGGTGAGGGGTGGTGAACAGCTGTTTGGGCGTCTGGCCGAACTCCAGGATCTGCGTCAGCATGGCGATCCTCTGGTCAGGGTCGTCGATGCTTGGCAGAGTAATGGAAAGTTAGATCCACAAAGTCATGATGAGGATCTTTAATAATAATCATCGGTGAGTGGTTTTCTTTGTACCTATCACAGTCTATGCCTCCTTCATAGGTCAGTGGGTGAAACACTGAAAAACAATGAGATACATGTGAGCTTTTTTCCACGTTTGGTTGGTTTGATTTGAAAGAAACAGCTGCGGGTTTCTTTACCATTATGGGCTGCGAGAGCTTCACTGCCTTTCTGTTTGAAGCCAAACACCAGGTCAATCCACTCATGAAGGTGCTCCGACACATACTGACTCTCCAGCGCTGTCTTGTGCTTTTGGAGAAAATCACTGGTATCTGGAGTCAAACAGCACACAGCAAATGTGAAGCAGCACACAGACTGAGAGCGTTAATATTTAGTAAAACAACAGGGGGCAGGAGTATACCGTGACAGAGATTACATGCATACCAGGAACGGATGGGAGGAAGTTACCTGAGGCCCAGGGCGGGACAACAACATCCCCAACCAAGCTTCCGTTCTGTCTTCTTCCCAAACCAAGATTCCGTTGGTTTTCCAGGAAGCTGCAGTCATTCCCATAAAACTCTGGAATCAACTGCATCACAAGAAAAACATTCATACAGAAACCATAGAAGACACCGTGTTCGTCTGGGTGACAACGCTAAACTTAACTTCACTTCTAGAAAGGTATTTGTTTCATATGGCCTTAGTTTCTAAGGGACCTTTACATAAGTCATGTTTTACCTCTTTGAAGTCTGTTGCCCCGTCCAAGCAGTTCTTCCACGTATCACCTATGCTGTAAGACATCCATGGAGGTCAGTAAATACAAACATGCAAAATCATACTTATATCATAGAGTACAAGACCTGATTATGCAGTAAATATGCTGTGTTATTATTATAGACTAAATGTGAATAATATAAGTTTGAACATAGAAATATCTTTTTTATTTTTCAACTGTCCAAAAATATATCCTACATGTCATGGTTATTAAATTGGAGTATAAAATACCTATTAAACATGCGATCTGGATGGTCGTAGCGGCCGTTCTGGAGACACAGCATGTGCTCAGGAGCTGTAGAGTAGAACAAAAGTAAATGTAATGAATGTTTTCTTGGTTTTGGTCTGTATGGTTTATCTACAGCCCAAAGCAGCTGCTGGATGAATCATAAAATCTAATATTATCAGATTTAAAACATGTTGTTTTTGAAGAATACAAATTGAATTTAAGGTTTGTATGTTAGTCAATGAACTGACACGCTTTACACCTCAGGCTATAACGATCAGAGACTATACTGCAGAACACACAAGCATGCAGAGAATAGCAGACGTGGTGGACCATGCGCAAACGCACTGAATGTAAGCTGTGTGCTATGCTCTTATCTACACTGGAGCTCTTCTAATGGAAGTGTGTGACGTACCGACTCTGACCAGGTAGAAGAGGACGTAGCCTGGGGATGAGTAGTGGCTGCCGTACATGAAGCGGGGCTCAGGCATCCCTCTGTATCGAGACTGTGGACAAGATATCTGTGTTCACTGATGCTGAGGAGCAAGCTCACAAACGACTGGGCAGCTTCTGCAGCCGCCAAACCTGAACTAATGGATCAAAGATAATCTGTATCTTTCAAAGCAGCTGCAAACTGCCAAATACACACCTAACTCTGCTACCAAGCAAAGTGCATCTCAATTGTGTTTTGCTATATCCATGTTTTTATGAGGCGATAGAATGGGTGATAGGTGGCAAAAATAAATACATTCTATAGAAGTAAAAATAACGTGGAGCAGCAGAGACTCACCAGCAGTCGGTCTAGTCGCTCTTTGTTTAGAGCTCCCACAGGTTTGCTTAGGTCCCTGAATGTGGCAGCGTTTGTCAGATCTGGGAAATAGAGGGAGAAGTCGAGAGCATAACTTACTGATGGATGTGTAATCTGGTCAATTATAGCCTAAATCAATCAGTTATGAGAACAACTTGAGGAGGAATACAGTAATCGTTGAAGCTTGATGATCACTTTGGGCCCCTGCAGTAACATGTGTTGTTAATTATTCATCAGGAATCCTTTGCTGTTGACCCACCTAACTGTGGGCTGGTGTAGTCTGTGATGACCCAGGGGAAGACGGGATACTGTGAGAGGTCATTGCAGCTGCGGTCAGCCAGGTTGTTGAGGTGAAGCAGATACTGGTAGTTGCTCAGATGACCGCGCTGCCACTGCAGCATGTAGCTCTCCGCTGTGTGCTCCGTCACGTGGTTCTCTGAGCAAGGAGGAAAACAGCAATGTTAAAAATGTATGTGTTTTGCCAATAAAGGGTTTTCTAAGGTGAATGCAAACATCCATCATCATTGCATGTGCACCATTAAAGACACCAGTACAGTTTAAATGGAAGAAAATAGAGAAAGTCACACTTCAATCTATAAGACTTTCAATACTGTTCACCTTCTTGTCCTAAAGACACAAGACAGTGAAGGAACTCGAGACGCTTTGTCACTGATTCAGGGCTGGCTTTGAGTTTACTCACCCAGGAAAGTAGCGATGTAGTAGTAGATCTCATCTCTGTCTGCCGTCTTGTAAAACTTCAGGTAGATGTCGGAGCAGAAGTCATTCTCAGTGCAGAACACCTCGAGTCCCTGGGTGAGAAGAGATGCACACAGACAGGAGGATCTAAAAGATTTCCTCCCTATTGACAGCTTCATTATGTATTTACTAACTGCTCCTAGTTAAACCCACCAGAGGTCTGAGTCCATGCCGCCTCTTGTAAATTCTCCTGACTCTGTGGAGTTTGATCTGAATTACGTGCTCCTGGAATGATAGGTCATATAAACATGATATTATAGCCACAGCTTAATAAAAGCTTTTAGCATGTCCACTCAGAAGTGGCGTCTCACCGGATATCCATTGAGAGGCTGGAAGTAGAGGCTTTCATCCGTTATGCAGACGTGGCCAGGATTGGACACCAGAGGCAGGACCATCTCCACCGCACATTCCATGTGAGGCTTCTCTGCAACGCTGTGAAAGCTTTATGGCAGCCCCAAACATTTTATTACCCAACTGCGTGCTCCAACAGAAACCTCCTAACTGTTATACTTCATTACAGAGACAGACATATATGAATCAATGTGCTGAAGTGAACATACCAGTTTTTGTCAAAAGAAGACCTCGCCAGACGTGATTGTAAAATGGCGGCAATCTAGAAATACACAACAAGGGTGTGTTTGATCATGTAGGACTATATGAAGGTCACCATGCTTTAACAGTTAGAAAAAGGAACCATGCGCCAAACGGAAATAAGATTGTGTGAATAAAGTACAAGATTCAGAGGGTTCAGAGGGTTCAGAGATTCATGCTTTAGTCTTTTATCATTGCACCATCTTTAAGACTTGAGGGGCCCGCTGGAACTTTTAGTACTGACTGACTCACCATGGCAGTCTGGTCTCCGAGCTTTTCCAGACAGGACGCCCTGTGGAGCTGCAAAATGTATCAGAGCCTAAATGAGCAGAGCTACACCAGCAGTAGAAATCACATTTCATGCATCCCCCCCGTGTAGAACGTTTGTACAGCTCTGTTTATTAAAGCAAACACTGGGCAGGTCACATGACTCAGAGATATTATTGGATGTAAATGTACCTCCCAATCCCGGAGCCTGAATTATGGAGGATAGGCTACGTACCTGAAGAAACGTCTGAACGACATCTTCTGTTTTACTCAAATCTTCCAACTGGAAAGTCACCGTCTTTGCCCCCTGCCAAAGTGATGAGAGACGTTAGGGTGTTTCAGTTCAATATACGAGCAGATCTTTGAGCCGTTTCTGTTTGATCTGCACTACTTATTCGGAAATCATTTTCAGGTTATTGCTTCTCTATGGCTTACACTTCCATCTATTCTTCCAACACATTTATTTTACAGCCCCCTTTTGCTGCATTAGCACAACGCACTTGCTATTGATGTATTTGAACTTTACGCTTCAGTACATGGTGCTCCTTTCAATGTTGCTTTAATTGTAAACTTCTTGAAATACTAAACTGTTTTATGGTGTCCTGTGTGATGTGATATTAGGTGTTATAATTAACCTACAATAGTGGATTTTGCATAATCCAACCAAAGACAAATGGCTGCCTCTCGTGTGCCAACAGTAGAAAAGGAAACATGTCCTATAATTAATTACGTAATAGATGCCATTTTCTGTTTCAGTGTGAGAATCAGCATGAGATCGGCACTTGTGCACTGATGACACATCCCCGTAGTATCCGCATGGCTGAGATCCACATTTTATCTGAGGCTGTGAAAACTCATGTGTGACTGACAGTATTTTTCGGACCATTTAAACTCCACAGGCAAAAACAGACTACAATACGTGCACAGACTTGCAGCTTTGCATGGATGCATTTTTACATTACAAACAAACAAGACAAATAATGAGCAAAGTCAAGTCCGTGCAAGCTCCTGGCATACAAACATCAGGGGAGAACCCGGAGGAGTTTCACTGACTCACCCTTTCATTCCTGTAAGGTGCTATGACGTTGCTCTCTTTGATGTAGATCGCCTGAAATGAAAGTGAACATGTTTTCACTTTGGGAAAGTGTCATGACGAATATAACACCGCTGACCAAACATTAGAAAGATGGACACAGTGAATAAGTAATGTTTTCTTTTGGATTGTAATGAAGACCTACCTGTACACAAGAAACCGCGATGACAGATGGTCTCGGACTATGAGGAAAACACAACACTGTAAGTCATAACTTGGATAAGTATTTTCAAAGGAAAATCTCAAACCAGAACTAAATCCCAAACTTAAAAACTCAAATATACATTTTGGTTTTTGCTTATCAACATAGAATAACTAAGAGTAAACCAGACTGCCTGGGTGTGTCTTCCAGACTTCAGCAACACCGTTTGTTTTAAATGATAAGATATAGATAGCTTATTTATTTGCAAACGTTGGTGTCAGATTTGGTTTCCAACACCTGCATGCCCTTTTTAAAGTTACCGGACCAGTTTAACGAACTGAATAAACATCAATGTGTGGACAGAGCTGGAGAAGAAACACTCACTCATTGAAAGGGTTTCTCTCTCCCTCCACAAACTCTATCTTCTTACAGTCTCGAAGAGGGATCTGCAGAGACAAATGATGTAGTCACTTTTTTACAACAACCTGTATTTTGCAAAGCAGACACGCAACAAACAACATAACATCCGCGCTAAGTGTTGACAATACTGGCTTTGAGATGAATACAGCATGTAGTTCAGTATGTTCAAACAAACCTTTAAAATTGGCTCTGCAACATCCTCTGGATCAAATATGACAGATCTGGAACAGACCTTGAATGAGCCTCTGACTTTTCTGAAAAGCAAATAACTGATGTTAGCTTGTAAGTACTGTTAGCCACTTTAGTCAAATTATATAACCACACTTATACTTTAAGGACTGCAGTAAAGAGTCCTACAAATGTAACCTAACGCATAATTACACATGTTCCGGAAGAAGCACTTGGCGTTGAATAGTGATGGGGACATACGTGCTTAGATGAATTGGTATGAGGTCAAAGTAGATTATAATGGTGGGTTAGGAGGAGCCTTTTATGAGGCTGCATCAATAAGCATACACTAGGTTACTGCAGCTTTGAAGATGGTATAATACAGCATGCTGAAATTGGAAAAACTATACTAATGACAACAAATACGGATCATTATCACAGCACAGGTTTATCCATTGTCATAAGGAAAACGCTTTTCACATTAAGAAATCTGCTTTTTGGACACGTGTTACGCCTGCTTTGATTCGACAATAAAACAAATATGTCTGCATAGTCTTCTTCCGAGCGGGTTTGACTTCTTTCTCAGTTTGCTCAAGGCTTAAGAACCGGATAAGATGTTGTTTGGACAGCTGCTCCTAACAAAACCGCCACAAGCTTTAAAGGATTTGACTTAAAATGTGTTCCCTCAAAAGAACTGATGAATAAATAAAGTTCTACATGCACAGCTAACAGGATATGATTCATTATCTTGTAGTAGAAATATAGTAGATGAAGACTATTTGAATTACCTCTCCTTGTTTGAACTGGTTGTCACATGGTATGCAGTGTGCTGTTCAAAATAATATTCCTCCAAATCCAGCAACAGGAGGGAAAATCTAGAGGAAAACAATAAGAGGAATGTCATCATTTGAGGAAACTACTGAAACCACTACAAAAATGGAAGGATTAGAATCAGCTGTTACTCCTAAATTGAATCGGGAAACAATTCAACCACAAGCTATTCTGGAAATCTGAATTTCACCATGTTTGAATGAATGTTTAATGGTTAACTGTCTCAAAACATTGTCTCTTATTTGATGAATTATGAAATAAGAAAGTGTAACAACTGTGCTGCAAACAGCTTTGCACTTCAGCTGAAACAGTGGATGCTTAATTCTTCTTCCTGACACAGCCACATGTCAGCGAGTAGACTGGAAATCCAATACCTCAATTTAGATCAGAACCACTTAGAAACTGATCCAAAAACTTTCAAGAGATGCTCCTAATGTGAAACCTATATAGGGTCCAACTCATGAAGGATGTATTCTATTACCACATGTTCACTATAGCCACTACAATACCTATTATGCTCCTCGGTGGATATATGTCTCTGTGGGGATATTCACATCAGTTGAATATAGATAGTGATGCCCCTTCAGGTCAAAACTAGGTTAGTGAGGATTTGTCTTTAAGGTCATGTGAAGTCAAAAACAAGTTGTATGTGTTTAGTTGAAGGAGACATTGGATATATAACGGTTTGGTATGAAAACAGTTATTAATGGCGTTATGATAGCGAAGACTGAATTCCGGCTCCCTACCGAGGCCGCTCATTGTGCCTTCAATAAAGAGGAGCGCATCACACAGCTGACAGCGAAGCGCTCGTTAGCGGAGTGGCCCAGCCTGCCCGCATAATGGGATTCAGCCACAGCAGAGAAAAACCCCGGACTTAACCCACAGAATCACCTCGACTTTCTGAATTGATGTCAACAGCAGGAGAAGCAGTACAAACCTTTCTTTAGTCAGTTCTCGCGTCTTTAAAAAGGCCATGATTGCACACCATCCTATAAAGAAGCAAAGACCCACCGAGCAGTCTGCTCACATCGCTGTAAACACGGAAACTTGCTGGACACCACGTGACTGCATGAGACAAACGCTACCATAACAATGAAAACGAGAGGCTTCACTCCGACTTTATTTCGGGATACCATAACGAATTAACAACATTTAACCAAGGCTAAGAAACCTGATCAAAAATTAAACAAAACGTCATGATAATGTTTTCATTTATTTTTATTCTGCATTTAAAGTTTTTTATTTCAAAATTAGGTAGTCATATTGTACTGGTTTTATTTCAGAAATTACCTTTAAAATTGGCCCATGAATGTTTTGAAAAGTGAAGCAGTGATTTGACTTGAATCTACTAAATCTAAATAGTGTGGGGGGGTGGGGGGGGGTGGAAGAAACATTGAGGGGGACCAACAGAGGAGGGATCCCTCTCTCAGGACGGACAGACGTGCAAAAATTGTGTTAAAATTAAGGAGATAATACATATAGTCCAAAATGCTGGAAAATGCATGTGTCTAACTAAGAAGACAAGGGATCCAGGTGGATGTCAGCCATCAAAGTAGTAAGGTGGGCATCAGGCAGGACAACAGCAACAGGTAGAGACCCGGCTCTGCATCCAGACTCAGGACCACAGCATCAGACACCACTCAGGATCCCGGCGCAGACAGACACCAAGAAGATATTTTGGGGAAGCTGTGTTATTTGGAACATGAGGGTATACAGGTACAGATAGAAAGAAGGATGGTAGGTTCCATATGAATTAAATATTTTCTTATTGCAAAGGACTCACATTTTACATTAAATATTGGTGTATTTGTTTTCATACACAATCACATCCAAAACGCCCTGCAGAAAAATATACACGAGGCTTGGATTAAGATGCGTGACGCACAGTTGAGCAGTGATTGGTCTCCTCAAGTATAGACGATCTTTGTCTCGAAACGTCTTGACGTGTCATCAGAGGCAGTGAAGGAAGTTTTCGGTCTTGACATTTTTAGTTTGAAACGGGCTCCCTGTATTAAATGTAGTATTATTATTTTTTGTTGGGAATAATGTCCCAGCTGCAGTGTGTCTGCTGGTCAACATGCAGTGGAGGAGACACATTGCTGGACTCGCTTTTAGTGTCGTTTTCGTTGTGTCATATTTCACGAATAAGGTGAGTGTAAGACGACAGGATTTGGCGTTTACTCTCAAGCACAGTGTTTTGCATCCAATTCAAATTAAATAAAATCAATCAGACTTTTAATCATTATTTACCGTGACAGTAAATACTTTAATTTTGCATTATGAAAGCCAAGCCATCGACAACGAGGCAATTATTGTGCATTTCACATTACTACCCGTGTAGATAACGTGAGGTAATCTCATGGACATTGCAATGTAACCCTTATCAGTAAAGACCCGTCACTAATCATGCACGAAGACACCGATTCAAACTCACATTAACAACTCAACACGTTCCTCTCTTATTTTGGTACAAACTATTTGCAGGAAATTAAGTTGTAAAAACAGTTTTGGATGTACAGCATACCGAATCGAAGTGTAATAATAATAATAACAGATTCAATTTATGTATTTTAATTGAAGTTATACCTTAAGACTGCCTTGGCATATTCTTGTGGAGCACCTCCTAGTTTCAGAATGATGAGTTAACATGACCTGAACTATATCACTCTTTTTTCCAGTTCGTCCTGTCAGTGTTAAAATTCACATATCCAACCTTATTTCAAGGGTGAGTAATAGCTGAAGGTATTTGTTGCCTTTAAGTGAATTCCAATTGTTTGAAAAATACATGTACATATCACAAGTCTTAAACATGTGTAATTACAGAAAAGCTTGAGAAAAACCCTACATCTGCATCTCTTTTAAAATGGCCTGTTTGCGTCCTATAAATACACACTTCACAACCTGAAAAGCTCGTTTAAAATGCACCTTTTCAGATGGCAGACATTTGTCGGGGCTTTCCTGCTCTTACTCTCTGGGAAGTTTGGATGGGTGGAAATGAGCCGCATCACCAGGCATGTTTCATACATATTGAATGAATCACATGATTTGATTTCAGCGGCTACAAATGACCACATATCTAAGAGGAGCTTAACATGTTGTGTTACAGATCAGCGGCTCTTTCCTGGCTTCCAGGCTCCCTCCTGTTTGTGGGAAACATTTATGCTGGTTCAAGAGCTTTATCACGCATTGTACGTCATATAACCTACAACCCTTAGATAATGTATCGTCTTAACTACCCTCATTCTAAATCTCCTATATTTGCTTTAACATATACGGTGGAGATACAGTTCATCTGAAATCCTTCTTTTCCTCTACCCAGGACATTCCTTTTTTCTTCACTCTTCAGAATTCCTCCCATGTTGTCAGTTACATAATCCTGAAGGTTGTCCATAGAGAGGTAAGTGGCGTATGTGAAGACATACCATTATGGTCTGTACACTCCGTCCCTTTGTACTCCCTCATCCTATTGATTGGAGGAAAATGGAGCACAAAGGAGGCAGACCCACCTCTGCTTCACGAGCCTGGCTGCACACTCTATATTATACATCTAGAAGCAATTCTATATGCTCTGTTGCAAAAGGGACAATATTGAAATCGCATCAAGTAGTAAAGGGATTCTTTTCTATCAACAGAAGACCCAGTGGCTGAAACTTGTCAGGTTTGTGCAAAATAACTCAGAATAAACTCAGAAATCCAAAGATTAAAAATGACCTTTCTTCTTTTTCTGTTGTAGCATATGTTTCATGCTGCTGTCCGCCATCAACCTCCCCATGTATGACCCTCAGGTAATGATTCTTCACGGTCATATCAGTGTGATCCTATCTAAGAATACAAGGGTCCTTTGATACAACAAATGACATATGTTTACATGTTTGCTCATTTTCCAGTTTGACATCAGTGGTTACGTGTGGGCTGTTGGTCACCTGCTCTGCGTCGGTAAGTCTAATATACAGAGATGCTTTAAGTGTGAGAAATCAGAAAACAGTGTAAAGGAAAGAGCCGCAGCCTGAGGTCTGAGCTGAGGGACACCACCGATAACTGAAAGAACACTTCTAATCAGTGTAATACAATTATGTGATCTTTCAGGTGGATACAGAGTGTTTCAAGTTCACTACAAATCCAGTAATTTGAGGTATGTGGAAGCACAACAATATAGTCACATACACTGCCTGGCCCAAAAAAAGGTCACTCTAATATTCGTTGGACCGCCTTTAGCTTTGATTACGGTTCGCAGTGGCATCGTTTCCACGAGCTTCTGCAACGTCACAACATTTGTTTCTGTCTTGCATTCATTTTTCACCAACATCTTGTGTTGATGACGGGAGATTCAGACCACTGCGCAAAGCCTTCTGCAGCACATCCCAAAGATTCTCCATCGGGTTCAGGTCTGGACTCTGTGGGGGCCAATCCATGTGTGAAAATGAAGTCTCATGCTCCCTGAACCACTCTTTCACAATCTGAGCCCGATGGATCCTGGCATGGTCATCTTGGAACATGCCCGTGCCATCAGGGGAGAAGAAATCCACTGATGGAATAACCTGGTCCTTCAGTATATTCAGGGAGTCAGCTGACCTCATCCTTTGGGCACATTGCTGAACCTAGAGCAGACCAACTGCAGCAACCCCAGATCATAGCACTGCCCCCACACAGACTGGTGACCTTTCTTTTGGCCGGGCCGTGTACGTCAAATGCAGCTCTCAGTCTAAAGTAGTTAGACCACTCTTCTGACCAACATCTTTTTGTGACGTTTTCATTGCAGTGACCTTGAGCAGCAGTGCATTAACTACTTGTTCAGGTAAGAACACATATGTATTAAAAAGCTACTTTCTAAGTCAGTTTAATCTTTACTTTAAACTCATCTTCTCCCCCTATTATAACAGCGTACTGCTGCTGGCCATTGCCGCTCACCCAACAGGTGAGGTTGACCCTGAGTGAGATAAAAGTTGCGAAAAATCGAATGTTGATTTCTTTCTTAGAAGGGTCACATTATCAGTCTTATTCACCCTATAGGGGACCTCATGGGTGCCATGGAGTTTCCCTCGCTTCAGTCCTACACATTTCACTGTGGTTGCTGTGCCAGGTGAGAGCTTTTTGTCCATCAACACTTTTTTGGAAACATTCACACGGAATAGAGCCAACCCCGAAATCCTAGGTCATTATAAACATCTGCTGAGCCAAAATATCTTCAAGCAAGGACAGTGTACATCATACAGTGTACATACAGAACAAGCTTTCAGTGCCAGGTGTCCTTTGACACAGAGCCCGGACTGTCAATGTAACCTTGTGGGATATCAAGTGCACAACTTAACAAGTTAACTATTTATACCGTGTGGAGGCGTAGAGCCATTATTAGAAGATCTATGTGGGGAAGTCCCAGCTTCCTTTGTAGAAACCAGAACGTTTCTGTGTAGCTTAAGGAATGAATGTATTTGATTGATTGTTTGGAGAATCATGAACCTAACCCTTTTATTTCACAGCGCACTGCTGGGGTTTTTGTTGCTGCTGGCCACAGTCAAACTAAAGAGTGGGTTGACCCTTGAGCACTTTGAGGTGTGGATATTTCTGTCTAAGGTGATTATAAAATACAGTTTACTCACTTTTATGTTTATTTCACAGTTAAATTAGTAGCATGGTGAACTTCATAAAAGCAGCATCCTAATTCACACACTCAAAAGACTTTGGTTGCTTAAGAAGAAACTCTCTCCTTCCAGATCACTGCCATGTCCCTGTCCCCATTTGTTTTCAACATGGACATAAACACTCCCTCCCTTATTTGGTAAGCACATCTCCTGCCTGGTCTAAGTACTGAACGGTGTTGGGTTATAATCATTCCACTAATGAATTATTTTGTTCACAGTGTGGTCGCCAGTCATGTTGGAGAGGCCCTGCTGGTGTATTCTCAGAGAGACTCTCAGTTGTGATGAATTAGAAACATTTCAGCTACGCCCAAAGAGATTCTGTTCTATAAAAATGTAACTTATTTTTGTAACTTTGATCTATGCACTGACAATCTGCTGACCAAATAAACTATCTTTTGTGCCTCCCCTGTGCTCTTATGTTCCAAAACATTTCTATGGACACACTTTTGAACTGCAGTATTTGATCAATCAAAAAGGATTACTTGGAATAACTCGGAACATTAGTCATTTTTATTTACCCAAAGCAAACTCTGTCACTATCTGAATCTCCAATAAACATAGGTCAGTCAGACATACAGAAAACACCTGCATTAAAGAATTTAAATGGAACAACAAAAGATAACAAGGTGTCAACTTTCTGAGTAAGATCACTGTATGAAACAGACGTGATGAGCCTTTTTCAAAAACACACTTTAGTTTTTTAGCTTTCTTCCTGGTTTAGCTTTAGGGGGGAGAATAAAGCATTGTAGGGTTGTCTTCTCCGAGTACGAGCCTGGGGATTCTTCTCTTCATTTATATAACCTATGAGGAAATGATACATCTTAGATATGTATTGTCTTTATGTAGAATGAAGGGATTTTGTGCCAGTCGAGACATTGTGAAAAATAACAATTTATGACGCCTGCAGGGACTTGTGTTAAATGTCCTGTTAATCCATAACCCTTTCTGTTAGATTGAGGGTTTGACTAATAAAGAAAAGAGTGACAGTACCTCTGTCAATGCAGGTTTGAGTTGATGGGAATCCAACTTCCCAGAAGTTTTCAGGAGTACAAGGAGGAATGTACAGAAACCGGTGCCTCGAGCATGCTGATAACTTCTTTTCCTTTTCCTCTCCTGGGAGATGGGCGTAATACTGTTGGACACAAACATCTTTAGCAAAGGAGCAGTGATACAACATGTCAGTGTTGCTGAGCTTGGTGATCAAAACACTTACAATGTCACATTCCTTGCAGGTAGTGCCCTTCAGTTTTCTTCTCTCGTCTTTCTTGCGGACCACAGCCAAGTGTGCAAACGCTGGACCTCTAAAAAGATCAGATAAAGATGGTTGGAAATAACAGAATGCCTCCTACATTGAAGACTGTGAGGCTAGAGCAGTGTTTCTTACCGGGCTCTGCGTCTGCTGATTTGGCTCATAGTGGTTTCATGAGGATCTTGGAGATTAAAACAAGGACAAAGTTCAATTCAGATCTGATTATCAATAGCAAAGTGTTTTTTTAAATATAAAATTCTACCATCGTCCTCCTCTTCATCATCGCCACCACAGGGCTGGCTCTGGTCTAAGTGTGAGTTGTACTCCCCGCAAGCTGTGGTGTCAAACATCATAACCAAACTGTCATTTGCCTTCTCTCCCGGTCCTAGAAAAAGAGACAGATATGTTATTACCTTTCATCACAGCCCATTAGTCTATTCAATTCTGTAGAGAAGCTGTCAATCAAAACATTATTCAGTAAGTAATTATTATAAAAGCTGTATTCACCAGACACACTGTTTTTGCTGTCCTGAACATTTTCTCCCCGGCGTTGGAGAAGGCTGTGACTGACCCAAGTGCGGTCAGTATCTGCAGGACACTCCTCTTCTTCTTCCTTTGGCTAAAATATAAAATACAGATAAGCAGACGGGTGTAAGAGACACTATTTAAGCAATGTATCTGTACGAATGTTTACAGAGACACCCTGTTGAACATTGTATGTTCATCACGTCATGTGACTGTACCTCATCCCCTCTCCACTCACTGTCATACATGGATGGGACGAGAGCAGGATCCATGCTCCACATGGGCTCCACTTTAATCCTCCTTTTACCTGTGAGAGCACAAAGTGATTATAAAGCAATACTTGATCAGAGTGATGATCAGACAGAGCGCTCTGCGAGAAACAGGACAAAACTCACCATCTTCTCCTCCATGTTGGTTGTGTGAGGCATTCGGATCCTGCTGAGCTTTTCCATTCCTTCCAACACTGTTCTTGTTTTCTTCTCCTTTAACATTTGGCTTCTTGAAAGCAGGACTCAAACAGGAAACACTTGGCTTGTGGTTGGAAGACCCACTTTGTGCAGACTGAAAAAAATCACATGACATATAAAACACATGCAGGAAATGTTCTATCCAACTCATCCCAACACACACATTCATACACCCGACATATCTCTAACCTTGCCGTCATGCAGCCCCTGCTTAAAGCTTTGGTTGCGTAAAGGCGTGGAAGTTCGTTTGCCTCCGTTCTGTGTGTCGGCCCCTTCCTGGTTTACTTGTTTGTCCTCCTGTTGCAGAAAACGTTCCTCCTTTTTCCGTTTTGCTTTGTTAACGGAGCCCTCCCCAGAAAACCTTTTGACACGTGGGAGAAGCGACGGAGACCTTTCTGAGGTGGAGTCTGGGCTGTGGAGCGGCGTGGAAGAAGGGGAGGAGCGGTAAGGTCAGGAACACAAATATGTGTGTTATTGAAACTTCATTTCTGAATGAATATATTATAGTCAGGAAAAATAGTCAGGAAAAAGCTAAACGTAAACTATGGACATTTTTTAAAAGCTTCAAACCTCGTTGGTATAATACTGTAGTTTTTAAATATGACTCAGATAAGTGACAGGTTAGCAGTATGCATTGCTGTTTGCCACTGTGTCTTTTTTCACAAGCCAAAGATGCAAAAGTCAGAATTGACAAGTTATGATTTTGTGATAGTCAGCAAATGATCTGTAACATGTGTTGTCCTCCTTACTTTGAATGAATGGCATACTTCAAGGGAGATTTTGAGCTGCTTTTCTGGCCTGCAGTTGTCTCTTTTTTCTGGAAGAAAAGGAAGGTAATGGGATGTTATCAATGAGCCGAGTTAGTTTGAAAGAATGATTTAGTTACACAGTACATATTCCAGGAAACGTCTTTCACACAAACTGTACACCAGTATGAAGCTACCTACCCGGTAAGGCTTGTTAATAAGTTCAAGGCCGCAGGTTTCTGCTATAGCGTCTTCCAGATTTAAATTCACATCATCTGAAAAAAGACAGAGACCCAACAACACCTTTACAAATCTCAGAATAGATCTTTGACTTCAACTTCTACCAGACATTATCAGGCTTACGATTTATGTAAATATATGACGCCTTATGTCAAATAGATAACTATGCAACAGGTGGTTTATACTATTCTTTGGAGCTTTCATTAATCATTCATTCCTCTGTGTAAAGGGGACCAAATTGAACAGCCAGGCCTCTGTCCGTGCAGACCGTCGTGTGTATTACGCTGATACGATGGGTGTGTTTGTGTAGATAAAAGTTGCCAAGTGCTAATCTAGGACTTCAAGTAACAGATATTTTCTAATGGGAGGGAATAAATAGGGTTCCAGTTCTTATTTCTTAGAAAACCAAAAGCAGTCCTCCTGTATTATACTTCTTAGTTCTATAAAACAGTACATTGGATTAAGCCATACTTGATATTTCTGTTGTGTCCAGTTCACATGTGTTGGGTACAAGAACTTGTGCTCTTCCAGGATTCTTCGTTGCATCAACATGCTCCTTATCCAGTGCTTTAAAAAAGAACACACATTAGAAGATGTGGTGCCTTCAGACAGGAGATTTAGATTCAAAGGGCATCAGAAATGTAAAAACAAAAGTAACTTTATAACAGACTGACCGCTGAAGAGCGAGTTGTTAGCCTGTGGTAGAGGCCTCTCTGCATAGCGTACGTGCTTCATTTTGTCAATGCATTTTCGTTTCTTGAGTTTGTTTGTTACAGGCAGCGTGCTTGGCAGGATCGGTGAGTCTGGGATGATACCTTCCTCTTGTTCTGGGGATGTGATCTGCTCGGGCGCTGAACTGTTAATAAAACAACACCTGCAATATTTAACTGAGAACTGAAACTTCATAGTAAATGCTTTTTCTGCTTCAAAAACCTGACTCAATCAAAGCAGAAGTGAAAGCAGTTTGATCAGATTTGCACCTCCAGTATTTATAATTGTCTTGGGTAGCTTTTACAGAAAAAGCTGCTAATTTATTTTAACATTGACTATGTCGAAGAGAACACAAAACATGAAGCTAACATAATAAAGAGCTTACCAAGAAACCTTTAATTTCTGCAGTTCAGCACGTAGTTTTCTCTTATCATCCTCGAGGCTTTTGTTTTCATTCTCTGGTGAAAAACGGAAGGTGTTACACATATGCTCGCTCACAATTAAAACACTGTGCTGCTTGCCATGCCAGTAGCAATATGCTGTGGTACACTGGTATAGTCAAGATAACCCCATTTAAGATAAGGTGTACATTTATAACGTCTTATCTTATCTTGAATTGGTTTATTTTGACTTTTATAATGTACACGCGCTAGCGTCCTGAAGATGTCATGGCAATCCATTCAATTCCAGCCCCCCTGAAGATACAGATACCTGCTTAAAAACCAAACATGTTTAAAGACAGTAGTTTTTCTATCTGACTGGAATAACAGGACTAATGATTTAACTCACTGAGTTTGCCGAGGAGTCGAATATTCTGATCCTGGTTATTTTTCATGTCCTCCTCTAAGCTGGCACAACGATCACACCCTCCTGCATGGAGCCTGTAAATAGTTTTCAAACAGTTGCTGCTCTTTGTTTCAAATAGTTTTTTAATAAAGTTAACCTGTTGTGCAACACGTTACTTTTCCTCCAGCAGAATGATGGCATCCTGGAGGGTTTTGTTTTGCTCCTTTAGCTGCTGGGTGCGACTGTGAAACACCTCAAGTCTCTGAGCATCTCTGGAGAAAACAAGAGCAATGACAGGTAGCTTCAGCGACCGGTCACACACGATGGTTTCAAGCCAGGGACAAAACTCCTAATGTTATTGCCATCATCATTTTAAGTTAATTAGTTGTTATACTCACAAGTATCGCTCCTTTTTCAACTTGCTCACTTTTGTCTCAAGTTCTAAAAACAGCAACATATGCAATGTTGAAGAGTGTGACACAATAAAAACAGTCATTTCAATATGTTTTTAGAGTCACTTACATGTAATGTAATACAGTACAAAGAGGGGGTGTGGTTACCTTGAAATGCATTCTGGTGGCACTCTCTAAGCTGTTTCCATAAGTCTTCAAAGAGGTCAGCTGATGTCCCTCTGCTCTGTCCCGGGCTGCTCATCCTCCATTCACTGCTAAGACACAGACACCTTACTACCTGAAAACACATATCTGTATCTAGTGTTCTGTATGCATTTATGGTTCAATGTGCAAACACGTTGTTCTCTCTGCGTTAAATACTAACTAACTTTACTAACTACCTACAAGCTCAACCTCGGTATGTCCTGTCAATGCTGCTACGACTGCTTATATTGAACAGTTTGAGCAGTATCATCGATAGAAGTTACACAGTACAAGTTTTAAGGTCAACTTGAAGTTAGATAAAACGTTAGCTTAAATTCACATTACTTGTCACTCGCTATTAATATACTGTAAACAGAAGCCCCGTTACTAGCCTTGAGTTAAACATACACGACGTGAAACAAAACTTACATAAACGAGTCAAATGAACACGTATCTGTTTGTAGGGGACTATACTTTGAGGCTTGTAGGGGACTATAGAGCTCCTGCGGTCACGTGACTTTTGGTTGGGAGCCACCATTTTGGCAGTCAACATGACCACCGGTGCCAGTGTTTTCTTACCGAGCGAGTATACTTCTCATTTTAATTCAAGTGAAATTCGGCTTTATAGTACAAAATTAGAGAGATTAAATATAAGCGACCCATATAATTCACCCGGTGTGCTTTTCAAGAGCATAACCTCCTGCTCTGAAGACGATGTACCCGACTTGCGCTACGCAGACATCCACAGCTATCTTGTAAGCTTTCCATCAGTGTACTCAGGAGACTCCCTCAGAGCGTACAAAAGCTTGTACGGCAGTTAACTATTTGAAATAAAATAATCTGAATAACACACCGATCACAAGTAGACCCAACATGTAATCAGACAGGAGTTTGATCTACCCACCTTTGACGGATGGCTTCTGCAGATATCTTTGCCTGCTCTACTTTGTGCAGTTTAGCCTTCTGCCTTCTGTTAAAAACCTCCAGTCTCGTTTTATGTCTCCTCTTCTCTGGAGATGGAAGGTAATCGAAAATTGAGGGGATAAAATCCGGACTCAACGGATTATCACTCTTTCTCCCTACAAAATAAGAAGGAATATTTCAACACGGGTTTGTTTACCACTAGCTTGCTACAAGCTAACTTGCTAACTGGCTAGGCTGCGCCAGAGCCACACTTGTTGAGTTAAAAAGGGACATCACAGTGTCCGTTAGCTATAATAACTGGGTGCTACTTCTTAAATTAAACTAATTAAATTTAATTAAACTGACCAGAAACTTTTTGTAGCATTGTACTGTATTCCTTCACCCACCTGATATGAAGTGATCACTGCATAAGCGAAAGCCAACGGCCGGGGGGTCCCATCTTTCAGTCTTTTTCTGAAGGCTCCTGGCTCTTTTAATCGCTCCAATCCACTTCTCCCTCCTCTCCGCGTCTTTAGGAATGCGATAATACGATACACCTTTCTTTTTCCCACGCCTATTTGTGCAACCTGGTGCACAGCAGTTATCCACCATCCTTGACAGTCTGCCAGTGCCTGTCAATTTACTGCCGCGATGACTGCCAAAATGGCTGCCCCTGTCGTATCTCGTCACGTGACCAGCATATATGACATCATCTGCAGGAGCTCTATACTTTGAGGCTAACACGTTAAATATATGTTATTTCGTGTATTAATCCCAGAATTCGCGCGCCGAACTGCATGCTGGGAGGTTTTCTTCTTCTTCTACTGTTTTTTCTTCTACTGATCTGGAATATGTGGCGCCCTCTACTGTTCGAGTCTGTTCATAACTACTGCTATTTCTACTGTCGATATTGAGGCACCTTTGTTTGTTTATGCGTAGCAGCCCCGTAATAAACATATATATTTGAATTCGTGTTTACAGTACGTGTAGCTTATTCTTTAATAGCTGTTTAATGTATAATAGAGCATGGAAGGCGTTTGTCTGTTGTTAGTCGAGAAGCAATACTTCACCCTCATTCTAATTGGCTGCCCAAGATGTATAAGCAACATTTGCTGTGTACTTTTTACAACTAATATATCACCTGTAGCTTACAGTTGGAAGAAAAACGTGGTATTATTGTTTATCAGAGTCAGAAATCCTTCATTTGTAAATTGCACAAAGACAGTTTATATTTACAGACAGTGTGATTGCACATCAGGGGTATGTATTCCAGTCTATGTGTGTGGAGGGTCTACCAATGGCTGTAGTGGTTGTACAGCCTGACCCCTGCAGGAAGGAAGGACCTATAGTGTATAAACATTGTATGTGTAACGCTTTATGTGAGTAAGTACTGTTTAGGACCAAGAAGTGAATGACACAGAACAAAGATTATTCTTATATTTGTTTTATTTTTGGTCTTTCTTTATAATACAAAACAAGAACCAAAATCACAAAAATAACATTTACAAAACAGATTATTTAACCGAGGTGACTGAGGCAACATATGAAAGCATGTCTGAAACAGTGATATTGGTGGTTAGCCTGAAACCTTGAGGTAAAACAGCGAGCAATGCAAAAGGTCAGATATCTTTACTTTACTGTTTTGATTTAGTGCCTTCAGTGGTGCTATTCACGAATGAAGTTTAACAAGATTACTTTTTCCTTACATGTCCACAGTTAGCAGTGATTTTATGTAGTGCTTTAGACCTACCTAAGAACAAATTGAGTATTGTGAGATGTAGGTCGAATATTCTAGGCGCGTTGCAATATATGGCACCACTTAATGGTTTCTATTTTAACACACACACACACACACACACACACACACACACACACACACACACACACACACACACACACACACACACACACACACACACACACACACACACACACACACACACACACACACACACACACACACACACACACACACACACACACACACACACACACACACACACACACACACACACACACACACACACACACACACACACACACACACACACACACACACACACTCTCTCTCTCTCTCTCTCTCTCTCTTAAACTTCGAAATGGGTGCAAATGATTCCTAACCACTTCCTCTACTTGTTCCTCACTAAGAGTGTTTCTGGCTAAAAAAAAAGGGAATAATTTGAAAATCATCACCCCAAAAAAAAGGAACAAAATCTGCTTGACACTTTTGGAAAAGTTGACACAGGAAAAGTAAAACACTCAAAATGGTTGAGTTTTTGACTGGTGGCCTTTGCGACACTTAAAAAGTCCCATCTTTTCCTAAAATACAAAAATGGAAAGAACAAATGCTTTAACTGCATGAAATAATGAAAACCTAGCCGTAAAACCAAATCACAGAACAGTGAAAATAGTACAGTTTGGTCTGCACGTCTTTGTGCAGGTATGTTTTTGCATGAATACACGATTCTTGTCTTTCACTCTTTCACATGTAATCGATGGACACTGGTGATTCAGCATTGCAGATTATTACTTTTTTTTGTTCCTTTGGATGTGCCTTTTGTTGATTTTGCATCTGTCACAGCAGGTAGATTGCGCTAGCATTACTTCATATATCTATGTATACACATGCATTCAACATCATATATATCCCCCAAATTGAAAGAAACAACAGAAAACTATTCCAAACTCCCTTTTTACCACTTAAGATTTTTTTAAGCTATAAAACCCTGCATGACAGTTCACAAAAGAAGTTTGCATGGAGGCATTGCTGTTTGATGTGAGATATGCAGCAGGTTGAAGAGGTGCTGGCGCTGGGGTTTGACATGGAATGCAGCCTTATTCCATTGAGAGGGGTCATGGGGATGGGCCTATTCTGCACCCCCGACTATCCAAATGGGCCTCTTTCTATGTATTTGGGTTTTAGATTCACATTATGCTGGAAGAAGAGTAACTGGTTGCAGACACTGGCAGAGCAGGTCCAAACCAATTGCAAAAAACACTGGCGTAGAGTGTGAATGCATATCTACCGTCTTCTAACCTGCGAAGAGAACAAAATGCAGAAACACTTTGAATGCGTGTTTTCAGGAAAGGTTTCCGGGGGCAGAATGTAAAGCCACAAAGGTAACATGTTAAAGAAATGTTTAAAAAAAAGGTACTCACGCTTCTCTCTCTTCACCATTGTGGGGGCACATAGCTGTAGCCAGGTGTGCCCGGGGGCCGATATGTGGGCATCGTGACTTGGTGGGGGGCAACAGACGCTGGTGATTGAGTCGTCAACAAGGTTCCTGAGAAGCAGAAGTGACCACAGAATGAACACAGCCATGATACAATAATATATATACACACACTTTCTCAACAGGGAATGTGACGTTGGAATTAGCATCTCTACAAATAAATGGAAGTGATACATTATACAAAAGGAAAGGGATTAGACATGGCTTTATTTCCATTCTTCAATCAATCCTGTCCGGTGTACAAGCTTAAACCGGTTTAATTATATGCTAAATGGCTACATCGGCATTTCAGACATTATGAACTAAATGTGGTACAACTCAGTTTGCTGGTACGATCAAGTGTTTGGAAAATGTTTACACCAACCAACCCTTTAATCGATGCTCACCAGCTGACATGGCCATGGTGGTGCCGGCTACCATCCCCATGGCGACGCTGTTGTGGCGTTGAGGAGGCATGTGCGGGGTATACATGGCTGCATGCATCCCATTTGGCTGGACCACTGTAGTGTGATGGATAACATGAGGCGGGGCAGCATACAGGGGCTGTGTGTAATAAGTGCCTTGTTGTTGTGAAGGTATTAGCGCCTGGAAGACAAAAGTTTGAAATAAACAGGAGTTTAAATAAATGTAAACCTGACAGAAAATACATTGAAGCAGCAATATCAATAAATAAACACTAGAACCAAGAGCTCATTTCAAACACACACCAACCTGTGCATAGGGGTTCTGTTGGGGGTAGGTGCTCCTGACCGGGTACATAGCGGCCTGGTAGGGGTTGGGTGAGGAGGAGTAAGGTGGGACAGTCCCATTGTTGGGAGAGCAGGACATTTTGAAAGGAGTGCCTGGAGCATAGCCTGGGTGGGACGAAGACATTTCAGTTAGTACTGATGATAATTCAATTCAGCGTCACTTCCAGTCAGTGGGTGTGACTTGCATACAACACGTTTAAATCCGTGCTCCAGCACCGACTTGTCAAATCTCCATTAGCTTATGTCATACATGCAGTAATAAAACGCTCTTACCGCTGGGGAAGCCTGGGTTTGCTCCTGCATAGATATTGGGATTGTATGGCGGGGCTGCTGTTGCATAGCCAACAGGGAATCCAGCTACCATGACCAAAAAAAGAACAGCAAGTCAATCATTGAAAATGTTCTTGATTCCTGGATATTTTTAAGTGAGGATATTTGTTTAAAAAAATTACACACAGCAAATAAAATTACCTGGGTATGCCATACCCTTGGTATTGGTAAATGGGACCCCTGCTGCTGCAGGGTTGTAAACCGGATTCATAATGGATGCTTATTCACAGATGCTGCAATACAAGAAGCACATTATCAGAGACAAACACAACAACACAAAAGAAATGGAAATCTATATCTGGTTAAATATAGCACAGATTCAGGAGTCAAGTGTAGCTGTTCATCATCAAGGCTGTTCAAAAGGCATCACAGTTTATTCTGTAGGTTAAACAGATCAAGCCAAGGCATGCTGAAATGTTGACATTCCTCTCGTGCCAAGTGGCAGGTCCATATGCCAACACTTAGCAGAGACAAGTCCTGATATGTTAAGGACTACAATGCTTGTAGAAATGATAATGTGTGTACGGATATGATATTATCTTCTGAGGAGAACAGTGAGGACTGCTGGTGCATTGCTAATGCGAGATGACCTTCACAGGTCATAGTGACAATAGATTTCTGTATCTATTATGTCTTAAAGCATTTCCATCACATAAAAGGCTTGCCGTTATTGTGTTCTTCCAAGTCACTGTCACGGTTTTTTATCTTTAATGTTGTACTATGGCCTTAATACGAAATCTGAAAAAAACCCACTGTAATAAACATTTAGTTAAACACAATCCTATACATGCATTTATTAAAATGTCAAATGTGCGTTGTAGTTGTTCTAAAACGTCTATGACCAGAGGAAGCTCTGACTTCACATGATGCTCATTAGTTAAAAAAGGAAGCCGCTCAGTGCTGCCCTCTAGCGGTGGTCCAAACACCATTACATCACTTTGCGAGTCTGCTGATCCAAGGACAATTCCATCAGTGAAGAACGCACCATTCTAGTACTCTATTTCATTTTATACGGAGGTGAAACTTAAAAAATGACACAACTATTCATACAGAGAACAATATGTGCACAGTTAAGGTGAGGATACTACAAACTCGAATTTATTTTAAAGTAAGAGTTTTCTTTATGGAAACCACAATGATATGAATAACCTCACAGTGTGCTACAATCTTTATCATCCCATTTCGAAATTGAATAGACATGCAAAACTGTCACCAGGAAAATGTCAGCTATAATAAGATCGTAGTGTTCTTTCCTACCACCAAAACCAAGGAGCGAGTGTGACGCAATACACTAAATTGATATATATATATATTTCCTATTTTTACAAAATGATGCTCGGTAATTAGAACGAATCTTTATTCCAGGTTGCATTGCTGATAAAGAGGTGTTTATGTAATTTCAGGTGATGTTAGATACATTGCCTGCAAAAATAAAGATGGCAACCTTTAAGTAGAAGAATTTCGAAAGGTGAACGCAGCGGGGCTTTGTTATCATTAGCTAGCTCGGCTCAAAAGCCTTATTAGCGGCACGACCCGCCGTTAGCTACACATGTTTACCATTGCAGGTTGGTCATGATGTATAGCCTGACCTGCTAATCACCTGTCTGACCGCAGAAAAACACCGGAGTGTCCCCGGACAGCAGCCAGATGGGGGCAGCTTGTCAACAGGCCGCATAGCACAGGAGGCAGGCAGCCCGACAGCTGTGCTCTGCAGTAATGCCTGTCCCAACACCACAGAAAAACACATATTCTTATCCAGGTAATAACCAAGAACTACTTACTGTCAACTGTTCTGAACGTATATTGGTCTCTTTCTTCGGTCTTCTGGTGTAAAATGTGAAATTTTACGCTAGCTGGTGTTTTGCTCCCAGATGCTTTACTGAACTCTTTTCAGCATCCGCGTCACTTCCGTGTAGTGTCACGTGGTATGTGAAAATCTATTGAATATAAAACGCTTTTGCTTTATCAGTTTAATGATTTTGTTATTGTAATGTCAAGTTGTTATCGTCTCTACACACTCGTGTATTTTTCCGCCAAATGTTCCTTAATGCAAGCACAATCTCTAACACGGTTAATTACCAAAATAAAATGACGTAACCGGCCCCAGATAAAACTGTGCATTAACAATACGGTTCATATTTAGTATGGTTCTTTCACGCTGGGTTTTGTTCGACACAGTCGCAAAACGTTGAAATTGCAATAATATAATGTACAATACACATAACTCCAACGTTGTTGTAATTCACCGTGAGCTTATTATTGTGTCTACTCAATGGTCCTTGAAGACACCTACAATATATTTCATTTTGTCAAGTGATTCCATTTATCTAATAACTCATAAATACCTGATCTGACAATTTGCTTAAGACTTAAGGTAAAAAGCACTCATATCAGTTAATTTTCATGTTTCTTTAACAGCATTACATTTATATAATTTATATTTATTTCTGATCTTCAAGGACCTTGACGCATCGTTTCCATTCAGCCATTGAACTGTGAAGAGTAGGGTCCATACGGTTGTAGTTTCATTGCGTACTGTGTGCGATTTTATAGGTACAATGTTGCTATTTAAGTTATATTAGGAACTATTTTACGTCGTCAGGTGAAACTATTCGGTCGACTGGTTTTGTGGTTAAAGAGCAGGGGCACAATGTCTGGAGCGGCCGGTGGAGGAGGAGGCTCCTCCTGTCAGGGCGCAGCAGCGGCAGCCAGTTGCAGCTCCGCCGGCTCTCCCTACGCTGCTGCAGCCGGAGGAGGCGCAGGGGTGGCCGGGAGATTACCAGCTCGGGTCCTGGAGCATGTTTTCTCGTATTTGGAGCTGTCCGACTTAATGCGTTGCACTTTGGTGTGCTGGCATTGGAACAATATCCTGGCAGATGAAAATAGCGAGGTGTGGCGCAGCCTCTGCAACCGGTCTTTAAGCGATGAATCTATGCGATCTGACATCCTGTGCAACCTGCCCACCTACAGGGGGAAAGTAGGTTTCAATATATGCTGTTGTTCTTCTGGTCTCGGGTTGCAAACACCTTCACGTAGCGTTGCGGATAATGTGGTTCACTGACAAACTACAAGTGCAGTTTGCTGAAAACCGAAATCAAACGTGCATATTCCTTATTACGGTTTGGTGAAGAGATTAACCAGTTTAAATCATTTGTGTTTTGTTGTCATTCGCTCACATTAGGTCATTGAACCCTATTTTATTACAGGGCCCAATGGTGAGGTCACTGTAATTGTTTACTATGCTATTGCGTAAGTCTCTGTACACTATGGAAGACCAGAAATATGAAATGATAGTGATAACCATATTTTGGAGTAGTATGTAGGATAACATTTTGGTATTACCTGATTTAATATATCAAATGGGAACCTATGGATCTGATTTTGGGACCACTGAAGCTGCTGTAAATCACTTGCTACACTTGAAAATGCGAAAACCCCAAACAGTTATTAGATTGAGGCTTTAAATCTGAAGATGTTGATCAATTTATTTCAAAGTAATAGCAGCCATAATCAACCACAATAATTGTACAGAAGCTATGAGCTCCAAAACCAACATTAATGCAACACATTCTGTCCTAAAGCTTAAGTACTTTGTTTTTGAAAGCATCTAGGTACCGGATTTGTTTGGACTTCCCTTTTAAATGTAGCACCCGACACATGCTTAAATATGATGTTATGAAGTATGCTTGTGTGTTTGTGTTTTAATATGTTTGCACGACTGTGATGCCATTAACATCAGACTAACCCTTAATGTGTGTCCACTACAGCTCAAGGCCTATCAATATGCTCTGAGCTCCCACGACTGCTCCCGCAATGTTTACGTGAAGAAGAACGGCTTCACCCTGCACCGCAACCCCATTGCCCAGAGCACGGATGGTGCACGAGGCAAAATTGGCTTTACGGAAGGAAGGCACGCCTGGGAGATCTGGTGGGAAGGCCCTCTTGGCACCGTGGCAGTGATCGGCCTCGCCACCAAGCGGGCGTCCATGCAGTGCCAGGGCTACGTGGCCCTGCTGGGCAGTGATGACCAGAGCTGGGGCTGGAACCTGGTGGACAACAACCTGCTTCATAATGGGGAAGTCAATGGAAACTTCCCCCAGTGTAACAATGCGCCAAAATATCAGGTAGGAGTTATTTATTGTTGTACCCTTTTCAAATTCTAGATCTAAAACTAGTGGAATCATTTGATCCTAAGGAGATATGTTTTTTGTCTTTCTTCTAAATGTATTCATTCTTTACCGTTTTTGTAATCCAGTAATGTGTAATTCTGTTTGTTGCAGATTGGAGAGAGAATACGAGTTATTCTAGACATGGACGACAAGACACTAGCCTTCGAGAGGGGTTTTGAGTTTCTTGGAATAGCGTTTCGTGGACTGCCCAAAGCCTGCCTGTTCCCCGCTGTCTCTGCAGTGTATGGCAACACTGAAGTCACCATGGTGTACCTGGGAAAACCTCTAGATGGATAGAAGCAAACCTACCTATGCCACCATTAAAACTCAGTCCACCGGCAAGTGCAGGACCTTCTCTGTCAGCTGACCCTGTTTGTTACATCGTTTAAAAGGTTTTGGAGTCCAAGGAGTCATGTTCCTTCCAAGCTGAATACTATTCACACACGCACAGGGAACTGTTCACATTTCTACTACTGCCCAACATAAGGAGGCAGTTTTTGGAATGGACAAACTACAAGAAAGATGAATGTGTCGGAAACATTTTTCTGTATCAATGTGGAAGTGTCCACTTTTACAGTTTAGCTGCTGGACTGTTTTACTTACAGGAATGGGGGAACATTATTTATGCGATTATGGATAACAGTGCTGAACATTTACTTGAGATTTTATGTCTGCTTAAATAAGGCCAAAACTATTCTAAAATGTGGCAAATACTTTAAGACATCATGTTAACAAGTGAAACAATAGTTTTTATGAATTGCCATCTGTTGTATGAGTTTATAGAACCAGCTCATCGTGGATTAACACTTTGACTATACGTGATGAGTGGATTATAATAGTTATATGCCAAATCAATGTGACTTGATGTTATACTTTGAAAACATAGAGGACATGCGGACCAACTGTCATGCATGTGCATGGAGTATAACATCTGACATTTTAATATACCTATTCAGTAATGGTGTAAGCTATACCTGTATCATGTTAATGTGAGTCCTTTTTAATGTGCTACCGTAGTATTACACACTATTTATTTTTGGTTTTATCTATGGTACTATAGTTACTGTATGGTAATAAGGCCTGAGAATAAAGTCTACATTGTTGCCACTCTTAGAATTAAGATGACTGGATGTCTGATTATGCACGACTGTCCCACTACACTACATGTTTCCATCCCATGTGATATGAATTTTAATAAAGCTCTGAATTATATAGATGCTAGCAGCCACTTTTAGACACTGCATAGAGTTGATGTCAGAGTAAATGTGTACTTATTTTTCCTTAAGCATTGCGTTTACCACTTCTAAATCTGATCACTTCTAAAAGTTTCCAATGTTCATGTGTGCCTGGATTAAAGCAAAGGAATAATTAGCATAAGTGTGTGTTTGTCTCACCCTGTACTCAGCGGTGAATATTGCAAAATCTGCACCTCTCCAGTGTCTAACCTTACTTTAATTATTATCCTTACTCTCTGTCTTCTAGTCAAGCAGCAGAAGTTAAGTGGCAATGTGCAAATACAACTGGCCACTCTGCACTGCAAGGAGTCTTGCATATCTGGAGATTCAAAAGAAATGAAGCATTGAAAAATAGTGATTTTACTTCTGCAGGCACCATTTCATTATTGCATGCACATACGGTGGCTGACCTGTGCAAACGAGCTAAAACAGCCCAGAACGTTACATTAGGAGAAACGGTCTGTGCTTTCAAAAACAGATCTGCAAATAAAGAAACAACTTGGCGAAACATGTGCAGGCTTTACTAAAGTGCGGCGCCTTTCTCCATAAGTAAGTGTTTTGGGCTGCGCATTTGCACGGGTCGGCCAGAGTACAAAACAGTATGTCACTACAGGAAAAGGCTCCCATTATGAAAACAATAGAGCAGACCAACACCCTCTGCAACACTAACTGCATAGTCACATTTCCCTGACAATGTATGGCCCAAAAAATGAACTTGAATTAGTAATTTTTGCAAACACTGGGGATATAAAACACTCTTTCCTTAGTTGACTTCATGTTTCACACTGCCATAAAAATTGTGTTGTGCAAAGTACAGACAAAAAAATACACCTACAGGATCTCAGCCGTCAGCCAACAGGAAATAAAAGGAGACCACATCACAGCACTGGACAAAGTGTTCTTCCGTGAGGTCAGAGGGTTACCACCTTAATAAATGATTGATTGAATACAGTATGAGCTGCTAATGCTAAGAGCTTGGCTGCCCCTGTATGTCTGCTTATTTGTCACTTTCTCAGGCACTGCGTATCTCCTACTACAGAGCATTATCTCTAATATGCTGCCATTCTGCGTTCTGACCCTGAACGTCTGTTTGCCCGGTTGTCTGTCTGTCAATGTCAGCCTCTCCATCTTTGATCGTTTTAACGGCCTGTCAGTCACCTTTGTTGTTGGGTTGCTGATCTCCTGTATCAATTTTTACTGCAGTATCTTTATATCAATGAACAACCCTATTAATCAAGGTCAATGGGGAGGTTAGCACAAAAGCTAACCTCCCCATACCGTTTCTTTTGCTCAGTGTTCAGACTAAAGCCGCTCTACATACTCCATTATCATATATTTCATATAGTAAGATCAAATGCAAAGCCATTTAAACCCCATGCCCTGAAATAACAGTCCTACTGACACCTGCAATACTTCAAATAAGCAATATATCCTGTGAACCCAAGAGGGCAGTAATACTCTTGTGCATGTTATGCTAATAGCCTTGCAGCAAAAGACAATTCTGGTCATGTGCACAGTACAATTTCAAGAGGATATAGGTTCAGGACTAACATCTGCTGTTGACAGGGACTACTGTTAAGAAAACAGAAGAAAAAGCACATTTTACAGTAAGCAAGAACATTTAAACCATAATCCTCAGTATTCTCGTATTTATTGTCATGTTTTGTAGTAGCAGCAGCTCCTTTTGCTGTGTTTCTTTACTGCAGGATGTGTTACCCACATCCCCCCTCTCCCAAGGGACTTTACACCCCAACGGCCACTTTCACCACCTTAGCCCTTAAAAATAGAATGCTTGAATTTTTACAATGCACCAGGCCGTGATATCTCCTGAAACACAGAACAGGGTTCACACGTGTGCCCACATGTTTTCACCACACGTCCAGAGTGAGAGCTGCTTTTCTTTGTGCTCAGAAGACAAGAATAACACAAGTGAGAAAACCTCATGCCAGTCAGACATGAGTTAATATGCTGATGTTTTTGGTGACCCTCACATGTTTCCTTTCGTTGCGCTACTCACCATTTGCCATGACGGTAGAAGACTCCTGTCTAACTCACCGTCTCATTTCTTAAGGCAGACGTTCTTTGCTGTGGGCCTGTAACAGAAAATTCAACCCCTTCCACCAAAAGAGCTGATTAATTGAGTTGCACCAACGAGTTCAGTTAATTAATTCATTTCCACCGCATTTGAAGTCTCTCCTGTAATAAGGAAATAGTGGTTAACAGTCCAATAGTCATTACCTCACTTCAATGAGGACAGACCTCGAGATTTAACTGAAATGTTTACATCCATACACCAAAATGTGTAACATATCGGAGTAGATATTTAAGTATGATATTATGGCACTTATACTTTACTTAAGTAACTGTATACTTCTACTCCACCACATTTTGGAAGCCGATATTGTACTCCTCACTACAAAATGAGTTAATAGTTACATTTTCAGATTATAAGCTAATACAAAATATGAATAACCTAATGCATAAGCAATGACATATAATTGTAGGTTAAGATGTCGAGCAGCAGTATATACAGTAATTAAATTAGCTCCACCTGGACCAGCTGTGATGAACACATTAATGTCATATTAAAGTAAAATAGGCTGAAACTTTAAAATGATTTGTTTTCCACTAGCTTATAATGAGCCCTTCATATCTACAGAGAGCGGGTTTGACAGAGTTTAATATGTTGTACTGCTATGTTTCTACAGGAGCTTAGAACATACAAATCATCCAAAAAGGGCATTTTACGTTACCATAAGGACACTGTGTAGATGCCACTAAATCCTCCACACTGGACCTTTAAGGGTGTCACACAACAATTACCCTCAGTATGCAGTCCTCGATTAATGCATGTTGTTGCCACCTAAACTTACAACAGGAAAGAAGTGAGAGCTTGAGATGTCCTGTGTGAAAACAGGAAGGATTTACTAACAAATCAACCATCGGTGCTGTTCCCTTTTCTTTCCCCCATGGGTTACTTCTAAGAAGTTTACACAGTTGTTGCAGTGATGTGTTTTGTGCTTAAAAGTGTGTTTTTCCTTAATAATTTTGTTCTCTAAATTACCTTTCGGCCAGAAGCATTGTGACCCTTTAACATACTCACAGACTGGAGTGTATCTGTGTGTTTCGTGACGGTTCGACAGGCCGAATATCAGGCAGGAAGGGTGTGTTTGTCGAGTGGTTTCCTTTCTAGTAGCTTGGCTGATCAGAACAAGTGTAGGGTGTGAAGGGTGTACGCTGCTCAGGTTTTTGTGGTTGCAGTTGCGCTGTCAACCTTAAAGTTGCATGCAACTACTATCGTGAAGTTTATCTGGTGGGAAACAAAAAACAAAGAGGCTTATGCTGTGCTGATTGAGAGCTGTTCAGCCTGCACTCGCCTTCCTGTGGCCCCTGCCTTGAGAACATCTTTCTGATTTCAGCTTGTCCATGTGACTTGGGTTTCCGTTGCTTGCCTGCTTCCGTGAATAGTAAAAAGAGGTATTGGTGTTTCACTCAGAGCAGAGGAAGGCAGCTGAATCTCACACACGAGAACACACACTGCAACAGCGAATCAACCAGCGATATGGTCAGAGGATCAACCGTCAGTGGCTTGGGAAATCCACACCTAACCACCAGCGTAAGTAAATGCACCTTGCACTCAACTAGTACTGCAGTATGCGCTAAGGCTACGACTGCTTAAAGCATGATGTATCTTAAATTTGAATGTTGGATTTCAACTCTTTCGTCTTAGATGCATTTAAGAACTGTATCATATCTAACACATGCTTCAGTTGTTAAGAGTTGTTAAAAGTCTTTATGGTATGCTTTACAGAATGTGTTTCAATGTCGCTGATGCATTTGAGCTATAGCTCTGTGTCATGGATTACTCATTATTTAAACTCAAATAGCTCAAAGTCATCTTCATTTATTTATGCAGATTTTTAATTTTAGATTATATTTTCCAATTAACATATTTTCATATTGTGTCCCATGCATATTATCCAGATGCATGGGACACAATATGCTGTCATTTTGTGGTATTTGTATGCAAAATAAGCATTGATTATAGTGTGTCAGCACTAACCGCAGGATGGTTTAGATATGCTGTAAGTTATGTTGTGCATTTCCATTTAGCCCTAATATTTATTTGAATAGTTTATCATAAAACAAAAGTAAATGGTGGTCAAATACATTTTCAAATGAGACTCAAATCTTAACTCTGAGGGTTTTTTATACCATCTCCAAAAAAGGATAACACACCTTTAATAAATAGGTAACATGTGGGCAGGCCAAAAAGGAACACAAGGCCCCCATATTCAGTGTTTGTCACACACTTAGAAATTGGGGAAATGTTACAAAATTGTCCAGCTGCAGTTTTTTTCAGAAAGAACTATTTTTCTATCGAGAACATTCATATTATTACTCTCCGTAATGGAAGGCGCATGAACCGGACACTGTCAGTTTCTCAGGCCATATTCATACCTAAAGTTTCGGGTTGCAAAAAAAAAAGAGTAAAATAATTTGCTCAATAAATATTTATGTATGCCTAAATAATAAAAACATAACTTAAATAATTTAAAAGTATACATTTCTTCTGTTGCATTATCATTGCTGTGACATCCCCAATGCTCTCCCAGTTCAACAATACAAACACAGTGAAAAAGAATATTCATTAAGCACACATTTAGTTTTAAAGACATGTCATGATTCTACGATGATCCTCCAATGCTAGATCCATTCTAATAATTAGGGTTTTAAACTGAGGAACAGAAAGGCTAACACATTATCCCCCCACCCCCTCTTTTTTTTGTATCATTGTCGACAGTGAGGATGTTAAAATGCCAGTCGCCAGGCTCCAACGCATCCTGCTTTGCTTGTTACCCATGTGGATAATTCTCTCGACAGCCTCAAGTCACCCTCAACACAGCATATGCCAGCTGGTAAGATGTCTCTCTTTTTCTACTTAATAAAAACAGATCTTGAAATTAACTGATGTCTCATTAACAGGAGGAACACAGTTAATCGGATGTAACGGCAGACCAATTCATGTCTAGCAGTAACAAACTCGTATAACCCTTTATTCAGTGCGTATCAGATTTTCCGTCAAGATGAGAACTGAGACTAAAAAAGGTCATGTGAACATTTTGCAGCAATGATATTTCATGTGCTCTGACATTTGCAATGTTTGCTTATCTGGCAAAGTGAGTAAATTATTAAATGAATAATCAGTAAGTAATCCTAAATATTCCAATTATAAGTGATGTCCACACTAGAGAAATGTAGTATCTAATAAGCTGAACTACATATAATTTAGGCTGTATAACAACTTCCCATTTACAGCAGTGGATTTATTGGTGACATGCTCACTATCTAACTGGTAATAAAGTCTCTTTTTATTGAAGTAAATCAATTGTTAATAATCCAGGTTTGGTTTGGTTTGGTCACCATAGTTTAATGATCAAAAAATCGGTTGGCTTCAGAGCAGTTGCCTACCGTGCCCCTTATCTCTGGAATGGGGACCATGCTTCATGGTGATTCTGCACTTAAATAAAATGGATTGAAAATTGATTGAATTATATCGACAGTTTAAATCCTATAGATAACTTGAATTAAAAAATATAAATAGAATTCAATGCTATAAATTGAAAAACACTGTTTTCACTCAAATGGTAGACCGCTGAATTGAACTTCATTACCCATCTGGCTGACAAAAATAGACATACAACTTCTCTCTTATCTCTACAGGTACAAAGAACGGCTGTCTGCAACAATGGCAAGCTCTCCTCTGTGCCTGCAAGACTCCCGAAGGACCTGGAGGAGCTTCAGCTCAACGACAATAACATTCAAACACTACAGAACAATTCTCTCCTCGATTATCCCTCACTAAAGACCTTGAGCTTAGCTTGTAATAGTTTAGAAAAAATTAAATCAAACACTTTTCAAGACTTAAAGTTGTTACAAAGCCTCAATTTAGCCCACAACTATCTTCATGTTGGCTACCAAGAAACCAGCCATGCATTAAAGACTCTACCCAGGCTAAGGGCTCTGGATCTATCTGAGAATAAGCTTGATGATGAAATGATTGCCACTCTCCTCCAAAATCTGACATCCCTGGAGTACCTCAATCTTTCTGGAAACCTCTTGGAGAGACTGGATGAGACGTCGTTCAGCGATCTCCACCAACTCAAAGAGCTGGACCTACAGAGAAACATCATGTACGAGATCGACGGCGCCTTCGACAGCAATCCCAAACTCCAGCGGCTCAACCTGGCCTTCAACTATCTGCTTTGCCTGACAGACTTCCACATGACCCAGCTGGTGGTCCTCAATGTCAGCCACAACTTTATTGAATGGTTCAGCTCCAGACAGGATCTTAATGACACTTTCCTGCTAGAGACGCTCGACCTATCAGATAACAGACTGTTCTTCTTTCCTTTCTTGCCTGACCACAGCCACTTACGGAATCTTTACCTATCCCAAAACAATGTGAGGTTTTACGAACACTTGGTAGACAACAGCACATTGCCAAACACGACCACAACCGTTGAGTTCTACAATATGAACAAGTATACGGGCAACGTGACGGTCCAGCTGTGGGACGAGAGCATTCACGGAGACATCGCATCTCTGGAGATTTTGGATCTAAGAGGGAACCAGGTGCAGTATTTTCCTCAAGGATTCATCCACAAAATGCCTGTTCTATCTAGACTTCAAATGCGAACAAACTGTCTGGAAACCTTGAATCTAACATCTGAACAGTTCTCTGGCAGCTTGTACGAGTTGGACGTTAGCAACAACAGGCTGAACCAGATCTCAGCGGATGTAGGTATGCTGACAGTTCTTGGTAATCTGACATACCTTAACCTTAGCCTGAACAACCTTGAGTTGTTACCGTCTGGATTATTTTCCTCATTGCCAAGCCTCAGGTCAGTGGATCTGAGTTATAACAATGTTGACATTTGCTTTCCTGAGGAATCTGAGACTAAAACAGACAATAGAACAACTTGCGCGGATTGGAAAAACATTGCATCCTTAAGGCAGCTTTACCTTAAGGGTTGCAACCTTAAAATAATTCCTTCATCTGCATTCACTGGGTTGTCTCTAACATGCTTAGATCTGTCAGACAATCCTGGAGTCATTGTCCAAGAGTCAATAAAAAGTCTAAGAACGTTACAGCATCTAGGTTTAGGAAACACTCACATAAAAGACTTTGACTTCTCCCATTTCCAAAGCCTGCAGTTTTTAAACATCTCCGGTAACTATCTTTCCCATGTTCCCCCTTCCCTTCTAAATCTTGACATAAAAGTGCTGGATTTGAGGGACAACAACATGTCCACTATTCCCGTAGCTCAGGCAAACACATTAGCCCAAAAACTGCAAACTGTTTTCCTAACAGGAAATCCATTCAACTGCTGCCAAATCGAATGGTTCGGGGCATTTGAAACAACAAAGACTATCAATATGGTCGGACAATCACACATTGAATGTAAGGATCTCTTCCAGATGAGACACAGAGTGGAGCGCTTTCAGGCCTTTTGGTGTTATCAGAAAGGGGAACCTATATGGTGGTACTTTGTCCTTGTACCCATCTGTCTTTCTTTTGTTGGCATAACAATTATTGTTCTCCTCACCTCTAAGCCAAAAAAGTTACCAATGTCAATCAAAAAGAAGTGCCTGAAGCGTACATCCTACTGATACTTTATAAACCCTAAACAAAACCATGTTCTGTACAGTATATTATTAATAAACGTAACTGAATGTATGTTGGAGATAGAATCAGAGGTTTCATCCTCCGATTCTATCTATCTAATAAATTCAAGTCATTGTATTATTATAAATTCAAGTCATTGTATTATTATAAATTCAAGTCATTGTATTATTATAAATTCAAGTCATTGTATTATTATTATTATTATTATTATTTCATTAATGAAAGAATAATTCTATGATTTTTGAGCAAAAGACCATTTACTTTTTATACTTTGGTTCAAAACCAGACCCTAACCCTAATGTCAATATGTGGCCGTTTTCTTGTGGGACTTGATGTGAATGTGTGTGTGTGTGTGTGTGTGTGTGTGTGTGTGTGTGTGTGTGTGTGTGTGTGTGTGTGGGTGGGTGGGTGTGTGTGTACATATGCAGAAGTAGTGTGATGCAAGCTGTGGCTATAAGCAGCAGAGGAAACATGAAATTTCCTGTTTTGCTAAGATGTGCAGGAACTGCCCAGTTCAGTATCTCAGAGAGGAGGGGTTTGAGGTTTCCTTCCCATCAGGGAGTCACAGATGCAAATCAGCAACATTAAAAACAATAAAACGTTGGTTTATTTTGATGACTGATAATCATTTCAATTCTGCCTTTAGCTTCAAGGTTTTATTGGTCATATGCACAGCATATACAACGTATATGTTGGCAATGAAAATCCTATGTCCCATGCTCCTCCAACAACTCAACATACATGGTGCAAATAAGATAAATAAAATAGTGCAAAAGAGAGAAGAATATTTACAATAACAACACTAAAGATTTGAGGATGTGAAATATATACATAAGTGGAATACATTGAGAGTATTTAAATTCTTTACACTGTTGAATGAGGAGGTATGGGCAGATGCATCTACAGTATTATGCTACAATACTTTAATGAAAGCCATTACAAAAAAGGGACATTTCTCTACCTGTGTGTGAGTGCGAGTGCGAGTGCGAGTGCGAGTGCGAGTGTGTCTGTTGTTTACGAGCAGGAAGGTTGGTAGATCTGTGTGAAGTCGTGCTGAGTGCCGGAACCCTAACCAGAAAGTAACCAGAATACCGCTGTGGTGATGCTCAGGGTCATGGTGGTTGGAACATAAAAAGCAAAACCTGAGTGAATCCGTGTCAAAGCCTAAAAATGTCATTAGTTTTACATAACTTTTATGATAAAGTCGTCAATAAGACCTAGCCCATCGGTTTTTGGGGTGTTTGAGTATCACAAGCCGAGTGCAAGTCTAGTTTCGTTAGATTTAAGACGACGATAACTCATACCCAAACACCCAACTTGATAACATACATTTTAGATTTTGTTGAGGATTGTTCTTTTAAAAGTCAGATTGGGAAAGATTGGGAAACACTTGCCGTCAAGAAAGCATCATTTGCGGAAGGTACTTTGCTACTGGTCACAAAATTGTTGACCAAGAGGAATTACATTTGATTACTCAGCTATATCCGGTCAGAAGTTCCATCCATCCCATCCACAAGTTAGAAATCAACTATATAAAAGTCAGTCAAAGGGGAATTTACCCAACATGCAGCCAAGCTTTAAAAACGTAGCTAGCTCAACATTGTGTATAAATTAATTACATGTGGTTGCAAAAGCCAAATTTAGAGGGGGTCAGGGAAGCAAGGGAACACATACATAGTTTGCAGAGTGCACGTAGCAAAGCAAACTAGCATAACACACATCAGCCCAGCTGTGGTTTTGGGGTCAGTCCTTGAAGTAAGTTAGCAAATAAACACCACAACGCTCTTCACAAAAGATGTGGCAAGGGAAATAACGTTTTTGCTTCTTCTTCTTCAACCAGTGGCTAAAGGTTCTCACAGATAACTGCAAAAGTGAAATATGACCTAAAGTGGTCAAATGAAATGATTTTGAATTGAATTGAAGGATAGCGAGTAAGTTCTGTCGTACATCGAAGCAAGGCCTATCTACAATCTTCACAAAGCATGTCCAGATATATTAAACCAGAAGTGGTCAGGGTCACAGTGTGAAAGTATCAGTAAAGGTGTTCCTGATAGCATTGAAAAGGTGTCAAGATACCTTATATCGATACTGATACTTCCATCGCACTACATTTTGGAAGCTAACATTGTGCTTTTTACTCCAGCGTTTCTCTGACAGTTAGTCACTTTACAGATTCAGATTATTAGCTAATACAAAATATAAATTAACTAATGAATTATTATATTTTAAAATCTGAAATGGCCAATTATGCAAAACAAGTACTTTTACCTTTGTTACTTCGAGTATATTTTAATGCTAACACTCTTGTACTTTTACTCGAGTTAAAGATATGAGTATTTCTTCCACCTATGAGCCTGTAGAAAGGTGCTGGTAATAGGCGGATAAAAGCAGGCATTGACCCCCCCAACCTTACGACCCTTGAATGATTTAGTCTGATCCCATGCGAAGGAAGTCTATAATTGTCCTTTTTCTGCCACGTTAGTATAGCATGTTAGCATAACAACATTTGCCAATCACTACACAACAATTGCAGCTGAGGCCTTATGGGAATATCATTAGTATTTTGACATAAAAAACATCCAAAAGGCATTGCCATCCATAGAGCATTGCCATCCATAGAGCATTGCCATCCATAGAGCATTGCCATCCATAGAGCATTCATGACCAAAACACAACACCACACAGCTTCTTAGTGGTGACAGCCACTCTTTGACAGTGATAAGAACTGTGGCTACCTGTTGCCCAATTACATTGTGAACCAGTCTTTCCAGCGAACTTATCAGATAAGCAGTTTATCTTCTCACCAGTTATTTTCCCTCCGTTGACTTCACAGATGAAAACTCAATGCACCTTTTCTTTGCACCCACAAACAAACTCATTCTAGTCTTCAAAGCTTTCTTGGTAGATGTTTAAAGGAATGGGAAACAGCCTACAGTTGTTCACACACAAGCATGCTCTGTAGTAGTGATATTGAAGCCTTTTTTTTTAGAAGAGCTGATGATACAAAACTGCCATTTCGCTTTTTTTTTCCTGTAGCCTACATGAAGTGAATTTCAAGGAGGCCTAAAATGGCAGCTGACCAACAGTATTTTCTAAGTGACATTATGAAAGAAAATGAGGACTTCTGAAAGAGGAAGTGTTTTTTCTCAGGATCACTCATCTGAGCTGTGAACTGGTTAAGGCTAACTCTATCTGTAAGTGGCTGAGGTTATTTTCAGAGATACAGAAGAGTTATACAAGCCGGTTCCATAAAGCAGTTAACAGTTCACAGCTGAGGTTTTTGTTAGGACCAATGTTTGCCTTAAATCACCTTTAGCTTTTCATGTTGAACTCAAAACTACTACAATAAGATTTTGGTAAATAGCAACACAGGCTACCAAGGTCACAGTTTAGTGACTAGTTGCTGATGTTAATGTGCACATACTGGAAATAAAAATGTGTGATGATGTACAGATGTGTCTTAAGTCAACAGGCAGTTTGCAAAACTCCACTTCCTCTGAACCCTTCCTGCTCTTATGACGAGCGAGGACGGGGTGGTTTGCGCTGGACTTACTGTTTAGCCATGAGTTTTTAAACGTGACTGCCTCCGGACTGCTCAATGACTATGGAAATGCAAAAATACTTTCTATGTAGGATTTTGAAGGTCATTTTATGAAGCTATGGTTAGAGCGGAATCCTCAGAAGAGAGGCTAAGCAAGGCCAATATCACTGTACACTTCATATCTTCTTCAAATGAAGTTATCAGTCAAATTGGGTCAGCAGTGTCAGTTATTTTCTAGGGATTTGTGCATTTTTGGTCCGCAGCTGCTAGCACTGTATCATCATCCACTGGGAGTAGTGGAAGCCTCAGGAGGTTGGGTCAGGAGCGATCCCAAAATAATTCAAAGGGTAGAGGCACTCTACTCTTTACTTTGAATGTGTCAACATTAGGAAATGTATTTCACTGTCAATCTATCTATATATAAAAAGGACAAATCAACAAAAGAATCAGACGTCGTTCTGTATCAAATTAAATGTGTCGCTGGATCAAAATTGGCATGATTCAGTTAGTTTTGTGGTCATGTTTTTCAACTAATTTGACCTCTTTCAACGAATTGCCACACCACTACCCACTCTTCATCAGTGTTGAAATCGAAGAATGCACTTTTTGAACATTTGATAAGAACATTTTCTGAAATTGCTCTGTAGGCGTACCAAATGTCATCAAGCAGCATTCGAAATACCACGGGTTCTAAAGAAAACATGCATTACAGACACTTTTAACTTTCTGTGTCTGAATTTCACGTGACTCTGCCCGCTAACATGGTCCAAACATTCTATGTCCCAACAGTTACATTTAATAATACCCACAGTTTGATAATGTTGCCTGTTCTGCCCTCTAGTGGTTCCACCTGGAAATCAGAAATCTCAACAGACAGCAGAGCAGTTATATTTTCTTATTTAATGCTTCATATTGTATATATTTATTTTACAAATGTATGCTATCTTATCCGTAACACACAGAACAAAAAGCAGCCATGTGGTAGTATCATTTGATCTCCCAGAACGTAACACGGCCTTTTCTGAATGTGCAGTTGAAATGTAGCTTTAGAAGGGCTTTAATATTGTAAAAGAAATACAGAAGTATATATATTTTGCATCAAGTCAACCAACACCAGAGATGATAAACACGCCACAGAGTGGATAAATGGAGAATACACAAATTAATAATTTACTCAGAGACAGAAAACGTCTTCTGGTTAATACATCGAATATAAATGTGGAAATGCTTGTGTTCAATCGTCAATAACTTAAAATATTGGGCTTCAATAATAAAAGAGGAGACTGAATTTACAGTCTCAATACTGCATGTGATACAAAAGGGCAATTGGTTTTTAGAAAGGCCGATTCCCGGTGATAGGCACTAAACAATGTCTGGGTTAGTTTTGTAACTGCTTGGTTATCAGCAGGCTACAACTTGTCTTATTTTATACCTCGGTCATCAATCGAACGAGTGAAACTGAATAAAGCTGACGCACAAAAGCTACGATAATGTTAAAGAAACGTTTCATATTTTGGAACAGCTTGTGCACCATAAGATTAACATTATAAAATAAGACTTTATAATCAGGATCAATCTCTACTTCAAAGTGAAGCACATTTTTGTAAAAACGAACCCTCTGAAATCACCCTCTGAGACACATCTGTAAACAAAGCTTTTTTTTTTCTTTTTTAAAAGTTACAATTTGGGAGATGTTCCGGCACATATTGAATGGCATCAAACACAAAGGAGGCGTGGAAGCAGGTTTTAGAAATGTACTGCAGTCGGGTAAAAACACACATCAGGGATCGGGCTCCGTTTCACCTCACTCAAAATATTCATTCCAGTTGAGTCTGCTAAAATCGAGACTCCTTTTCATAGAAATATTACTCATTAAAAAATGGCTGAATGGAAGAGAAAGGGGCCCTGCAACACAATATATAAATATGAGATCACAGCTGGTTACAGAGGGCTTGAAAGGGGGGGGGGGGGGTTGGGGGTTTGGGAGTTGGGGGTTGGGGGGTATCAGTTAAGCAGCTCCAGGTAAGTGATGGGCACTTTGCCCTTCTGGTTGCCGCGCTCGCCCATCAGCCAGTCTGAGTCCATGCCTGGGACGCTGCTGACTGTGATCACCTGTAAACGCAGGGATACAGCGTTTATGTGTATAGTTATCAAGTCTTATTCATTTCAATCTTAGATTCATTTGTCATATTACTGACATAGCAAAGGTCAGCATGCAGTCCATTCTGAACGACTCATCCACCGCACAGACAAAGGTTTCCCTAAGGCACCAGGTTTCTAATGTTTGCTTTGAATCAATGACGTTTATTCTTCTTTACTCAGTCCTGTGTTTATGACTTCATTCTTTATTTTAGTTATGTGCAGCTCTGTATATGAACTTGCTGGAGCAGGGGGATTTGTTTTTTATTTTGTGGGACTTTCTCGGTTTTTAAAGTAGGGAAGAGGATTAGGGCCACCTGGAAAAAAAAAAAAAAAAAATGTCCAGCAGTGGCTCAGTCAGTAGGGGCTTGGACTGGGAATCGTAGGGTTGCCGGTTCAAGTCCCCGAACAGACTTGAAAAATGGAAAGTGGACTGCTACTTGGAGAGGTCCCAGTTCACCTCCTAGGCCCTGCTGTGGTGCCCTTGAGCAAGGCACCGGACACCTCCAATCCCCCCCCTCCCCATTGCTCCCCGGGCGCTGCACGATAGCTGCCCACTGCTCCTAGTACTAGGATGGGTTAAATGCAGAGGACCAATTTCACTGTGTGTGCTCTGCTGTGTGCATGTATGTGACTAATAAAGAGGGTTTCATCCTCCGATTCTATCTAAAACATTTTTTGAGATTTGACCAAAAGCTATTTTATTTTTTTAGATCTGAGTTAAAATGTCAGAATTCTGAATTCAAAAACGAAAATCCACATCCAGATCAGATCTCCAAAATATTTTCGCATGTGGCCCTAATCCTCTTTCGTAGGTGAAGCACCTTTTTGTAAAAGAAGCTATTTCAATAAAAGTTTGATGGGTTTATGAAACGCTTGGATATACATCCTGTCTGCAGGCCACACAGGCTCTCCGAATGCAAGGTCCGGCTGGAAACTTTTCTGAAATGTGAGTACTAGAATGAATGAGGTAATGCTGGCTTATTGTCACCCACAGGCTGTAATGGACCGCTCGGTGCTTTTCCAGGAAAGGGAGGGCGTTTATCTCGCTATGGTACAGGAACTGCCCCCCCTGCATGTTGGGTTTAGACCCTACTTCCTCATTTTATTAGCAAGCAGAAGTATTGTCCAACTTGAAATGGATCATTTTAAACTAAAGATAAAGAGTTTTTTGTTTGTATTTCTTGTTGAGTTTTGTGAGACAGTACTGCGGTCCATGCTAAATAACACCTATATAAAAAAGTGGTCTGCTAAATCACAACCCGCTTCGACCATCTAAGAGTGGTGATTCCTGTTTATCGAATCATAAAATCCTCATAAATATTTAAAGAAAGAAAGAAACACATCCTTCTTGTTATGTTTCCCACACCTTTTTTCACTTTTTGCACAGTAATACAATGAAACAGAGCAACGATAACCCCGGGCTCACCTCATCAGCCAGCAGGGAAAGCTCGCTGCTGCTGGCGGCGTCGTAGTCGTAGAGCACCCGGGCTTTGCGGCTGCCGTTGGAGCTCCTCAGTTCGTTGAATCCGCCCGAGGCTGTGGAGATGCCGTGACCGGCGGACACGCTGGGCAGGGAGGCCGACACCGGGATGGTGGGCACCGAGATGCTGGCCCCTCCCGACACCGACGATTGGTTGTTGTTGGAGAAGGACGAGGGGAAACTGGTGAAAGGAAAGGGAGATGATAAACACTGGAACTGTGGCAACCTGACGGACGTGTTCTTCCGCAGTATTTTATTTACCGGTCTAATTATAGGGCTCTTTCTTTTCCTGTAAGAATTCTTGACTTCCCTGTGACCTCATCCCTGATAAAGTATTGCTCATTTTCCTCTTTCAGCAGAAAAGTAAAAAGTGTATAAGTGGCTTTGCTTCTCGTTCACTTTATCACACAAAAGAATGAAAACACATTCGGACATCCGTACCTGTGTTTACAGGAAGGGTTTCTTAAAGTAAGAAGGGGAAAGACTACAATGACTTACTACTCCTCCCTTCTCCCTTTTGAAGTCGAATGTAGGTAATGCTTAAAACATTGAGATGAGCGCAGATCATTCTAACTCAGAAAGTCAAAGCATTAATTATCTTCCTCAAATTCCTAAACTTCAAAGAATCAATGGGAACCAGAAGCACTTCAAGGATGACGGTGGTATTTACCTGCCCAGCTGCTTCTGGAGATCCACCATGTACTGGTAACACTGAGCGTAGTACGTAGTCTGCGCCTCCACAAAGTCATTCAAGCAGCGGAGGTGGTGTGCCTGGATATGCAAAATAATTCACAAATCTCTATCCAGTTAACTTTTAAAATGCAAGGCAAACACATTTTAAAATCTTTGGTTGTATATCTTGCTCCCAGTCAGTTTGGGGTTAAGTCTTTGCGACCAAAACCTGGCAGCACTACAATAACATCCCTTATTGTTTATTGGTTGAATGACGATTAAAAGGGGAAGCCTGTGGTGGGGAAGGCCTTTAACAAGCATTTGTGAAGCTGTAGCCTGTGCTGAGCTGAGCTGGGTTTCGTACGTGTGTGCTGCTGACGCCTTCTAGCAGCAGCCGGGTGATCTCCGCCTGCCGGTCAAACTCACTCTGGGACATCCTCAACTCCTGCTCGGCCTGAGAATGGAGAAGAAATGACATATAGAATAACAAGATAAAAAAAAGGAAGTCAGTGTTGCCACCTTTGATGTGTCTTATTATCTGTGTTCTTAAGCTTGTTGAATTCCAAAATAACTACTCAATTCCAACATATAATATTCCAGTTAGGCCAAAAAAGGAAGAGTTTAGTCATCCGCAACATATACTGATCCCAGAATCTGTATATGTGACATGATGTGGTCTTATATAAACCTATAACAGGGATGTCAGAGGTACAGACATCAGGAAAGACAGGGGAACAAACAGGTCAGCTAAGCATGATGTTGCTGTCCCGAGGGAAATGTTTCCTTTCCTCACGCTGAGCCAAGAGATTCAAGATGAGATGTGTGGAACAATGGCTTGTTGAGATTTGCTAAAGAGTCCAATAAACATATGGTGTGGTGCTGAGAATGACCGGGACAACGGCCTTACTGTCCGGAGCCACAGAGAGAACTTCTTCAGGGCTTTAGGTTTTCCACGAGGTACCACAGTGTGTGTCATGGAGGAGCTACAGAGAGCTTTTCATAGCAGCTGTTAACACTGCTACCAGGGGGTTTGCTGTGTGTCTGTGCGAGGGTGTGTGTTCAATTAAAAGATGGCTCCAACATTCCACTCACCTCTGTCACTTCCTCTGCTCACATCTGCTGCTTTGCATTTTGAAAACAGTGACACAGTAGTTAGAGCTACAGCTGCTGCACGGCTGCGGCCAACACAACACATCCTTACAACAGTGCGTGTGTGTGTTAGTGTGAGCGGCAAAACACACACTATACAAGGACTGGGACAATGATGCACATAAATACTTCTAATCCTCAGAGATCCAAACTTGTGTCTGTGTACCGTCAAACAAAGATTACAGAAAGAATAGTGCTAGTGTTACCCAGCAGAATCTACCGCCGTATTTTATGACACTCTTCTCTTTCATTCAGAAATTGTTGACAGGACACATGTTTGTTTGTATGGATTAAACAAGCCATTACCTCCTGCTGTTTAAAAGCGCTACATTAAATGAGCATGTTGAGAAGCCACAGGGGTAACTTGGCTCTGAATCAGCAAATTGGAATAAAATTATAGCTCTTTGTTGCCTTGAATTTGTGGGAAGTTGGCTCAAAAGCCACTCATTTACTCTGATGCTCTGACAACTGCAGCCAAATAGCATTGCTGGGATATCTCCAAGTGTTTTATTGTCCATCCACTCTGACATTATGTTGTTCTGTAAGTGATAATGCTTCTGGTAGATGTAGAATACCAGCAGCTTCGTTGAATATTTGCCTCATCTGTTTTCTTTTGCACGGGGATAGATTGTGGCGTAAATGTGCCTAGCTTTGGCTCAGTTAATAAATACTCCAGTCCTGATCGAGATCATCTTCAGAAATAGTTTGTCAACTTGAAAGTCAGACCTTTCCAATTAGAATGAAATGTGGGGAATATAAATGGAGCATTTGTTTAAAATAATTTGATAAGCAAAACGATATAAATAAGTGTTCAAAACCTTAGCCATTTTGTATCCACTCCTTTCTATTACAATTAAAAAGGAAGGTCAAATCAGCTGTTGCTAACTTATATGCAAATGAATATTTAACCAACATTTGATGCTATGTTTGATTACTGAGCATCTGTGGCACAAACATGTCTTTAAGGTCAATGTAATGTTTAATGATGTATCTACATGTTGTCAACAATACTAAAGCTAACACTCTGCCCTCTCGACCTACAGAAAAGTATGCAAGTGTGGAGCCCTAGTATAGAAAGGTAATTGAATCCGATGTTTAAAGACTACGTGGACACCATAGCTTTAAAACAACTGCAGAGAAAAAGAGAAGTCTTAACTTCCCATGGCTGCTCATGTGACTGTATGTCACAGGAAACACAGCGATGGGCTTCATGTTGTGTAAAAGTGTGACTTATAAGACTTCAGAAAAAGGAAACGCCCAGAGAGCTTTTCTTTCTCTAAAAGGAAATTGGATTATGATTGTAGAGAAAACAGAATTCACTAACACTGTTCGAGATTCAGCATTACAATGGCAGCAAGACACGGAGATGCAAGATAAGGTTACTATCGCATTGACGATAATGTGTGTGTGTGTGTGTGTGTGTGTGTGTGTGAACTTACTGCAGCTCTAGCATCCGTCATCCGGGCTTTCTTTAGTCTGGTTTTGGCCGCATCCAAATCCAAACGTTTGACCTGCAGCAGCTTCCTTTCTTTCTGGAAAAAAATACAAGAAATCCATTAAATAAATGTCCCAATTTTGGTGAGGATTAGATTAGAGAGGTGAGTCTTCTGTCACCATCGACTTTATGGTAAAAATGAGCATAATGTTGGGAATCTAACTATGAAGACACTTTTATTGTGTAGAATGGATTGAGACATTAAATAAATGGTCCGACGGGGAAAGTTACACACGCAACAGACTATGTTTCTTACAGATGCTTCTCCACCAGGTTACAAAAAAGTTGTGCAACAGGTGAAAGATCAATGAATATAGCTGTATGAGCAGAGGGGAAACATTATCCACAGGCAGATTTCTTTTCCCAGAGGAATCAGGAACAAAAATGATTGTTCAGCATTTTTTAACATCTAAAACCGCTAATTTTATCAAGCATAATCATAGGCCAGGATCTGAGTTTTTGTACAAGTCTTGGTGAGTGGTCAGTTTCCATATTTGGATCGACATTAGACCCAAACATTGTTGCGTTTTGGAAAAATGTTCAGCTCCCAAAATAATTATTTACTTTCTGAGAATTCAGAACTTAATATCTTAAGTTCTATAAAAGAGTTGAGGATAACAGCGAGTTTATATAATTCATGTTTACAGAGGCTGCAAGATAGAACTGCGGATAGATGGGGGTAATCATCAAGACTATAATTCATCTAAACTCTAAAGCCACTAACACTGCTGAGTCAGTTCCAGATAAAAGTTCAAAGCTTGGTGAAAAGTGAAAGTGATTCATAGCAGCAGCAACTCACCAGGATGGTTTTGAAGTCGCCCTCCAGAAAGTTCCTGAAAGGTGTCAGGAAGTTGATGGCCGAACTATGGATTAACTCCCGCTCGGCCCCACCAATCTGCTTCTCCGTCTCCCCGCATTTTATCAGAGCATTTCCTATACAAACAAAGCTTCACTGTAAATATTATGCTGGACGGGGTAACAAGGCCTAAATAGTTGTGACGTGAGACACGTACAAACAAGAATCATCATTCTGATAATGAAATTAGAGCCATGACAAGACACTGACAATATGATGGCAATTCAAAGTATGTTGTGAAAGTAGGCTGAAAGAAATCCATATCATGCATCCCAACTTTTATGCATTATCAACATCTGAATCATAATAACCAGAAGCAAAGAAGCTTTAAAACATGTATGCTCCTAGAATTGAGCAATTTGAAGGGGAGGTTTTTGTTCATCATCACCATCATCATCATCATCATCATCATCATCATCATCATCATCAAAAGGAACTGGCTAAAAAAAGAAAATGACATGTGTGACAGCCAAAGTTTCATTCCACAGGAGTTAAATGTTCATTAACGTCTTAATGTGTCAGGGCAATCCCTGTATTTCTCACCATAGGCAGTGCCAGGACCAAATTCACTCCCTGACTCAATCATGGACTGGCCCAACAGCTCATGGTTGTTCATTCGTGTAGGGGCTTTTTTCTCCAGTTTCTCGTACACAAATTCCTCTAGCCGGACATCTGCAAATCAGAAAACCAAAACTTAATTACAAAGTCATAAGACTACAAGAGGGGGAGCCAGCCTAATAGAGAGGCTTTCATAATGACAAACATAATGAGAAACTGTTATTGCATCACATGGGTGAACACAGTGAGTCACAGCTTAGCATATATGTGTTACAGTATGTTGTACATAGGAAAATTAAGAACAATTCCAGTTTGCATTATCCAAGACTGTTACAGCAGCTGGTCTGTCTGTGTTTGTTGTGTCACTGCAATATGGCACCATGGTGTGAACGCAGGAGGATGCACAGCTGAGCCCACAGGCTGCACAGATACCCTACCTACTGATGTATTTCAAAACACCATCACAGAGATGTTTAGCATTTTTCATGTGACCCCTTTTCAGTGGCACACATATAAGAGACCCATACATGAGGTTTGCTGGCTTTCGCCCCAAATACACAGGAACATAAAGAGGGTACCTGTGCTATACTACCCTGAAAAGGGGGTCCAGAATGTCAGCATTTTGTTTGTCAGTTCACTCAGTCATCAGAGAGCCTTACTTGGGTTGGGCTGTAGTAAGACTTCTGTCTGCTTCATAATCCTTTCTGTCCATTGCTTGGTGTTCTCAGCTCTGATCAAAAGATTCTCCAAATGGGCATCCAACTCAGTCTTTTCAGCCTGGCCGAGTTTTTCTTCTGTGAACTGGAAACAGAAAATACCCGGTTATAGGGTGCACACACTGTCTCGACTAAAAACACACTAGAGAGAAGAGACAAGGGCTGGGGTGTTTTGCGTGGCATATTTGATATCCACTTAATGTTAGCAAACTGAATAGACCAACTTAAAATAAACATTTTCCAAGCTAATGTTGTTAGCTTTATCTAATGGTTTCAGAGGCCTGCTTTAATAGTAATGTTGACGGGTGTTATAATACGTTATAAATGGACCAAAGTGTCGCAGGTTCCGTTTAAAAACACTATAGTGCAACTTTAAAGGATATGTATTTCTCTCAGAAGATAACTGGCTACTTAGCAACACCGTAGCTTTAGCTGTTTAGCAAGCGAGCTAACACTGCCTGACTGATAAAGCTAGCAGCTAACGTTGATTAGCAACAACTTCCACGAACTCAACGGTCACACTTACTTGTACCGCGCGGCTCAGGAAAGTACCGGCGTCTGCAGCTAACCGTTTAACATTAAAATCCATGGCACCGTGGTTAGAATAAACACGTACACAACTGCTAGCTTGTCTCAGAGTCAAACTTCCATCCCTATTGAAAATGTCATTGAAGCAACTTTTTGTCGGAGTTCCACCCAGCTGTTGAACCTGACAAAGGTAGTACACAGCACAAGAGAGTTCACTCCCAGCCGATTCTGACAACTGGGAGAAAGTGTCGCGCATGCGCACATTGAGAACGGAAAAGTTGACATGAAAAATGAATGTCAGTGAAGTAAAACTACACAACACGAGTTTTATTTAGTAAACCAACAAACGTCTGTTGTTTCCGCAGGGGGATTGTAAGAAACGGCATTCATGTGTGGGACAACACCAGACAGTTTCATGTTTTTTAGAGGTGTAAAGGCAAGAGTAGTATTTCCTCATAGAAAAACCTTACCCTGAATGTTTTACTTTCTTTGATCAGGTGCAGCAACTGATGTTCTTATTAAAGCCTATATCTACGGTATTGGCACTTTCCCCTGCTCAGGTGTATGTTCAAGCAAAGACGGTAACTTCCCATCTTTTTCTTCATCTTCTTTAGTTTACTGGAGGTTGGCAACTAGCGTTTTAGATGCATTACTGCCACCTACTATACTGGAGGGTGGACCAGAGTCCCCTCATCCCAAAACTATGAAGTGGGGGGAAATAACATAATAGAACTGCATTTCTTAAACCAACATATAATGTATATGAATGCATTAGATACTTAAAGGATATTCATTGTAAAGGCACCTTGCACATACTGTACATGTTTAAAAGCTTAAGGCATTTTGTCTGCTTTTCTTAGGCTATTGAGATATATGCATATGTACAATATACTAGAAATCATATAAAGCATGGTTTGAAAATATAAGCACACTGTTTTCTCTCTACTGAAGTTCCTGTTAAGCATCAGCTAAACCCATACAGTATAATGATCTGCCCTGAACCCTTAACCTCACACCCTTGGCTGGTCACCACTCGTCGACCCTTTACCATTGATTTATTCATGATTGATTGACAGCTATCAAATTTAAATGAGAGTTTAAACTCAATCATGCAATGTTTGGGGGCTCAAATAGCAGTAACGATCAAAAGCAAAAAACACCATTCTATCAGAAATGCTCCCCTCCCGCAACAGCACACATTTTATTATGCATTACTACTATGCAGAGGAGGAGGAAGAGACGGAGGAGGAGGAGGAGAGGGAGTCTCATCTGTCCTCATAAGTTATGCATTTTCTTATTAGCAGCAGTCATGGCTGGACTCCAAACTTTGCAATTCAAATGAAAGTAAAGGACAAATGGTTCTACACTGAGGCTTTAAGGGAGGCAGGGAGAGATCCCCCCCCATTTAAATTATTTTCCAGTTTTTTTACGCCACGATGAAGGTTTGGTTCATGCATCTCATTTATCCTGAGGATAATATTTCGAAATGTCTTGCAACCGTCCCCTCTTTCTCAGAAAATGTGTTGAGGGAACAGACTTTGGCCGATTTTGGAAAAACAAAAACACTCTTCATGTCTGGTTGTAATTATGCCAGACAGCGCCTGCTACCTGCTGTGTGGGAGGAAGTCAGGCAGAGGGGGAAATCAAATGACTTCCCCTCTGTAGGCTATCAACGCGTCGTCAGCTACAACCTTTCAGCTAAACGATGGCTCAAAGTTTTTTATTCAACCAGACAATTGTTCTTATGTTAGGTATTAACTTAACATGCTTTTGGTTTTTCCCATGGGACACCTACAGTAATTTCTTATCGACATGTAAATGACATAATGGGACAGATTAACAACCTTGAATTTTATTAAACAAGCATCAACTATTCCCTATTTATTATACATTTCTGCATACATATACAAGTATAAGCTGTATAACAGGGAATGGACTCCCATTGTACACACTGCATTTTTTATAACCACACTATGTCAAAGATATTAAGGCTCTGGCTTGGCTTTATGCTTGGCTAACTTTTAGAATTGTTGGGGCGGGTGCTTTAAAAGTCAGCACTTTTAGAAAGGCAGAACAGCTCCTTTGAGGGAGGAATCGGTTGCACTCTGGTTGCTCCAGTAGTAAATCTGTGTGTATCTGCTCTTTCACTCGACAATAACAGAAAACACTCGAGGGTAAGAGAAAACCAAAACCTCTTGAAACTTAACTTCAGCAGAATGACTTTTTTTAACTAAGACAAAGTTTGTTTTTTGGGATTATTAAACTGTCCACTTCACAGCAAATAAGCAACACAAACATGTATGTTGATGACAGAAAAGTCACTTTTTATTTGATACTATTTCCTAAAATGCTGCTGCTGAGGGTAAATGTATTACATGTCTTCAACTCAACATACAAACCTTTAACTTTCTTACATGATGCAGATTTGACCGAGCAAATGGGTTCGAGTTTCATTCAGTACAAGACTTTGGAATGCGACTGTCATGAATCGTCGTGTCAAAGTACATCTGCAAGTCTATTCTAAAAAGCTTTGATTATCCACACTCCATAAATATTTGATATGTGATAAAACAACTGTATTTAGGGCAAAATCAAAGCTGAACTACTTTTGCTGACTCTTTTGGACCACACTTTGTGCTAGCTCCAGCAGCAGAGGATATCTGAGTGTCCTCTCCTTCCAAGACTCTGGGATCCCCTGGAGACCAGTCTGAAAACACATCAAGATGACAGCTGAAAGCATCGAAGGCAGCACAAAGCTTTCAGAATAACTGAGCCCACAGACAACAACAATATGATAAATGATATATTTGAACCATGAAACAAACATGGGAAATGTCTCAGCCTGCTTTTGACCTGGCTTGGCCTTTTTGATTGATTATGTGACTAGGCTAGCTGTTGTGCACTTAGCTTAGCATCATTATTGTACCGTTAAACATAATTTGCATGTAAACATCATCATGTTTTAATAAGGGATATCTCAGAATGTGCTGTTTATTCAGCGATAACCTGGAGATATTCATTTAAATATGAAAAGACAATTTGATTGAAGGATAACATCTCAATGTTTGAGTTTTCTGCATAAAAATTGCTTCAATAGTTTATGAATTATTAAAATAGTTAAATTTGAGTTCTCCAATAATCGTTGCAGCTCTATATCAACTAAAATATATTTAAGTGGATAAATTAAACATATTATATACATACAGAAATGTTCAAACAATGTTAAAATCTTGAAAAGCACTTCTTCCTACTGATTTTCACCAATTAGAAACTCAAAACAGTTTAAATGACTAATCACTATTTCATATGCCGAGAGCCACAGCCCTACACTACCTGTGCCCCCAAACAGGCTCCAATGAAGGAGGCTCTGCTCGAGGTGCATCCCCCGCAGCGCATGGTGTCCCTGACTGCTTCATCCAGCTGCTTCAGCTTCAGGACTCCATGAAGCGCTCCCTGGAACGCATCAGGCAACACTGCACACACAGCCATATTTAGTCACAGATCGACAAAGACATGGTGAGTAATACAGTAACTGATTTAACTATAAAATAGAAGTTATTAAGTGTCAAATATTGCCATCAAAGTGCGTGGCTTGATTTACGTACACAATATCAATAGAAGTACTTGAAAAGCTCTGGTGAGTTGAATATGTATATTAAGCATCTCAACCTTTTAGCCCTGTAAAACCTGAGACACTCAACTCAGCAGGAAGGGGGAGGATGAAAAGAAAGGAGGCAGAGCATTAGCCAGGAGATCAAAGACTGTACCCTACAAACGGATACTGACAGGGAGTGCACACAAGCCCATGCCAAGTCAACAGACCTGGATCCTGCTGCTAGCGACCGGCTCACCTCATGTGTTTTTGAACTCAGCAGGTAGGAGCTGTTGGGATGACTTGGCTAGGTTGTCCTTCACCTGGTGGATATGCGCTGCAGAAGTGAGACAGGAAAAGAGATTAGATGTATTGTTTAATGTTTAAACGCTGGAGCCCATGTTGGCTGCCAATAACACACATTATGTAACATTCTATTTTGCTTTCAAAGAACAAATGCAAAAAGGACATATTTCACCCCTTTAACATTTTGCGTTTCTTGCAGATTTGACCACATTTCCCACAAGTCCTCTTTGATTCTGCATTGTGTTTCGCCCAATGCCCTCTCTGCTTGTTTAAGGAAGGATACTATAAAACGTTTTCGCTATTTCCTGAACAATTCTACTCTTTCTGAACCATAGGTTAAGGATGTCTGTCAATTATTCTTTTAAATTTCATGAAGCTTTAAAGACACATGTAATCTTACCAACGACAGCCCGGTCCAGCTCCTGAGGGTTCTGTCTGTTTGGAGCGTTCAACTGAGCCACAACAGCATCCAGAGCATTGGGGTCTGGACCATTCAGAATGAAATGCTCCAAAAACCTTGCAAAATTAGACGGGAAAAGGTTCATTCTCCTTTCACTCTCTTCCAAACTACTGTGCTCAACGCTTTTCTCTTACCTCGCTGCAGCCAGTGTCACCGCCACACACATGTCATTGTTCTGGGTCACTCGAATGGCCTTCTCCACTTTCTCCAACATCTCAGGCCGGCCAGCATACATGGCCACCACCGGAGCCAGCTTGGTGACCCCGTCCATCTGACAGTCCACATCACATCCTTATAAAAAAAACCACACACATTACAAACACAAAACTTGGGATGTCTTCCTGAATTCTGATTTGTGGTCTTTACCAGTTTCTTCTTTGCCAGAATCCACATTTCTGATGAATGCTTTGAGGCTCGCGTTTCTCCATGGGCCATCGATGGGGAGGATTGCTTTGGGTGCTACAGAATAACAAAAAAAAAAAGAATGTTAAAGAAGAATTACAGCTTCATTCAAATGACATGGCTATGCTGCAAAGCAAGTGAGAGACAGGAAAAGAAACACTTCCTCTCTCTGTTGATGCAGTTTAAGTTTCTGTAGGTGGAGCTCTTTTCTTTGTCTGCTCAGCCACAGCTATCTCTGCCAGTGATGGTGACACAGCTCTTCTTATATTATTCTAAAGATGTCTGTGGTTTACTGTACCCAAAAGTGCCCTGTGCTGTCACAGTGCTTTACTAGCACTGTATTTATATGATATCCTGACAGTAAAAAAAAGCAGCACATATCCAAAGCTCTGAACACCAACTAAGAACAGAGAAGTCTGACTGTATGGAATACTTTCATGGGGTGGGAATTCCCCCATCAGCTGATAGGGAAAACATTATGCACAGCATTATCAGACAGTAACAGAGGCTCTCACATCCTTTTAGGTCTGTTAGGATAATGATTGATTAATATGGACATCACATAATCGCCATTTACATAAAAGATGGACATGTACAGTACCTCCTTTCTGTCTGTAAGGATCATTGAGAGGCAGGTCGTACACTGTTCCTGGACCAAAGAACTTGTAGATGCGCTTGGTCAAATCTTCCTCATTAACATCTGCCAACACATGACATAGTGCTTTATTTCTTTAATAAAAACCATGTTACAATAATCAAACCCACTTACTGTATGTAACATCCTCTTTAATACAACGTACACATAAGGCAAGAGATCTGTTAAGTATAGTACGTCACCAAAAAAAAGAAAGTCTCAACATTGTTAATACACTTACATGAAAATCTGTTAGAGATGATGGTAACATATGGGTAGCATTCGGGTCTGAAAGTAAAGTCAAAGTTGAGGCGCCCTAAACCTGAACTATTTCTAATGGCTAGCAGGGGGCGACTCCACTGGTAGCAAGTCAGAATGTATAGAAGTCAATGAAAAAATGACCAAACTCCTCAGTTGATTTATCATCTTTGGAAACATGTTTCTATGAAGCTCATTATCTTAATAGCTAGTTTCAAGTATCCTTCAAAGCAGCATGATGTTAAGGAAGTAACCTTTATAAGAAGTCATTTAAAGAGAAAAAAAGTGCTTCTCTTTAACCCCAGATAAAACCACCAATTATCTGTTTTAAACTACAGTTTGGTTAGCCGTTTCCGCCTGCTTGTGGTTTTTCATGCTAAGGTAAAACAATGATCTCTGCTCTAATTCTTCTTATTTGATGTACTAACAATGCACAGTGTTTTTCTCAGACGTTTACTAGAAATGTGAGAGAATCTTTGAGCAGCCATCACTGATTTATTGCTGATCAAAACGATGATACTACTCCATGACTTTGGCAGGCACTGACAGTGTCATGTAAACATAGTTGCTGCCTGTTCCCGTACCTCCACACTGGTTCAGTGACTCCAGCAGCACGTACGCCTGGTCTCCATAGCAGGTCTGCTCGCCCGTAGTCCTGCGGTAGAAAGGATTCGCTGACTGAGGCCGAAACTCCGGACAGGGCTCCAGATCAGAGAGAACTTCTTTGAGTCTGTCAGGATTGTAGATCCAATGCATGGGCTGGGCTGTATCAGTGGGGGGCACGCGCACGCACACGCACGCGCACGCGCGCACACACACACACACACACACACACACACACACACACACACACACACACACACACACACACACACACACACACACACACACACACACACACACACACACACACACACACAGAAAAATAGTGGAACATTCAATACTTTTGTTTTGGAAATGACCTTCTGTATATACAGCCTGTCAATAACAGATAACATGGGAAGGGAAATAGATGTGTGGCGTAATGGAGCAAGTAAATAAGAAACAATGTGAAGCCGTCACCAAGCAGGAACTAACATTTTGAATCACTCATTTATTACTCATCATTATGCTGTGAGTTCACAATGATGTGGAAGTGAAAAAGAAAATGTATTATATTGGAGTGATTCAATAGTCAGTAGCTACTATTGGAGAAACGGTGCTTTCATAACCCATGTGTGAAGTCATCATGACTTTTAAGTAAGCGCCATACTCTGAATGGTAACCTCCTCTGTATTTAATCAGCATGTACACATGTTGTTTAAAGATAAGAGCACTGACAATGTGACTATGCAACATGCTGCAAAACAAGACACTGTAAGGTGTTATACAAAAGGAAAATTCTGGAAAAACACTCGAAAGCTATATATATATATATATATACAGGAACCAGTAGAAGTGCTATGAAAACCTCATAACATGCAAACGCCATGTGAATTGGTGAGCACACTGTAAATGGAAAGTACTGTGGCTGTCCCAGCAGTTGTATCACACAGTTTATCTTACCTGCTGCATCTGCCACTGCTGCCCCAATAATGGCCCCAATGGCTCTGTCTCCCAAAGTCAAGGCCATCTGCTTTCATTTCACACAGAAGAAGAGCACATGCATTGAAATAATATGAGCATTTCATCTTAAATGAAATCATATTTTTAGTTCTAGTTTGTCTTCATATCCTTTTCTACCAGTTATTTTTGTAGAAATCAAAGATAGCTGTATCAACACAGCATTTGATGACATAACATCTGGTAAAGATATTAGAGAAGTTATTTGTACGCATTCAAAACTAATACAACCTGAGAGACAACACACTTTGTAATTTAGTCCAGTTATTTTGTAATATGCTCAGAATATTAATGTGTGTATATGCATGGTGCATCGTAATGAAGTGCTAAAATATATCTTAAGACCGTAACAAACACAGACTTTTTTCTATCCTTACCTTCGAGGCTCCTCTTCACCTCTTAACTGACGACTTGAAGTGTTGAAATATCTTGTCTCAATGTCAGTTTTCTCACAAAGGGAGGGTACCATCAGCTCAGTGATAAGCATGGACCAATGGCAACCTTAGAAGAACCGTTTGGCACAGGATAGAGGCCGAAGAGCTGGTAGTGTAAATAGAGGTTACATAAAAACTTGACTGGAGTAGAATTGATGTGTAAGGTTCAAACTTTTCAAACAAATAAGCATCAATATGTAGAAATCTGAATTTTGTATATTTTAAAGTATTTGACAACTTCTGACCTAATCATTGGAGCTGTGTGCTAAGCTATTTAAACAATAATTCACTCAAAATCATCAAATCAACTTCACAGATTCAATTACGGAAATGTAAAGGGATTACAAAAGTTAGTTGGGGTTCGTCCTCCACGCATTATATTACTAATTATAATACTGTAATTATGATACTGCAATGTTTAAAGCTATGTACTTAAACACAAACGCACGACACAGATGTGAGGTGCATGCAGGGTCACAACCAGGATATCTAGCTATCAGGCAAACAAATCCAATAAACAGGGGAGGTAGAATAGGGCTTCCAAACCAGATGATCAGTCAAACAGGCAAACAAATCCAGACTGGGGGCAGGCAGTGTCAGAAACGGGCAGAGCAGATAACTATAATAGCAAATAGGAAATGAATGCTTGGAAGCTTGGCAATACACACATGAGAGTCAAGTGGTATATATACTATGCAGCTAATTGAGGCAGCAGTTGAGGGGATGGGCTGGGGAGACCAGGTGTCATGACAATCCATCCTATTATCGTCAAGATATTTCAGTTAAAAGTTTAAGTTGGTAAAAAGTAAAAGGAAATGGAATGAAAAAGACAAAAGAAAGAACACACATATAATTTGCAAGTGTATTGAGCTCAGCTAGCTTAGCATTTTGTTATCCCACTGACCATTTGGAGAAGCTGTCTGAAGCTGGAGGCAACAGTTCTGCTTTGCTGGATTTTTGAAGCCCTTCACAGAAAAAACACTGGGGGTCACCCAATCACCCACTGAGCTTGAGGCTCCAGCCAGATGGACTATTTCGGCTCACGATCATGTGTCTAAACTCCAGAAGGTTTATAAAAACAACCCATTAACTTTTTCTTAAATTCCCCAGAAGGTTAAAGACTTTATGTATCAGTTAATTTGCACTCGACTGACTATATTGCAACACCAGAGGAAGAATTACTCCATTGAAATAACTTTCAAAGACTTTCTTTGTTATTTGAATTTGTCATGTTCTCTCTTTTTATATCTTCCACTCTATTGCGTCAATCCTGATGATTCCCCAGCTGAGCCCCCTGTTCCAACTCTGATGGAACCCTGAGAGGCCTGGCCAGGCTCCACTTATCCCTCGCCTCTCATGGGTATCCCAGGACATTGATTTCTCTTCTGGCTTCCTAAACCAGCCGAATAGAGTGCCACGGGTAGGGTCATGTAATCAATAGCAGTTAGAAAACAATGGACAACAGCTGCTGGGGTTAACTCCAGTGTTACATTTGTCATGGATGTCATTCTGTAGCAAAAGTGAAGATATTTATGCTAGTGTTTGAACTTGCTTTTTGTTCCAAAATCCTGTTTCAGGCGGACCAACTGAAATGCTCCATCAATAGAAGAACATTTGAATGAGAAGATTATGAAAGGACAGTCACAGTTAATTTCCTTACATACAAAGACACATACATTGAGTGTCAGGTGCAACTGAGAGATAATTCTTTTAAGTCTGCTATAAAAGGAGAGCATTTGTATTCACCAGCAGGGAAAAAACATGCCCTTCACAGAGGGTATAAAAGAGCTGCACAAATAGATCAGACACTGCCACCAGATCCAGTAACACAATGAGCATGGTGAGGCTCTATAAATTACAACCTGGCAGAATTTGCAGGGGTGTGGACAATGTGGCAGTGCCCGCATGGTCGGGGGGGTGCTAAGCTTTGTCTACTATGATCATCTTGCAAGATAGTGGGGAGTGGAAATGATTCCACTTGATGCCAAAAATGTGCAAACAACACAAAGGGATCACGTATTTTTAGCTGGACACACTTTGAGATGTACTCCTGGGGGGTTATTTTTCTCTTTCAGGCTCAAGCTTGGGGAAAAGGCAGCATGTATGAATAACCAGAAAGTTAGCAAGAGTCAATAGCAATGCTATATAGCTGTGAGGCACAACGGGGACTTCAGTATTACAACACAAAAAAATGTGAATGCTAAAATGCTAAGCAGGAATAACATTAACGAAATTCACCATTTAGCCTGCTAGCATAAAAACATTTGCTAATTATCTCTAAACATCAAGTACAGCTAAGTTTGACAATGCTAGGGTTAAGAAATGGCTGCTATGTAGACTGTCCTTGCCTTTTAGTTTATTTACATGCCTTTATGTAATATCGTTTACATTTTTGATATCCTCCTACATCCTCTTATCGCGTGCCATCTTGTTTTTCCTCATCTCCAGTGACTCAATGAACATTTTATCTCTTATTTGATTATTGAAACACTTTAATTAATTGCTGTGATTTTGAAAAAAAGACCCTGGCAGTCAGATCACATCTGCCATATGTGCCTAGACATAATCATGCTGTTTCTTGGAAGCTCACATAGCTAGTCATTAACTACTCATTCTGGTCTTATTCCAGGTGAAATAACCCAGAAATATCTGTGCTTTGATGAGAGTATTTCAAACGTGTTTTTATGCTATGATTTGATGGCATTTTTTAAAAGTGCAATTCCAAAAAAGGACTCAAAATAGGCTATCGAAATTTACCAAATGCATGCTTGTGTTACACTTTTGTGTGTGTTTGCTTCCCCTGAGTCCTTGTACAGCATTTATCAGAGGAATGCTGATAATTGCCCCACTGCATGGTTGTCCTTCTCGTCTAGGAGAGGAAGCTGAAACTGGAGAAGGGTGCTTAGAGGTATGCCAGCATCCGGCCGCTAGTCACCTCTCCTGTCATCTGCACTATGCCAGCCATGGTATCCGGTGTGAGGCCAGTGGAAGACAAAGCTGGACACTCGCATCTAAGCCACACTAACTCCTTCCATTACAATCGGTCTTCATTTGAAAACAATGTGGATAAACAATAAAGTAAGAGCGACTGACATTCACCCAAATCATCTGCACAAATATGCAGAGTCCAAGTGGAGATGAGGAATTCCACATCACAGAAGTGTTTACAGCTGCACATGCTGGAGAATAATCTTCACGGTATTGTTTGCACAGGCCTCTATATGTAAATGAACTAAGTGTGATTCATTGACACTACGGTTTTCCACTAAGAGGCCTTTTTTCTGCAATCTTAACATCTCTGTGAGTCTCATTTTTATTAATATTGTAGGTGTGGAGTTCTGCTCGTCTTATGTCTCATCATTTCTGCACATGCCGTAAGAGGCGCCTCATGTAGCACTGTTAATGTGATTACCAGCACCCCTTTATTTTACAAAGAGTTATGTTTGCAGATATTCATTCTTTCACATTCCTTTCTTTGTTATATAATGAAGACCATTTTGTAACACATTTAGAAATGTCTAAATATATCATTTCTTTCTGCGCTGCTGCTCTGACGCCTACTGTAAATCCCTTTTTGCACATCCTGATTTGGATGTTTATTTAATCCCATTTACTCTACAGTCTTTAAGTAGCCTGTTGCTTTAGCGTTGTGCTGATAGCCCAACAAGGATCAATAAAAACTTGTACTGCAGGCGCACTCTCGCCTCACATTTGGCCTGGAAGCTACTCACTGCAGTCTTTTACTCTTACTCTGCAGCTCTTCTGAATCACTTGGGGCTCAAGAGCATCTTGATAGTGACAGAGGAAGTAATTCTACTGCTTCGGATTCTTGGGCACATTCGCTCCACCACTCTGTATGTTTGGGCTATGCTACGCAATAAACTGGCACCTTGTAAAGCTGAAGCAAAGGCAGGTTGCGCATACCGTTATGACCCAACATTCTTCCATTACCGTACAGAGCCATAGACTATAAAAAGCCTCAATTTATACATTCATGCAATTCAACAGACCAGCATTTCTCCCTCAAGTTCAGCCTTAATTATTTTTAAGTTACATTGATGAGTAGCTTGCAAGGCGAGTTAGTTGGTAGCTCATGCAAATGCAGAATGTAATTTGCGTTTCCATTGAATAACACCCAGGCTCTTGTCTTGTTTTACCCCGGCTGTCCACTATTTTAACTCTCCCTATATTACCCTATGCCCTGTAAGGTGTCCTTGGGTGCTTTGAAAGGCGCCCCCCAGATAAAATGTATTATTATTAACAATTAAACAACAAATTCCTCCCTAAACTAGAGTAAAGCTTAATGAAATAATCTCTATCCATATGTGCCGTCAAGATCAAGAGCTTTTATCTGGAGGTGGCTGGAATAAATGACCTGGCCTTGTGCAAAGCCAAAAAGTATTTAAAAACGGAGTCTGTGATCACACATTCATCAAAACGAGGGACGGATTTACTTCAATTGAAGGAACAAAGTATATCATATGCACACAATTGAGCAAATTGTGGCCTTAATGCAGTATATAAATATATTTCATATTCCCCCCTGCCAGGCTCCATGCATTACTGATCAAATTAAAGCCTTTAATTTGATGCTCATAAGTCTAACCAGAGATGTCAGCATGCAGCAGAATCTGAGGAGAGTTTCCTCATTTATTCACATCGAAGCAATAAGAGATAAAGCCGTCTTCAGTTAGACCATGTATTGGCTCAGTCACACCAATCATGCTCTTAGTGAGATGATAAGAAGCCAGCATGTATTTGCACAATCATTATGTTAGAAATGTTAATTCTTTGTGGAGCAAAATGTTTAAAAAATGCCTCTTTGTTGGGGCTCATCATACAGTCGTGTGAAAATACTGTCATTAACACAAAAAGCCTTGGTCTCAAACCATAAAAGCAAACACATTGTAATGGACACATATGTAGATGTGTCATATATAAATGGCAAGTTAAAATGGAAGTAGTGAAAAGAGAAGTAGTTTTGATTACTTTCTCCAAAACAGCAGAAACAAGTGAAGGGGTGGTAATCTCAAAGTGATTATTAGATGGAAGAAGGAGACCTCTTTGGTCTTTGATTGCAGAAAGTGATGACATTACTTTAATAGAGACTATTTGGGGTAATAGGCTGACACAGATGGGGAAGCATTGGGGACTTAATGGCTGTGTCATTTTGTGGGCTTCTTGGAAAATAAATTCAGTAAATCCAGTTAAAAAACAACTTCCCCTCCTCTATGTTTTGTCCAACAGCCTTTTAGTGTCAAAGTTACAGTGTTTATATTTGTTAACTGAAATCGGAATCAGCACCTGTAAAATTCCACAAAGTAAACACACACCTACTTTTTGCAACACATGTTCCTCCTGGACCTAATGATTCACTCATGCAAAAGTGAGGTTCAGAGTTCTGGTAAAAGCATCTGAGATGCATCACTAAACAGGATAAGCAGCCATTAATTTAGAGATGAAAATAACGTAGACACTTTTAAGGTGTCACATTAACTGTAATGTGTTGATGCTGCCGTTACATTTGATTATATCATAGAGTATTGAAGGTATACCAGAATATAAGTGCAGATTTATACACTGCCTTTAACTTAATGCAATACAGGAAGTTATAAAACTGTACTTCACATACCTCAATGGCAAATGACCAGTTTCAATTGGTTTATGATAGCGTTTGTTAACCATTAATTGAGCCCTATCTTTATACTCCATAAATCATATTGGCTGTACAAATTAAAGACAATGAAACTAAACAGTTCATGTTTTTTCTGTTCTGTTCATCACAGAAATGTATATTTTTTCAAAGCAGCATATGATGTGTTCCATACTAAGTATTTCGTTCTTACTGTAATATACAAAGAGCCTATGGGCGACAAGCGGAAGAGGTGAGGAACTGTGTGAGGGGGAGGGAAGAGAGACATTGAGAAACACTGTGTGAGAGAGTGTGTGTGTGTATGTGAGTGAGTGAGAGAGCGAGAGAGGAAGAGTGCAGGGTGCGCTCCATCCATAGCCTCGGAAACCGGACTCATCCTCCAACAGCTGTGCTCCAGTTCCGTTTTCATCGGGTTTTACAGTCTGCAGATATAGCATGGATACCATTTAAGACACACTTCTGAGCCTTCAGCAGTTTCACTTGCTAAAAAAATCTTATTTTCTTAAAGCTCGTCCGACAGAAGTCACAATAATGATGGAGTATTGGAGGCAATGCGCGCTGTGGTTAATAAACTGCAAGGTGCTTCCAGCGAACCACCGGGTTACATGGGAGTCAGCTCAAGTATTTGACTTGGCTCAGACCCTCCGGGATGGAGTCCTCTTGTGCCATCTGCTCAACAACCTGAGACCCCAGTCCATCAACCTTAAGGAAATCAACCTCCGACCGCAAATGTCACAGGTAAGAAACGACTGCAGACAACCCTCATCTGTTCCCGTATCCAAACTACTGCTAAGCCCCGTTGAGGGAGCGCAACCAGACATCACCAGAATTATGCTAGTTTTAGGTTTCCTTGCTTGTCGGCATAAATACAAATACCCCTGTGAAAATGATTGAAGCATATTCTAAATGAGAAAAGCTATATTTCAAATTCGGCTTTATTTAATCCATACATTAGGACCTGTTTTCAATGAGATTTCAACTTTGTAAATCTTGGTTACTGAGCTCGCTAACGCCCCCATTGCAAATTTTGGTCGCGGGAAACGGTACAAATAAGTATTCAACAAATTATACTAGTTAGAATTATCATCACTTAAGACACTAATAGAGTGTGGAATGAATGCCGAAGAAAAAGATGGATCCATGTCTCTGTGGAAAGCTTGTTACTGATGCGTAATGACGTGAGTACATAACACATTTAGCAGAAAACACAAAATTGCCAAATAACTGAACGGAATTGGGTTGACATCTATTGGGCCATTTTAGCATTATAAACACATCATAATGTGAGCAAAACTGACGAACACCAGACTCCCTTTCAATTATTTTAACTTCATCCTGTAGATTGAGTAACTTATAGTAACTGTTGTCATGGACAATGTTGGTCAACACTGAACCGTTATGTGCACAGAGCTCCCCAATATGCCCTCTATAGGTGATGTAGAAGCACAGGCGATAGAGTGGTGATGAGGCTTTGTTGTGGGCTTTCACAATCAAAGAAGTGTAGAATTAACATGAAAACTTAATCAGGTATTTTTTATGAAAGAACTTTCTATTATTTTATTTTTGAGAATTCATGCAAATAAGCTCTTTGTTTGACTTGCCTGACAATATGACAGAACAAAGGCAATTAGAATATCATGATTGGTTGTTTGATTTTGTATTAATTTTCAGCAATATTACAAAAATAGCTTATTCATATAACTTTTACTTTACCACACACACATCCCTCTATCACTGATAGATAGATAGATAGATAGATAGATAGATAGATAGATAGATAGATAGATAGATAGATAGATAGATAGATAGATAGATAGATAGATAGATAGATAGATAGATAGATAGATACTGTAGATAGATAGAAAGAGGGTTATCTGTGGCTACACAGATCCTGTACCATCTGCTTCCATAACAGGACAGCCTGAGCCTTTGCCAGATTAATATTCTACTTCATGACAGTGAATCTGGGCGTCTGGCTCGGTGTCAACACACAGTGAGGTAGACACTCACCTAGTGATCCAGCTGACTTGCAAAGATAGACTGTAACTGTAACACACACACACACACACACACACACACACACACACACACACACACACACACACACACACACACACACACACACACACACACACACACACACACACACACACACACACACACACACACACACACACACACACACAGAATCACAGAATGCTCTAATTCTCTCATCTGATGCAAAACAGTTGATAAAAGTTTGAATATCAAACGGTCATATAAACATTAAATGAATGTGCACAACCAATGAGGAAAGGGAGCCTTTTCCTTGAAAGAGAACACATACACTCAAGTGGGATGGTATAGGATATGCACAATCTTATTGGGTATCCATTTAACCTGAGCACCAGGGTCAAGTAGACCATTTAAAAATGCATAGAGGACTTTAATGTTATCAGTGGCAATGGAAATCAACTGTCAAAGGATCTGTTACTCGAAGATTTCAGAGTAAACTAAATTGGGACTGTAAACGGAGAAGCTGATTGGTCGATTTACTGTTAGAAGTTGTGCTGAACCAATGCAATTACTGATTATGGGACATCAATTGGTCAGTGTTTGCTGTCAGTCATGACATAATAACATACAGAGCTGCAATGCTTTGAGCGGTTGTTACCCATTTTAACGCTCACTGCCAAGCCTGGCCTGGCACAGTCTGGGTTATTTATAGGCGAGTTTGTTTTATGCATGGCTGAATGGCTTACTCACACAAGGCAGTGATGAAGCGATATTCAGGGGTAAATTAGCATCAGTAGTAGGTTTAGGCACAGTCACATACATTTACAAAGTGCCTGTAAGTTCATGTTTGTGCCAGCACTGCTTTTAGTGCTAAGGGCACTGAGCTTTTTAGTGGTGATACTATCTTTCTCTGCATCAACCGTGGTAATAACCTCTTTTCATTTTTGCTGTTTATTGAATCAGAGAAGCAGAAACCTACCAGACGTTACTGTTGTGATCAATAGTGGCAAAGTGTACATTGATACACTTTTAAATATTTGTATTGGAGGACTTTACCACTTCATATGTATGTCAGTAGAGCATGACTCGTTGCTTCCCCTTTCTAACGCATACACACCATGTGATGCTGGATAGCCAACTCCCTCTATGAGCACTGTTCAACAAAAAATGGGCGTAAACACCCCCCCAACTTCCCTCCCTCTGTCTCCTCCAAGTTACATTTACATAACTGAGGGCGGAGTTGCTTCCCTTTTCTGCATAATTCATGAGGGCCGTGGCAGCTACTTTATCATTGGCCAATAATAACACCCCGGATTCCACTGTGGAGTCACCCATGGGACCCATGCGATGGAAAGACAAAGGCAGGGAAGGGACAGAGCTACAAAGAGTCTGCTGGCCTCCATAGATGCATCTCAGAGGACATAAAGGGCCCTGAAGGGCCAGCCTACTGTGATGTTGTAAGCTGCGTAATTAAGGCACAAAGCATCAGAAGCTCTGGAGGATTCACATGTGTGATGTTGGCATCAGGATGGGCTGCTTCTCATTTTGTTAGGGAGATTTGTTTGTGAGATATGAAGTAAGTTATATCTGTTTAGACATGAGCTTATATAAAGGGCCACAGAGAGCCAGCAAACTACATGCAGGCAGGAAACATATTAGGATGAAATCAGACTATTTACTGGTTAAATTGTCTGTGCTCTTGTAGTAAAAGAGGAAGAATGAATCACTGGTTCTGTATTCAAACTCTGAGCTCTTCATTTTAAACATTAGTGCAAACATTGTCATGAACAAAAGGTCTGGTTTCGGGTTCAATGTCAGTGTAGAACAAAATACTCACCCTCTTTGATCATATTTTACAGGGCTGTAATGAACCAATTACATAGTCTAGACGCGGCGGGACCAGGGCAACTGCTGCATTTATGCTCTCCTACCAGAGAAAACACCAAAATCACCACATAATCAGTAGTTGTCTTTTGTCTAACTCAGTGAAAATGAGCAGTTTATTGTTAAGAGGAACCATGGATTGCTAATCGTGGCGCAACGAACCCACCATGTGGTAAACATGCAGCATGCAGTCTTTTCCATCCATCTGTTTCTTGAAACATTTGGCTTGAAGTTCTGCTGAATCTCTGTTTTTACTGAGAAGACAGCAGATATATTCCAAATACAGCTTGTATAACATGGAAGCAAGGATATTAAACTCCTTGAGTGGGTGTAATGCTGCTAACAGAGTGTGCTACAAACAAACTAGTTAGCAGGCTAGCAGAAAAACAGAGAACAAGACAGCTAATGATACACTCAGTTCAAAGACACAAACAACTGCTTAATCAGTTATCATTCACTCATTCACTCTTATCATTTCTTTCAGATGTTAATCTTGAAACGTGCCCTGAGAGCCCTGACTTGTTAAACCCACTGTTGCCTTGTTCTCTATGACACAGAATTATAAGCTGCAGAACAAAACCTAGCAGCTGAGAGCCTTTTACACACATCAGCGTGAGCCTTAACAAGCACAGGAAATCAGGAAATGGAATAGAGGAAGGAAGTGAAACTAAACATGCCCTCGATCAAGCTCAGGCTGAGATGACAGACACAATGAAGAGAAAAGCTGCCGCTCTCTTTACATAGCAAAAAAAAAGAAAGAACACACTCGGCTCTTCATAGAGCCGTCCTCAAAGACTTCACTTCATTTTTGGGAAACTGAAAGTGAGCGAAAGAGTCTGAGTAAGAGCCGGTTCTAATTTTAACGAGCTCAGAGAAGTACAAAGTGTTTCATAGAGCAACAAAGTGCCTCAATGCACCGAAATACAAGAGAGAAAAGGTTTCATAGATTTAACACATGCCATGAAGTCACAATCAACACCTTTGTGAATAGATGGCATGCTATTTTAATTATATGAATGGATGCAAGGGCGTTTTTTAAAATACATTTAAGAAAATCATGTGCAAAGAAGCCTGCTTAATTAATATCACCATAGCTGTGTGCTTTTATTTTGATAGGTGCAGCAGGTGTGTTGGTGAACTGATCTGATTTTGACTCTTTGAGAGAGCACATATAGTACACTTAGAGAGAACCATGTTCCACCCTCCACATGGTGCACATGTACATTTGTTCAGGCCGGGACCAAAATCCTGTGATGTCAAACAATAAAAAAATCCAGCTTTACGCATAAGCACTCCATACGGCATGCTTCAAAGGCTCCAAGTCTCGCTCTTCACTCGCTAAGACAAAAGTTAGACTGAGATAGCGTGGGAGAATGAGAACGAAAGAGAGTGAACGTCTTGCTTTTCCTTTTGTTGGTGCAGAATAAGACCTCTGCAAATCATACGGGCTCAGAAAACATAGCAGATTGTGATTAAAATATAGACGGGATGTTCCAAATGTTAGCAAGTAAAACATATAATAGATAGTAAGGTTAGATTAGGTACTTCAGTGTAATCAGAGAGATATACATTCTATCGTGGGGTTCCCATGTTTACCTATTCCAGCAGAACAAGGTCATAGATAAGTGAAGTGTAACCACATGAAGCTTTAAAAGAGGTTGTTAATACTTTATGCATCTCTGAATGTGAGTGTGTGAACAAAGCAGACTAATCACACACTCTGATGTCTCTCTCATCCGTAGTCACACTCTCAGATAAAATGCACTGTGTGTTTTAGTTACAACACTTATAAACCTTTGCTTTCCTGTGATTTCTTCTACAATCAAACTAATAATAAGTGAAATTTTACTTTTTGTAAGTCAGGATTCAGAAGCTGAAATTTTAAGTGCATTTCACTGTTCATCTGCTTAACTCAATGTCACAGATGTGTTCTCAAAGAATACCTTTCAGTGAAAGCTATTTCCCGCCTCAGAAATGATATATTATCAAATAAAATAAAAATTGGAGACTAAATCAGTTCTGCTTCCTCTGTTTCCCATTATCTTGTGTAGAAAATGTTCCCTTCTGGGTTGTTTCTATGGGAACAAGCAGGCATAAGAAGAGTTATTGGTCAGATTTCAGGGGCCATACTTCATACTTAACATGCTGATCTATATTGCATGCATTAATACCTTTAACCTATATTTGCATACTGATATTGCACATGCTACAAATTGCGTGCTATTAGTATGCAGTATGCATGCATTTGGACACAGCGCATGAGTCCCTTGATCACTTCTTCTGAGTTACAGTGGCTTGGCTGCCCTCGTTGATTCATTCTGAAGTAGGGATTGCACCTGACAGTGTGTAAACACCACATTACCGCAGCCATGCATGCCACATCCAAGCAATGCACGGCTGCAGCTTCCCATTTATAATTCCAGTGTGGCGCAATGAAGTAGTTTGTCCCGCCGCGACACCGTAATGACATGCATACTCATGTGCTGCTTTATGCACAGTGACGTGGATATCTCCAAAGACAAGAATATGTTGCACCTCACTTGTGCACGTGCACGGAGCAAACTGACCTTTCATTCTGTCACCAAGGTAACAAGGCTGCACCACCATAGCCAACCGGTAAAGGCTATGGTCTAGTGCACATTAAAGTATAGATAACGCACAGGCTGATTTTATTAGGAGATATTCAGTGGTGGGGAATGTACCTGCAATCAATGTTGATCCTGTTACTCAATTGTGCCGTGGACGGTTCAGTTAATCACTGTTGAGTGCTCTGAAAGCTCTCAGAAAGTCAATACTGTCTGTTGTCTTTACTGGCAAACAATCATCATCATAAGTGACATTTTAAGTGTAGTCGGGGGCTTAGACAAATCAAAAAGACAAGTATAATTATGAAAATTCAAATAGGAACATTGAAACGAATGATAATGGCCGGCAAATGGAGAACTGGCTTGATGGAAATGTCATGATGCTATCGGGAAGACAGTGAGCAGGAAGGAATTGTAGATTTAGATCCAGATGATACCAACATATAACAATGGTCGTAGCCAGAAGCAGTGTATGTGCAACCTTTTACTGTCAGGTTCACTGTGGTGGAAACCTGGAGTCAAGCGAAGAGTACTGTATCAACCCCTACAGAAAGATGATACATAGTAAGACTGACCCTATATATTCTGCCTAATACACATCAATGGAATATGTATTAAACCTTTTGTGTGCATAGTGTGCGGATAACGCCTGCTTCACAGTATTGACCCCATGTCTTTTTCCAGCAGGGAGTCTCATTGTATGTAGAAGGCGCCCTGCCTTAAGAGACTCTGGGCGGCTGTGATGGATGACTGTTGTCTATTGGAAATAGGAATATCCTTACATGTGTAATGGAGACAGAGAGGCAAAGAGTAAGAATCCTTGCAATAGAAACAGTAGTGGCTCCACCACATGTATCACAGAGCACACAGTGGAAAGGAAAGTGAATAAGAGCATGTACGAGTCTATATAATGACGTTATTACCAATACAGTGTATACAATTCCATGACACACCGTTTCCTTGGAGGCTTCCAGAAATAGAAATACTTGGAAAGATGAAACACTTTTTGGGCTGACAATTGACCAATTTGCAGTTTATCAGTGCAAACGTTTGAGTTGAAATCCAAAGATATCAGCCTTGATACTGTATGTCCGCTATAGCGGTCAAATGCCACACCTGAATGGACACACACATGCACACACACTCGGGTCAGAAAGCAGTTGACCAGGCTGTGGCAGAGCATTATTCACACTTTTTTTAACACAATCTTCTAAGAGGTAGAAATCAGAGCAATGAGCAGGAAGAGGGGGAGGGATGCTGTCTGCTCACCATTCACGCCTCACTGTTTGTGCATTCAGTGTGTACATTTTATTTAGTGCGTCGCACATTTAAATGACATTCAGCTCTCCAATCTGCACCTCCATTAGTCTTTATAAACCTCCAATTTTAGACAATCACACACAGCCAAGCCCAAAGTACTTGAACTGGGTTTCTATAGCAAAGAGGGTTCAAATCTCACACCGTAACACAAATTCAATTCCCTTATCTAGGGTGGGGGGGGGGGGTGGAGTAGGCTTTGTGTATTATGTTGGGGTCATTGGGGTTAAAACCAGGATTTAATAGAAAATGGCCTCTGAGACACTCATTGGTGTTGTGGGGGATGTACAGAGGTGGAGCAAAGGGGGGGGGAGTTGGCTTTTCCCTTATTGCCTTTTTGTCATCACATGAAAGAATCTGAGAAGCATTGAGACCTGCGTGCCTTTGTGAAGAGTGAAAGGGCTAATTCTGTAGTGTAGACGAGATGGATCAAAGCTTTTCTGAAGCAGACAAGGTCGGATCATCAGGACGCCAGTTTTCTGTCATCTTCAATACTTTTTGTGATTGTTCTATTTAATTGTAGCCGATTCAGCATTTTGGGTAACCCATATAAATGTTAATGTTTCTCAGATGACTTTGAGAATATAAAGAAGAGAAATGATTGACATCCCAGTGCAGCTGCAGGGTAATTATTAAAATATGTTAATGAGGACACCTGCATTGTATGTGCGGTTACATTTGAATTACTATGGGAAGTAGGCTGTTGAACTTTCTGTCAAACAGTTAAGATGCGAGGAATGATACAACGTATATCTTTCCTATCAAATGAAGGTAACAACCATTAGCTATTGAGCGTAGCATAGCTAAAGGGCAGGAAACAAGGGGGGAAATGCTAACGTAGCTCTGTATAAAGAGATCAGAATTCCCCTCCCGGCACCTCTAAAGATCATTATAATCAGTTTATCACATTAGCTGGATTCGTCCAAAATCCAAATAACTGTTGTACAGTGGGTTATGCTCTGGACTAGTATTTTCTAGGAGTCTCTGGTGGTTGCCTTTAAGCTGTTGGGTGCTGTATTTGCTGAAAGACGCTAAAACGCTCTGTTTAGTTGTGAGGAACTGCAGTGATGTGTGATTTATCATTTAGAGCGACAACTTTAATATTGTATGTTATCCATTCTTAATATTAACATTTTTAGTGCCACATATTTTCATTTACTTCACACTTTAAAATAATGCTTTTAGCCTACAATTACTTAACATACTGAATGGAAGGATCAGGAGGACGGCGAAGAGCTATCTCCTGGAAATACAGATTACCTTTTGCACCAATCTTCTCATCACCTAAAGAGGGAGGAAACCAACGAGCCAAACTCCTGAAAAAACAGACTAGTCCCTTACAGGAAATGGGATAAGATAAAGAAGTGATAAAGAGGCTGTCACTAACTAGAAGGGGATATTCAGAGTCACGAAAATGACTGGAAAAAGTGAGTGGAAAGACCATATGCATGCTATGTCGGTGTTCTTCAGTCACGTGATGTTGTAAACCAAGTCTTTCTTCCAACTAAACAAGCAGCTCATTTCACAGTTCAGCACTCCTCACACCAGAGAGGACAAACCATAAAGTCAGAGAGTACACTTGCTGGAATGAAAAGCTGCTGACCACTGTAATTCTGACAATATTCCATTAAGATAAGTAAGCTGATGGCTGTCTGCTGGGATGACCCCGACCTCCGTCTGAGAAAGCAGCAGCACTTTCGTCATCGCCAGCAGACCTACGCCCACCTTCCATTTCCTGGTTACACAGCTGTCAGAAGCTCCAACATGACATGGATGTGACCTGAAAGCTTGGATTTTAATGTCACCCGCTGGTTGTAATTCAGAACTTCTTCATAAAACAGATTTACATGGTGTCTTTCACTCTGGACACAAAATCTCAGGGGGTTTAAAACTGATAGATATATCGTAGTGACATTTTTTCTCATAGCACTGCTTCAAAATCTTTGGTTTCCCGCTCCGCTGTCAGTAAAAATATAGGAGACTCAGACAGATAGAAGAGCTTTAAGTACCAAATTAGATCCCATACACAGGCCTTGATTCCGATCATCCATTCGCTTGGCATTAATTGACGCTCAACAAGGTCTAAGCAGCGAGATGGCCAATCTCTGGCTGCTTTTCATTGCTTAGATCTATGAGAGAACAAGAGCAGGATTTCATTAAGCTCCACAATACGCACGGGGGCCATAAAAAGGCTCCAGCTTGTTGCTATGGAGCTTTGACTTGTATCATGGAATACATAAGCAGAAACTGGATCCTTATTGTGAATACAGAGCACGACCTGGTTTATATCAAGTGCACAGCAGCGAGATGGCTCGTCTTACAGGAATATTTTTGGCCTAATATTCCAGATGGTTGGTCTTCAAGATAAAATGTGTGGGATTTTAAGCCCTGCATACGTCGGCCGTGTTTATGCCATTGATTTTCATCCTAGACGTGTGTTTGGAGCTTCCTGCAGAGATGTTACATCACAATCCATCCTTAATTCCCTTTAACTCACGGTGCAGGTACCAAACAAAACGCAGAAATAGGTAATGCTGTTGGGTATATTTGCCTCGGATTTGGTACAGTTTCACACATAACATAAACCAGCATGTAAAGAAGAAACAGCTGCATTTTCTTTTCAGATTTAGTGGTTGGATGGGGTTTGTGACTGCTTGTAGAAAAACCTATTCAATTGGAAAACCGTTTCTTAATTTTCCTGTCTTTATTCTATCATTTTTCTGCACTGCTGTTTGTTTGTTGCATGCCAGCGTACACCATATGCCAAGTAATTCTGTGTATTTATGTAAATAGTAATAATTTCATGGTAAAATTCTAATTCATTCACAAATGTGCATGCATAGAAAACAAAAACACCTTCACATAATCATTTGTCTAAAAAAACATGCAAACAAACAAACACACACACTTTCACACACTCATACACATGAGGCCATTGACTTCCTGGGCCCCAGAGAGAGTAACTACAGCAGAAGAAATGCTGCCAGTGGAACAGTCACTGGTTGCCTCATGCTGCTACACTCTTGTTAATACAATTCCCCCTGTACTGTCTTCAGCTCAGTGTAGCAGACACACTGTCTCTCCTATGCGCTCTGTGAAGCTGCTTCCCTCAGATAATATGCTGAGGTTCTTTGGGACTCTCCAGAGACTTCAGGCAGACAAGATGTGCTTGTCTGATAAAAGAAAGTGATGTGTACAAGTGTAAACATTCAATATTATTCACTCTCTACTTGCTCGCTGCTCCACGCTGCCTCTTATCTGGAGCTCACTGGTTGGGGGCTTTTCTCTGTTTTGTCAAGTCATCTGTAAAGCTTAATTCAATCGGAGTGGGGAGTCATTTCATATTTGATGCAGGGACATGCACCGTACTGACAAATCTGATTTTGCTCTGTACCACGAGGGCGAAGGTGTGTTATGAATGACAGAATATGTCCGACGGCTCCTTTTCCAGAGCCGTTTGTTTTTCAGGATGGCGCTGACTGAATTATTAAAGCTTGTTAAGTTGAGGTTGTCAAACATAATTACAGTCAGGCTTTTGAGTATAGATGCCACATATTAACAGTATGACAAAGGGTTATGCTCTTTTTTAAGAAACAGGAAAGGGCTAATGAACTCCATTTCCTGTAAACTTGTTACCCAAGGGGAAAAAAAGAAGAAGGAAATGATGATGTTGAAGCCTCGTGATATGGAAACATACCTCTGGAGAAATTGAAATAGGGACAGACAGTAAAGGCTTTCGATGCAGTAAATTAATATTATTTAAGCTTTTTTGGAGTTTTCCCTTTCCTGTAGTGTGTTATATACGTGTTTGTGCATGTGAATGGTCATAATCCCAAAGTCGACCTCCAGAGGCACCTCCCCTCACACTCACCTTCTATTGGCGAGCACTACAACACATTGTACATGATAGGCTAAGGGCCGGAAATTTCTCCATAACTTTGATGCTTCAATTATTTTTCTTGCACTATTGGAGTCCCCCTTTGTATGTACAGCGAGTCAGTGTTTTTACTTGTCTTTGTTCAGTTCAGATGCCAGGCCCTTGTACTGGTGCAGCACTAACGCTTCACTGCTCGAATGCAAAAAGCCACAACCACACAGTTCGTTTTGCACTGCGAGTCTTTGTGTTGGCTGTCATACTGTTGGCTCTGTACCCTTCACTGTCAATATTGACCAAAATGCCATCATGCAAGCATCACTTGCACGATTTCAACACTGCATGAAGCCACATTTGAAATGTGTAATGACAGCTGAATACGTGCGGCAAATATTTGCATGTTTGGGTTTAATTTGAAACATTGCAGGATCTATCTCTCTAACACGGTAATGGACAACAGTGCTCAACAATGAAGGGCCCCACAAATATGTCTTTCAACCATAGGATTTCTGTTCCATCCTGTATCAACTACAGGAAGGCTAATGGGCGTTAGTCAGATATACTAGCCGTTAACTCACCACCTTCTGTTGAAACCTTTCCCTCCACTGCACTTTTTGCCAACCACACTACATAAAGACAGTGTAACACCTCTGAACTCTTACTTAATCTCATGATTTTACCCCCAGTGTTCTGAGTTTCATTGCTGTTGTTAGGCAGCCCTTAATCAGAGATAACTACAGCATAATTTGGACAAATTGTTTCTGGATGAAGCCCCATTAAAATCATTAGCAGAAGATTTACATTGCAGACAAGGCAGAAAAATACAGCCAGTAAATGACCGTGTTTATTAGAGGAGTTACTTATTGATTTTTGATTTAATCATCAGGGGTCAAGGTTCACCCATAGCTGTAATTACGCTCAGGGTGATTAAAAATGTGTCTGAGGTACAGTAGGTTATTCTTCCTGCCCTTGTTACTTTAATGTCGACAACACGCTTCTTACCCTCCATGGAAATCAGTCCATGACTCAAATGGTGTCATAACGTCAAGATGCATTTTGATTAATATTTTACCTTAACATACAACTCAATTTATCATTCATTTATATTTACAAGTATTTTCTTCCCTTTTGTATTTCAAAATGAATATATGTAACAGGGTATAGTGACAATATAATGAAAGAAGAGGTTACACAGTCATGCTTTACCAGTAAGAGTAAATAAGATCTGTGCCCTTCTCCTTACTGTCTTGACTTATCTCTTCTTCTTCCTCATGGTGCCTTTAACCACAGAACCATCTATATTTTATAGCTATGGTCCTCAAGTGTGCCGCAGATTCTCATTAGCAGGCAGCCAGAAGGAAAGCTACTATGTGATGCAGAACAGAAAAACAGAAGTATCTGGACACATTCAAAAATCACACGCTGTGCTTTAGTATCGAAATGGAAATACAACAACACGTAGTATCATTTGCCACTCACAGATGAACCCTTTCTGTCTTCCTAACACAGTTCCTATGCCTGAAGAACATCAGGACATTCCTGGCAGCGTGCGGTGATGTATTCGGGATGAAGAAAAGCGAGCTATTTGAGGCCTTTGACCTTTTTGACGTCAGGGACTTTGGAAAGGTAAGGCAGAGTTGCTCTGACCCAGGTTGAGGCTTCATTCTTGTTGATGAAATCCCATCCACCCTCACTGTGTTTACCAAGTGTCAAAATCAATAGTTTATAAATCACAGAGCTTACTCAGAAATATTGAGGGATAGCTTCTTTATTCTTGGACTTTTTAATTATGACCAAGGTCTCCTGCATCAGCTGCCTTTATCCATTTGGTTAATTTAATCTCTTACTGTCAAATCTATTTCAACGGCTTCTGGCTCATGTCTACAATCTCATTACTTGATGTTCTTACTGGCATTGCTAGTGCTAATCAACACAGTCTGAGGCCATGTTCCAGCTTTCCTCACACTCCAAGCTGATGCTGAAGTCAGCAACATGACCCAGCAGATTTAACGGCTTCCTCTCATTAGAGTGAATACGCCTCGGCGTGCAGGCTTTACGAGGGGTTAAAAGTCTGGCCTCTGGTTCATTACTTTGATAGGACTCAGCTTGTAGTGCTGTGAAACTGTCTGCTGCTCTTTGACAGCCCGGGAAGTCCCCAGGAGGCTAGCTTAGAAATAAAACTTAGAAATCAAAGGAGGCTTCTGGGCCATGGTGCATACCATGTTAGCACTTTAGTAGACAACAGTGTCATGAATCCTACTTCAGCCCCATAAAAATGAATGTTGTGTTAGCCATCATATCAGAAGTGAAACAGAGACTGTCATATCTGATTTCTAATAAAAAAAGGAACTGTACACTTGAATGGTTTCCACTGTATAATACTTCTAAAATTCAAACACAAAACCACATACTGGATCATGGAAAAAGTTTGAAACATTGCTCTATGGAAATCAATTGCATTATGTTAGTCTGTAATGGATGGAAACAAATCGTGAAGGATTTTACCAGAGAAGCAGTTTTGATAGCTTACAGCTTGAGAAATGACTGAGTTATGAAATTGCCAATAAGTAACGTGGCAAGCTTTTGTTCAATTGGTGTCATCTGACCATGTTGTCCAAAATAAATCATCCCACTTACAGCAACTGTTCATTGCTCAGAAAATCCTCTATGTGTTCCCAGTAGAGGTTGACTTAATTGGCTAATATCCACTAAGAAATACTTTTACTACTTAAATAAGCCTTTCATTTACATATTACATGCTAAACCCTCAGAGGAACTTCGAATATGTAATATGAGTGGAGAAGCCTTCCTACAATGCACAGCATATATTATGAAAACATGTTCTCAGACGAGGGAAAAAGAGAAAGGCTTATTTATGGTAAAGAGCCCCTTTTATCCATACTTGAATGCTCATCTCCGCTGGCGTGCCAAGCTTAATTACGTACAGGCCGAGAGCATTAACTCATCTATTCTTTAAGTCTGCTTTAATTAAAACACATTGGGTCCGATGGCCAGTTTTTTTATTCGCGCTTACAGGATAAATATTTTTGGAGAAAAGAATCTAGGAAAGGACCAAAACCGGCTTTGTAGATTTTTTTTTATCCTTATGATGTGCTTTTCTATTAAATTTTCAGCCCCAGGCTTATAGGACGAAGCTGCCAGTGTAAAAGCTCATATATACATAGTTAATCACTACCATGTCTGCACAGTCTGAGGAACTTCCCAATAATTAAAGTGTTTGATGAGAAGATTGATACCCCTCACTCTGTACCCTACTACAAATATAGTTAGCTAAGTTTATGGGATTTATTTAGAAAAAGACTAACTAAATAAACTAAATATAATGTAGTCATTAGTAAGCTTTAAAGGTTCTGGCAGGCAGAATTTATTTAGTGGTATGCTAACACTGTGTCGAGTATGCTAACTTATGCTAACAGGCAGCAGAGTGGCATCATTTAACGTCTAGCAAGAATGTGAAGAGTAGTCTATTTCCCTAAGGTTGAACTATTGTTTAATATTTAACATTTTCTCTTGTTAGTGTCACTCCACATCTGTTTTCTGGTGTATAATAATATCCCCCAAAACAACTTTGAGATTGATCTCGTGGTTCCTCAAACAATGGCTTAATCCTTTCTCAGGTAGCCCGTTAATAACATGACACTGAATGACTAAATGCATAAACTTTATAGCAGGAGGTTTTTCCCTCAAATTTGTCTTAGTCTCCTGTCCAGTTCCAGATGAGACTGTAAACTCATTTCATGCATACTCAATTTCAGTTTTTGTGATGTCCAATTTCCTTGTGATTACCCTTAAGTGATTTCAGTTTGCTCAGTCACCACACTTTGAATACTCTCTTGAGTGAATCCCACATTAGAGTGAATTTAACATCTCTGAAATTAGACAGCAAGCAGGGCCCGTAATCCACGCTTGGATGGCTCTTCAGAGGTTAATGGAGTGAGGAGAGATGAATGGAGCAAGCAATGCAAGCTCACATGCAAATTCCAGCATTTTTATATTTGTGTATAGGTTCCGGACCGCTACTGAATAAAATAAAGCCTGTACTTGTGTCTTAGTCTTGCTAGTCATGATGAGTCTATTTGAGGCTTCATCGGTTGTTCTTGAACCTGAAGTATTTCCCTGCCTGCTGTTATAGCAGACATGTTTTGAACTGAACCCACATGAGGTAACCTTAACCATACACCCTGAAAATTCTTCCTCACTCCTCCACCTTAAAAGCTGGGAATGAATCCAGCAGTAAAGGACGGGTCCCTGATGAGATTCAGGTCTTAGGAAACATGACCGGACTCAAAAGGAGATTGTGTATTTGAATTTGTGATAACACAAATACATCTGACAAACAGCGTCTGATGTTCTCGGATTCAAACTCCCTCCACACAACACTGCAATAGTAGGAAACACTGACAAACACAACAGGTCTGTAGCCCTTTCCCCTCAGTGCAGAAACATCTGGTTTGCACATCTGTCTTGTAGACACATGGAGGGTTGTTTGGCTCTGTAGGGAGAAGAGAAACGTGGCATGAACACACACTGATGTACACCTGGCAGAGAGAGAGAGGGCTGATATTAGGATGTATGAAGATACTGAGAGCTACACTATCCATTTTTTTTAACCTGCAGAAGGGTTCCAGTTGAAGGAAGCGAAACATAAGACTGCGTATTCCACCGTTGGAATCACTAGTTTTACTTTCCTAGAGACAATTCCACATTCAGTACGTGGAGTATATAGCTTTGCTGACGTAACCCAATCACCGTGTGATCTCTGCGAAAAACCGTCACGTATCCTATATTATGACATGATTGAAAATACATGTGCACATCATCCCCGAGAGTGAATGACTAAGTATCTCACTTCTATTTTATTGCTAATTCCAGTCATCTCGAATCAGCGCCTTTCAAAAATAGAATCAAAGTGCTGACAGGAGCTCCATACTCAGTCACATGATGGACAGCTGCTTAATACTCATCATGGGATGGCCGATAAAATAATGCTGTATACTGTAATTTACCAAGAACCTATAACAGTAGTACATCATCTTTGCTGCTGCGCTTGTCATTCAATCAGCTGATTGTAAGATGTGCATCACACAACTGCTTTGAATCTTATTCATAAAGCCACACAATATTATCTCAAACCCTTTAAAACTGTATGCCAGTGAGACATCAACATCTACGCCATCAAACTTCTGAGTTTTGAGAAAATGGCTTCATATTTCAGTTTTGTATAGAATATTAAATACAGAAGTTAACATACAAACTATGATTACAGCCTTAAAGACAGGTTGTGGATACACAAAGCACATCTGGGTGATTGAACACTGTGGGCTGATATTGTAACCTCAGATCATCAGCCATGTTCCGTTCTGTGGACTCTAAAGTTAAGACTATGATAATTTGCTGCAATTTCCTTTCGACTGGCCAAGAGTTGTCACACCTGCATTTGTTTAGCTGTATAATGTGAAAATAATGTTTTTGCAGCTGCTTTCTTTTCGTTCTTCAGCAATAAAATCATCCAACTTTAATGTAGAGAAGGGGTGTCCAAACTTTTTTCACCGAGGGCCACATACAGAAAAATACACGGAGAGCTGGGCCCCTTATAGAGGTGAATATCGCCTCATAAGTTAAGTTATAAGTTAGCAAAACAAATCAAATGTAGGTGACTAATGATCGATACTTCAAATGGTTTAAGGCAAAAACAGCCTACATCCCATCTCTCTTTAGGGTTTCATTTATTCTGTCGGCAGCTCATTCCTTAAAACAGAAGCCTCAGATGGCTGATAATCAGAGTAAATATGAAGGTTACATTTCAAGCTTGTTTTTTTATCAACTAAGATTTGTTAGACAATGCTTTCAATTCTGAATTTATTTGAAAATGGGGCTCATTAATATATTTTAACATATATATTTGAGAAGTAAAATAGAAGACAAACAAAAGTTTAATTTGTGGGCCGTATTCCATTATACTTTTAGAATTTGCTGAGGGCCGATTTTAAATGGCCTGCGGGCCACATTTGGCCCCCGGGCCGTAGTTTGGACACCCCTGATGTAGATACTGTGGCAGTTTCATTAAACAGAGTCAACTGTTCCTCACAATCCAAACTTTTTACACTTAAAACTCTACACTCAATGTATAAAGTGCTCTGGAAGCCAAACTATTGGCCCTTGATGGAAACAATCAATGTGTTAGTCTTTTTGCTGCTGTTTACAGTTTTAAACGTGTCCTTCAGGCGGGTGCTGACAACACAATTCCATATTAAAGACAGAAGTCTCAGAACTCAAAAGGGGCAAGACATTTTAAAAAGAACTCTGCATACAAAGACAGTGTCAACTCAGCCCCAGTGGGCCCTAATCTATTTCCATATTCCACCTCTCTGGCACTTTTAGGTGGATACAAGACACTTATCATTTTGGGTGGGGGTTGGAAAATGACAGCCCGGGGGAGGGCAAAGCGAAGCAGGGAAGGAAGAAGGAGACAGACAGAGAGGGGTTATTGATTAGTGTCTTCTTCCTCCGTTGACTGTGATAAATTTAACCTCAGAAACCCACTAAAGCTGATGCCCCTCCTGACGAGACAGCCCCCCATCTCTTCCTCTCTGTCTCTTTCCTTTGTCCTTCATCTTTGCTCCCTGCAGCAGATCTATGTGGTCAGATATCATATGTCTGCTACGTGCTAATGGGTACTTGGGGTGTTTCTGAGTGCATAGCCAAGCTGCAGTAACAGTGGTCCGAACGTGCTTTGGAGACATCTTGTAACAGCTGCCAATAGGACTACATCACTGTAGTCAATATATTGGTTTAGTATTGTTTTTTTTTGATTGAAATCAAATAACAGCATTTGGAGGTTCATCCCAGACCCGTGCTTACCCTCATGGGGATTCATTTTGAAGTGCTGTGTAGGAGGTTTTACTTTAGAGATGCGTGGGTGTCAAGTCGGTTAAACCGGCAATTAAAAAGTCAGCCTTAAGGAGCCCTGAACCCATTCATGCTTCATTGGTCTGTCCTTGTACTGCAAAACCTTAAACCCATTATGTCTAAAAGCATTTCTTGACACATGATTAAATAGAACAATGTGAAATGATGTACAGTTTTCATGTTTTGGGCAGACAATGTGGTTTTATTGTATTGGTAGAACTTCTGCAGAGGTGCCTTTAACACGGTGTATGCTTGGATGAAGAGATATCAAATGTGTAGGCACTGGAGAACTGCTTGCTCTACATTCAAACTGTGCATTTACTTTGACTTCCAGTGTTCATGCTGTGTCTGAAAAAGCTCCCATGCTTCACTTACTCTCACAATGCATTTGGAGTTATTGTTGTGTCCACAGCAATTTCCTGAAGACTGCACTACTGAGGCTCTTGTGCTGAAAGCTTTGTGTATAATCCATGGGCTCCCAGTGACTGACTGCATGACATCAGCCTCTACTCAAATCTTGCTTTTCATATCAACTGGCTTTCCTCGAGCGTGAATGCACGAACACATGTGGAAAAACACACACACACCCAACCCTTGCTGGCAGAAGATTGCTCAGCAAGGGAGCTCTGCGCCCTCCATGCTTGCCAGATGCAGCCGAGATGGATTGCCTCTTTGATTGTTTAAGAGTGAGAGAAACTTCTGTGATGACAGCGGACATCTGTTTGATCCCTGTTTGAGCGCACTAGATATCCTAGTTGTGGCAACCATCAGTGTTGTAGGGGTATTTCATCTGGAACCCAAAGGCTTTTTCTGCTATATGTACACACACAAATACACACGAAGCAGACCTCGTCATGACGAGCGTGTGGGTTGGGTAATGAACATAACAGCGTAGTCCTCTCCAACATAGTGACATATGCAGAACAAGTATGTTGTTTTGAGGGCGTTTGTTGCTTTGAGAGGCCATTACATTGGAGAGGGGGGAGCTTAGGTGGTGCAAAACTACAATAAAGCTTAAGCTGTAGTTTCTACAATGGCTCGGTTTCAAACTGTGTATTATTGTCCCGGTTTAATGTTGAAATATTATCATGTCACCCAAGGTGACATAGCATTTATTGTTGCCCACTTTAAATGACACAGTGAAGTCTCATCTGACAATGACAGCTCCACACTGTAGCTGCTTATGATACAGTTTAGCTAAGTTTATGCAGGCAGTTCAATACTCCTAAACAGAAGACATTTTAAACGCTGATACATCAGGGAGGCTTTTTATCGCTTATGTTTTCTTGCTCACAATGCAAGTAGTTAATGAGGTTAAGACATGCACATGAATTTCCTTCCAGAAGGGGTTCAGATTGTGGTCTAACTGCCAATGGAAATGTTTTCAGACCACCAAAAAAAAACAGCCTGCCCCTTACTCAGAAAACACATGAAACTTCAGAGATATATTGTCATGATTAGGGCTGGAGCGAGACAGTAGTCATTTCCCCTTAAGATACCACTAAAGAAGAAATTCCAGAGGGGATTCCATGACATTTAAAATGCTACAAGGACCCTTTAAAATATGAAGGGGTGGAATTAGATGCTTGCAAGTGAGTGTGATTCTGAGTGTCTATGTGTTAAGTCGTTGCATGTGTGTGTGTGTGTGTGTGTGTGTGTGTGTGTGTGTGTGTGTGTGTGTGTGTGTGTGTGTGTGTGTGTGTGTGTGTGTGTGATCTTGCAGTAACTCTCCTGAGGACTGAGTCATCTCAAGTCTCAGTTTCAAGCAGCAGGAAACAGGAAGAGGAAACGGTCCCCACAGAGCCCCTCTGGAGCTGTTTCACTCTATATGAGTGTGTGGACATTTTCAAATCAGCTTCAGGACTAATGGTTCATTTACACCAGTATCATTATCTGTGCATATGTGTGTGTGTGTGTGTGCCAAGACAACACACTGGCAGATGTGTTTAACCCTCCGCATGCTGTCAAAATCAAAACTACCACCCCTGCTGTGTTATACTTCTCACCACGGCCTCATATGGCCAACAAGCCTGTCAAGACCTATATTTTATCTGTTAGCGCGCAAGCGTGTGTGTGTGTGTGTGTGTGTGTGTGTGTGTGTGTGTGTGTGTGTGTGTGTGAGATCAAGACAATTGGCCTTCCCCTAATTTCCTGAGCTTGTCTCCGTCTTGTCCTGTTAGAGGCTTTATCAAGTACCCACTCTTCCTGTCACTGGGCCCTGGAAGTGGAAGTCTGTGAGTGAAATGGACAGGGAGTCTATCACATCGAGAAAAAGGCAAAGAAAAAATCGCTCCACTTGGAAAGATGTGTGTGTGTGTGTGAGAGAAAGAGAGAGTGTGTTCATCTTTGCCCCATACCAGTTCAAAGGGAAACTCCCATTGAGTGTGTAACACAAACACCACAGGTAGTCCTACAGTTAAAAGATCCAAAAGGAAAATGCTCCTAATTTAAGTTTTTAAGGGTTTTGGAGTCATCTCAACAGCTGAAAATAGAGATGAATGAACCATAATACAGCACAAATGTTTGTCTTTTAATGGCTTGATTGTAATTCTTTATGGTTTTGTTTCAATTACAGATAGTATCCATAAGGGATGTTTATACGTTTCATTTACAATGCAATAAATATCTTGACAAAACTAGTAGCAAATAGTTCTTAGAGTAATTCAGCCTTCAGGCGTCTTAGTGTGAAGGCTTAACTTAGTGTGTAGCTCGGTATTGAGGTTACCTGGCCTCGCAGACATGCCAGGTATTTATAGAGCGCTGCTGAGTCTGGGCCAGCCAGAGAGCGCGTGAAGCTAAGCCACCGTGGTCAGGATCAAACACTCCGAAGACGTGCAGGTCTACGAACACAGCCCCGTCCCCCCTCTCTCTGCCCTACTTTCTGACAGCTTTTTTCCCCCAGCTCCAGTACTTAGCTACCTGGAACTGAAGACCTACATCTCACTGTGACTGAATCATTAAGAATAGGGCACAGGGTGCGTTGATGTATTGGTTTGCAAGGCAGACACTGGCCTGGAAATGTAATTTGTTGACCTGTTTTATAAGATCTGATTCTGTTTGATTCATATAAAAGATAACAGCCCCATCCGTCATCAAATATTGTAGACTCTTACAATATGTCCCTATGGGGTGACCTCGAAATGAACTGTTTGAAATGTAACACAAATTGGATTCCACTGAAATATGTGTCAATATAGCAACGGTTTATTGTCACTGTTATTCTTAGTGTTATTGCGCTGTGTTGTGCTTTACAGGCTTTTTCAGCATGGTAAGATAAACACCTGGGGTTTAACAAAGCCCTTAGAATATGTTTAATATTTATTTCCAGCACCCTAACTCTCCCAGAACTTGGAAGGTGAAGATCCACTCGTAAAATTTGTCACAGAAGGATTGAACATCATACAGATTCAACCATTGGGAGATCTTCTGTACCTAGAAGCTTGGAAATGACATGGGGAAGCTGAACAGCCAACAAAAAACAGGATTTATTTGGATAATGAAAGGTCTCTCCAGTCAATGCAAATCGCCTACAATCAATGTCAAGGGGATTTTTTTACAGTCATTTTTTCGGCCAGGTGCAGGAACTTCACTTTAGGTAATGCCATACCACTGCATCCATTATTCTGAGCCTTTTTTGGAAGATATTAAACAATATGGAGGTTTAGACGTGCTAATAGGACAAGTTTGTAGCCGCAGCTACTTTTTATGATATGTGGTATTCCAATGTAGGTCTCAGAGAGCAAGAAAATAAATGTATTTACAAAAAGGTCAAACTATTCCTTTAAGAGAAGACTTCCCTTCCAATTTAGCACCATGACAGCTTGCGAAGTAAAACTGATCCTGGATCCGGTTTACTTTACTTATAAAACTGGTAAAAATGTAATACTGAATGCACATTGTTTTTGAAATATGATATCTTCTTAGCAGTTATTGAGAGTCTCATATAAAGAAACCTCACTATAGTTTGATTGTGCAGTGGAGCTGTTAAGTGTTGATCCTACGCACAGATGACTGTATACGGTTCATTTAGATTCAGAACATGAATTGCCCCACGGTCATTGTTGTCTTCCAGATGATCAACCCTGGGCTGAGATGGAGTAATGTTTACATTCTGCATATCAAGTCTTCCTTCTGGCTCCAGCTAAAAAGGAGGAGGGACGGAGATTGAAGCGCAATCCCTGTCTCTGACACATCTTTAAAAACTTTCTTCTAAATCTTTCACAAGGAGCCAGAGGCAGCTTCTGTCATCCCTCCAACGAATCTGAGCTAAGAGCAACGAATGTGATTTCACAAGGACGTTTATGTTCTTCTGATCTCGCCGAGATGTTTTTCTGTAGTGTAGAGATCCTGCAGAAGCCGTGCATGCAGACCTCTATGGATATCAACGATGCTTTTTCCAGATGCTCAAGGCTCTTAGGACTCTATGAGGGGGGTTGGGGGTCTTTTCTTCTCTGTATTGCTTCCCAGAGGTGGAGGTGGAGTGGGTGGATGGGCTGTCATTCAAAGTGGGGGCACTTAGAAAAGCTAATCTCCATCCTCCACACTCTGAGAACATCTGAGCCCACCTCACAACATACACACTGCTGTGCATTATATAATATCCAAAAAATGTGCAGCTTTGCTCAAATGACATGTGATAATGAGGGGGTAAAAGTTGAAATTCATGTAGATAAATGAATATGGTGGAGACCTGGTTTCTAGAATATAAGAACCTACTGATGAGTATTACATCACTGCAAAATGTATCACTGTTGAGTTTATGAGAAATCATCAAAAGGGTCTCTCTATATTTGAACAAGACAAACAGCCAAAAGCAGACGGTAGACGTGTATTCAATGAATGGCACAGCAGCTCCAATAGTGTGAGCCTCATGAAATGACTTCTAATGTCTCTCTTAAGACACACTCTTTAATGGCAGATAATGCGAGTTACCCATCACAGCTCATGTCTTTGGGGAGGTAACGATCAATACTTATCCTCCATCTGGCCGGAAGAGTAAAAGCAGAGGTGTGTTCATCTCCATTTCATGTTCATGCTAATCTTTTCCAGTTTTCAATTACTGTAATCTACTCTGATATGTCTCCATGCTTTAATGTTCAAAAAGCTCTTTATTTTGCTCATCCTGCCTGTGCTGCAGTACCTCTTTTCACTCTCTGTCTGAAACCAGAGCCCAGTCTGCTCTGGTTGGTTTGTTGGTGTGATTGATCAACGGCTTAGAGTTGTCCCGCCTCTTAGCCTTTTGGGTACAATGTGTTGGAACGCTAGCCAGTAGTGCAAGTGTTGTATGGCATTTTTATGGTACAGAAGAGTCCAATGGAGGCGTTTCAGGCAGGGACACAAAACACAGAACTAAGGGATTTTAGCCTTTGCAGACCATTTACATGCACACAAACCTATATAGCACACCACAGGAAAGGGAAAACCCCCCCAAACCTAAAAGGGGCTATTTAAAAAAAAAATAACACTACTGAAATTCAATAGGGAGGAATACAACAACCACATTTCATGGCAGTCCACACTTAGTCAGAGACTGCCGTCGACACAAACTCAGCATGACAACCAGTAAACGTACACATAAACGCTTCCATACATGTGAGTTTCTATATGATATAGAACACATCTTCATTAGAAAAACCTAAAGGCCCTCTGTTAAGTGAATTATTCTTCAGTTGCTATTACACGCACTACTCCCCATATAACTCCAAGCTATGATAATGGATACAACATTCTTCCAAAGTGCCATAGTACTGCAAATAACTGAAGCGAAAAGTCACTGAGGAACACAACGAGACTGCACACAGCCGCATGACTAACGTGCAGAATCTGCACAGTGAGATTGTGCGTATTTAATTGTGCATGATTATAATAGGAACTCCTCAGGGTTTATGTTAAGAGATGCTAACCCACTTATGCCATATAGATACGACAAACGGGCTATTTGTGGCCAGAGCTTTAACAGCACAGAAGTGGGAAACACATTGTTGCATTATAGCAGGAGTGAGGCGTATCTGTTAGTCAGCCTCTCTTCGTGCTTCTTCTCGGCTGTTTTGCAGCCAGTTTGGAATTTCATCACTTGGATTTAATATGTTGGACATAGTTCATTGAGAAGATTTCCCCCACTTAATATATCTTACATCAGAATGTTACACCAAAGAGTAGGAGCTCATCTTTATTTCAGCCCTACTTTTTGATCCAGTGATTAGAAGAGTAGCATTTAACATACTAATCCGTATTGGACCTAATGAAAAACAGCCAATGAAGAAGAATAGTTGACCTCGAGTGACACTGTCTTTATATGCCATGAGTATTGGCCTTCATAATTTACTTTCCAGGCTTGTAATGTCTTGAGGTAGTAAGACAGAAGACATTATGTTTACCTTTTTCCCTGGAGATTTGGATTTATGGCACTGTCTCTGAGTATTTGTCTGTTGTGTCTCTGGACAACAGTACAATCCGGCATTGACGGGGGAAAGCAATAAAAATGGCTGACATGTAAACTACCATGATGAATAGTGGTGGAGGTGCAACAAGACGGATAACTCTGCCTCAGCCTTTTGTTTACCTACAGTCAGTGGGGTTATAAATCATACTAAAGCAGAGTTTAAGATGCAATATGTGCTGTCAGCCGGCCTGAAAACTCCTGTGTTTGAGCTTCTGGAGCTCATAAACTGTGATGCACTTTGCTACCTAAAGTTTTATCTGAAGATATAAGACAGGGTTATATGTCCTTATTTAAGCAGGTGGTCTCAGTGATAGGGACTTATTTCACGTGAAGAGCAGTGCAGTGCTTCTTCACTCTGCTGGTGGTGTGGCCCCACAGAGAGCTGCTCGGTGCTGGTTCTCGTGAGCACCTCAGACCGGCTGGCTTTTCTCTCCTCTTAACGAGTTGATTACACTCACCTGGTGTCCCAGGTGTCCCTCAGCTCCTAATTAGGTGGCTGCAGAAAAATCCAGCTTTTCCAAAAATAATGAATGTATGAAAGAAGTCTTCCACTGTGGATACAAAATATTAAAATACTTTATATTTAATTTAAAAATAACTTCACAGAAGAATTCACAGTTGAAATGACCACTGTTGCCTTCCAACATGTACTTATTCAAACACTGTGTCATCTTGCAGCTGTTGAAGTCATTCCAAGGCAGTTATGAAACAAACACACATCCTGTTAAATTATACAAAATATGGGCTGTAAAACATAGATTAATCTAAACATGTAATGTAACACTGTCTGTGGAGCTCTCTCTCAACCTCTCCTGATTGTAGTCTTTTTTTGCCCTTGCTTCTTGAATTTCCTTTATGCATTGCACTGTGGGACTATATATGCCCCCAGCAACACACTGCTAAATCAAGCAAATTTACTACAGATATTCCCACCTTTGAGTATACTTGAGTTTTATCCCTTTTCCTGTGTGAACACAACGTACAGACGGCCTGCCTTGATGTACACATAGCTTCCGTATTTCCTCTGATGCCATGTTGTAGTAAATCTCCATCACAGCATTTAGGTGTCCCCTATTGAATCCTAAAGTCCCACAGGGTGCGAGAGGGCCGACTAAAAGTGTGTGGGGGTCCATGACTGACTGATCAAAGGAAAAGACAGAAAAAAGAATCCTGAGGAATGTCCATATGGATTTTCACTGACTGCCTTAGGACATCGTTTACAACGCAGACATCCCACTCAAACTTGCTCTTACACTCGGTTACAGTTTTGGCGAGTCTTTTAAGTCTTGGCTCCCCAAATGAGTCTACAAGGAGCTGAAATCTGTGGCTTTTAAACAGTATCCTGATAACTTTACTACAGGAGTTGCAGAAGGACTCTTAAAAGCAGAGTTTATATTTTAGAGCTGAAACACCCCTCTGGGAGACTGCTTTTCCCCGTTTGCTTCATTTCATCCTCTGTTAACTGCGGGATAATGTTTCAGCGGCGAGGGAATGAGATCGTCATGTCAATGTGATGAAACAATGGAGATTGCATTGTCGATTGGTTAGGGAGTGGGTGGAGCGATGAGGTTATGTCTTTAGCATGGTTGCGACAATTTCTTCAATGATAATAACAGGAGGGAACACAAAAGCAAGAAGCTTTGACTCTGTGTGGACGATTCACCGCAGTGATCAGCCGGCTGAATGGAAGATCTGTAATGTCTTTGATGATAATAGGATGCTGAGGTTTTACAAGCACATACCCATTTTGATGTAATAAACAGATGCTTTTCATTGAGTGAAAATCATTAAGTAGGCCGCAATTTAGAAAGGAAAATCAATAATCCAACCCTTTTCTAAAAGTATCAAACTGCACAATCACCATTCAATCGAAAGCCTGGTAAAATTGCTTGCATGTGTTGTATAATCAGTCAATCAATGAGTCTTTTTCATGACTTTTTAGTCTCCAGAAAGCATTTCAGAATCTCCCTGCCCTCCTGCTTTGTTTAGAGCTGCAGCTTACTATCGATCGGTCTATAACATGCCATGAAAAAAGTGAAAAACTGCCATCACAATCCTGTTAAGCCCAAGGTCATGCCATTAAATTGCCTGATTCATCGGAACACACTTCAAAATGTATTAAAAAAACCCATACATACTCACAAATGATGGAAAATAGACAGAGATCCTAAAAAATAGAGGCTAAAGTTAATCAACTGAATTATTATTACCCTTTTGGCGTTGCAGTTCTTTGAAGAACAAATACAATAGAAAGAAAGCCCTCCTATACCCTCGGTTAAATCCTATATATGTATAACGCCTCTTCTTGTACAGCAGAGTGTTTGTCCAGTATGAACGCTGGTCCGATGTTAGCAGCCTGCTGAATCACACAGTGTGAAATTCAGCTGGAGTTACCTCACCTCTCAGGGAGGTGAGGATTTTTCAGATGAGATGTTTTCAAGGGAACATCAGTATGCTGCTGTGTGGTTGTGTGTCTTGTCTGTGTGTAAAATAAAAGATGCACGTGTGGGTAATAGGCTAGTCTCTGCCCTAGAATATGCACATAAAACATTCAGGGAGCGAAGGAGTAAGGGACTTTGAGGATCAGCTTTGATTACTGGGGAGGGTGGGAATCTGTGTGTGTGTGTTTATCCTTAGGGGCTGCAGTGTGTAGAGGTTGATGTGATTTACCTGGACAGCAATGATGTCCTTGCTCTCGACCTCACCCTGTTGAGATGCAGTTATTATAGCAGGATAGAAGATCATAGTCAAATGTAAAGCACACCCTGGTGCTAACAGCAATGCACTGAACTGAAATATGGTCCAAGAGATTGAGTGTGACATCGTCAGAGGACTGGGAGTGTCTCCTTTTGGGACAGAAAGTTTGTGCTGGAACACGAGTTATAGTTTAAATCTCAGCAGCTCGACCTTATGGTTGTAGTTTGCAGCACATTTTACTTTATGCTTTATAAATATGCAGTTCTGCTGTGTTATACACAAACTAGAAACCCAAAAGGAACATCGCTTGTGTGGTGTCTTGTTTTCCATTTATTCATTGAACAAATGCAGTTTACAAGCATTAATGGTGAGACATTTAAAGGGGCCCTGTTTTCAGGTTTCATTTGTATTTTGCGTCTCTCCTGTGAGATGTCTCCATGCGTTAATGTTCAAAAAGCTCTTTATTTTTCTCATACTCCCTGTGCTGCAGCACCTCTTTTCACCCTCTGTCTGAAACCAGAGCCCAGTCTACTCTGATTGAAATTGGTAAACCACGTAGAGATGTCCCGGCCTTTAGCATATCACGTACTGTTGGAGTGTGTGGGAGAGAAACTCAGTGATTTTAGCCTTTGCAGACCATTTACATGCACACACATCTATACATACCACAGGAAAAGGAAAACCCCCAAATCATAATAGGGCCTCTTTCCACTTTGTGCATTTGTCATGACACCATAATCACATGTCAATGACTCCATTAATTACTTTAAAATGCATGATTAAAGAAGCTTGTGAACTCAAGTCTTGTATCGCTTGTGTCATATATTCCTTGAGTCTGCTTTTTCCAATCCACATTTAAACATGAGAATGGCGGCTCCATTTTTATGTTAGTCTGGGATGAAAAGTTCCATTTGCGGTCAGAGGTCCAAAACCCAGAGAAAAAGATTTGTAAGGGAAGGGCCTGAGGTAAAGCTCTGCTGTCTTTACCATTTGCTCGACTGTAGAGTTAGTGCAAGAAAAGCAGCGTTCAATGAGGAGAGAGCTAGACTAAATGATGCGGGCAATGAAGACTGAGGGGAAAATGGCAAACGTGTGTCGCCTTCCAATCAGCTCCACGTCTGTATATCCAAACACACTAATTATGTATGATGGGCGTTAATGAGCCGTGGCACTGATTGCCAAACATCAGCTAGTCTCCCTCTCCGAGCCAATCGGGCTTTTATTGACTCCTCTCTGTGTGGATTGAGTTTTACACACCGGCTGCATCTATCAAATACATACACACATTAAAATGCACAAATAACAATTACCAATCTCACGTACAACAAACACGAAACAGGCTGAAGTCATTTACACCCACACATGTTCTATACCAGACTGGTTGTATTTCCCTCTCTCCAGTTGGTTTTTTGAAAGCAAATGTTTTGTTTTTTATTGTGAATTTATCCGTCCATTGTTTGCCACTAGGCACAATAACAGAGAGAGACAGGAGGCTGTTAAATATTCACATGTCCTTTAGTCACAAACAATTTCAACAGCAAAATGTTTGATGTGGAAAGCGTGTGAGAGAAGACCCTTTCAGCTTCCTCTAAGAAAAACATCACAAACACCCTTCTGCTGACTTCCTTTCCTGCTTTCTTATAAATGTTATACGCACGGCCTGCAAAAATGAGATACAGTGGCACTAAAAAATGAGTGAACATTTTGAAACCTTGATTGATGTACACTTGCAAAGATAAGTCATTAGCCTAACCCATGGGTTCTGGTTTCAGACAGAGGGTGAAAAGAGATGCTGCAGCACAGGCAGTATGAGAAAAATAAAGAGATTTCTGAACATTACAGCATGGAGACATGTCCCAGTAGGGACACAAAATACTCAAACCTGAAAATGAGCAAAATAGGGCCCAGTTTAACACCAGTTTCACCCACTTGCTTTGAGTCTCTTGTGGAGAAAAAAACAGTAAGCTGTAATCTGAATTTGAAACTGCTCTGAAGCATCAGGTGGGAAGTGAGGTGTTCAGTTCGGGATGCAGATGATGGTGACTCAGACTGAAGGTGCTCTCACACCTGCCCGTTTCGTGTGGTCATATCAACCCCCAACCTCCCCAAGTGTTTTGCTCCTGGTTAATGTCACATGTGGTGGTTAAAAAGACCCTAAAGCAAACAGCTGATCCCTGGTCAGCCTCAGTTGCATAACCACGGCTGCTTTCATGTGAAACACGTGTGGTTTACTTTCTTAACCTATGAGGAGAGATGAAGTAACCCGGATAAGTTGCATGCATTTTGTGTAAAATGGCACAGGTATGGACACTGGATGACTGCAGCTTTAATCAGAATTTTCATCCAAAACTCTGTCGTTAAGCACCATTTTAAACCACATTTCAGAAGCGGGTAGGTGACCTCAATTACATTCTGCAAACAGGAATGTTCTAAAATGTTCTTTTTCTTGGTTTGCAATGCAACGCCAGAGAAAGGAGGAACAAAAGCGGATTGCAGAAATCTGGGACAGCATGCTTTGATTTTGTGTGAAACATAAGACTGTTGGCATTTCATACACCTAAAATACATCACTGCTTTTCTTTGACAGAAAGTGAATGATGATTTAGAAGAAATTAAGAAGTGGTCGTCTATGACTTTGCATGTCAAAAGTAGATTTGGTTTCCTGCCTTCGGGGTTAGGCAGTGGCAGTTTATACCTAGGCCCTATGACCCCCCACCCCCCCCCCTTGTATGAACACCTATCAGGACAAGGCGCCCACAGCCAGGTAACATTTACAGCGATCCTTGCATGTTAAAACCGGCACAGCTAATTCAAAATATATTCATTCATAGGCAGAATGAATGAAGTCGGCTCGGCGGCACACATTGGAAATAACTTTGGCCTACCCTTGTCGATCCTGTCATCCAGTTGTATCGGGTAGAACTGCTGATATTAAAATGCCTCTCAAAACTCCTTGAAGATACAAAAATCCACAGTTTCCTTACATTTGTGAAACTTCAGAATTTGTATTTATCGCTATTCAAATGACAGCGTTGTTTTGCCTCAAAGGTGGGCGGAGCCGTAATCTCGCCCGGAGGTGACGCAGGTGCTCTTAATTGACGTTAGCTCCGATGCTAACTAGCTACTTTTCCACTAGTTTGACAGCGGACGGAACTTGTCATTAATTCCGCAATAATAAAGCCCACCCATTAAGAGAAGATATGATTGGTCAATTGTATTGTCATTTGACATTACTGTCTCGTTGAGTTACTATAGCTGGACCACCACCACCTCCAGCCCAGTAACTCCAGAGAGGTCAGAGGAGCTTATTTCATTTAACCCTTCACATTCCAACAGAAACTGAGTAGGATTTATTTCTTTGGGAATGTTATTTTAAATACAATTAAATCAAGTTATTTTGGTAAAACTAATGAAACAAATACTTTAAATATATATATTTTTGGTTTTTAAATATAATTGTTTAGAATATCTTCTAAAAAAGAGGGCCCTGGCGGCTCGCCACTGGGGTTAGGGTTATACAATTGATATTTCAGTGGAACTAGTAAACTTGACATCCATATTTGATCCAGTTCCCATTTAAAATATGATCAGAGGTTTTGCATTGTGACAATATAGAGCATTTTAGGTACAATACATTATCTGGTTTAAAGTTGTATTCTATTGTTTAATCACGAGTGCAAAAAACATCATTATTATGAACCCAAATTAATTAGCTGCAATTTTCTACTTGAACATGCTCTGTCTATCAATGCAGAATTAAACACTTCTGGTTTGAAGGGATTATTGTAGTTGAAATCTATTGAAAGCAGATGGTGCCTCTGACATGCACCTGTATCCAAGCACACACAAAATGATCCACCCACACACACACCCCCCCACACCCTACCCCCACTCCCCACACACACAGACACACACACACACGCTCTTCCTCTAGGCAGCCACATCCCTCATCTTACATTAGTTGCTCTGCTGTAAATCTTTAGAGCCGGCAGTGCAGGTTTATTAGCCTCCATCAGAGGATCAGTGCCCCCTGCATCACCACTCGTACGTTACATGGCTGCTCCACCTAAGCCTTGCACACACTGGACACCAAAGCTAATGCATGACCTTTGAGTTTAATAATTTGGAAGGATTATTGTAGTCTTTTTTCTCGCTAAATTTATTTCCTTTGTGGTCATTTTTTATGAACAGTGCGAACAGCTGATGGTTGTTGTGAGCCTTCAGAGACTCCGCTCGGCTGTGTGCAGATGGTCAGTTTTGTTGCGAGTGAGAGTGACTCATGTATTCACTGAAGCCAAAAATCACAACTTTAGATGACTCGTCCTCCCAACTCGCCTGCTAGCTAGAACTGGAAAGCCTCCAAAGCTCTGTTCAGCGTGCAGTGAATCCCCAGCTTTTGCACATGCTGTACCTACCAACTGGCCTCCGGATGCCATGCCCTTCATTTATTATTGTAAGGTGATTTCAGCTCTGTCTGGTAACTGTTAAGACTCATAATTGGAAAATGTCTTTGCGTTTTAGATGTCATCCATGGATGTCATGTCATATCAGCCTGTGTTTGGATTTCAAAACTGACATTGTCATGCATAGTCATTTTTTAGAGTAACATATATTCCTGAGCAAAAATATATTGAATGATAAGAGCATGTTTCCATCAAAAGAATACAGTACATTGTTCTTCCTTGTGGTACCTAGCAGTCTGATCTGAGATGTGGGGGTTAGAAGCAACTGTAGTAGCCTGAAGAGATTAGCAGAGGGCTACACTTCTTTCCAACACCAAATCCCCAGATTTCTTTGATTTTTAAACTTGTAGTCTTCAGCCCCAACCAATACTGACTCAGGTATTGCCTCATCACTTGTTCAACACAAAAACTACAGACAATCGAAAGAAGCACTTCCTAACACCTGTGAACAGAGCGCTTTCCTGTACTATTTTGGCCCTGTTTTTGCTCTTTGGCTCCTTACAGACTGCTTTTTTCCAGTTTGTGGAAGTTGTTGGGGCTGTAGTGAGTCCTGCAGACATTGCTTGGGTCTGAAATAATTATGCCAAGTCATGTTTTGGGGTAAAAAATACATTTGATCTGTGTCTTGTATATATGAAAGTCTCCAAAAGGATTTGTCATGATGTATACTTCCTTTATCAATCAACTGATCTGTAAAATTGACTTAGATGTACATGATTGCAGGTGTTGCTACCTTCGCTCATGATGTATAATCACTGCTGAATTCCATTTAACTCTGTCTTGAAACAGCTGCACCCTCCCATTGATATTTCCGTTTGATCAGAGCTACTGCTGATAAGTGCAGCTTGGATTTCCGTGTGATGTTGTATTAATGTGCTGCTGGGACTATGATGATAAAATGCATCAACAAAGTCAAACTCTGACAGATTTATTAGAATATCACTCAACGTCATCCACCTTGTATTTGATGGATGTGACGAGTTTGATCTTCTATGTCTTTACGTCAGTGGTTTAAAACTCTAAAACTGCTTCATTATTTTAATTTTAGCATGCTACATAGGACAAACGTTCATTTTCATTTAGTGATGTCCCAAGATTGGTACTAGTTGTGCACAGTATTACATGTATTTCTTAAAGGGTGCAGCAGTAACATGTGTCTGCCCTTTCTCTGTCCTTTGTGTGCACCTCTTGTTTCTATTTACTGGTGGGGGGAGGGAAAAGGCCAGTTTTGTGATCAGTATTGATCTCTGAAAGCTTATGCTCCAGGCCAGATGTGTCTACTGTTACATCTGTAATGTGTGAATGAGAGCTTAAGGGCATGTTTTTATCGTCTCATCTTCGCGTTATGTCAGTGGACAGATGACCCACAAAATATGGTTTGTGTGCCATTTGTCAGTATGCAAAACATTGTGAATGACAAGAGCTCCCTGTGGAGCTTTGACTCAAATACTAAAGCTGTATCGTTCATTCTGCAGACCAGTTCAAACAGTGATTAGTCAAGCAGGTCACACACAAACACACAGAGAGGGTCAAGGGCACTGACAGGAGTGAGCACAGTAGCGTGAAATTACATGTCATACTATTAGCAATCATGTCAGTGCACGAAAGCATGCGGTTAACTTCCCAGCACGATCAATTACCGATCAGGTCGTGTGAGGGCTCTGCTGCTACTGTAACTGTTGAGTTTGCATCCAAGTAGTAATTCTTCTGAGCAGAGAAAAGTTTCCCTCCATCATTTATCCATCCATATTTCACTATTTTTTGTAGATATACATGAATTTAATTGATAGTAGTTGTGATTATTCCAAAATGTGCCCCATTGGAATGTTAAACCCACCAAAACAATGCTGTATTATAATATATTTAAATTCCTTATTATTACAGAATATAAATTGGCTTGTTTGACCTTATTAACTTTCATGTAATGGAACTGTGTGCCTGTTATTGCCTGAAATAAATAACACATTTCAACACTATCAGGAGCAGAGTTGTCAGTTTGAGAATGCTGCTCTCATGTGTCCTATCTTGGAATTGCAGCACCAGCAGGCAACTATAAACCACATTAAGTCATACGTCTTGCTTCCCAGACTGTATGTGTTATCTAAATGTAAAAAAAATAATGATTATATCCTTATTTCCATTGCAGGTTATGGACACATTGTCTAAACTTTCCCAAACATCGATTACACAACAAACTGGAATCAGGTATGTTGAAGTGAAATGACCCAAACACTTCTATACAATAACAAGTGCCACAAATATTCAGTATTATATGACACAATCATAAGTACTATCGCAGGGTATATAATAAGGATATTTGAAGACTGACATTATGCTCCCTGTTTCCCTTCATAGGCCTTTTCCATCGGAGGAGAGTGTTCAAGATGAGGATATCTACAACCACCTGGAGGACCTCATAGAGTATGTTCCCTCTCCTCTCATATCCACACCCATGTGCAATAAAGATAGAGATTTTCTCAAGAACTATATTTCAAAGACTAGTTGAATTAATTTGGTCCCTAGTGTCCCAACTCTTTAGAATCTACAGGCTGTTGTGGGCGGGGGCATTATTTGTTCCCTGGGTGTTGACTGGAAGGCAGCCACCTCCTCCAAGGCTTTGAGCATGAGCTCGCCCCACTCATTTCTCAGTTAACCACAAGTCGTGTGGGTTTATATTTTTTCTTTTGCCTGTTTTTACACCCTCTCTCCCACACTTTTGAAGGTGTTGCTGTTTTTAATAACACATATTTTTTTCTCTTCTTCAAATACTCTTAAAGCCTGTTTGAAGTTACCTTATGAAATCACTAAAATGTTTTGGTTCATAAAATGCAGATGAGCTAGAGGCCTTGCACTAAACATCTGTTGCTCGCTAACCACATACTGATCTGAATTCATTTATAAAAACAACAAATTATGCATTTATCAACCTTGAAGAGTGAACAAGGAACATGATCCTCCTACAAAGCCCCTGGTGCATCAATAAAAGCTGAATCTAAAATGTGTTCTTGGACTGAAACTGTCAGTATATACACAAATTATATATATATATATTATTTTTTCCCCATGTTTTTAATTTAATTATGTTTATGAAAGAACACATCAAAGTGAATAGCTTCTTTTGCTCAAACAAAATGGCAGAAACCATTAACCAATTTGGAAATGGTTTTGGCAGTGGAGCTACTGTAACTTGTGTAAGTCAGTGGAGACAGCTAATCTTACAGTGAAAATGCTGTTGGGGAGCCTCATTCTGACACAGTGCTGGTCTATGTTTAGTGCTGACAGCACCTACTAGAAAGCAGCCCACTATTAGTGACAGAGGAAAACAGCAGTCTGACAGCAGGGAGCAGTGGATGAGAGGTGGAAGTGGCAGCCTGGATCACAAGGAACAGAGCCGTGTTCACCTTTCGACTCCCATCTGCTCAGTGTTCAGCAGCAGATGTCTGGAAACATACACATTTATCCATCAGGAGAACTTCAATTCCACCTTTGACCACATAGAGACAACTGTCTGAACTGTAACACCTTGAAAAAATAATGACCCAGTCCAAGTTATTTGGCCAGTTACATGTTTAACAATAAAACATTCTTAAAAATCTGCAAATTATATGGCAGGCTTCTTGATCCGACACTTTGATACAACAGCAGGCCAAGGTACCAGCTGCTTGTTGATCTCTTGAGAAAAACCAAAAAGAGTTGTGTTATGGAAATAAAAATACATCATGCTATCGTTGTACCACATAAGAGACATGCCAAAACAAGGTGTATAAAACAGTAAATCAAACCCAAAATATTAACCTTGAAGTAAAAATGTATAAACAAAAGACATGTGTGTGATGAGTCCGCTTGAATCCCCCTCTATTCTTCACCTCTATTATACCAGCATGCTTCAAATAGCTTTATATGCTCAGAGTTGAGATTTCTCCCATGTTTCTTCAATCTTGAGGACATTTGGTTCTAAGATACAAGTACAAGAAGTATAAGAACACACACACACACACACACACACACACACACACACACACACACACACACACACACACACACACACACACACACACACACACACACACACACACACACACACACACACACACACACACACACACACACACACACACACACACACACACACAGTCAAGTCATGTGAGCCTAGTTGCTAAGGTACAGTAATTGGCTCAGATGTGAGCATTCAGAACAGGCCTGTTGCGTCACACATAACACTCTTTGCCGTGAGGGTGTGTGTCCATGTGTGTTTCTGAACCACTTTCACACCCATGGATTAAGTTTGGTCCCTAGCTAACAAGATTTATAGTATAGTAAGAAGAAAAAAAACCCTCTACTGTAAAAGCAGCACTGTGTGTGTTTTTGTCTGAACCTTTCATGTGGCTGTCACCAGGAGTAAAACCATTACCTGCTCACTGTAACCCCCAGGATCAAACAGCTGTGTGATGTGATGAAATGTCATTAACATATTCTGTCTTATGTGCTGCAGTGAGAACGGGGTGGAGGATGAGGAGGATTTGTACGACTGTGTGTATGAGGATGAAGATGGAGGAGAGATCTATGAGGATCTGATGAAGACAGAGGCCATCGCTCCCCCGGTTAGTCCTCCTCTCTGTAGCTTCAATAACTTCTTGACCATACATCATTAATACAGTCTACAGACTTAAATTAGTAGCATCACATTTCACTTATTTGCTGTCTTACAAATGTTAACTTTATGAAGCTATAGAAATCAACCAGTTAGCCTTTAGCATAAGAGCTGCAAGCTAGCATGGCAAAGAAATCTGGATTTGCATGGTTTTGCAGGAAGTAGCAGTCCTTTAAGTGTAGTTGTTGGGTTTAACAACTAGATTTTTTTAATGGTGAAAGTTAAGAAATCAGCCCTGATATCTGTCTTAATACAATCATAAAGTTCTGGAGATTAAAGCAACTCAGTTATTTATATATAATACAATATGTAAATCCACATTAGATATTTTCGGATGAAAATGTCTTTAGAGTTTTGTGGTAAAATTATAATTGCTTTGTTCCTAAAATATGATGACACCTCACTTTTATCATATTTAGCAGACAATCTAGCTAGCAGGTGCAACTGTGACCTTTCTCAAAGGGTTGCACAGACTACATCTGGTTGAAGACTCAACAGTTTTTCAGCCCAAAGCGCTGACACATAGTAACAGTCCTGTGTGTGTGTATGTGTGTGTGTGTGTGTGTGTGTGTGTGTGTGTGTGTGTGTGTGTGTGTGTGTGTGTGTGTGTGTGTGTGTGTGTGTGTGTGTGTGTGTGTGTGTGTGTGTGTGTGTGTGTAGGCATTCCAGAAGCAAGCAGAGACTGACATCAGGAGCTGCTGTTTAACAGAGATCAAGCAGACAGAGGAGAAGTACACTGAGACCCTGGAGTCTATAGAGAAGGTAGCTATGGCTTGTAACTGTCCCTTTATAATAGACTTGTGGCTCAAAATACATTGCTTTGTGATGTGCATTATGCTCTAAAATAAAAGTTAACTTGGATTTGTGCATTGAAAGCATGACAGAGGCTTTAGAATTCAATTTGGCCTTCTTATCTCTTTCAGTATGAGAGCTGTGAAACTCACTGAAGGTAATTTGGGGTATAATGGAAAAAATAATGACTAGTGTAACACATCTGTAATCCCTGAGAGAAAGAAGGGAAACAATATATTTTTATTTGTGAAATTAGGAGCGGGTAATGAGTATTTCCAGCGCTGCTTTAAACCAAACTATGAGCAAATCCCTTTGGTCGTGGATGTTTTCCACCTGACGCTGCACTTTTATAGGACTGTGGGAGGCCCGCCGTCTCTTGCCCCTCAGCCACAGCTACTTGTCTTCTACCTCTTGTGTACGTTGACGTCTGGAAAAAGCTTTGCCTGTTCTCCCCGGGGAATACTCAGTAGATGACTTTCAATATGAAGTGGCTGGTGGAAGTTAGTTTGCGCTCGCACGCTCCTTTGAGATGTAGAGGTGACTATTCGGCAGAGTATAGTCTGAGAGGAAATCATTAAATTGCAAACTCTGAAAATGAGATTATTGTCATGACCCAGACAGTCCTGCTTATTTTTGCTGACTGCAGCAACTTGGCTCGATAATGTAATAGCTTCTCGCAAAATGACTTTCCCACTCTTAGTCTGGAGGGGACGAGCTTCATCCTCTTATGTTCTCTCTCCCTCTGCTGCAGCACTTTATGACACCCCTCACTATGTTCCTATCCATGGTCGAGATGGAAAAGGTGTTTGTGAATATCCCGGTAAGTCTTTAAAGTGTAATGATATGACTGGGTAGTCAACTAAAGGTCACTAAATTCTTTATTGAAGGGCTATATCACAGTAGGAAAAATACAGGTTGTAAAACAACGAATGCATTTTACTGTCAATTTGTCACAATGTCATGGTGTTTTATTTCTAAGTTTGAACCCTTTAGCTCAAACACCACTTAGTGTTCTATACTAATATGAAATAGTATTACATTTGTAACAGTATTAAGAGTCTGCAGACAAGCATACCGTTTTCCTGTTTAATTAAGTTTTTACACATTACTGCTAAGAGAAAACCACACATTGAATTATATGTCATATCATTTGCCAATGTTTTGAAGATTCATTCTCATGTTTTGTCTGTTAATTTGTAGATTACCGCAATGAAAGTAACTGATATGTCTTGCAGATCACCATTAAAAGTGTTCTAATCTTTCTTTGTTTCAGGAACTGGTTAAAGTTCACAAAGGTTTACTGCTGGAAATCCAAGACTCAGTCCACCACAGAAGTGCCCAGAACCTCCACCAGATCTTTATCACTTTCAAAGAGAGGTACACTATGAATGTTGTAACCATAAGCCATTCAATTTTCGTAATACTCTTAAATAAATGATGCATCTGTAAGTCATCTTATACAGTCCTTTACTCCATGTCACCTCACTGCATGTGTTTAACCTGTCCCAGGTTGTTGATCTATGGGAAATACTGCAGTCATGTGGAAACAGCCATCATTTGTCTGGACGACATCTGCAAAGACAGGGAGGACGTGCGCATGAAACTAGAGGTAAAACGTCTTTAGTGTCAGTAAACGGTTATTTAGAGCCTCATTGACAAGTGTTCATCACGTCAGAATAGTCAGATAATGCCCTCAAGTGTTCACCTGAGGCACTGCGGGTGATTTACGACGGCATAAAAAAGTGTTCTATCATTTCAACTGTTTTCTTTATGGAGGGTCCCATTCATTTTCTGACTAATTCTGAGGTTACACGTGATGTGCACTATCATGGGCTTGTTTTCTTTACAGGATATATAATTACTAAGATTTGCTTTTGTTGTGTTCCTACAGGAGTGTTCAAAGAGAGCTAACTACGGCAAGTTCACACTGAGGGATCTGCTTGTGGTTCCTATGCAGCGAGTCTTAAAGTACCACCTCCTCCTGCAGGTATGGTACTTCAACCTTTCCTCTATACTGTTTATACTTTAAGTGTAAAGTTATATGAATATACTATAAATACATAGCCTTCCAGTTTGTGCTGTGTGTGTTGGAAACCAGGAAGCTCTCTTTCTTTCTCTGCACAAACCTTTGAAACCGTACTAATTTATGTGTACTGAGCTTTATTTATTATTATTTATTTATGACATTTTTATTAATTATTATTAACTTTAACTTATTAACATTTTTTTTACCTCTGGCATATCAATCACTGTCTTAGGGATCAAAGCTAGACAGAAACTTAAAGTTAAAAGTCCCCTCTGACCCAATAGATGACTGTCAGTAAGTGACAGGCCCATTAGGGAGGTTTTAATTCATCAAAGCCTCATTCATTGTTAATCAGACTTTATGAGCAACTGGACTTTGTGTCACTGGGTGGAGCTGTTGCCCATGTTTGGATCCTGTTTGCTGCCTTCGTCCTGCAGGCTCATCTCGCCTATCTGTAGCTTCTTTATGGCTCTCAGTCTGAAACGTCCCACGCATAATTGTCATCTGATCACTGAGACAACTGAGAAGCAGGAGAGAGAAAATAGATAAAGTGAGGACTGAAAGTGAGAATAGCAGACAGAACAGGAAAAACAACTAAAGAGAGACAGATGCGGAGGTGAGGTAGTGTTGAAGTGGAGAGAGTCTGGATGTGAAGCTAAACTACATTTGTGGAAACTCTGGAAAAAGTTGCTAACAAGTTGGAAGGACTTTTCTTCCATGATACATTTTGACAACAGTAAATATTTTTTGGCGGTATTTTATTATTGTTTTAAATAATAATATGCACTTTTAATACAGCCCAGTTTGAAGTTACATTTACTCGGAGTAACTAGTGTGTATTTGTCAGAGTACGTGTGTTTGTGTGAGCATGGCCTATTCCTTTAATCTAATTCACACACATACTGTACACACACAAATGCAGTTGTGCATAAAGACACACAGTATGCATATGATGTGGGTTCAAACATTTCTAATTGTCAATAATAAGTACTCAACTGTATCTACTTTTTGCAATTGTTTACTTAATTGAAAGTATTTCTAAGATTTGTTTTCCGGTGCAAGTTTGGTTTGCAGTATCTGTTAACATTAGGCATTACCTATATTAAATGGTGTATCACCCATGTCCACTCTGAAATTAACAGCAACAATCCAATACACCAGGTTATGCCTTTAGATGGGTCCCGTTCTATTTGTCACGTTTAATCAGAGACAATTCCCTCACGGTTTTAAATGAGAATCCCTGATACCATGTGATGTGTCATGTTTTCGTGTCCCATCCAAAGAAAAACCCCTGTAGCAGCAAAGTAACAGCGTGTCGCCAGCATGTGCCGGGATCCCTGCTGAGCAGCCGGGTAATAGCCAGCTACATGAAATAAAACATCGGCTGCGTTACTTTCCCACGCGGTGACAGCCAGAACCTGTACAACAAATGTCTCGTCCCTCCTCTCGCTCCTCCAGCACTCATGCTTGTTCTTTCTTTCCCTCCTGTCTTTGTCATCAATCTTTCTCTCTTTCTTCCTCACTGCATCCGCTCATCATTTCTCTTCCCCGCTGAACACGATTCCCTCAACGAGTCCATCATGTTTGGTCCCGGCTATCAGTGAGACCACTCCCTTCCCCTGTATCTCTGAGGATGTGTGGAGGTGGGAGTAGGGCTTGATAAATAGGACTCTGTCGCCTTGCTAGTGATAATAATGCCCAGGTTGAGCTTGACTGACACCAGGGATTTGAGCAGTACCAAGCAAGACACATATATCTCCCTTAGCGGCTCAGGGTGTGTGTGTGTGTGTGTGTGTGTGTGTGTGTGTGTGTGTGTGTGTGTGTGCTGATACAGTTTGTATGGACCTGTATGAAGGACATGCATGGCATCCTTCCTTATCCTCCACTGCTGGGGTCTAGATGTCTTGTTTACGCTGCAGTCAGGCACTGGCAAGCAATTTCAGATATACACAGTTGCCCACACACACATCTGGAACAGATGAGTGCGCACACACACACACACACACACACACACACACACACACACACACACACACACACACACACACACACACACACACACACACATACACACACACACACACACACACACACACACACACACACACACACACACACACACACACACACATACACAGTATCTGATTCATTTCAGGACAGGATTTTTCTGGCAGTAATCCTTTTCATTTCGCATTTCAAAGATTATGTTTTGGCATTTTCGCCTTTATTTGACTGAGAAATGGGGGAGAGGAAGAGAGGCAACAAATGTCCCATGGCCAGAATCGAACCCTGGACGTGGCGCTTTAGCTATTTGGCTACCAATGTGCTCCAAGATTTTTCTATTCATATCTGGAGCCGAAGCATTAGGTTCTCAGGTTTTTTTTAGGATTTAATTTATTCTAAATTCTGTGTGTGATTTGTTTCCGTCCAATAGGAGCTGGTGAAACACACTCATGATTCCAGCGACAAGACCAATCTGCGGACAGCATTGGATGCTATGAAGGTACATCAGTTTAACCTAGTATTTTGTTTCTACACACTCTTATCCCAGCATGCATAGCTTACATGTACAGACACAAGTAACAGTCAAATATGAACCATTTAGATGTAATGTTCCTCTTATAGATTTGATTGAAATGTTGCTTTTAATGAGGAATATTTGTTTATAGGCCTTTAACAGAACGCTTTGTCTCTTTAGGATTGTTGTTTGTCTTCCTGCTCCTGTTTGTCCTTAAAATCAATGAACACCATCATTAATATTTGGGTTAAATCATATTTTCTGTCTTGTCAATCATCTCAACTCGTTGTAAAAGCTTGTGTAACCTAACACAATAACCTTATCATGTCCTGAAAATGAACTATAAGACATTGCAGTTCATTGCATCTCCTCACGTAAAGCAAGCCTCTCTCTTTTTGTAACACCTTTGTTCCCAAAGACATATCGAGTGTCTAATTGGAGTCTGCAAGTTCACATCAGCAATAGTGACTTTTGCAGAAGAGAGCTCAAAAAGAAAGAAAACCTTGGCACATAATAAGCAAAACGGTGAAAGGAAAAACTTTTTAATGATTACTTGTCTACAGGACTTGGCTCAGTACGTCAACGAAGTCAAGCGAGACAATGAGACACTGCGAGAAATAGATCAGTATCAGAAATCCATCGAAAACCTGGTAAGCCACCTGTTCCTTCCAAATAATTAAATGCTGATCTAATTTTCTCAGAGCTTTTTCTTGGAAATTGCCTTCACCATCCATTTGTCTGTCTTTCTGTAGAATCAGACTCTGAGTAACTACGGGAGACCCAAAGGTGACGGGGAGGTACGGGTGGCCTCGGTGGACAAACGAGCTAAACAGGACAGGTGAGATGTGAGGGTGACATGCTGGTTGACTGAAACGCTGACTGAATGACTTAACCACAACAGGTGCTGTGCTTGGAAAACTGCCAGAGTATGTATTGCTTTGAGCCAAAGTCCTATCAGAAACAAAATGTTGTAAGTGAGCTGCAACGTTATTGAGTAACGACCATGCAGAGTTCCAGACAAACATGTAACATGTTACAGTATACTTTGCTAATATTAAAAGGTCCTAGTTAGTGTTTTTGGGAGTTTCACTTTCCTGTAGTGTGATATAAAGGTTTTGGTGCATGTAAATGGTCTGCAAAGGCTAAAATCCAACGTTTAAGAAAAGTATGAACTCTGAAAATGAGCACAATAGGGCCCCTTTAACAACTCCTCAAATATGAACCCAAGAATAGTTAGTTATAATGTAAGTATATCAGTATTTTCCCAAAATGCACTGGACAGAGAAACATGAAAACATCATTCTCTTTGAACCCCAGGCACATCTTTCTGTTCGACGCGGCGGTGATCGTGTGCAAGCGGCGAGGAGACAACTACGAGATGAAAGAAGTGATTGACCTGCACCTCTTCAAGATCACCAACAACCCCACATCGGACAAAGAGAACCGCAAGGTCTGCACAAACACACACATGGATATGGTTTGAATTCAAACAAGATCCTTACTAGTCTCCCCTTCCAGAGAGTAGGGTGTTGCGAGTCACCCAGAACTGACTGGAATGTTGCTCCAGTAAACATGTTTTTTGGACTAACAAGAATACGTATTATTGTGACACTATGAAGCTTTTAACACATGATTTTCACCTCAGACTCTTTGACTTTTAATCACAGGTGTAACTAATCGCCTTTATGATGGCTCTGTTTCCTGGGTAACAAAGAGTCTTCGTAGACATGGCTCTGAAAGATTTAGCTCCGCTGTAAGCCACTGATTGCAGCCACTACTAATCAATGTTATTAGTCACACCTGTGTGAATGTCTGAAATATTGACTATAAGTATCAACATGACTATCAGCAGTGTTTCTCAAACAAATTGGATAGTTTTTAAGGCAAATATTCAGCTTTTGTTTTGGCAGCAACACATGCCTTTGTGAACATTTCCCTCTCGGTGCCAAGAGAGTAACTCTAGTCCTTTTTTGGAGAGGCCACAGGGACGATGTTTAGCTCAGACATGCACAAATATTAGCCTAAATTAAATCAAACTGAAGTAAGATGGAAAAAAAAGAAAATTCTGCAAGGCTACCAGACCACATTTGTTGGTCATTTTTCATTTACTTGCAAATTAGATAAAAGACTTTCTCCTTCCTTGTTTTGCTAAACCCCAAAGACAAGACTTTCAGCAATTCAACATGGGTTGTTTTCCAAATCACAGATTGTTTTTGGCAAGGCACATTTATTTATAGAGCACCTTTCAACACAAGGCAATTCAATCTGGTTTGCAAAAATGAAAGACATTAAGAGTTGTAGCTTGTACTGCAGCTGTTAATAAATAAAGTGTGTACTTTTGCATGCAAAATGGATACATACAATTGGGACAATGCAGGAAAACATCCTTGTGTTTTTGGCATATGACTGTATATATTGGGACATTCTAAATCTTTCTCTGGCACAAGTTTGGTAGTATTGGAACGCACAGATGGTATTAAATAATCCAATGACAAAATGTCCCAATATTTCTGGCACCCAAATGGTTTCTTTTTTACAGTAAACAATTCATAACCCGGAAAAATCACAGCTGATAGGAAAGTGTGAAGTACAGGTCTAAATGTATGTGTGTACTTAGGAAAAGAAAGCTTTAGTGTCTTGGGTGTTATTCAGGTGTAAGTAATTGATAGAAAAGGATTTTTTTTCATGCATTAAGCTATTTATTTTATGGTGTGTGACCATTTTCGAACCAATAACCCACTTTAAGCGGTGATGTACAGTGATTTATAACAGCTAAAACATCTTTTGATGATATTTAATTCCACCCAAGGATCAATCAAAGTAGTGAGTATATTCTGCTTTTACTGTCACTCTGATATGCAGCACGCAAAAGTAAAAGACTGAGCAGAACATACTTTCTAACATTCTGTAAAATAGAACCAACAAAACAAGCATCTCATATAACAGCTAACGCTATAATGGAGGGAAGTCTTGCACTGTTAAGTCCATTATTGCCTTTTTATGACTGAGTCAGCAAAGCTCAGGAACCAGTTGGACTCCTGACAAACCAATTAACGGTGCTACTCCAGCATAATGAGCAGTCATAACAATTTATCAGATAAACTGAGGTTTATAAAATTGAGTAAAACTGGGCTGATTGTATTTTATAAGCACCTGTACCAACATCTATGCCCCGCTGCTTTCATTTGTGTCCTGAATCCCCTAATGTGCTGCTAGAATGAACTACCTGCAATCTTTCCAGCTCATAACACAAACAAGAAAATAATCACCAGAAAAGATTTGATTTAATTTTTAATTTGATACATGCTTGTTGCAGCACATGTTTTACATTGTCTTGTTCATTCACCAGCATAATACTGAAAGTGTCAGACTAGAACAGCCTGCCTCCTCCCAGATGGTCCTATCATTAAACCTCGCTTTGGGCCTGACTACTCACACACTCACACACACAGTGAATACCAAGTGCCAAGTGGTGAAAAATATTGCCAGTCATTATGAGGAATGATATCTAAGGCGTGCCAGGAAACAATGATTTGGGGAATAATGATGTTGTAAATAGCAGACATTAGTAGGCTAAGACCCATATGGGCTTACAGCGTAATTTTTTTTATGAAACCTCCGCTATCTCAGCATCATTCACCTCAGATATGATGGATATGATGCAGTTTCCTTGATAACGTATTTGTTATGGAATTACCAAAGATGCCTGTAGCTGTCTGAAGAAAGCGGCGAAAAGAATCTTAGAGGCGATATCATCACATGTACATGCATCTGGAGGTAAAACCAAATAACCCCCAAGTTTCTAGAGTAAGTAGGATTTGTTGTGCCATCAATACACTCAACTGGACTTAGTACTATCCCCTTGTTCTTAATGGAACCCGTAGCTGTTATGTGAACTGCAGTCATCGTCTGTTGTTGTGTTGGCACATCTTTACTTTTGGTTTTGGGTTCACTCCCTGCTCTCACAGCATTGTTAGAAAAAGTAAACTATTTCCTTCAGGAGTTGGTGGAGACCAAAACAGAGCATAAAGGAGATTAGATATTGAAGTAACATTTGCCAGGTGGACAGAAACACTTCTCTAAATGAATGCTTATGTTGTTCAGTGCCTCTTTGATGAATAGGGAGATGTTTGTTCATAATTTAACTTAATAGGTGATGATATAAGTTGAGTATACAACATGTTTCTGCTGCCCCCAAGTGGCCCCAAAACGATAATTGTTCAGTTTGGCAGATTGACCTACAGTAAAACCCTTTAGCGAGGGGTTGGATTATTTGTATTTTCGTTATCAGTCTTGACCTATGATCCTTTTAAAATTATAAAGCCATACCAGGCAAAAAAAAGAAGAAGTCCAAACTGAGAGACATACGCCTCTACCTTTTGTTACAAATTGGTTGCTAGAGATATATTTGCCGAGCGTAAGTCTTGCTGTCCGCTGGGAATGCCTCTGCAGAGCGATACTTTCCTTTACTCTCTTTTTCTTTCAATAGAAAGGATGAGCCTCTGCGCTTGCCTGACAGCACTGAGAGCTTGGCATGTTTTTTCGCCTTCAGAGATGAGTGCTAGAAGTTCAAAACCCCACATAGGAGCCATAAAAAGTGCATCACACAAGCATCTGTTTAGTGATGCCATCTACAAAACAGAGGCATGTGTTGACACAGAAGCTAATAGACTCATATTTAGCCTTTGAAGTGGGTAATGACGGCCGATTACAGGCCCACTCACACTACTTGGGTATGTGCATGCTGTCTGATGCCCAGCAGTTATATGGCACAGCTACCTCACACTCTTCCCTGTCTCCATTATGCTCTTCTTCTTTCGTCTCTCTAACTGTCAGTTCTGCCACCCTTCAGCTTTTGTGTTTGCTCTCCCCGAGGCATCCCTCTTTCATTTTGCATGTCTTTGTCTCCATCTGTCTCCCTGCATCCTGTCTCCTTCAGCTCCTGCCCCATCCTGCTCCATTTGTCTTTCACTTGAAACCCCTCAATTTATTTATCCGTCTCATTTTCTGTCTGAAACTTGCGTGTTTTTTCTTTCCCGTTGCAGTGGTCCTACGGATTCTACCTCACTCACAACCAGGGCCAGAGCGGCTTTGAATTCTTCTTCAAGACCAAAGAGCTGAAGAAGAAGTGGCTGGAGCAGTTTGGCATGGCCATGTGAGTTTTTTTTTTTTTTTTTGCGAGTGTATTTGAGTCACAGCGCGATAAGAACTGTGTCGCTCTTTGTTCTCGCTGCATATTGTCACAGCATCAAAAAAACTCAAGCTGTTTGTCCTGTTATTCAAGTTCAGCGACTTGATGATTCGTGAGCCACGCGACACCGTGTGCGACCTATAATCTACTCATCTTTCACTCACTAACTTTCAAAAAGGCAGAAACTGACCAAAAAAAAACCATTGAAAACTAATTTCATTTTATTTTATAATAATAATATTTAGTGCTATTCACTTAAATAGTTTTAGTCCAAATCCTGAGCTGGAATGTAGTTCACCTGAACTGATAAACTGATGCCAAGAGAAAACTAGTGTTGCACTTTTAGAGAACAAAAACAACAAATCACAGATTCATCTTTTCAAAGATACTCTTTCAACCTCTGTCTCATAGCTTTGACACATACAGACGAAACGTGTTGTATTGGGTTTACAATAACTGTAGGAAAAGGCATCTTATTCTAATGCTAACTGAAGTTTTGGGCACAATTCATAAAACATTGGACAAAGCGCGTAAACTATATTGTGTTCGGAAACGGAAGAGTTAAGATCTACAGCACAGAAAGGTGTGTGAAGGTGTGGCATTGTTTGATGAAATGTTGTATGAAGATGGTGCTTGAACTAAGTTACAGCCACAAGACAAAATAAAACATTTGTGGCTCAGTTTGTGACACGCTACATACATTTCAGACGCCAAACCAGAGAAACTACTTTTAAATCAACAAGAGGATTGGCCAAAAAGAACAAAAGATATGAGGGAAGTCCGGGCCAGCCACACCAGAGGCTGTCGGACCCAGAGCTTCCCCTAAACCAACAGGAAAATGCATTAACTAAAGTAAGAAATAAAGCCCCGAAAACTGGTCCTCCATCCTTAAAACAAACAACAAAAACTAAATAAACTCTAAAACTAAGGACGACTGAGTGCTGTGGTGTCTGGCCAAGCAACAGAGAGACTGCAGGATTCCTTCCCCTCCAGCCTTCCTTATGTATGAATCAAGACTGATTAGGAGCACCTGAGGGAAGGCAGAGCCAATCACTGATCAGGACCACCTGTGCTTATCGAGCAAAGAGGGGAGGCAAAGAGAACAGAAAGGGAGGACACAACAATCTGCAGTAGAGGGTCCATTCCCTCATTTCAAACCGTGAAATGAAGCTCAGATTTAATGACATTAGAATCACTGAAACAAACACATGTGCAGGAATCTGTCTGGGGGAATTGGCACCATAAAAAAAGCAGAATACTACATGCTCTGCAAAACAGTACAACAGGTGAATTAGGAGCTGTGAAATCTCTTTGTAAGGTCTAGAAAAAGTAGCCCAGATGATGTCGTGGTGGTGTTGTCAGGGTTACACCGGTTCGATCTCAAAGAACGCATTTTTAATTTCTTTAACAGAAAGCCTGTTTAACAAAGTGAAGGTGTGAGGTTTGAGGATGTGTGAGTTTACCAGAGAGTGTCTCACAAAAGATAGTGTTGTTATGGTAATGCAGGAAACAGTATTTTATTGCAAAGTAACAGACTTTTCTTTTTTAAATCAGAAAAAATCAAATCCTATCCATTGTATTTAACATGGACGATAATATGAACAACAATGATCTGCATAGAAACGTTTTAAAACCAAGTCAAAAAACTCCAATCTCCTGCTTATTCTGTGTCTCCGTTAGCTAAGCACAAGAAACCTGTCATTGGATCCTTGAAAAAATTCCCATTAGCCTCAGTTTTTCCCCCAAAAATCAGTGAAAAAATATTTTCAAGTGGCTAAGGAAAGCAACAGGCCTGATGGAAGAGGATTGGGAAGATGTAGCGTGGTGTGGTGTGAAAACAGCTGCTTTGGTTGATTAACTTTTGGAGCTGAATTAACGAGCTGCGAGAATAGAAAGGCATTGCCAGACGATCACACTCTCCCACAGCGATGCTTAACAGCCGATCTGTGAACGTTGTTTTCTCTCACGTGCCGCCTGTTTACCGCATGACTTATGTTCACTAGACACAGAACGTAGAAACCGGTTATTAAACAGCCGTGAGTGAGCACCCCGTCCTTGAAAGTCAGGAGAACACTGCAAATATAGTCATATTGTATTGCTGAGTTTTAAAGTCCTTCAATCTCACGTAGCTAACTCTCAGCGGTCCGACAGAGTCGTACATCTTTAAACGCTTCAGAAAGAGTGAACCTGGATGAGGGCGGTCATACTCTCAAAGTCAAGGAAAGTGAGGCACAGGGTTTGGCTTTTCATCCTGTAGCAAAGTATCCAACATTTTTAGGTGTAATTGTTTTTGCATGAGGAAATTGACCCTCTTTCTCGTCAGCAAAATAACATGTACAGTTGATAACAATCTTCTGTTCAATATGGATATGTTCTCAGTACAGAGGAGATGACACCCTGAAGGTCTCTTTTTCTTCTTCAATTTCAAAAAACGTGTTAATTTTGAGTGGACAAATAGCACCTGTGCATGTAACACTTGTGCAAAAATGTCATCATGTCTAGCTCTTATAACAAGGAAAGATAATAAAGACCTTCAATTTGAAACCAACTAATATTTGTGCTACAGGCAAACTCTTTTCGTCTTTCCTTTCTCTCACACACACACACACACACACACACACACACACACACACACACACACACACACACACACACACACACACACACACACACACACACACACACACACTGATCATGTCCCAAGGGGCCAAGAATCCTTCTAAGTTCACGTCAGGCAGACCTCACCTGTCTATTTGCAATTCTCTCCTTCCCACTTCAAAGAGGAGTATCATTAATTGTTTCCTGGAAGAATTTGTTGGCTGCAATTATAAGTAGACCTTTTGTGGGGGTTTTGTTTTCTTTAATATTCACATTTTCCTCAAAAGCACAAAGCAGTTGGTAATAGGAATTAGGCAACAAACACCATTTTCATTCATTCATTGGGTGTTCGTTTGTTCAGTACAAAAGTGTCAGAGTTTTAAATGCTGATTTTAATAATCAACCCCACATGTCATGCAACATGCTTTTACTTCACTCTGAATGTCATATTATCATCATGGTAAGAGAGTTACATGAGCAGAGACTAAATTGAAACTCAGCAGTGCATTTAAGACATCCCAACTCTTGCCAGCGTGGTGACACTGCATTTTAAACGGAAGAAACATCGCATTTAGTTTTTTGAAAGCTTCGTTTATTGTTTTTCCCCTGGATACCTTTTTTTGACATTGTGAATGCAATTCTCTTCGACAGCTCCCTCTCAAATCCCGGTATCAGAGGAAGCACCCTCAATTCATAAACAGGAGCTTGAACTTCATTAGCATGTGATAATGTGAGACTGTCACATAGAATTTATGCAAGGAGATTTCTTTGGTCTGAAAAGAAGTGTGTATTAGCTTTGAAAACGCAATCACAGCAAGGTGCACACCGGTGTGAGTCCATTAATACGTCAAAACAAGTCACAAAACTCTTCTGTTGCCGTGTTATCCGTCATAAAACTATTCTATAAGATTTGTAGATTGAGTGTTTGTGGATTTTCTCTGACGTGTGATCCAAACATTTCAGATAATTCACGGAAAGTCACAATTTCTTAAAATGTCCTGTTGTGTGTTATGTCCTCTTTAGATCCAACATTCGTCCAGAGAACGCCACAAACAACTGCCATGAGTTTAAAATGCACACCTTTGAAAGGATCACCTCCTGCAACTCCTGCCACATGCTGCTGAGGTAAGAGGCCAGTTATTATTCACTCAAACACACACAGTGGAAGCAGCACATAACTCCTTCAAGGCCCTCTTCAGACATAAAGACCGAGGACGAGACCCCTTCCCTCAGGACTCCTTTGAAAGACCTCCACCTCGTCTTCCTGTCCTTAAAATCTATTCGTCACTTTTTTTCTTTTTCCCCTCTCTTTCTCTGCACATGTGCTTTAGTTACACAAAGTTTCCTTTGAATTCGCTGAATGGTATCGGCACCCAGAGGTCCGCGTCCATGGTCTCACAGAGAGAACGATTGAGCGGTTTCACCTACCGGTAGAGAAAAAAGTGTCTTTCACACTCCAGCTCTTCCTCAAGGCAATGGATGAGGAAAGGGGACATGATTATTGCGCTGTGACTATTGAGAGCCACACACTGAATGCACCAACATTTACTGAGGGTAAAGTGTGAAGAAAAAACAAGAATAATGCAGGGAAGGTCTCAGGAGGCAGGTGAAGTGCCACGTGTCTTTTATTTGATTTTCCCAAGTGTTACAATGAGTCACTGTACCTATTGTGTCTTTGTTAGCACTGCCTGTTGAATAATACTGGATTAACCTTACAATAGAACCTCTTATCTTACACGCATCAAATGACTTCATGAACCATAATCCAACAAGCCAAGTGTTATTATTTGATTTTAAGATGTTAGATAGTATTTTATAAAAGCTTCAGCTGATATCAGACTTCCACTGTACTACTGCTACTCAGTATGGTAATACATATAAGAGCACCTGATTGGCTGAGGTGATGTGAAGGTTCATAAGAAAACATGATATGCAAGAATCTTGTGGAAGTTTAATTTTGAAAGGGAAGTCTTAAGCAAACCAAAACAATTCCTTTTATATGATTTCAAAAGGGTTAGGGTTTTAAATCTGCAAGATAAGAGCTGATGCATGCTGTTGGTCTTTTTTTATAGTATGAAAGGAAAGTCACTGGAGAGAACTTCCCTACCACACCTCCTTCAGTGTTCTTTTTTTTACTTGGCTGCTGCAGAGTCGGCTGACGTAGAACAGCCTGGAGCATTTCAAGTGATGACTTTTCTTTTTGTTTGTGTATTTACAGGGGCATCTTTAACCAGGGCTACCTGTGTTCCAAGTGCGGTTTAGGTGCCCATAAAGAATGCCTGGGCCGCTTTGGCAGCTGTGGAAAAACAGGTAACACACTCCTGCTTCACACATGCAAATAAAACCAAAGTCTCCCGCTTTATTGCGCAACCTCATAACATCTATTGTGCAATAATTCTTCACGTAACATTTTGCAGAGAGCAAAATGACAGCACTGAAGTCTGATTATTTGAACATAAATGCATGTAAATAATAATTAAATATGTTGTAATAAAACCATATTGACAGAGGACATATGAAACCTGATAAAAGACTTATTACAGGTGAGTTGGAGACTTGTGAAAAATAGCCACAGAGTTATGTTCTGAAAAGCATTGAAGGAATGAAGGTTGCTCTTAATAAACAAGAAGTTTTAGGTGCCATTATTTCTACCAACCAAGGTCATCAAGTTGTAGATCAATAGTGCAGATATTCGTTCAAAGCTCCGTCGCTTCGCTGGGTGGTTTTGACACTTCAGAGCACCTTAAAGGCAATGTCAGTGTGTATCATCGCATCGCTCCCCAAAGCTTAATAGTAGTTTTACTGAGGAGTTTTATGAAACTCCTGACTTTTTTATTATGCCCCTGTTGAGCGTCTGTCACTCAGCTCCCTGTGCAGGAGCCCTGACAGCTCTGAAAGGAATAGGGGGAACACTTCAGACATGTGGAATGAAAAGAAGGCCTTCAGAAACCAGCTTAGCATGTCCTCTGCGAATGTGTGAGAGAATGCATGAAGAGAAAAACTAGGTTCACACTTTTTGTTTGTGAAAACTATTTCAGGGCTTAAAGTGCATGCTTGTGTTCCAGTGGCTCTAAAACTCGGCTCAATGTTTTTAAAGGTGTTACTGTTACAGCCCTGCATGTCACAATTGCGTGTTTGTCAGTATTCCCAATGGCAAGCTGCCAGCTCCTGTTGGACCCGGCATCTGTCACGCTGCTAGCAGGTCGCAGAGGCAATAACGGCTCGACCGGGCCCACCTGGGCATGGTGTGTACCTGAGTAGATTTGGGCAACACCGGCGGCCAGAGAGCCGGTGAAGACTGGGGTGTCGGTTTACATTCCCCCTCTCATTACTCCACTCAGAACCCACTCTCTGCTGGTGCAGGGAAATGTGCGAGGCCGAGGAGGACCAGTGCTTTAGCAGCATACCAAAGGAAAAGTACTTTAGGAAGTCCTAAAAGTACAAAACATTCTACCCAGTTACAAAAATAGCAAGAATTTTATTTTGCTGCAAATTTTCCTGATGTCTATTCGACCAAAATAATGAACTTTATTCACTAAAATGCTCAGAAAGCCGAGTCGATGTTAGTGTTCAAATGTTATACACCTGCAGGGCTGCAAAAACACACAATCACAGCAACACATTAGACAGAGGTGTGTGTGTGTGTGTGTGTGTGTGTGTGTGTGTGTGTGTGTGTGTGTGTGTGTGTGTGTGTGTGTGTGTGTGTGTGTGTGTGTGTGTGCCTGCGTGCATGCGCGTGTGTGTGTGTGTCATAGATAAGACAACTGTTTACCTCAATTTGTCTCTGTTATCAGCTGTGAGATGTTTGCGAAACAGGTCAAGGTTCACATAAGGAACAACAGGCCTGCTGAGCTGTGTGTGTGTGTGTGTGTGTGTGTGTGTGTGTGTGTGTGTGTGTGTGTGTGTGTGTGTGTGTGTGTGTGTGTGTGTGTGTGTGTGTGTGTGTGTGTGTGTGTGTGTGTGTGTGTGTGTGTGTGTGTGTGTGTGTGTAGGACGTGCAGGTACAGTGCATACATTTGTGGCTTTCTGCCAGTTAGCGTTTGTGAGTGTGAAGGTATTTGTGTGTTTACGCAACAGCGCTGTTGTACAGGTACAGGAGTACTCGTGTGTGTGTGTGTGTGTGTGTGTGTGTGTGTGTGTGTGTGTGTGTGTGTGTGTGTATGTGCAAAGGTGTGCAAAGGTGTGTGTATAGGGGGTGTAACCTGTCCCTCAGGGAGCCAATGAAAGAAACTGGTGGAGCAAAAACCTCAGGTCTGCCCCCCCTTCCTCTCCACCCCCCTGTCTCGTTACCTCCTCTATCCCGGCTGTCAGGTAGTGGCAGTGCAGCAAAACAAAGCGAACCCCGGTCAGACACGAGCGTCCACCTCCTCCACTAATGAGGGAGTGTTGCCTTGTACCGACGAGTGTGTGCAAGTGTTTGCGTGCACCTGCTAACCCGTCATTCACTATGCCTGTTCTCAAACTTCTTTCAGATCCCGGCTCCGTCAGAACTCAGGTGAGCTGCTGCTGTGCGTGTGTGTGTCTGTGTTGGTGTGTGTACTGTCTGTCTGTCTGCCGTGCGCCTCCTCTCTAAAGCTCTTCTGCACTTTGAAGACTGCTCTCTCCTGCAGCTATTTGCCAAGGAGACTCCAATTGACTTTACTCGCTGCAGCCTCCCTGACACCAGACACAAGATGTTTTTTGCAGATTTACCCTCTGCTGTTTTTTAAAACAAAAAGTGTGCTTTACCTTACAATGCTTAAGCATGAAATTACAGTGGGTTTACGACAATTATGCACACAAATCTAACATGCACAGTGCAGTTTTAGCCATAAACGATCCAATTTCACCATCAAAAACACAAAACTGGGTTGAAATAGACTCATCCTCATCGTTTAAGTCTCTTTGTTTATACTTTTGATTAAGATTGTGCACAAATAAACCCCACATTTTTAAAATCCAGCTTTTTAAATTGCAAGAACTTGTTGCAATACACAAGTAAATGCAAATGAATACAGCGTGTTTTATTGTCATTCTTAACGGTAAAAGTGCTATTTGTAACTGCAGAAATTCCCTTGCTACATGCAGTTATCATCACCAAAACCTTAAAATCAAAACTCTGATCTGAAATATATCCAGATTTTCCCACCAAAATTTAAATTGCACAGCTTTGAAATATTCCAGCTGCAACACAGGATGTTGCCCGTGGGGTCAGTGCATGTGGTAAGGGTCTTAAGATGGTATGTAGTATATCAGAGCCGCCTCATGTGGCCTGTATAGGGTAGATAGCAGACTGGACTAAAATATTAATTCTGTGTGCATCAGTAGATGGAGGTATTGGTAGCATTAGGCTGTGTGTCTGAACGTATTCATCTCACTGAGCTAATAACTGATTCAGTAGGCGGTATGATGGGATGCATGTTGCACTGACTTTGGATGACGTGAGATGTTTCAATATGCTTTCACCATGCCTGTGATTTATGTGTGGGGAGATTGAAGACTGAACCTGTGATCAGTAGAGACAACATCAACACTGTTCAGTCTGAATGTCCATGTGTTCCTGTCTCAGTGAGTCATTTTTTCTTTGTGTGGTTTTTCAGAGCAAAGATCGAGATCCAGGTGAGAATCCAGAACACAACACTTCACCATATATCCATCCACCTCACACTCAGCCTTCCCTTGGTCCACTGACAGTGTTTATGTGCACAGACAGAAAACAGATCCACATTTTGAAAAGGCCACTGTTGATATGTGCTAATACGAAATATCAGCATGCTGCAAGTTTCCGCAGATATCAGCTCAGAAAACATACATTTTTCTCTGCAAAATATGATTATTATATGATGATTACTCTCGCTGACGTTGTATTTAAGATGACCTTACTTGAAGATATTACCCCTTTTATTTTTCTGATGAGTTGTTAAGTTTAAAAGATGTTAGTAAATAGTTAGAAGCGCCCCTCACACAGTTAAAGAGCAACAGGTGACTTTTTCACATTAGCATATTTGAAATAAAAAACCCAAAACACAAAGATATTTTTATTTTAATGAGATAAACAAACGTACACACTTGATATCAAATCCTTCTCTTGTTATTGTGGTAATTTAGATGCAGAATTAAATATAGTTGTGCACACTTATTACATTTATTTTGGTTTCACCAGCCACACATACAGTGAAACACGCTTAACCAGTAGAAATCCAATCAACCAGTAGAAATGCAATACTCCCTTCCATCAGGTTGTGTGTCAGCAACCTGGCAACAGTTCTGCATGAATTGCTGCTGGCATGGTGTCATATAATTGTTTTCCCTGGTATCAGAGGTAACCAGGCTCAGCGGGCGAAGGTGCCTCGTAGCTATTTCCTTATTTTATCATTGCAGCTGAGACTCAATCTGAGTGTGAAATGCTCGTGTAAACAGTTTAAGTTAAATAAAACCCCAAATAGAATGCAAAAAGTAGCAAGTGTGTACAGTAAACATAGCTATTGTAATTTTATGCCTCCCTCCTGCAGCTTTCTGTCTCTATCTCCCTCCAGTAGAATGTGAATAACATGCAGCATCCTTTGAATTGTGTGTGCATGTGTGTGTTTCCACGACACAGAGGGCCTTTAATCTCTCATAAACCTGGCTTCAACACTCATTTTTCCACCCCTCCATCCATTATGCTGCAGAAAATCATTTCTGACTGAAGACGCATTAAAATCAATAGGCGTTTGATTGCCCTGGCCCTCAGCGTTTCATAATATTTCGACGCTGCTCTCTTTGTCTGTTTTCAAAGGTGCGCTAACACTTTGCTTGTCCTTGTGTGGATAGGAATGCAATTCAGCCCCCAAGACTCAATTTTCCACGGCCCTGTGTCTTTAGAAGTCCTATTCAGGCAGGCTAGCACATGTCATGCTGCCAGCCCCAGTGCTGCTGCTCTGGAACAGACCCTGAAAGCCAGATATAGATGTATTAGCTTTCAATACAATGTTGTTGACGTCTCTTTTATTCGCCTCAAGCTTTGGTCTTCCCTTCATGCGCTCACTTGAATTTATTTTTCTCTTATTGTATTCCTGCACAACACTATCGCACAACACTGCAGAGGAAGATATGCACATTTCATTTGACATGAAATATGAACTGCAGATTTGTTTGGCATAGGAGGGTGCTTTTTAACAGACATGTTCTAATTCAATTTCAGTGATTCCTCAGTGAATAATAGGATCAAAGTTGGCCATTGTGCGAAATCAAATAGTGCTGACTGAGGTTATTCCAACAAACAAGTTCAGCATTATTAAAATGCACTTTTCTAAATGCCAACGCAAACCCTTACTATTATATATATAACAGCTGGAGTGCTTCAACTAGTATTTGCATTAGTATTTATAGCTGGTGAGGAAGAGTAATGCATACTATGAGCTTGAATGTGGACAGGAAAATGGATAGAAATGGTGACATAAAGAGGTTTCTTAATTCAAACGTTTTTGTCACATATCCATGAAGGAGAAAAAATGTATTCGGGGAATTTTCCCCAATTCTCCAGACTGCGTTGTGCCGCAGTAAACAGCGTCCACTCACTCCTGCTTATCTTTTATCTCCGAGCCTGATAACCAGCCATGCATCACGGTGCACTGTTGCTTATCACTGATATGATAATGGGTCCAAATGATTTGCAAGGGCAGTGCACTGGTGACAAGGGGTGTGTTGTGTGTATGTGTGTACATGTGTACACTACCTCTCATTACCACCTATTACGGGGCCAGGAATCGTTCAGTAGAGCAAAGACGCACTCTGAGAATAGCAAACATGCCCTTTGTGGCCTGAGGTCATTGTTGCATATTCACACAGCTATATGGTCTCATGCAGCCAGACATTCAAAGGGAAGGAGCTGAGAAGTCTAAGGGATTTACATGTGTCCTCCTCTACCCAAATATATACAGGTAGTTTTATAAAAAGGACATTTACTTAAACTGCCACCACGCAAAAATAGTTTATTAACTCTGTTGTTGGTCAATAATGTTTTAGGGAAGGTTGATTTGCAGATTTGTTTGAAGGTCTTCTGCAGACAGTATGCAGAACCTAACTGCATCTTTCTTGCAGGTCTGCCTAAGATGCTGGTAATCAGGAATTATTTTGGTGTGCCGAGCCCTACGTCTGGTCCGGCACTCAGCATCCATTCGGGTGACATCATCGAATTAATCTGTGCCGACCTCCACAGCCCATGGTGGCAGGTCAGTGTTCACACGATCACTTATCAACACAAAAACGCACCTGCTGTATTTCAATCTTAACTTTTTACACTGTCAACAATCATACTGTCCTCATATTCTGTAACAAGGGTAATCAGTGAGTCATGTTTTACTATAGCTTATATCTGGTGTGGTCACTTTTTTACAATGTGTCATTAATGTGTATCAACTTCCTCTTAAGTTAAAGATTTGTTCTTAAACTCTACAACTGAATACTGTAGCATTCCAGTTGTGTCTGTAGTAACATGTAAAAACACACAGACAATAACACACACAGCAGAGCACTTATTACGAGTTAAACTGAGCCAAACTGGAAATACGATGTGTTGTTGTGTAGAAGTGTCTGAGTGTGGGTTTCAGAGGCAGAATCAAAGCTGGGGCCTGAAAAGGGCATTGTATTGACATGAACTACTGTACCATTGTATTATAATCAGACATGTAATGAGGAAACCAACAAATCTCATAGTACTTAACACGAAACTGATTTCAATTAACCCTGCATAAACACTTAACTGGAGGCAGCTGCAGCCCGCAGAAAGAAAACATTCAATACACATCACCTTCATAGCCAGCAGACCATAATCGGTTCGCTTCTTCTCGGGATGCGTGGAAATATAAAATCGATCACTGTAATTTCATTTCATTCAGCAGCAACCATCTGTTTACTCTGTCAGTGTTACCAGCTCTGATCGTTATCACACTGTTAGCGAGGATGCAGTTGAAAGCAGGGCTGATAAAATGGCCAGAGTTAGGAGGGATGTGACAGGAGAGGAGCACAAAACCAGAGAAAAGGGCTGAGCTGGAAGTAGCTGTGTCTGAAAACACACCCCTGTGTGAGGCCTATGTCCCCTTTATTACCCAGAGAATCCAAAAAAACATCAATTATTCAGTCTGGCTGTTAAACAGGCAGAGCCAATTGGTGCTCCAGCTGTTTCTGTGGTTACAGCTCACAAACTATACAGTGAACACATGTTAGTTAAAATAAAAATGTATTTGAAGTCCGACTGGCTACAAATATGTAAAGACCTTACAAAAACCACTCAGCTCTTAAAATTCATATTGTGAGTGTGTCATGGAAATGAAAATAGCTTTCTACATTAAAATGAAAGATGTATTAAACATTCACAAAAAAGAGAAACAGATTTGTGTTAGTGGTGATGCCGTTGTAGGTCTCTTGGTACATGGTTAATTGTCATTAATAAGATAAATGCAGGACATTGCTGAGCTTTGTATTTGTGGGTTATAACATGCAAAACTCAAATTATGCAAGGAGATAAAAACAAAAATCTAAAACATTTTACATCATGCTTATAAACACATCTAAAGTTTGCATTGCATTCAATATCTCAACATTTTAAATCATGTGTTGTATGTGAAAAATGACTGAAGGCCATGCAAAGTGGTTGCATGCTGCAGGTTATTGTGCAACCTGCTAGATAACTGCAGTATGCATATGCACAAACTCCTAGTTTGCTTACATTTTAAGCATCAATTTCTTCCAGCTATGGTATCCATGACTGGATTATTGTCACATATAAATCACATGCTTTGTGGGTGCACAGGACAAAAGCAGCCACAGCGTCAGAGGGAGCGCACTACAGCCTCCCTATTCATACAGACTGAGCTCTCCCCGGTGTTTATAAATCAAGGAGTAAAACGAGTCATCACCATGGGAGGAATAAGGAACACTTCCTCTTTCCTTCTTCCTGCCAGCCATTATTTCCACAATAGTTAACTAGGCTGTAAATTTACAGTGCTCTGTGTTGCAAGCTAATTGTTTCTGAATAATGGAGACAGAGTCAGCCAGATGTACATAATGCAATTATCTCTCTGTGGTTTCAGGGCAAAATCCTGACGACGAAAGAGGTTGGCTTCTTTCCAAGCGACGCTGTGAAGCCTTGCCCATGTGTAAGCAGCATTTCCTTCTAGAACTACATTAGGGACTGTTGTAGAAGCTTGTGTTTGGTTCCATGTATTTCCTTGTAGTGTGATGGCGTGAGGAGGGTTTGGGATTTGTGAGGCGAAGGTATTTATCCTGGCATGAGAAGAAAAACAGACCATTGGCTCTCAAGTTCTGAACACAAGGAACTTGTGTTGTCTTATGAGATAAAAGTGGTTTACTGTCTAATTCACCTTATCAATAAGCAGAAAAGATAAAAAGCAATGTCCTATAAGGATAAAGCAATACTTTATGTTGCGCAAACTTAACTGGAAAACTGAGAGGGAGAAATAATGGCGTGTTTTGTCTTCACTGACTTATTGCTTGTTTTCGTTCTTCCTTTCATAAATCTCCTGGATTGTCATGTTGCATTTGATAAAATGAAATTCACACTATGTCCAGCTGCTTCAGGAATATGAGCTGTCCTGTAGATAACAAATCACCATGTCTACACTTTTGTAAAGATAAGGAGCGCATTATGATTTTTTATTGGGTTTGTTAAAGCACCTGTTTTATAGAAGAGCAAAACCTCAGCATGAAAACATTCTGCAGACCTGGCGCCAAGTACTTTACTGCAGTGGTGTACTTTGTATTGAGTTTGGATGAGTGCAAGTTATTAAAAACAACAACACATCTCAATTTCTGCTTTTTGCTACAGGTCCCGAAGCCTGTCGACTACTCCTCTCAAGCTTGGTATGTCCACAAAACATCTGCCGTCTGAAAGTTCTCACAGGTGAATGAAATGCAGACAGTGAATTAACTGTTTTCTCGGTTGTTGTGTTGAAGGTTTGCAGGTCCCATGGAGAGGCTTCAGGCAGAAACAGAACTCATCAACCGGGTTAACAGCACCTACTTGGTCCGCCACCGCAGCAGAGAATTCACAGAGTACGCCGTCAGTATAAAGTAAGTCTCACATTTCTTTCAAGTCATTTAAGAACCTCATATGCACTGATTACACCTGGTGGGATGGATGTTATATATTTACAATAAGTATAACGAAAGAACACAGATTACATTAAAAAGCACGACTTTAATGAGTAGAATCGTGACTGTGGTGACAACAAAATGAATATTTGACGTGTTACTTTTTATTGCCTGATCATTAAAGGCCTGCTTGGGTCCAGCTTTCAACAATCCTTAGATTTGATGACTTCTCTTTAACATGACGTGTTTTTCTGCATGTCTGCGGCTGCTAGACGTTAGCCAAACCACAGTATTGACCTCCTGGCTTTACAACAAGATTTGAGTGAATTTGCTTTGAGACTGTGGTTAACCACAATGATGTGTGTGAACCTGACCAAACAAGATCATGGGGTCACATCTTGGATAAATTAACCAAGCACATTTCAGAAAGGTTGGGATGCTTAGTGACTAAAACGCAGGCAGTGAAAAGTACACCAGCTCTTTTCTCCATGAGCGACGGAGACATTCCTTTAAATTCATTCAACTTCTTTCAGCATCCTTTTCTTCCCTGGAAAGGATCACTCTCAGTTCCCTTCAACTTCTTCTGCGCTGAAGTCTTAATTGCTCGTGTGCACACAGAAGGGTTGTCTGAACAGCTGTAAGACTGTTCAAGGTTATTAAAACATCCCTATGAAAGACAGAAGCCGAGTGGAAAGAGAAACCTCCGTTGTGGGAACGACTTTCAAAAAGAATGAGTCACAAATGGAAATTACCCTCTCTGTTTCTCGGAGTAGGGCTGGCAGAGAATATTTGATGATGCGTTCTGTTCGGATTAAGATCTAGCTTTTTAAAGTACTGTATTTCCCAGGCATGAAGGCAGCTTCCTGGATAGTTCCTGCCACGCACATTTGAGTGTGTTTATGACTAAATAGAAATCTTTAAATTCGACCTTGGAAGTCTCATTGTAGTTTACATCAAATTCAGTTTGACCATTAATACTAGTTTGAAATGTTACACACTGGCTTACAAAATCTCAGTGTTGTTATAGATCAAGGAAATATGAGAAGTTGTTGTAATCAACACGATAATGCTGAATTGAGGAGATCGATATTGATTCCATTCACGTTAGGTCCACCATATAAAGCCAGAAGACGGTTAGCTTAAGTTAGCTTAGCAAACAGGAGGCAAAAGCTAGCTTGACTTTGTCTACATTTTTTTTTTTAAGGAATACAATGCCTATAAGTTTCAGTATGTTTTTAAAAGGTTGCATTTGGAAATAGGGAACAGGCTAACTGCTGCATTACCCTTTATCTGCTGAGTAATGACTGTGATGGACATACAGAGTTCTGCCTACTCTAGAGAGCCCCATCAGCCACCCTGTTAATACCAACACAAGCATGTGGCTGTGGGGGGAGCAGTAAACCACACATGAGCACATTTTCTCCTAAATACCCATCATTCACGTGTCACAGCCCTTTGGGACCCTGCAGCAACGGCCCTGCTCTCCACAGCGGCCAAGGGCCAGCCACCGATCGATGGCTGTGATCAGAGACGGAAATTAGACTCATAACTTATTCAATGGCCCACAGGTACAACAACGACGTGAAGCACATAAAGATCCTGACCAAGGACGCCTGCTTCTACATCGCAGAGAACAAGAAGTTCAGGAGCATATTGGTGAGTCTTTTCAGCCTCTTTTTCTTTTTAATTCCACCACTGCAATTCATAAATAAATCATCATGTTCGCTTAATGACGTGTCAAAACCTGAATTTTCTTTTAGCAGTGGGCACAAAAATAGCCATGATTAGAGGCGTGTTTATACTGGCCCCAGGGCTTCAGCATTATAGATAAGTCCAGAGCATATTGGAAGGGTTTTCTTAATATTACTAATGTGTTCTCTGAGATTTCTCATAACACATTTTGGGGTGAAATGTTTGGAAAAATACTTTAAAAAAGATGTTGCTAACATATCATTTCACTGCTTTTTATAGAAAACAAGAGAATCTGACAAAACGTCTGTAGCTGTGGTATATTAAGTCAAAGTTACATCAGCTTTCATAACATTAAACATTATACATTTTTTCAAGCAGGCTCTTCATTATGTGACATGTAAATGTGATGGATGTTTGTGTCATGAGGGCTGGAAACATGAACATGGCTAATTTATCTCATTGAAGTAAAGTCAAATGCAAACATATCTATTCATTTGCTTACTCATTTTATTTGTTTGTGTGTGTCCAGGAGCTGATTGAGTACTACAAACACCACTCGTTGAGAGAAGGTTTCAGGAGTCTGGACACCACACTGAAGTTTCCTTACCAGGAACCGGAGAACGCTGCTATGCACCGCCTCAACCGGTCCAGTAGCAACAGTGAGTAGAGCTAACAATAGAAACAATACAACACTAAAACCACTATTCTCATATTGAGGAAATGTCTTGATTCTTCCCTTATGTTCATTGTAAAGACATGTTGTGATTTATTTCCTTATTTTCACTTTGAAGAAATGTCTTGGATTCATGTCTTGAAATCTGAATATTCCAAAACCAAATGTTCCTTTCGTCGTAAATACTTTTGGTTTTATCCTGCAACATGCTGCTGTCACTTCTGAATTCCCCCACCACTCCTTCAGCTTCCTGTTTTGTCTATTTATCTATCACCTTTTCAGCTTCTCTCACACATGGCTTTTTATTCCATTGGCATCATCTTCACAGCCTTAAAAGTGCCATGTAGCGATTTGTTGTAAAGATCCTGGTCTCTTTTGACGTTAATTGCTTTTGACCGAACTGTCAGATGTTGGTTGGAGAATCAACTAAGCATGTTATTAGATTTGATAACACTCTTTGGAAGTCAAATCGATGTGATCTTCAGTAAACGTCCAGAGGAAGCAGATAATCTGGTAGACCCTTCATTGACTTAACCGAAGTCAGAAGCATTAATTATCAGAGTTGTAGTCTTATCCACCCTACTGGATGTAGATTGATTATCATCCATTAAGAGTTAATTAAACAAATACATGATATTGATATCATATATTTCATGTTTCTCACTTATAAATGACAACATTTATACATTAGTTTAAAGTATTACACTTGAACTTATGTCATAGCTTTAACTAAGTTGCAGTCATAGAACAAAGGATCATTGAACCATGAATCACTTTTCATTCCAAATGTTAGTGTTATTGATACTGAAATCATAGCTTACCATCACAGTTTTCTAACAGTTCAGCTGTCGAACACTTTAACTTTCAGACAGGCTACAACTTGCTAGCGAACATGCCTCAATACGTTTCTGGCAAACGTTCTTGTGGATGTTGTGGTGTGCTGTCTGGTGGATCTTGGCTTGATGATTTGTTAGAATGCGCTGTTTGTTATGTTATGAACAAACCTGGCAACACCTCACCACCCTGTCACCAACAGGTTATGAAATTGGGCAAATTGATGATTATCTTAGTGGTTTTTTCAGTCATCGCTCTGACTTACCTGATTCCTCTCAGAAGTCAGGTGTTGGAGGTGTTATAAATGAGGTCCAGTGCAATATTTTTTTCTGTGCGCAACAGATGTGTTGGACTTTGAAAAGAGATTTTAATGAGATGATGTTTTGGTTTGAAGTGAAGCAACAGCTGAAACAGCAGGGTTTTGTCAAAGTGCAGCTTCAGGAGTGAACACAGCCATGTGTGACAAAGCAGTTTTTTTACTGATTAAAAGTAAAACAAAGTCAAGAGTCAAAAGACAAATAAATAAATAAATTTGGTGTAGAATGACTTTTCTTCAGAGGCTTGGCTAATAATGTCATGTGGGAATTCGAAAACCCATCAAGAGAGGTGTGAACACTGAAGTACAAAGTGCTGTTCGCCCTCTCAAACATCCATCCCCCCTCACAAGCTCAATGTTTCGGAAGAAAAGGTATTAAACAGTGTGTGAGCCTGGCGAATCAGCCCATCAGTTGGTAAATGGAAAATGTATGACTTATCGCAATCAGTGGCAAATTGAGATTTCATTTGAAAGCTGTTTGCCGCTGCATGCAATGGGAAAAAGGGAGAACACAGTCCCGCCTTGCTGATGATCACGTTCCGAGCGGGAGAAATGTGAACAGATTGTGCAGAGTTGTTTGGGTGTTCTGTAAGAAGCCTGTTGTTTAAACTCTGCTTCAAAACACAAGTGGAGACAGCTTTAGTCCAAATTAGTTTAGCTCCGGTGTGCGCTCCTTCTTCGAGGCAGCCTCTCCCGGTGTGCACACTTTTCTCTTTCACTTCTACATGACTCATTGTTTTGATTTCCATCCTCCTCGAGCACGGCTGGAAGACTGCTAATTGATGTTTATGCGTTGTTTTATGATTTTTGAACAGCTTTGCAGAAGGCAAAACTGATTGATTGATTGATTGATTTTAACCAATTTACTAACTACGCCAGCTCAACACAAATGTTAACCCAAAATATAAACTGAATGTGTCCATAAACAAATACTGTTGGGCTCTGGGCTGCTGGTGTGTGTACTACTAGCAGATAAGGCATTCCAGTCAGTTCCACAAATCAGATTCAGTAAAAACTGAAGCATGTAAAATGCAGCTGGTGTTCTGGTGGCTATTTGAAGTGCCGGCTGATCCCTCTTTATATTGCTCGTACCTAGACACCATTAGCAGTTGCTGAGCTGTCTCTCAGTGTACTGATTAGTATTCATTTTAAAAACCACTGGAGCTCCGCTCTGCTTACAGCATATCAATAATCCGGGGCCAGTTAACTTGCCAGAAGTATTGTTGGGAGCGGCGCATTTTTCATAAAGTTTGGGCATTTATCCTCCATTGTGGGGATTACATTTCCAATTCCCAGTGGTAGAATTGTACGCCTGTGCTGGAGCAAACATCTGTAGTCGTTTTGTGTGTCTTTATAGTCATTTTGTGTGTCTTTATAGTTGTTTAGCATCGCCTTGTAGCAATTTTGTGTCACCTGTAGTTGTTTTAAGTGTCATTTTTCATTATTCATGACATTTGTAATCTCATTGTAGTTCTTTTTCTTCTCTTTGTGGTTGTTTTTCATGGTTTTGTAGTCATGTTGCAATGCTTTTTGTAGTTTTTTGTTTAGTTTGACTACATTCAATATATTCAGAGGCTCTGGTCCATTGGCACTATGGCCTGTGCCCAATCGGCTCACTCAGTAATAAATCCATTATACTAATGAGCCACTTATTACCTATCCTCTTCTGACTCCTTGAATCTGTCTAATGGAATTTGAAATGAGGGTTTTTTATTCCCTGGATAGCACAAATAATTCCAGAAATTGGATCTTTCAACCAGGCTTGTTAACATTTTTTGGACCAAATCATTCGTTTGCATCCACTGATTCAACCATTTAGTTATTTACACTTTGTACTGTACTTTTCCTTTGACTGTGCTTGAGCCATACTCACTGTGTTGACAATCCAAAATAACAGCTTGAAGTATCCCTAAAGTCTAAAGCACTGATCCTTTAGTATTAGATGTTATTTTCCCCAGAACAGGCCCCTAACACTGCCAACTTTAAGACATTGTTGGAACCGGATCAATGCCTGTAGCTTCTTTTCTTCTTTGCCAGTGGAAATACTGGAAGAGGGATATAGTTACAAAAGCAGAGGGCCACCGGAAAGTAGAGAAATCTGCACTGTGGGCAGTCTGAACCTGGGGAAGAATAAAGTACTTTAATAATAGAATATGAAAACCACATTATTGTCCTGTAAGTATCAGGTGGAGAGTGTCTAGATAGATGACGTTGATGGCGTACCACATGTTAGACCTCTTTTTATCTTTAAACTGTATTCTTTATGCCTCAGAGTTTGGATTCAAAAAAAGATGTTTCATTTCTTTTCCTCTGCTTTTCTCTCCTTCTACCATCCCTGGCCTCCCCCCCTCACACCTCCCTGCCTGGCCCGCCCCGCCTTAGCCCCATTGCTCTGCGGCCTCTCTTTTGTAACTCCTGCCGGCTACAGCTTTGTACCTCCTTCCTCTGCTCCCTTCTGGTCAGGTACAGGTATCTCTTCTCTCTCTGTCTCCCTCTCTCACACTATTTCCCTCTCTTGCCTTTCATGTTGCTTAGCATGCTGGCTGCAGCTCTGTATTCACATTACATCACCGTCTGAATCTCATCTGCCATCCAGCTTCCTATTGCAGCATTTCACCTCGTCTGTGCTGGTGTGCACATACAGTACATGGCATCCTGTGAGGAGAATAGCGACTGTGTGTTTAAGTAATGCATGTTATTTGGTGTGTGTGTGCATCTTTGCATGTACATATCAGTGTGTGAGGCAGAGTGGTGTTTGAGGCTGTGTTTGGTTGTGTGTTTGCTTCCGTCTGTCAAAGTAAAGGTGGAGGTGTCCAAACAAATGCTCCTTTATATTAGATATTCTATCCCCACGGCCAGGTTGTGGAGGTCTGACATTCCATTTCCACCTGTCAGCTTAGCCCAGTCCGACCCACCTGTCTGTAGAAGGTAGAAAGGTGGCAGGGTGGGATGGAGCAGAGGAAACTAGCTAACCTTCTCCACAGCTGCCCCCTCATGCTGCTGTCTGCTCGACAGGATGTCTAGTCACTCACACACACACAAATGTCAGCACTCCAACTGTACCATCTTAATTAAAGCAGTGCTCTACACAAGCACTTAGTTGAGCCACTATTTTGCCATTAGATCTAGTCCTACCGTCAAACTAGTGACAGGTGAAAATGTAGCCCTCACTAGCTGTAGCATATTTGTGATGCACGCTCAGAAGAACTGTTCTGTTAGCTTATGTAAGTCAGTCTCATTCAGCATTTCTTTTATCTCTCTTTCTGGAAAATAATTCTGGCGGTTACATGGTGTAGAGGAAGGAAGATCTCCTGACTTTCTCGCCAATTTTCGTACTGGCGAAAGCAAGGAATTACACCTTCCAAGGCCATTTAGCCCACAAATACTTTTTCTCAAAGTCTAAGGCTGCATTGGACAAAATATTTGAGAATTTAAAGTGTGCTAATGGAAGTAGACCCAATGTGAATCGGCTAAATTGCTGCCATTACTACGATCATTTGTCAGCTGTTTTTACATTTCATAAGAAAGAGAGAGAAAGAACGAGGTTTTTCTGGGTGAACTGACGAAAGTCATCCATTTCCATCTGTATGTGTTTGTGTATCTGTATGTAGTGTACATGTGTTGACACACTGATGTTTTTTACCCATCTTCTTTACCTTAAACAAAAACTACCATGTTTTAAAAACCACCTCTCATCCTCTTCCTTTCTAGTCTTTACACCAAAGGTGATCGGTGTGGCGATCGCACGGTACGACTTCAGCTCGAGGGACACCCGGGAGCTCTCGCTGCAGGAGGGTGACGTGGTGAAGATCTACACAAAGTCGGGAGCCAACGGCTGGTGGAGGGGCGAGGTCAATGGCCGGGTAAGGTTCAGCCCTAGGATGGGAACAAAAACTGGGGAGGATATATTTTTTACGGGCTCTTTATGAGCAGGTAACCAGTTTGTTAAAAAACGTGAAAGGTTTTTAGGTTAAGACGTTAAGTTGTGCACGATACAGCTTTGCACTGCATTCATGTATACTTTTTATGAAATGTATAAAGGCAGAACAGCTTCAAAAAGTTTAGATGACTTAAGCACTATTTTGTTTCTGAAAACTGGCTGTTCCTTACATCCAATTTTAGCTAATGCTTAAAACTGGTTCTTTGAAGACAGACTCTTGTCTACAGGTACCTGGAAGGGACTGTTTATATTCAGTCTATGTATCTCGTCCTGAACACCTTTCCAACATGTGTTTCCCAACATTAGCACTTTGAAGAGTAGGTTTGCTGCTCTTGTCTTAAATGCATACACCAAGAGCGCTTCATAATCAGGCATGCAGCGTTGAGAAAATCCTGTTTCAGGACCCGGGGAAATATATATGTACTGACTCCTACTCACAGTGCGTTTTTAGCTTGGTGAAGAGTGTTAGCCTGAGTGACAAATTCAGCCTGTGTGTATGTTTATTTGTTTGTGTGTGCACGTCAGCCCTCAGTAATGTGTCTGTGCCGTGAGTGTGTTTTGTGAACAGCTGTTGTAAATGAAGAAGCGTTTCTCTTTCACTAAGCCTGATGTGTGTGTTGATGCTGCTCTGGTGGAAACTAAACTCTGTATGTAGAGTCTGTCGAGAGCTGTTAGACTCTCTGTAGAGCCTTCAACCAGGAAAAACAATCGCTGCTGCTGCTGGCCGAGAAAAGCGGGCAGATTTTTTCAATTGAAAAACATTTAAGGAATGTTCCGCTAAAATCTACTCAATTAAATATCAGGATTTCAACATTTTATCTACCTTGAACAGCAGTCAAATTTAACCTTGAGTTTTTTAATACGAATGTGTGAATTTCAAAGCCTGACATTTGGCCCTCAGCATCACAAATGGCTTACTTTTTATTTAAGACAGATCCCAGAATTAGCATGTCAAATATATACATTTTAATTTTTGTCACTACAGCTCTTCACTGCAGGTTGCCTAAGGGCATTCTGGTCAATGTATATAATTGCTAGTGTGGGAAGCTGGGAGAGCATAAATGACTATTCGTGTGAATACTGATCCCTGTTTCTCCCCCCCTCAGGTCGGCTGGTTCCCATCCACATACGTAGAGGAGGGTGAGGAGTGAAAGGTCCACCATGGGAAGAAGAGAAAGATAAAGGAAGAACAGCAGCAGTGGAGTAAGCACACTGTGAACATAAAGAGCGAGCTTCTGCACGGCTGCTTGTTACTTTTCAGAGCGAAGCGCTCTCCTCGATGGAGTCCTGCCGCCGGCAACACTCCCAGAAGCCTTTGGGAGAGAAAAGGGCTGTGGACGCGAAGGTGCCCCATCATTTCTGGTTGACTCTGTGTGACTAAGTGACTCCACCAACTAGCAGCTTGCCTGTCAGCGGGGCTCAAGCCCTCGCCAGACATCCCCCTCCTCCCTCCCCCACTTCATCAATCCATCCATAATTCACCCTGCGCTCCCTTCCCCTCTCGGCCCCCAGCTCCCACCTGTTCCTGCTTGCCAAGTCGGCCATCGCCAGTCTGTCAAAAAGTAGGAACTTGAATGCTACTCCTCCATTCATGCGCTCATCCTCAAACCCCCCACCCCCCACACCTGTAGGAATAGAGCAATTTGAGGAGGAAAAGACCCACACTGTATTCTGTCCCCTTCTCTCTCTGAGGGGATTTCAGTTAGCTTTGACCTTGCCTGTGTTTCCTCCACTAATGCTGGTAGATATTGATGACTCCATGACCCAGATTTACACACACACCACCCACCTCTCCCCCCCTTCAGATTATGATCGCCTCACACACACTCCTCCAGGAGATGCTTGAGAGGGATTGCGTCGGATAGCAGCGCTGCGCAGTGCCAGCAATTGATCGCTGTTGTTCCTATTTTCCTCCCTCCTCCTACATTCTTTATCTCGAGCCGGCCTCTCATGTTTTCAGTTGTCTCGGCCGTTAGCGATCCTTGGCTCTTATCGGTGGCAGCTCTGTCGACAGGAGCACATTCGCCGAGGGTTTATCTTATTGGAGGCATTAGCAGCTTGTCGGGGAACGAGCCGCACTACCTCGAAGCCACCTGTCCCCAACATAAAGCCGATAGAAAACATAAGCAGCTCAACTTTCTTCTCCTTTCATATCAAATGTTCTTTTTCCTCACTTTCTTTGCTTTGTCTAAGTTCCAACATCTACAGACAGGATGATTGATCTTGGAAAATGAGACACTCTGTTTTAACAGGATTTTACCTGACTATGCATCACAATAGGAACAGACGCGAGGTATCTTCTGTGTTCAACCCTCGCCCCCGGGGTACATATACACACTGCCTCCTTAATCCACATTTAAAGAGGATTTCCCCACATTTGAAGGGAATAAATACCCACTTTACTCACTATTCAGCCATTATATAGCCAAAGAGAGTGTGGGAAGACAGTGTACACAGAATTAAAATAGTGATCAATTTATGTCTGGAGGTGAGACAGAAAATCCCCGGCTGTTGACTTTGTGCAGCGATGTTTAAGCTCAGCCTGGATTCTCTCTTTCGCAGATAGAGTGAGAAACACACTACAAACCATAAATCTGTGTTTGAAAAATGTACATTTAAATTGAATTCATGGCAAACTCTTTGAACTAATCCTTTAATTTCTTCTTGCTTTGAAGCTGTTCTTTGGCTATATTTCTTATGTTTCCCCTCATACAGACTTTCACACTCGCCTACACATGACATTTCAAAAACCATCCATCTCTTTTCTGTTAAGGGAAGTTAAAAATAAAATGTACATAACATACATTCTTGAGGTGACAAAAAAAAAGCAGCACACTTTGAATAGAGTCAGAACTTTCTAATGGAAAAGTTTGAGTGGACTCTGCGTCTGATAGGGCATTACTCCCATTCAAAGCCATCACCCTCCCCTGTCATGCCTCCATTGGGTATTGTGTCAGAAATATATTTTGTGAATCAAAGTAAGAATTTATTGTAAAGATATGCTTTTGTAGGCTCTTAATGGATCCATTATGTTTGGAAATCCATAATAACCCCCTGCCAGCCCTGCCACTCCACGCCATTATGATACGTATGACAATATATGTTTTTGTTCTCAGTCACGTTTCAAACTGCACTGAAGAAATGTGTCATCTTAATGCATTGTGACGTCCCCTTTTTCCCAAAATGTGCTTCATCAGTGTCATTAAGTGACCACTAGATGGAAGCATCTTAAACCCAACACTTCCCAAAGCCAGTCACCTTCAATTTGCTTAAATTAGGAGATGACATCATCCGATAAGGAGGGTCACAATATTTCGGGAGGCATTTAGCATCCTCCTCAGACATGTTGCTGTGAGGGAAAGAGGATGAATTATTGACAAATACAAAGTATGTTAAGACACAATTTAAGTTGTGTAAAGAAGAGAAGCGTCGGGATTAGTAAGGCAGGTGAAAGAAACAGATATGAAATTATTTTAAAAAGTTGTGGAGTTTCTTGACATTCCCTGACTTTTAACAGATTTCCAAGAACTTCGTGTTTCTATTTGTTCTCCTCGTCTGTTCCCAAAAGTCTCTGAGCAGCCAAACATTAGATTTATAACATCTTTAGGAATTCTGCGGCGATGCAGCGGCGCAAATGTGATCCCGCCCAAGCGTCTCTGCCGTCTTGGGAGAAGAGGCAGAGCGGGCTGCTCTAATCGCAGACTCTGGTAATCCACTCCCGCAGTCCTCCTCGGCCCAGATGAACTCTGACAGCTGGGCCATTTACAACTGCAGGCCTTCCTCCACTCCTAGTGCGCTTCCAGATTTTTTTTTGTGTGCAGGAGGGACGGGAGGAAGGCTCAAGGGTATCTGTGATCTAATCATTACACCATCTCCTCACCCCAGCGACCCCGCTGCATCCATCTCTCTGTCGGCTCCTCTCCCTCGCTCTATCTCACCTTGTCACTTCCCTTCTCTCTTCCTCTCTTTACTGCTCTCTTCCACCATCTATCTTTCATCCAATCTCTGTCTTTCTCTCTGTATTCTGGCCCTCACCCCGATGCTCTGTAGGCTGTATCTGCTGTATTGGCGGGAGGAGAACAGCAGGTCATCAGTAGATGAATACTCTGTAAACAACATTAGGACTGCTTTTAATTTGACCACACCTTCATAAACTGAGAGGAATAAAAGCAATTAGAGAATGAATTAGCTGTCACCTCTGTCCTCTCCTCATATGGAGTGTGCACTGATTCTGTCTATATGCAGAGGCACACGCCGTGTACGTGTGAAGAAATGTTCTGGGTTCAGGATACAATCTCCTCTGCCAACATGAGAGGACATTTCTGTAGTAACCTGTGCAGAAACAGCACACTATCACCCATACATGAAGAAAATATGTTTCTTCCTGCACTCAAAATCCATCCTTAATCCAATGACAAACCCCCCCCCCCCCTTCCCTCTGTGTACTATTGCTCCCTCCTGACTGTGCATTGTGTGTCCCCGCTCCATGTCCTGTGATCCCCATGAAGCCAAAGATGTACGCTGTACTAACTGTACACTCAGTGTTGTGTGTCAGAACCACAGAACCCGACCGCTGTGGCCTAACTCTAAAACCGTGCAATCTCAACTGTGTAGCATTACCGTGTATTGTTGCTGTACCATACTGTAAATATGTACATAGCATATAATAAAGATATACATTGCTTCTGATTTTAAAAGAGGACTTTAAAAAGCTCTTTATTTTTCTCATACTGCCTGTGCTGCAGCACCTCTTTTCACCCTCTGTCTGAAACCAGAGCCCTAGAGAGGCGTGATGTCACATAGTGATGTCCCTGTTAGAGAAGAAAAGAGGGAGAGGGAACTTTGGGATTTTTGCCTTTGCACACCATTTAAATGCACAAAAACCTATTTAACGCACTACAGGAAAGGGAAAAACCCAAATACAGCAGAATAGAGCCTCTTTAAGCTAAGCAATATCTTATCAGCAGGGTTCATTCACAAAACTGAAAGCAAAAAGTAACCGTGTAAACAACATATTGTATTCCTAATTTTGAAGGATATTTCAAATAAAAAACCCTTAGTGAATGCAGGAGCATATTGTGCTGGGTGCTCCATTTGATGAGTCATGGCAGTGATTCATTATAATGAGGTGTTATTGAAAATTGAAGCCTTCAATTGACATATTTCCATGAACTAAGCCTTTTATACATAACCATAATGACACCTAAAAGGAATTTTCAAACATAAAAGCAACCTTTCTCTTAATAAGCGCAAATTATTAAGCATTCCTAGATTGTGTTTAAATGCTGACGTCATGAATAGGTTCAGGATCACAATGCAGTTGGGAACTCGTTCAGTAAAGGGGTGTATTTCAGCGTTCTGTCTTTTCAGTGGTCAGTGTAATATCTGTTAGCTCAGCGTGCTCAGAAGGGACTTCCTGGCGAAAATGAAACCTCGGTCCTTGAAGTATAGTAGTGCTCATTAAATAGCTGCCATGGTGTTACTGCCGGGTTCTGTTGCTATTCTCTCCACAGGCCTTAAATAACCTGCCGCCAGTGGGGTGCTGCTTCTCTTTAGCTCATTGGCTAATACATGTGAGTGTGATTGGATGTGGGGATAACGTGCGGGTCTTGTTATTACAACATGCTTTCAATAACAACTCATGTTAACCAAACCTCTAAACATAGCGGGTTAAATTCAATCCAAAAAAGGTGACACTGTGAAAGACAGCAAGTACGTTCAAGACGCACACCGCATGGTAATGCTTGTGGTTGCTTTCTCGTAAAAATGATGCATGAGTGCAGGTCGTGTGTGTTTAGGTGGTGGTCTCGCCTGCCATCTGGAGCCTGACTACCTGCCGTGGCTAAAGTTAAACTGACCAAAAGGATCAGTGCTGGCCCTGCAGGGGTGAAGGGAGACGCTGAATACCCACCAGGCAGGCATTGGCCTGGGCTGGGCCAGTCTGGATCCACCAGCAGCCCCTCCCTTCCAGCTGAGGCCGGACCTCCAGTGTGACAGATGGTTGGAGAGGTGGTGACATCAGCCCTGTTCACAGCACTCAGAGAATCTTTTTATCTGCTTTCAGATTTTGTGATCTCAAATTCACAAATTAAATATAGAGGTTGATATTAAAGAGAGTAGCATTAATTAAGGGAAATATGGCTAAGGGCTAAGGGCAAATGTATACAGGTATCCATCAAAGGGGTCAACACATGCGATGACACAACATAAATTGTGTTTATAGTCACATTGTCTCTGGAAGAAGATGTTCTTTCAGAGGATGCCTGGCAGCAGACATGATACCATGCTGTCAATCCTGATGTAAACATCTAAGTGATGCAAACTGAAGTCTTTAGCATGAACAACACCAGTGAAGACCATTGCAACACCATGAGCTGCTCCGTTTACTGAACCTCTCTTAGTTTGGCACTGCAGTCTCTCCTCCACGCTCCCTTCCATCTCCCTGCAATTCATATAATCTGTCATGTTTTGACTTCTCCGACTGCACTCTGTATATCTCAGTCTATTTCTCACTCGTGCTTTCTCCAGGTTTATTGCTGTCTTTTGGGGCCATGAGGGAGCCATCATCATTGCCAGATGGTATAGCTGCTGTGTGTAAATATCAAGCAGCACTCTTTCCCCCTTGTTTTTTCTGGAGACTATCAGCACTGCATAAACACTGAGGCGCTGTCTACGGAACACACTCAGACAGCTCATCACCATAAAACACACACTCTGGCCCATTCGGAAACACACACACACACACACACACACACACACACACACACACACACACACACACACACACACACACACACACACACACACACACACACACACACACACACAAACACTCCTGTATCGGCAGCCTTCTTTACAGGTTGCAGCTACATTATTATAGCTTTTGGTTTTTTTCTCATACATATGCAGTCCTGGAAAGTTGATTCGAGAGAGCGCATGTCGTCCACAGCCCTGCGTGCATGCTGACATGGCTTGGCATTTCTCAGCAGTCAAGTGTGATTGCATTTATTCCAACTGGCAGTGGCATAAAAATAAGGCATACAGTCATGCATACTCTAGTGCACTTTTCACAGCTGCAGTTCTTCGCTGTAGCTTTATTTTTTGTATTCACATATACAAACTAAAGCAGTGTCCTAACACACATGCACACACTTCAGTAACATGTGGTGGCACAAACATTACCTTAAATACCATCTGCATCATAAAACAGTTATAGTATAATTTGATTTGATGAAAGGCAGTTATTTAGCCACATTATACTTTCAATATTTAAGACCTCTGCTCGTATATTCCTGACAGGGTTTAGGCAGCTGTCCTTCCCAATTCAGCTTCAAGGTCAACAGGTACCTTCCGCACAGCTGAGGTTTGTTTCAGAGTCAAATTCAAGCTTCACAAAAGCATCCCAACAGGCGTCACACGTGTGGCTGATACTTACACGGTTATATTCAGTTTGCGCTGTAAATAAATACTCAGGTGTGATGACACCCTGTATGTTGGTTCTGTGTGTGCATGAATTGAGAGAAAAAGTGAAATCTGGAGGAGTGTAGATGTTGGTGAAACACATTCTTTAGTCATACTATCACAGATATCATCATATGAATGGCAGATCATTAGTAGCTCTCGTGCCGCTGCATATATGGCTGACAATCTGCAGGAGCTATTACATGTGTTCATTCATTAGTTACCTGCAGTTTGCATTGTCAGTGGCATAGTCATTCCTGCACTGAATTCTAATGATTTGCACATGCGCACGGAATTCCAAAACTAAAACATTGAGTGATATGAGCTGGTGCGTTCATGTATTGCATGTGTTTTGGGGAACAGCTGCTCCAGGCATTTTGAAACATATACAGAGTATAGCTGCACAAATAAAAGAACCGATTCTTAAGTCAGGAAAACAGATATGTGTTTGTGTTTCTTCTTTTTGTACAGAGAGCAGATTATGGAGGATTCAAATAATTTGTTGATTGCACCAGAGCCATTTCTTAAATGTCATGTTTGTAATTGACCTTGAATTTTTCAGATTTTCAAATGTTGAGTTTCACCTCAACACATTTGATTGTATGATTACACCTCACACATCTTTAAAAAAAAACTCAATCACTTTCCAGAAGTCTTCAAAAGTCCCGTACTAGTCATGCTCTAGTGTTGGAAAATAGAGATACAAATAGCACTAACATATTCCCAGCCTTAGCGATTGATGCAATATCAAGGCACCACTTAAATAGACATATATCGAATAGAATCAGTTTTGTTATTTGACAATGTGGAAAGTGTTATCAGACAACCTAAGGCAAAGTTTGAGACATATTGGAAACACAAAGTTCAAATGGGGTAAATGAACTTCAGCTGCCCTTTTGGTTTTTACTCCAGTAGATTTTAAAGTGCTTTAACTTGGGCTCAAGTGAAATTTTAACCCAGCCGAGGAACTTCATCCGGTGCCGGTGCTTCTTCCCCTCCCCCGTGGTTTATACTGGAGTGTGGAGCTCACACTGATCCACTCCAATTTAGCAGAGGAGATGAGGAAACCATCACTCTGCATGGTAAGCTGCTGTCTTGGTTACATTTCATTTGCCCCTCTGTTCCAAATGCATTAGCTCATCAGGCCTTGTGATATTGAAGTGGGACTGGAAAGATTTTCCGGCATCGTACGCCTCGTGTTACAGGATCTCCACTGCTGGAACAACCACCACAGACAGGCCGTATGACAAGCCATCTGTTTGAAGTATCAATGATCTATATGACAATCACCACTGCCTGTCTGTATTTACCCTGCTGTGATATTTGCTGTGGTGCTGTGCATAATGTTTGTGTAAGGTGTGAGCACAACACATGCCCCAGTGCCTCTTGTTTAGATCACGTTTATTTTAGGTACTGCTGGGGTGCTTCACATCCATTATTTATCTGGATCGTTGTGCAATGCATAGAAATGCAGTTTATAGTACGTCTGTGTGTTTAAATCTGAACACTGTGCTGGCTTTCTGACAGATAAGGTCAAACTGCAACCAGAAATTCTTTTTCAGTCTGATTGTCATAGACTTATATTTAAAAAAAAAACCCTTTCCAGTATAATAAATGACTATTTAAACTTTAATCTGGACCGATCCATCGCACCTACTTTTTACTCTTATGATTATATTCAGCATTGTTGTGGAATAACAAAATAAGAACAATTTAAAAAAAAGCATAAAATGTTCTATTACAGGGAACAGGAAGGAAAAGGGAGGACTGGATTTTCATACTCCTGCCACCAATAATAACATTTGTATGGCATGGCCACAAATTAGATGAATAGAGATGATGTTCGACCACATATGCTGATGCAGTGTTATGCTGACTTTACATAAACTGTATAAAGGCATTTAAACATAAAAGCAACAATGAGCGTAAAGTTATGATGGTCTTTAACACACGCTTAATATAGACAATCAGTGTGAGCTGTAGGACTCTGCTGCAGCCATTGATTCGACTTTAACTCCATACTGGGGCTCAAATCATAACTGTGGCTACAGGGAGTTTAGCTGATAGTACACACCCATGCAGTCCTCTATATTATGTATGCAGACCCTTATTTCCTCCGTGTGGCAGAGAGATGATGGAGATGTGGGAGGCAGAGCTTCTATTTTAGGGTCTTTGAGTCGCTCTCACTCGTTGCTTGCCTCTCTCTTTCCCTCCTAACCTCAACTGGCAATCGTGCCATTCGCAATGTGCCCATTCCCCAGTGTCCCCTGAAGCACCTCCAGATGTATTCAGCTCTCATTTGTCATTCCTGGGAATGTGGTGGCGTCAGCAGTTATGTCCCAGCCTCCACTGATGGCGCGGCACCACCACTACGAGGAGTTTCAGCCCCGCCTGAGGTCACCCGACTCCCTTATTACAGTTTTATACCTTCAGAGTGATGGATAATGATGATGCTGTTGCCCTATTTAGTCTACTGTGGCAAGCACACTCACGCATTGACTGCTCATTCAGTTGCATTTCATTTATGTGCCGGCTCACTTTTCATAGATCTGTTAGCTATGCCTGTCCATTCAATTCCACAACTGAAGGTGCTGAGAAGAGGTTTTAGTTAATTGGTGCATGCAAACATTCCAGAAGTGCCACTTTTTTCAAATGAAATCTTTAGTGTGCATAACATTCACAACTCCTTTATATTGTGTCAAGATGTTAAGACGTGACAGGTCAACATCATTTTTTGAAAAAGCTGTAAATATCAAATGCCTAACCTATAAGTGCATTCATATCCAGAGCCGGCCTGAGCGTAATACACCCTTCAAACACAGCATGCAATATATTCAACATTAACACATTCATCTGTGGATGTAAGAGTTCCATGTGAGGATCCACATTCCATACTAAAAGTAAACTTTGTATGAAGTGATAGTGAACAAACTAAATCAGAATGTGTCGTTATATTTCCAGCAAGCCAATGTTTTGGGTTACTAATTAAATTCTGTTCACAAAGCCAGAGATATGATGAATTCCATCAGACCGAGGCAGAAGCTGTTGTGGCCTGCAGTCACTTGTTGAGCAGCTAACGGCGGCTAATGGCGGCGCTCATTTGAAACAGCTTTGACAGCTCTGCTCTCTTCCCTTGCAGCTACAGCATCCACAAACACAAAGGGCCCAGAGGCAGCGCACACTGATGACGATCTAATACATAAACTCAATTAATTACCATGTTTAGGGTTATTCTGGAGTTTAACAAAGGTCTTTGTGGTAGATGCATGCATTACAACAATTATTCATTTTGATGAGCAGGGATTATAAATGAGGCAATTAACCCGCTGTCAGATTGGAGGGGAAAAAAGCGTCGCTGCTCATTCTCTGAATCCTATATTTTGCACGTTAACTTCAGTCTGGAGTGCAGCGGTGGCGGGTGGTGTCAGGCTGTCAGATGGGGAGGGCCGAAGGGTCAGCTGGGTGCCGGAGTGACCGGGACAGCAGTGGACAGTTGACCCCATCAAAACAGAGAGTGGCTGAGTTAAAGTGGAGGTGCAGCGTCCTTCCATCCTCCTCAGGTTAACCCGATTTAACACACACATATGCACAGATACACACACACTGGCTGCCAGCGAGTTAACTCCCCAGGCGAGCGCTGGGGCTGCAGAGAGGGGGAACACATTAGCCTAATAAGGGCCATCTGGTGGCCATTCATTAACTTGACCATCCTTGAAGTCTCGACCCAAAATGTCATTTTTCACTTTGCAGAGGAATCTGTTAGATGACAAAATAAACTTGGACCAAATGAGCAGAGATGGAAAACATAGGAGTGACATAGGAAGACAGGGGGAGGGAGAGGTTGTGTGTGAGGCGGACTGGGGGTGGAGGATGGGCTTGGGAAAGAAAAATGAGGGAGAGAGAGACTGACAGGGAGTGGGAGCATGAGTGAGGCCAGAAAGGGAAGTTAATTAGCTGATATCTTATACACTGGGGGAAGATCCGAAGCATTAGTGCCACAGGTGAATTGAATGAAGACACTTTCAATCCCATTCGTTCATTTTTCATATAATCATAAACACATATTTAATAAGAGTTTAAACATTTGCCTAATATTTATATAAAAAATGAATCAACAACTTTTCTTTGTAAAAAAAAGCCCACATTGTTTAACAGATATTTCCCCCAAATGTCCACAAAGACAGAAAAATGCTTTGGAACTTAAGATGTGAGGATTATTGAGAATGTGTCAGACCTTGCCTGACTGTCATTCACCCTGATAAGCGATTCTTAAATGAGTGTAGGCTCGCACACGTGAGGTGCAAAGCCCTCATGCAACAGGGGGTCCACCCGGGTTTAATCACGCTGTCTGATTAGATGCGTGCACAGAGAAGCACCTTTCCGTCTTTCACCAAAACACTCCACAAGGTCGTATGCAAATGTGTGCAGGATTTCTCACTGTCTTAAATTCTTTCAAGCGCTAATGTGAGTTATATGTATTATTTTCTAATCCTTGGTGCTAAGCGTTCCTTGCTGTTTCTGCAGTTCCCAGAGGATAGATGTGTTTTTATTTTAAACATCTATTGATATCTATGTTCAAGGTTATTGAGAAATAATGGAACCATTTTTTAGTACAGATGCAGGTAATATAGGTGCATCATCAGAATAACAATGCACTTATTGGCCCAGCGCTAATGTCACTGCTGGATTGTTGTGTGTATTCGTTCTTTGTCTGCTCTAATGCGCTCTTTTGTAAATGTGCTCATGGTTTCGTCAGGGCCATGTGCTCTACTTTTCCTTTTCTTTCCACAGATCAAATAGACTATTTAGATAAGTCCTCCGGATTCGTAGAGTTTCTATAAAAAGGACCCTGAACCTTTGTTTGGATAAAAGTGAACCATTTATTTGTTTTAATATAATGTGAGCCATTACCTAATAGGATCCTTTTCTACCTGTACTAGTGGTACTTTGAGCTAAATGCTATGCTAACTATGACAGAGCTAATATGCTTATATTAAATCAGGTATATCCAGTGCCACATTTATCTTAGCTAGCGTATAAGCATGCTACTGCTGAGTCTGATAGGTATGCCATTAATGTGCAGGTATTTGGTAACAAACCAAAGTCTTGGAGACTATTTTCACTCGACACTGAAACTGAATGAGAAGTAAAAAGTTAGCCGTTTTGCTTTGGCTCAGCTATGCGTGGTTTTGCCTGTGAAGACAAACAATCGATGTGCAATTAATGGCAGCGTACTTCTGTAAGGCCACAATGCAGATTATAGGGAACAGAAAATTCAGCAGACCTTGTGATTTCTATTGTTGGTATGTTTGATGAAAAGCAAGCAGGTATTTTATTCATCAAATTGTCGGTGAATCTCTTGATGAGCTGACCCTCAGCAACCGTTTCACACCACACTGAGCGGTTGATTATGTATCAAGAATTGAGATATTTTTCTACAGAAAGTTCACATTTTTTAGTTTGACAATCCTTTACAAACCGGAAACGATACCCGTCATCATGGAAAACAAATATATATTTATATCTTCATCACTGAAGACACCAAAGCTGTGCAGAAACAAACATGCCTTGCATAATGATTTCCCTCACACCTGTGTGTGTCCTTGGGGATAAACAAAAGCAAAAAGGTATGTTCTGCTGCTCAGAGACATCTCCTTAATGAAGGTCTTCCTAAGCAACAATCTGGATTACCGACTGCACTCGCTCATCAGCTCGAAAGCAGACAGAGATTCTCCGCTGGATGGACACCGGTTTCAGGAAACAAAAATGTCTTATGTGTTCTCTCTCATTATCCTTTCTCACTTTGTGCTTTAAAGATGATACAAGGCAAGCTAATCTTCGTATATGGAACATTTTTAACCACACGCCTATTCCTCATTTGACCGGAAGCATTTTGAATGTGGCTTACTCAAAGGAAATTTAATTCCAGTAGATGAGAAACCAGTACAGACGTTATTTACCCTCCCTGGTTGTCATCACTGAACATACTGTGCTTTCCAAACCCTGAAAGTTGGCTATTGGTCAAGTTTCCGGGCCAACAGACTTTTAGCCATATTTGTTTCTTTACCGTTCAAATAAAAGCCTTTTGTTTGTGTCTATGCCAGAGCCTTTGCTGAGATATTCCCATTTGTATGACTGGACCACAATAAAGCTGATTATCCCATCCTTATTAAAGCCGCAGGGATGCCAGCAGTGAAGCCGATCGTATTTACAGCACCCAGAGATGCTCTTTTGTTCTCCCAATAAAAGGGAAGGTGCAGGAATGCTGGCTAATGATAGCACAGATGACCGTCTTGGCCTTCATTTGTAGTTAGCAGCCATCACTCTCTCCCTCAGATGTCACCCTTTTACTCCCGTCTCCCACTACATGGTGTTCCTGCAGGAACATCAAAGACAGCAGGAATTAGCCCCCCCTTTGAAGGGGAACAATGCTACAGTGATGCTAATTCTCTAATCTCCATGTCCTCTATTGTAAAAGTAACTTCAAATGAACATATCACTATCTGTCAACTGTGTCCTCATTTCTACAGAAGCAATAAGAGATTGAAGTATCAAGCTGATATTTTCAGATAAAGCTGTGTGTTGTCTGATTAGTACGACGCAAACAATGAACTCTGATCAGAACTGCATTTAAAAGAAAATGTGTAATGGAGTCAAAACATATCCTTACTCACTCACAATAATATGACTTTCTCTTAAAACTTTGATTCATTTAATTGCCTGTCCATGACAACTGCTCGGAGATAATCAATTTAATGTGTGATGATTCCAATCAAAACACAAAGGTAAAATGAATGCAGCTTCTCAGGAGTTTTACATGAGCTTTGGGCCTTTTTCTTTGACCCTGTGTTTGTTCAGTCTATCAGTGAATCAGAGTGTTGACACTGTGGGTTGCACACAGCGTTTGTCCACAGCACACACTACATCTGTGGAAAACTGCCAGTGTGTACTCAGGTTGATACTATACACACTGCAGTGACAAAAAACAAAACAAACACGGTCTCGTACTTTACATCTCAGTACTCCTATATCCATCTGTCATTTGTTTTGTTCCTGTGTTTGACTTGAATGAAGTCTGAAATGTTTATCCTTGGGGGATTGCTTAATATAAATTAACTGGACATGAAACTTCTGAGTAGTTGAACGAAGCATCCTATATCCCTCATTTCTGTAAATCATACTCAACCCCTCAAACCATCAGCCTTTATGAAGCTCTGTTTGGAATGACTCAGGCTTTTAAAGGCTCTGTTCACCTTGGCTCCACCCACACAGGTGCCTCCACTTCTGCCTGATCACACCTCTCCCTAACACTGGGAACACTGTGGGCCTGATTGACATCTCCCTCCCTCACCTGTTGCACACAGCTGTCCGTCATTAGCAGGAATTAATTCCCCATGCGGTCCAAACTGAAACACAAGACAATAAATAATACAAATAGTTGAAGTATCAGAGTGTACACATGAATCCATAAGAAATAAATCATAAACCTCCCTGTTCTGAGAATGTTGAACTTAAAATATTTGATAAAATGAAAGATGGCTAAAAAACAACTTTATTTTATTTCCCAGATTTTTGTTTCTTATTTTTTTAAACTGTGCAATAACCCATAGAAAAGTTCAGATTAGATCTCTGTTTTATTCCATGGATGTGAACATTCCCAGTAGACAATTATTAGTAGATTACTCCTTAAAACAGCTGATATTTATGTCCTATATCTCCGGATTCAGGAGAGCAGAGTAAGTATTTCCCATAATATCCACTGCTGCGGTCTTCATGGTGTATATTTAGTGTGTAGCCCGAGTCATTGTATGTTGTCCTGTCCACTTTGTTTGCAGAGCTTCAGCATTAACAACGCCTTACAGCCAGCTAATCCAGAATTACTGTCTTAAATAGGATTAGCTCTCAATCCTGTTGTAATTCCATTCTCGGTATATTATATGAGACTACAGGTGCATCTCTCCATGGCCCAGGAAAAGGTTGTCATTGCCAAACTGTCACTTGAAACCGCCTCTTCTCGTAATGTCAGTTCCTCTTCCCTCCTGACTCTCGACGGCATGAGAGCAGTATTGACATCCATCAACCGTGTTGAGCCACGATAAAGTTTCACTCGCTTTACACTTCAAACATTCCCTGCTCACAGCTGGAACACCATCGTGAGCGCAGAGTATTTTGAAGTATTGGGAAAGAGCATGATAAAGCTGGAATCCCGATGGCTTTACTGTGAACAACAGCACAACATTTTCTCTTCAGCAAGATGTCACCTCTCAGTCTCACTCCTCAATCACTTCTACGTGTTGTCTCACTCTGAGATGTGATGGGCACCAGCGCTGTGCTGTTATTATGGGATTCAAAGGTAATGAATAAGTCTATGCAGCATTCAAAGTGAAAACTGAAAAGAAACATGTGACTTAAGTCTTATTTTTGTGGTGAGGTACACAATATCAAATCACAGTATAACACAACGAATAACAATAGCTCTGCAACAAATACTGCTTCAAAAGGATATAACACCATTATATTCCAGCCAGCTAAGGATTCTAGACGTTAAATACTTAATCACTCGCAGGGAGACATATTACCCCGGTAGCATCACCGTGGAAACTCTCAGGTGTGCTGGTCTCCAAAGGAATCTGTACCTTTGAAAAATGGAGCCTTGAAAGTATTCATTAGTTAGCCGAGCATTGAGATTACCCTGCTAATGCTAGTGTGATTTACTGTAAAAGGAAAAATGTAGGCTATACAGGAAAAAAAAAAAAGCTGCTTTTCAGCTTCTCAAAAGAACCATTTCTAAAAGAAAGTGGAAGAACTTCAGTCAGGCTTCTCGCTGAGCAGCATCTTTAGTATCCATTAATGGACATACTGTAGCTTGGAGGAACCACTCAGCGCACACTGCAGGAAAAAGAATCTGATCAATAAGTGCTGTGTGCGGTTCAATAAGTGCATTGATCATCACACAAACAAACACATCACAACCATAGCGGGAAAAAGAGCGCCGGGGCAAGGTCAATACCTCTCAACCCAAGCAAATGTAAGTCTGCTAAGGCCTGTTTTCACTTGCCCTTGCACAGCATCAGTCTGAAGTACAGAAAGAACACTGAACAAGTAACACGTCTGCTGTCAGTTTGAATCCTTTAAAGATGCTCAATATTTCAAGGTTATGGCAGTTGCAATTCAATTGGTGAGACATGCAGATTGAAAGAACTTCTGCAACCAATGACAATTCTAATTCTGCAGAGTATATGCCTTTGTATAGACACAATACACAGTCCTCTTTAAACCACAGTCCGTCCATTGCCAAGAAAACGCTTTCAGGTTATTGAAGTATTCGTGTGGCCTTCCTGATATGAACAGATGGTGGTTTTCCATAGAATCTCAGGGAGAGAAAGCAGACAAAGTTAAAGACACAGATTTCTTTTGTCAAATGACCATGATGACTTGTCTGCTCTGAACAAAAGGACACCGTTGATAAACTTAGAGACATTTGTGTCTGGTATTTCTTGTTTGTAACAATGCTTCTTAGCAATAGATCTTATACTGTTGTTTTCTTATCTTTGAAACGGTGCCACGTGTGAGGAACATGCATTTGTGGGAGGAGCAGCTGAGAATGTGGGTTGCGCCCATGAAAAATGTGACAAATCTTCTCTGCAAAACAGCTTTTTGTTGCTGTTGACTCTTTTGGTGTTGTTTGGTGGATTGGATCATTGAAGTCTGATGAAACAAGACATATTGGCCACAATTTATTGCAAAGAAACTGGACATAATGTTAATATAACAGAGGAGATTTGTCACATTTTTCCTGGGCGCAACCCACATTCTCAGCTGCCCCTCCCACAAATGCATGTTCCTCACAGATGTGGCACCATTTGAAAGGTAAGAAAACAGGCTTTCCAACGGAATAACATGTATTGCCAAGAAGCATTGTGACATCAAAGAAATAATCTAGCAAACACAAATGTCCTTACTTTTTGTGTCCTGTCTATATACAGAAGGAGCCAGATGAGTACAAATTGTCGGTAGAGCTGTCTCTGAGTTTACGGTAAGTCTTGCTAAATCAGATTTGGTGTATGTCTTTAAAGGTGTTTTAGCACAAGACCCCCCCCCCCCCGTTGTGTTATTGACACACATTATGTTACCCACGTTTTATTCAAGCTAATTATTTTCAAACACCTCTAAATATCTTTCTGGCCTTCTTGTGCAGTTTGGCATATCAGCTGCATTACAACTCCAAAACACAACAATGCAAGGATGGCGGACGGATAAAGATGCCTATAATTTGCTCAAGACATCAGATGGCAATTTGGCCCAGTAGCAAATGGGAAAACCTCAAGCTGCAAGAGTGAGGCATTAGGTTTACTGTACAGAACTGGAAACTTCAGTGAAGTTCTTGATGTTCTTTACATCTTACTTCTCTGTAAGACAAAGATAAGTCCTTCCTCCTCAAGTTCTGGGTTGTGTTCCGGGATTTGACACTCACCTTTCACCTGCAGAAAGCTGACCGAGACTTGTCCCCTGAGCTACGGTGGCGTGAGAGTGACAAAAACAGTTGTTACATTCTCAGCCTCCGTAGATTAATGCTTTCTTTTAGTCTTTGATTTCCCCACAGATAATTCTCACACTGTTCTTGCCACAGGGCAGAAGTAAAAAATAACACCTTCCCTTTGAAGACTTTTCACCATTCATTTCCACAAAGCACATTACAGCAGGGAGATAATCCGGAGGTGGCGGATGGTTTGCTCTAAAGCATTTCGGTGATGCTTCATGGTGGGGTCAGCCGGCAGCTGCTGGAGGTGAGATATCTGGGATGAAGTCCTCTCCCCAAACGACATCAACTCTATTTTAATTCTCCACGCAGCATGGTGCATCGACACCTGGGCTGAACACATGGTTAAAATTAGGGCCACTGCAGGGGACCTTGACAAACAAGTGACTTTGACTGAATTTATCAGGGTGTCCCAGGAGTCGGACACTTTTCACACACACACAGTGTTGGAGGAACATTTTAGGTTATCCATCAGTGGTCATTTCCTGTTTTAAAATGGATTTATGTGATGCAGTTATAAATGGCTGCATTTATGTAGCAGTAATTTTCCTTTTCTGAAAAATGCTGCTATTGTCATCTTTATGTTCGATTGAGCATTAAGCAGAAAGTAGAAAACATTCATGTATTTCCACTACTGCCCATTAAATAAGTGTAAACAAGAAAACTAAAATGAATTCAAAGAAAAACACTGAACTACAATATTAAGAAAATAAAACAATATTTTGCAAAATGACAGCTGACATGATGATCCAGTCAAAGAAATGAAATTATTGTTCTGTAACGTTTAATCAAAGTGCTCCAACACTACACTGAAGGTGTTTGAAAAGATGAAGTATGGATTTGACACAAACAAGACAAATGTAATTACTTTGGGATAAACAAAAAGTCTTATTTTTCCTTACATGATTGGCCATCTCATCATTAACGTTGGTAAATGAGTGTCGTCTAAACTGCTGTATTCGGCTCTTTTGAGAAGGAAGGACATGTCAAAAATATTTTAGCTATTAGTGTAACAAACGGTCCAAAGTTATTTTATTCCCTCCGAGGCAAACTTTGAAAAAACCAAATGGAGTGTGTTTAGCCGGAGCTGCGGCTTGAATATTTCAGGTTATGGATAAAATGTCCAGTGTCTGACAGGAGCCACTATATAAACTTTGAACACAGGCTCTCTGACACATCGATAGTTGTAAATATTTAATTCAGTGCCTCCGACAATGCGTGCCACTGAAACAAATCTTTACCAGATTGAATTCTAGATAAATATCACGGAAATATCACCAGAGCTGATACACAGATTTTCATGCCGTTGTTTAGTCAGGGTGGCCTTGTTAGGGCATCTCACGTTAGTGTCAGCACTCCTGAAGCTGTGTGTGCCGCATATTATCTGGCATTATAAACATGACAACAATATAGAATGTGGAGGCTTTTTAAATACACATTTTTTAAAGTCAGACACTTAAAACAGTGTTAATAAGGATATGCTTCAAACTAAACATTTTAATATTAGAACATCCGTCCATTTCCGTGATTTCAAAGTGTCCAGAAAAGTAATACACCTTCCTGCAGTGAGAAATGATCAACAACATTTCATTTTTCAACTTTTATTCACTTAAATTCTCAAGTGTTAAAGCAAGAACAAAACATTTATAATGTCCTTTGGTGGGATTTTATTACACTTTGTTAATACTGTATATGTAAACTGATATTCTTTGATGCCAGCACGTTGCCAATACAAAGGAAAATCAACTGCACAACTAAAAGAAATATTAACAAATGAAATAAGTGAATGAAAGAAATGGAAACCAAAATAAAAAAGAAGAAAGAAATCAAAAACAATTGCTTCTTCATTTGGATGTTTTTTTCAATAGATACATTAAAGGTTGCCTTTTCTCAATCACAGTTCGGCAAAGATACAAAAGGACTACGTGACTCTTTTTTGTTTGCTCTGTCGAGAGAGGAACTTGCAAATACACCGATGGTTCTCTAAGCGCTCTTCGTCTGCTCAGGTGAAAACTATCCTTGCATCATGATCGTGGGGAGCGTGGCGGCTCTAAGACAGAAAAAAGAATCAGACGGCTTAGTTGGAGTTTCTTTTTTGCAAGAGGGAGGAGAGGAGAGGAGGGGGGAGGGGCTTCTTACACATGTGCATCACTAACATCGGACAAAAGAATCTTTCAACCAACAAGGGTTTTACAGAGTAACGTTCACGAAAGCACAGGTCTGTGGCAGCATGGAGGGGGGGTGGGAGGCAGGAAGGGAGGATGAGGAAGAGACAGAAAGCTAGAGAGGGGCCAACGTGGGTGAGGGGGTTAGTGTCACAAAGTGGCAGTCTGGACAGATTCCCTTCTATCCACAATGCACTGACAGCAAAGAATGCTTCCTGTTCTGCAGTCTAACGCTTCGGCTGCTCAGCCACAGCCGGGACGCTTTCTTTGAGATGTCTTCCGCAGCGGTCCGGCGAGCGTTACGTAGCAAGAAGCGTCCCGGGGGGGGGGGGATCGATGACCACTGCCGGCTCGCTCCAGAGCTGATTGGTTGCAGCTGTTGTTGCCGTGGCAATAAGAGAGGAAGAGAACGAGTCTGTCATCTTCAGTTATCCCCTCTCAAACTGGAAGGAGTACCTGGTATGGCTTAGAAGGGGAGGGGGGGTCTCATCGTTCTTTGCACATTTCACTCTTATTAGGCTCTTTTTTTAAATAATATCTGGCATTTTTAGAAGTATATGTTTTTTTTTCATTTCTATATATTCTTTGTAATTCAATGAAAAGTTTTTGCACTCATTAGTCTGGCACATTCTCTTTATCGTCAGCGCGAGTGTTCATAGAGTCTGGCGGCGGAGAAGCTCAGGACAGTACAGTCCAGAAAGCTCATGTTCTTGTTTAATGGTTGATTATTTGAAAGGAGGGATGGGGGGGGTTAGAGTGGAGGAGGTAGGAGTGACAAACTCCGACCAGGTCCCGGGTCTCCTCAGAGCGCGGAGGCCTCCCTCAGCAGTGCGGAGCCCAGCAGCAGCAGCAGCAGCAGTCTGAGGGCTGATGGAGGCACCAGGGCGGCCTGGCCCGAGTCGGGGCCCCTGCAGCCCCCCAGCTCCGACTCGCAGCGGGACTTCTCACACAGCAGGCCTGAGTAGTCTGAGGGACAGCTGCAGCGCACGTTGTTGACACACACCCCGCCATTTTGGCAGCGCAGGAGCTCGTTGTCACACACCCGGGCTGCAGCGGGAGCAAACAGGAGAGAGGAGTGAGAGGCAAACAGGAAACAGAATCTCAGGTGACACTTTACTTGAAGTGAGCTGCATTAAAAGCAATTCTAAAATCTAATTTATTTCAAATCACATTTAAATGATCCCTGTTGGGTTCCCTCTGATTTGAACAAATCAAAAACTGACAGAATGTTTTCTTCAAGTAAAGCGTTACCACATTTTATTCCAGCTTAAATTCAGCTGAATCTTTACAGAGTCACGTTAAAAGAGTGCTATCAATATTCACATTACTCAAGAAAGACATTTATATGTGTAAACATTTCCTTATGCAAAATACTGGATTTCCCCAAATAATCCCTGATAGATAAAAGTAACACGTGTGAAATATATATTTATTTAAGACAAACTCTGCAGTGCATGCATCCTAATTATAGTGGTCAAATTGGACTGTATCAGGTTAGTCATGTTAGTATAAATCTGTGGGTAAAAGCACAAGTTAAACCAACCCAAACCCTGGTGTGAAATATTGCTACCAGTGGTAGTATCAAACAACACATGAATACCTTCCTATAATTTCTTTCTCTAATAATATGAAATGCAACAATATGTTAATATATTTCAAAGGAACACACAATAAGAACCATCCTCTTCTGTTATATGATCATTCTGACTTTAAACTCCATCAGAGTTGATTAAAGCCCGGTCCCTTCAGTAATGCTCCTGCACAGAAACCCTCCCAGCCTGACAGGCTTTCCCCCAAACAGCGGCGTCTTAAGACAAACTGAACGTCAGGTGAAAATTGGTGTATATTTAGAGCTGGGACAGCGAGGCCACTCTATTCCCTGAGGAGGCAAGCTGTCAAGCAAGCCGGAGGCAAACAAAGCAGCGGCGCACAAACTAATAAACCAACAGAGACAAATAAACAGTGATAAACACAGGGGCCACTTCTGCCCATTCCACTCCTTTATGGAAGGGGAAAACAATGTGGTGAGCAATCTATGAACTCTACGGGACGTAAATATCACAATAACAAATATCAGGCTTCTCGTCTAATACTTAGGATGGGATGCATGCTTTCTCCCAGGAATAGCCAAATAGGGCTTTGATGGGAGGCTTGTTAAGAAACATTGACTCTACCGATCCTATTTGTGCCGTCTGTGTGCAGGAGGCAAGGGAGCTGCAGTTTGGCTCAGTGAGTTTAGCTGCAGGCCACTGCTCAACAATTACCATGCACACCTAGGTCCAAAACACACACCTTAACTCTGTCTTTGTCTCCAAATTATATATCAATTTCAAGCCCAATTGAACCACTCAGCAGAAACTAAAGTAACGAGTCAATAAAACGGCTACCTCTGTTTCCTTCTATGGAAAGTCGTGTTTTTTTCTCCTCCTAATGAGGCAGCTTAACATGCCAACAGAAATGTCTCCTTAAAGATGACAAGGAGGAGCAATTTATAAACTCAAGACACAGGCTCTCCCCCAACGAGTGCTCCTTTAATCAGAAGAACTACTCTTTCCTTGTCTGTCTTATCTCTCCTGCTTTCATGATAAAATGCGAACATTTATTGTAAAGATGATTAAAGAGGTTTGCATAACTTGTGTATTATACAACACTTGAAATGATGTGCAACACATCATTGTGCATGCAAACCTTCTCAAAATAAAAACAGATCAAGGCCAACCACGAGCAACAAAGTAAAAGCTTTGCAGGAGCTGTGCTAGTTTGATAAAGGGGTTGAAACGTTGGCGTTTCTAACATGTCCAGCCTTTTTCCTCAACTCAAAATAAAGAAATGAGCTTGTTGACCACAGCATGTCATCTGCATTGTATAATATTGATTTCCACCGTATTCAGGATGGCATTACTTACTGGACAGACAAATAACACAGCTGAAGATTAGCGTTTAGTGCTGATGATAGCCCTCACTGTTGGGTAATAACAGAATAAAGTAATTTCCTATTAGTTATTCTATATTCATCTCCAAATCAAGTAGGTTAATTGTGTTATTTGAGCTGCAAACTGCTTTTAGCAGCAATCACAACTTGCTAAATCTTCCTATTAAAAAAGATGTGAGTCAACAAACAACATGATTCCAGCCACAAACAAGTGAATATTAAACCAGATAAAATAAAAGGTAAAAACAGCTGCTTTATGTTGTGGGAATGACTGACTACTACTAGCTTCCAACTGCAAAGATACTCTCCCCAGGTTGCATTTAGCCTCAATTTAAATCTGGTTCACTGTCTTCCAGAAAGTAGGCTAAGCCCAAATAAAGCAGGAGATAAAATGGGAGAAATTGATTTTTTCTTTTGAAGTGGAAAGACAGAGTGGAGGTTTTCAGAAACAAAAATGTGATTCTTTTCTACTGGCCTTCAGCAGTGTCCAAGGAGGGGAGGCAGTCCCTACTAGCCTGTATTTTGTTTACATCTAAGTATGAGAGCGTGTTTTTATTTGAAGTTGAGCTACTGCTTTAGATATGAATTATGCATGGTGCTCAACACTTTACAGCACGTTCAGTTGACTTCAAAAGCTCAGGTAATGGCCGACCCCTGCAGACAAAGCGCTGCATTTGCTGCCCACTAAGCATTGCAGGAGTCCAAAATAAACCAGAGGTATAGATTTTTCAAAACATCAGTAGCCAGGTTATCAAAGATGTATAACAGGGTCAATGAGATTAAAGGTACTGTAACACTGTGAAGGGGGGGTATTCTATAGATGAGTGAAGAACTTTTGAGAACACCTTATTTCAATCTCTCAAATCAACCATTTCCCGGCATGTAAACAGAGCCGGCACAGGCAGTAAATGATGAGATTTGTAGCGTTTGCTTTTGATATGAGTGATAATATTTAGAGAGGGGACCGCTGAACTAGGTGTGCCTCTCTGGGACTGTGCAGTGTTTGATGAGAGATTTGAGTTTTAATTGCATTCTTCAGTCTTCTCCATGCACAGAGAATATTGTCTAAAAGAAAGTAAGGAGAGGTGAAACTGGAAACGTTTTCTTACTTTTTCAGTCCAGGACACACTCAAAGACAGTAAGCTCCTGGGACAGACAGGCATTATTGCTTGGGGTTTTGTATTTTAAAGGTATATAACCCCTTTATGTCTATTCTACCACTATTTACAGCCAACATGACACCCTCCTTTCCCTCAAATGCATTCTGGGAAATGTAGGTAAAAACGTTAATTGAGATACAAATAATTTGAGATTTGGATTTTGAACCTCTACAGTCTCATCTGAGGGAAGAATACATATTGAAGGCATTACGCTTTGAGAACTCCTCTGAACACAATGTTGTTTGTTTGTTTTCCTGAGTACTGTTTCACAATCTGACAAATACAACTTCTGATCCATTTCCACTTCCCATCTGTATGAATCGGCCCTGTATCAAAACATCCTTTCCTTTCACTTTGTTTTTTACCTGTCTTGTTAGTACAACACAAATGACTGCTGTTGTATAGCTCAGCATTATCAGGACTCCACTTGGTTGTGATATTTTAAATGCCTTTGTCATATGATGAAATCAGGTGTGAGCCGCACCAACACACGCCCCAACCTCTACCTTTTGTGTAGAAACAGTTGTGTGTGCTGACAGTGCGTATTCACACTTTACACAATGAATATATTATTTAAACAGTGCATTTTAATGAACATCCATCTGTGTCAAACACTGCTATAATTAACAAATTATTCATTTCACACATTTAAATCTGCTCCTGAAAACGTCTTTCTACATTTCGCAGAATAACTAAACAAAGGCATGTAGTACTGGTATCATGTCAAGCTGCATGTACTGCCTCTATAATTTACTGCATGACTAGACCTATTCACACTCTGATTGGATCAGGAAATACTCCCCCAGTTCTTCATGATATTATTACTCTTGCTTCGTCCATAGGAAGAAGTAGAGGTCACAAGTAGAACTTAATTCCACAAAACAAGAGACCTTACAATGTGGCGTCGCCTTACTTAGTCAGGACAAAGATAAATATTGAGCTACAGGAGGGAGGCAAATAGATGTCAACATCTTCTGGGAAAGTTGAATAATTCTGAAGTAAATTGATCACGGTGATACAAAGATAGGTCATGGTTGATGAAATGCTAATTAGAAGCAATTACGGCTTTATGTTCTGTGAATTCATTAACTGGCATTGGAAAAGTAAGGTTACAGAGCGGCCGAATCATCTGTGCTCTTTCCATTAGTCCTAAAACATGAAGTATAAACCGTGTTTGTCAATGGGTATTGTGTAAATTAAAGTTCTTTCTTTCATTATCAAAGAATCCTTCCTCCTAAGGTGTGTACTTTATTATGGCTACCTCCTGTAGAAAAATCGGTGACATTTGAAGACAAATGACTTCACAGGGCATGCATTGTAAAATGGCCGGGGGAAATATAAATGGTAGATAGTAATAAATGAGCTGGAACTCAAAAGGACCTGCATTCCCCTTTGGAAAATGCTAGTGTTGGATGACATTGTACTGTTGTGGATTGGCGGGGGGTGTGATGGCTACTCAAACAGATCACAGGCAGCATGTCAAGCAGTCAATATTGACTCAGCTGTTGTTTTGTTGGGGTGCGACATGGCTGGATAACTGAGTTACCGAGCATCATGCATCCTGCCATGCCATTGCTCCATTTCTATCTGAGCCACAGAGGACACCTGCTGATATTACATTGTTACACAGCTGCAGCAAGTGTGAATTGCGGGTTTAGTAAAGGGCTTAGTAAATTGGGTTAGCTCATGTTATGGGTCTGTATTTGTCAAGGCAGCTGGGCAGTCCTGCGCATATGCAGCCCATTCTTCCAGCCAGAGCTCGGGAATCAAACAGAGAGAGAAGAAATCAGAGGGATAGTAAAGAGAGACAGAGCTGAGGAGGAGAATAGCCAGGAGCTGCGTGAGGAGGTTTGTGGTTTTACTTACATTTGCAGCCATCGTCCCACAAATAGCCGGGTAGACACTGCTGACACTTAGGCCCTGTAGTGCCCTCCTTACATATACAAAATCCTGTGCCATTACAGCGATCATTGACTGAGCCAAAGGGATTACAATTACACTCTGGAAAAACAAGACACACACATACAGAGGCTGGATACAGGGTGGTGCTTTGACTTCCTGCCACACGTCTAGGATTTTCACAGCGCAGACCACAGTCCTTAAGTTCAATAATAAGGTCATTATTTCAACATGGAGTCTGATCGATAACAATCTGAATAGATTCAAAGACTCATACAGAATAAAATGCTACCATTTCAACTGTTATGAAGACAGAATGAGAAAAGAGTGAATGATGCTAGATTCATGAAAACGTTGTATTCATTACAGCATATTTGTCATTCTATCAAAATTACTTTACTGTTATATAGCTATACAACGTGCAATGAGCCAAATATGCAAAGCATTATCAGTAGCTTTGATATAAGATGAACAAGGTGGGCTAATCTGCACATGCTTTTCCAAAATAGTATTCATTCATACAGGTACAGAGGAGATAGATCGTAGGAGAAGATGAAAAGAGGAGACAGGAAAATGTGATGAGTAGTTACCGGCAGAACAGAAAGACAAAGAGTGAATGTTGATGTTTCAGAAGAATGACAGTAAAGCACATTGAAATGGGCATTGTTGTAATATGCTATATAACTCTTCCTTATTATCAAATAAATGTACATATAATCTAGGAATTTGGCATTATCTTCAAATGTCGTTTATAGAAGAGAATGGATATCAGCCACGATTACACTTGGAATATCATTACAGAAAACAACCTCTGGTGTCTCTGGCGCCCTACGCTCAACTGACACCCAGCTTTCAGCAGCGACTGGAGCACTCTGCACTCAAAGTGACACCTATTCTGACACGGTGCACGGCCATCACATGGCACCTTCTGTGGCTGCGCTGGCTGCACCCGAGTGACATCCGAGGGTCAAGCGAGAGGAGAGAGGTGACGGCAAGTGACAAACAGGGGGGTCAGTGGGAGAGAGGCAGGGTGAGGTCCAGTTTGGCACAAAGCAACGCCTTGGTGACTCTTAACGCCTTGTGACGGGATTCAGCTGCTACTCTTGAGGCCATTTCATGTAGGCCTATATGACATATGCACTTGTGTGGCACCTCTGACTGGTGGTGTGGCTTCCTCGCGACATTTCTCTAAGAATTGTGTTGCTTGTCAGACTCCCCCCTCAGGACTCACAAGTGCACCTGGCACTGGGTACCGAGAACTCACACTCCGCGCATTAACTAGAGAACCCAATAGGGAACCAAAGTACTGCCTAAGGAACTACAGTATGTAAAATGTAATTTTTCACACATTTTTACATGTACAAAAAATAGATGATGCAGTGCATGAATCCCGGTGTAAAGGTAATGGACAAAATAACAGAAACACCAGATGAAGATGGCCTTTAACTCCAAAATCTTTAAGATGACAGTGTCTTCACAGACCAGTCATCTTAAACTGAATACTACTTGTCTGTAATTCTAAAGGTGTTAGACAAGCATGAGGTTTCAAACTTATAGTAAAATGACATTTTTAAACAATGACCCGTTTCACAAATGATCTAGTTACTTATACATTTTAGGAAATACTAGCGTAACGATAAGAAACAAAAGGAAACAGCTAGCCAGGCAATGAGAAAGCTACGTTTACAGTTCTGCCTTTTATTAAAAAAGGCGCGTGAAGTGGTCATCAATTAACATTATTTTTTTTCAATCTCACAAACCCAGGCTACCTTTAACATGCTATGCTAACATGCTGCCAGCTTCATGTTACTCGTTCAGACATGAGACTGTTTGAGGTGTTTCCATTAGTTTGTGCATATAATTTATTCTTTTATATGTATCTGCAAATCAGATTATGCTAGCTAATAATGCTTGGCTATTTTTGGCTGCTAAGTACAAGCAAGGAGCTAGAAACTTAATACAATAAAAACAATAAACACAAGCTAGCAGCTAGCTAACCCTGGTACTGTAGCACTCACAACACATTCTACAGTTATTAAAACCATGCCCAGATCACTTAAGCATTATCACAGTGTGTGTCTGACTAAAGCTGAATTATAAGAGTCCTTCAAATTGTGTGAGAGCAGAAGAAGCAATACAGGAATATGTGAAGACCACTGAAAAACATGGAGGCAGACGGGTGTAGTGATGATGAAGCGGTCAGGGATGAAAGATGACACTTTCTCTGGTGATCAGTCAAAGACAGGAGGTGAGGAAAGAACAGTTTTTGTGTGAAAGCAGGGTGGCGATGAAAGGGGCCGGTGGGCGACTAACCTATGCACACATTTTCATCGTCCAGTTCTGCTGAGGTATTGCGGTAGTAGCCCAGCTTGCATAGCTGGCAGTGCTGGCCCCTAGTGTTGTGCTTACAGCTCACGCAAATGACGGTGTTTAGCAGCTCGATGTAGCTGCATCGGTTGGAGTGGCCGAAGCATTCGCAGTCTTGCAAAGAGAGTGTGAGGGGAAGAGAAGGGAGAAAGAGAGAAAAAGGAAGAGAGAGACGCGGTAGGGAGTGTTGGCATTGTTGCTCTTGCTTCGAGTGCTACGGCGGTGGTGTTAGCAAGAATTTAGGCACCATGGCATGCAAGGTTACAAATGGAGACTTGGTTGTGAGGAGAGAGATGTTGGGAAAATGATGAAAGGGATGGCAACTCATGATTAGTCTGACATGGACACAGCCAGAGTTAGAAGACATCACACCAAAGTAAGCACGGCGTTAGTTGGACCCCAAGAGGTCACATCACTTCAAGCACACCACAACACAAGGCAAGAAAGGCAAGAAATGATGACGCACAGACACGGTCACATTGGAAACGACAACGGAAGCGTAAGGCAGGTCAAAACATGAATGAAATGGATCTTTCAACTCAGGGAATGGTACTGGGGAGTTTTTAAATTGTTGCCTTATTGATTTCTTGACTGTTATGGACAATATGGTTCCAGGGAACAGGATGAAACTTTCAACAACACTTCATTTCACAACCCTCTGTAATGAAATGAATGATGTTGAATTTAAAAAAAAACTTAATTTATCCCACAAATATTGAACAAATGGTTAGATAGTCATATTTAAAGGCTTATTACAACCGAAAGCAGTCAATAAGGAAAGTGAGCATAAGCTGAGTTGCACTGGCAGAGTGTGTCAAGGCCTGCTATGCAGTGTTAGGTCATGCTGAATTAGATGTATGGAGTTGTAGCTGGACTGTAAAACCTCATGCTGCAGTCTATGATAGTTACTGGCAGCCTGCCCTAAGGGGTGCAGCAGCTCCACTCTCCGATTAAGCATCATTCTCCCACACTGAGTGACCACTGACACCACGTGTCACAGCAGAGACAGATGTGACCTTAAGCCTCACTGGCAGACAGAATGCTTACGGATCCAGAACAGGGTGGTGGCGGATGGGGCTTTCGTCCAAAGGATTGTGGTTATTAAGGATCTCTATTGAGGTCAGGTCTCTCTGTCCGGATGCTAATGACCTGACTAGGCTTGAAAATGAAGGAGCAGCAAACTGTGTAGTCCACTCTACATTTCACCTAAAGCAGAAAGTCTTGTCCCATTGTGAGCTTAGATCTTCTACATTAAAGTCCTCCCTCTCGCAGACATACCCTCCGAAGACAAATAATCCCTCCTTTCCAGAAATAGGCTAAGGTCATAAATCATGCACGAATGTGGAATAAAAAGTCTTGATTCTCGGAAACACATTCACCAAAAATAGTTGTAGTCTCCAGCACCCACTTAGTTTGAACTGAAAGAGATACTATTCCAAGGGACTTTTATGGTGTTTAGAAACGATTCCATAGATGAATGAACCCTCAATGGGCGCTGCGCAGTGAGGGCCATCGCTCCAGTATTGAGGCCAAAATATGGATACACAGGCTTCTAGCATTGGGTTAGTGCTACCAGGGTTAGGGGACTTACAGTAAAACAGAAACATCAGTTTACACAGTGAGAGGGGCTCAGGGGGTCATCTAAGGGGCAATGTATGAATTCCAGCTCCTACCTCGCTTGCTGTTTGCAACGTGGACAGAAGGGGCAGTGGATAATGCAACCTGAGGAGCTACTAGACAATTTAAAAGAAGAAACAAAAAAAAAAACATGATATTGCAATTAAACATAAAACATGTTATGTCAGAGAATTACTGAGCATAATGCTTGATAAAACTGGAACTGTAAAAAGAGAAATAAACATACGCAATAATGATGAATGATGGCATTGGGAAATAAGGAGTGACATTGCCAAGTGAAGTTGGCTGCATGTAGCAGCATCTGTTACAAATGCTTTAGATGCAGAAGAATTCAAATATTATGGTCCTTCTTTTATGCTTCATTTCCTTAACAAGTGCTCTATGTGTGTTTCCCCGGACAGAAACTGTGCTCTGACAAACTGCTCTCCACCTCGATGGAGGCCATCCAAGAATTTTCGCCCTATAAATTTGTTCACAGTAGCGTAGGCAAGGAAACTGGCTAGCAGTGAACACATCAATCCCTCAAATTCTTTACGGTCATAAAACAAACAGTGGGAAAAAGAATTAATAGGCCCAGCCTCTGCTATTGTACTGGGTGACATAAGCCCCTTACAAACACGAGTGTGCTTGGCTGCAGTCATGGAAACACAGAGCTCAGTGGGTGTGTGCTAGTTGTTTGTGAGGTGGCTGCACATCACATCTGCACAATGGATTAGGCTGAGATGAGCCTAACATCAATCGGTATAAAAACACAGTGGAACCTCTCCTGCTTTTTTTTTTTCCAGTTACGCCAAGATGGGAGCGAGAATCCCTGGAAGCTCTGCACCTAATTAAAATCGAGGGTGTATGTATAAACATACAGTGCACACATTGAGAGGATAATGTAAGGCCCTGCAGCGTGTTGAGTGCCCCATGAATGCACAAGCCTCCACTAAAGGAGCCCGACTCTTCATCACGGGAAAGACGAGCAGGCCGAGGATGTTTTTTTAGGTTGTCAATAAATAGCCAAGATTTGAAAGGGGAATGATACCCGTGCTCATATAGAAATACTAATAGCTATCAAAGAGTGCTTTTAGCAAAAACCCGGAGATAAATGAATCTGTGAAAAAAAAAAAGAGTTGTTGCATATTCTTAAATGCCTACCTTCTTTTCGGTTAGCGACACCTAGGGATGACACATTCGGCCGAACTGCGTGCAATTGAGAGAAACCAGGAGTTATTCATGTGCACTTATGTGATGCAATTTACATATAGTCTAAAGGGATGGGGGGGGGGGGGGGACTCGGTGGTAGTGTACACACAGACCTGGAGACATGGACATGTCTAGCATGACTTATATCTGTAAATCAGGTAACAGCAAAAACAGTTGGGCAGGGATGAGCAAAGAGAATGCATCCAAAGACCCATTGAGGACATTGGAGGGACGTTGTATGTAATTGGTGTGACTTCCATTGGCTTGCTGTCTGTTTGTGTGTTTATGGCAATGGCGATGATGAGTGAAAAACTGAAGAAAAAAGATTTAAAAAACCCTCTTTCATTTAGTATTAAAGTCATGATTTATGCAAGCGAGTCTAAACTATGTATAGCAAATGAAGAAGTTAGGGGGCATTTTGTTTAATTCATCACATCGACTATATAATCAATATCTAATTACAGTGTATTTCTGGTGGAGGAATAACAATGAATAAATAATGGCAGGTGTTTGGGACTTGGAATGGGGGACTGCTGTGGGTAGCATAACCGAATAATTACATACACGTCCGTATTTCCGTGTCAGGGAAATACACTGTGGTTGGAAATGGAGAGGACTCAAGCAAAGGGAGGAAGACGGATAAGTTTCCTCATTGTGCCCCTTTATCTCTTCACTTGATCTTTCTGTCCTTTTGCTATTGACTCATGAATCATGCAATCTTGGGTAATTAACATCCAGTGGCGTCTTGGCATGGAGCCTATTAGCCTAACTAAGCGTGAATCAGATACGAGACTTCTATTCCGACCGGATCATTAAAAAAAATGACTTTTTGATTATTGATTCAAAGATTGTTTTATACTACAGCATTGGAATTAAATAAAATATTAGCTTTGAGCTTGGCATGTCTGCACACTGTGACAATCACTCATAAGCCTCCTTGCTCTTAAATTGTGTTGATCGTGTCTAATATATGTATATACTTAAAACATTTTTGTATACCCCTCTTCACTCCGCCTTTTTTTTCTAGGCTCTTATCTTTTTATGTTATATGTCCTTGTTTATATTTGCACTGTGGGACTGCCAGAAACGGTATTTCAATGCTCTGTATGTATAACACATTTTGACAATAAAGTGGACTTTGACTTTAAAACAGAAATCATTGATTTTTAAAACTGCCTGAACAAAAGACTATCATGCAGTTCCTCCGCTTACATCCTTTTATTTTATTTGTTTCATCTCCCCCAAAAATATTCTACAATGGATCCTGCTGGGGTATTCTGGAATAAGTGATGACTGCCACATCTCAGGTGGGCTGAAGTCACTTGAGACACTCGATGAGAGGCTCTTTGAAAGTGATAGATTTACAAATAAAGAGCTGAAGAAAAAGGGTCCACTCAAACTCAGGTGTTATACCTGGTAAATTGTCAAATTGTTGTGAATTTAGTTCTTCTACTCCTCTGTTAAGCGTTCAGTGGGGAAGTTATTTCCTCATGAACACAGCTGACTCGTTAGGGCAGGAGAAATGAATCTACCCCAAAATATGTTTTATCTGAGAAACAACACATTAGCAAACTGCGCTGTCTGGATCTATATCTTCTAATTGGTGAAGTAAGGTCATTTTTAATTATTCTTTGTTGGCAATTGATTGGATGTAATACACATCTGGGTCCCATTAATTATTTCGTTATGGGGAATATTCAGGTTAGGCAAGCTAAATGACTGGTGACGGACTTTAATCAATGCCATAGCCATAATGAAATGCAATCTTGCGTAGGCAGGATTGTTTTTTAAAATATTAATTTCACTTTAATGGTCTGCATTAGGCAATTCTCCCTGACTTAATAAACTTGAAATAGAATTGAGAAAAGTCAATAAGGAATTCAATTGGCTTTCGAACACAAGCATGAAAAACGCTGTGCTTTCTTTTTTTTCCACAATGGTTTTGCTTTTAGTCCATTTCACAACCTCATGGACCTCCAATACTTTTTTAAGTCCACTTTATTCTTCCTCTATTAAGAACGTAGGACTAAAATGGGTTTGTGTTGCATCTAAAACAGCCTAATCCTCTCCAGTGTGTTCAGTTCTCTTGTTCATTGGGAGGCTAAAGTGACAAGACAGCCTCTTGTGTGAAGAACTCTAAATCCCTCAGGGGCAATCTGGATGAGAAGTGAAGACGTTCGTTTTTTCTACATCAAACCCCTTCCCGAAAAACAAACATACTCTCACACACACAACCATACACTTATCAGCATGCACACTCTCCCTGTAAAGGATTTGAGGACAGCCTATTTAGATGGGATAGAGAGGACTCACGTGATTATGTAGGCATGTATATACGAGGAGCATGCACACACATGCTGAACTCTCGTCAGGCAGTGCATGAGTTGGACACATTATTTCTAATGTGATGAGGAAGGCATGCAGGGGGACATTTGGAGAGGGTAGTTTGCTCTTCTTGGCCATATGTCCATTTCTGACTCATGACACAGCATCAGACTTTACAACCAGTGTTCACTTCCAATCTCAAGCCTGATTAAAAACCACCTGGGAACACTCTGTTTCAGCCTGGGTCTGACACAGCACGCTTTGGGAAACTTGCCCAGGGATCATCTTAGCCGTTAAATGATGAAAACAACCGTGTCCTCCTCGTGTCCTGGCTTGGCTTGGTAACACTTGGGAATTAGATATTGGGTCGCCACTAGCATTATAAAACAATTTTAAAAAAGAATGAATAGTTTCTCAGACTGTCAAGATATTGCTCTCATCTAGATGCTAATTCCTTTGAAGTGATGTGAAGGGATCAGGCATTGCTGTTAATAGGGTATTGGTTATGTGCCCAAAGGATATTAATCAAAATATACTTTAAAACCAGTTACAATTTCCTATGAACAAAGGTCATTTGGTTTTCTTTAGATAAGATAATTGCGCTCATACCAGTGAATTTGAGCCAGAACGACAATATTGCATCTACAGTATACTGTAGATGACTTGTCTTAACCATTTGACCGGCAAGTTGATCATCGGGGCCAGTTTATCAAAAACTACCATGTCTCTTTAACCCTAGCCAGGCTATGTAGGTCCAGGATCAGACATGGAGGGGGCAATTTACCAACAATTGGCTATAAACAGAGAAGATTCACTAAGAACAGAGCAGTGAGAAAAAAGATAAAGAGAATTGAGCCTGGCTGTGAATGCACTTTGACTTGTTCAATACAGTCCCATGGTTCCTGCATCACATAGCCTTCCAGGCAGCAGTAACATGAGACATGGCACCTCTCTTCTTCCTTCCCCTCCTTAGGGGCTACTGGTTGATGAAGATAATACCAGCCCAGGCGCTTGCGGCTTATATTAAAATGACATCCTGTGACATTTTACTGCCAGAGACGTCTTGGCACTTTAATAAAGTCTAGATGCCATTTATTTATAATGCATGGGAGAGAAGAAGAAAAAAAAACGTAACTCTGCATGCAGATCCAGGCAAGTGTAATCTGGTTGAGTTGAGTCTGGATAAGGTAAATTAATATGCCTACATCATGACAACATAGCCCCTAGCTACTGCTTATCTTTCTTCCCCAAAAATAAGGTAAGTCAACAGTTGTTGAGCGAACCTTTGTAGGAAGATTGGAATCAGAAATGAACACTTGGCTTCAGGGATGTATGGTGAAGGGTGGCACAATAGGCAAAGCAAAGCATCAAGCATTCATATAGTTATTTTGTAAGTTGTACTTACTAACTGGACCAATGTTATTAGGGATACCTGCAAGAGAGAAAGAGAAAAATCACAACTTAAATTAGAATCACAATCAGATTTGAGATTGAATTGTCTTTAAGGCAATCACTTTAACGTTCGTCCCAGCAGTGTATGGTTAGTCTTGCCATCCTCTTCCTGCCTTTATTGTGTTCATACCCCAACACCCGTGATTCATTCCATGAAATCTTGATGAGCAGTATACCTTGAAACTGAAGACTTGTAATACAATAGTATCAGGTTAGGGGTAGAGAGTGTCCCTTCCCTCACTTTCTACTCTTTCATTGCATTTCATTCCGTGTTATTAGCAGGTGCTTTTATCCAAAGCAGCTTACATACACTTCAATAATGCAGACATGACTACGGGAGCATAGGGTTAAATATGTTGCTTAAGGACACATTGACTGCTGGGATTGAATCACTGACCCTTCGATTGACCGATCGGACACTGAACCACAGTCGCCCTTTTTGCTACAACATCCATCTTTGAACCTTCGTTTTGATCTCAATTGCTCTCTTTGGTTTCTTCTGGTTCCCTTCATTATTTCTGCTTTGATTTCCCTGTTGTTGCCTTGAAAGGTCATTGCTGCCCTCTTGTACAGCAAAAGATACACACCTGGAAATATCTCCAAATCACTGAAAAAAACAGTTTCAGCACACACCACAAGCTCACAGACAGACTTTGATATTTTGAAGTTAAAAAGTTGACCCTTTCTCAGCACACTGTCTTTAAAGCATGAGCTGCCAAAGACACATGAAACGGAATCTGATGCACACAGACACGCAACATGTCAAATGATATCATAAATGGGAAATTCTGCGTCTGATTCCTGCCATAGGAGAGCATGTCTTATCCTGCTGCCTGCCTGCCCATCCCTCCATCAAGCAATCCCTTGTGCCAGACTGTCACCGAGCAGATAATAAAGTCTGTCTCATCCCCATGGTGACCAGATCTCTCCCACACCAGGACGTTGGCTGGCCGTAGATCTGAGTTTGATTGAGACGTTTAAAAGGCAGAAATAGTCTTCACAAGAAGCTAATGATCTAAGCACCGACATTGCGTCTTTAAGCTTGAAGGAAACTGCTTTGTAATTTTTGGTTGCCATTCGTGTTGAGAGGAATTTGCTTTCGGGAGATCAATGCCAGCAACACTTTATCTAATCATCTGTTTGGACTGCACCCCCTGTCCCCAATAAGGCAGCATGCCCACAAAAACAAACAAACAAACCCCCTCACCATGAAAAGGGGAAGCATACAGGGCACCGGGAGAAATGCGCCCTCATAGATTAAAGAGGAAGAAATGAAATAAGTAGGTTTTTTTGTCTCTCTACAATCATTCGCTTAACCATCACATCTTCGGCTGAGGAAGCCGTGGAAGTATCTGTGCGGGAAGTTTGGGGGGCCTATAATGTAGCCGTCACAAAATATCTCCAAGTACTCTGGGGGAATATGAGGATTTCCTGCGTATGTGCATGTGTTTGTGGACTTTGATCAATTCAATCACTCTTCCTCTGATCTCAGCCTGCAAGCTGTATTAAGGGAGCCAAATCTGTGACCCGTCTGAAAGCTGTGAAGTGTAGGAGGCTATGCTGACATATGGAGAAGGAGCGTATCAGTGGTCAAACCTCAAGGGGCTGGGCAGATGCTAACCAGGAAGGACAAGGGCAAGGACAATAACCTAACTCACAAAGTACAGTTTAATTAGTCTGGTATGAGCAGGTATAGCCTCAGTCTTAATATATATGTCAATCAGTTTCATATTTAAATCCCATTTTCCAAAAATCCCATATCAATGCTAACAGTGACTAGGCTAGGGCAATCTCTATGTATGCATATGCCAATTATACATTATGTAGTTCCTCACAAAGTCAAACATGTGAAATTGCAAGTTTTTCAGCTCTTTAAGTGAACCATGAAAAGGGAGAAAAACCCTAACTAAGTGCTGAATGAGTCTGATTAGGCTGACAATAATACATAGGCGCTTCTGTACCTACATCGAGCCTGGCAGGGGACCCATTACATTAACCTGAGAGGGATGTAAATATAAAACCAGAGAGCTGCAGAGAGGTGACTTCCATTAGCGTGTGCACACAGAGAACATTCTTCAGGTACACAGACACACACATTAAGCTTCATTGTATGAAACGTGTTTGCTTTTCCTAAATAAGTGTTGAACCTATCACTCCATTGTAAGAAAAGTGATCTTATCGAGTCAAACTTACTACGAAATCAGCTAATGACCCTCTGTAATTTGGTCTGGTTCAGGGCCAAATAACCTTTTCTTCCAGGTCATGATTTGGAACAACAGTGGACTGTCAGAGCAATTATTGGCCGCCTTATGAACAACCTGTGGGGTTCGAGCAGATGTCCAGGATCCCATGTCGGGTCATTCGATTAATTTTCAATCACCGTCATTTCCAATCCCCTTCACCTGCCCAGGCCCCACCATTACGGGGCATGGCTGCAATCTAATTTGGTCCTATCGCACAGGAAGAGCATTAGGAGCTGCTTATGTTTACGGTGTCCTCCATTGATTTTTGGGAGTTATGCAGGGATCATGGTTGCGATCCGCTGGTTGGTGAACATGATCTCTGAGGGTTGTGCGATTCACTGAACATGATCTGTTCGCATGTGGGTTCAGCAAAAGAATAGACACACAAACGAACATGGGCATTAAAATACAGCAGAGAGCCTTTATCATGTGGGCCGTCAACTGATTTACAATAAGTCTCACATGAGGGAGCTGTGGTTACAATTCCCAGGGTCACTGGTCCAGTTGAAGCTTTGTTGTCATCCATCCAAGATCACCACTTTAACCGTGCTAATGGATCATCAGAAACTAATAATAAAATGTAGTCTCATGGATCTATGGGCTCTACATCTTTGGCTTACATCCTATTTCCTCACTGAACAAGCTAATCTGTAATTTATTCTCCCTCGATGTGTCACATATATACAGTATGTGCTATATGGGATTCTACTGCCAAGAGCTCATGTAGGTGTCGGCGTGGCGGTGTTTGTCTGTGTCATGACATTGTTCCTGTCAGTATCCATTCTGCTTTGACCTTCGATTTGTCTCACCTGTTTGTCTTGGTGCCACCTACTCTGAAAAAGGGCTTAACTGCTAAATTTCCACCGCAGGCAAAGTTGGTAATTACTTTCCCTGGCTGACATCATTTTATAGCAATCCATCATGTGGAGCTCTTTGGCTAGTGGTGGTGACAGGCATTGCTAACTGGTTATCAGCGGAAAGGCTGCCAAAACAAAAGCAAACGGCGCGAAACTTGATTGAATTCCTTAGGAGCAAAATTACGGCTTGCCTCACAGGAGTGCCCGGCTAAACCCCACTCTCTTTCAGTGTGTATAGCTGAATTGAAGGTGGCAAGTCTTAAAGAGCCCAGGAGCCAAGTTGGAAGAAGAACAGTTTAAGATTTCAGGGAAGGAAAGAGGTGTACTTCATTGGTGGTAGCTATGGGGGAAAGAATAATAAAAAAATCTGGAGAAGGAAGAAACAAATATTTGAAAGAAAGATTACCGTCACAGCTGCACAGAGCCGAGATGTGGAAAAGACAGAGTAAACAAGCTTGGTCTCTGGGGTGGTTGGGGGTGTTGTGGGGGATAGAGAAAGAGAATGCGAGCATGAAACAAAACCAAAAGATGGAGCAAGAATAGGCGCAGGGAGAAGAAGAAGATGATGGTGGGGAAGAAGGGCAGCGAGAGCAAAAGAACGAGGGGATGCAAAACAACGGGCAATGAGCTTTACAGAGAAAAAAGAGAGCGAACGGGGGTAAAATGGAAATTCAAATGGCTGTGGAAAAAGGAAAGAAGCATAAATGAGTGGGAGATGTTGGTGCGAGAGGGGAGAAGATGGGAATGAAGCTATGTTTACCCAGCAAATGTGTTTATGTGTGAAGATCTGTGAACACGTGGCAGTGAATGACTGAAAGCCTAGTGTCTTACTGTATTTACATTTAAACAATGGGAAGGATCAATTTCAAATGATTACCATGTTTATTTTATCAAACATTGGTTTTGAATTGAATTTATAAATGGAATTATTATTTATTATTGGCACACACTGGCATGTGTAATGTGATTACACAAGTGCTTTATTAGCACTTCATCAGTAAAGTAATGTGATTACACCAATACATCAGTAAGTAATGTGCTAACCAGGGCTCATGAATCCATTTAATGCCTATAAATATGTAAACCACATAATCTATGTTCAAATGTCACATCTTAGAGGGTCTTATACAATAGAAATTGTTTGTCTTCATTCACAAAATAATGAGATTTATGCTACAGTAGAATGTAGATCATTATTAGTCCCTTGTGGATTTGTCATTGAAAAATGTATAGAAACCTACTTTCTTTACACAGGAGGAAAAATTAATCAGGTCTATATTTGTGTATGTACAGCGTGTGCAAATGAGTGTGAGGGATCATGTTTGTGTGCGTGTGTGTGTGTGTGTGTGTGTGTGTGTGATGACATTTCTAAGATGAACCTCTCCCAGTAGGACTGGCAAAATACAATAAGAATGTTGCATCTGATGGCTCTGCATTAAGAACACTAGTTGGAGAACAACAGCATTAAAATGCAATCCGTTGTAACAATAACTGTCCCTGTCCAGAGATGACAGGCCGTCTTTTCATTTTCACCTGGGACCAAGAAGTGCCCGGTTTTTCAGATGGTGAGAGGCTCATGTGGATTTTCCTCTTCAGTCAGAGGATGAATCATTACAGTGAAATCCACGGCGTGTCCGTGCCTTTAAATGCTTTGATCAAAGGAGATCCTTAAACTGTGAGGCTGGCTTCTACTAAATCTGAACAAGTGTATCCTAATCCTGTCCTGACAATGAGATCTATTCCCTTTATCAAGCAGCACACAGAAAAACACTCAATCTCTTAAAAGGTTCTGAAATTATGAGTTTTCTGAATAGCTTTATTGTTGTCGAAGGTTCCTTAGCTTTGCACACCGTTGCTAAAATGCTAAGCTAATGTGTTTTTTAGGTCTCCTATTATGCTCTTTTATGGCATATATTATGGGTCTCAAATATATATGCTCAAAATACCAAACAGATCTCGGCTACAGGTCTGCTATACCTCTGTTTCAGCCCCGTTTTCGAAAAGTGCTGAGTCCCTCCTGCTGAACACACAGACACACAGAGAGGTGCTGCGGGGGGGGATTCAGCTTGCGACTGTATATTACGGACGATAGGTTGGGACGTGTCACGTGGGTGGGACGTTGCCAGGAGTTCAATGTAAAGCCAGCCCACATTTCCGATGTGACGTCATATCGACAGCAAATGTGGATCAGCTCGTTTGTACCCCCGTTTTTAGAGATGTGGGTAAGGAGGAAAAGAGAGAGGGTTGTATTTTTTGACACTTTGTGAGTCTCCTTACACACCGGGGACACATATTTATGTATAAAAGACAGCAAAAACTGCATTTTGCACAACTCATAGCATTCAGACACAGACACGCTGCAAAAAAGCCCAGTCCTCCAGTTTCAAGTGCATTTAAGGATTTGAAATGAGGGTACATTTTTACTTTTCAAAATCAACTTTTTAAAGGCCACCCATCTCTGCCCCCCCTCCCCCGCCAGCTTCTATCTCCCTCAGTGTCCTCAGCCCCACAGTGAAATGAACTGCCATGGTTAATTCTCAAACTGATCCCTCTCCTTCTGTCTCCACAGAGGAAAAAAGGAGAATGCGTGAGGCTGAGAGACGGGTGAGGGGGGAGAGGGGGCGAGAGACATAGATGGAGAGAGGAAAAGCGAGAGAGACAGAGCCACCCCAGAAGGCTGAGTTAGCTGTGACAGAGAGTGATGCCCACTTCCCCTCCTTCTATCTCCGCCATCCTTTTCTCTCTTCATCACTTTTTAAATCATGTTCTTCTTCTTCTTCACGCCATTGTACGACAAAATATCTCCCCCGCCCCCTCCCCAACTCCACACCCCCTCCGGATGATGATTCATCGATCTCCTTATCGCATCAGACGTCTTGATGGGCATAGTAAAAAGAAATTAAATCTTAATTAAATGTTCATCTTTGACAAATTTGTCTCCAAAGAGCTGCCATATGTTCACTGGGTTTGGGGGAAAACACAGAGAGTGAAGCAGACTTTTGGAATTGGACTTGAATTGGCTTGAAAAATACAAAACAGCACAAGATGCATTTTTCTGTCAGCCTTTTTTTTTTCTATATTCAGGAAGGATAGCCTTGCATTTCTATAGATTTTCTACTGTGTTATTACCTTATGGATTTTTCCCCCTCCAAGACAAAGTATAATAATGCACTTTATACTAAGACAGTTTTTCATCACTTGCAGGGCAAAGGGAGAGTGTGTGTCCTTGTGTAGTAGTTATGGATGTGTGTGTGGGAAATAAGGAGGTCTGGATGAGCACCTTTTTTAATAATGTGCTGTCAATCTGGGCTCTGGGAATGGCCATTTTACTAACCCTCCCTAAATCTCATAACACGGATCCTCTGGGAGGCAGAATAAGTCATCAGCCGGTGGCCCAGAGTCCTCGAGCACCACAGAGAGAAGAAATCACAGCAGGGGCAATAAGGGGACGGAGCGGGATAAAACGTAGGCTTACAAATGAATCCCGGAACGCTCCAACTTATACCACTGCCTCTCTTCTCCCTGTTGTTTTAGCTGATGTATGGCAGGCACACCGGAGAGGTTTAGAATGGGACGACATTGATGGTTTTTATGCTAACGTGAATGCTATTGATTGTAGCGCTTTTGGGAGATTAAATCATTAGCATCAGGATTCCACTCTGTTTTAAGTGTTACATGCAAGGCTAATGGCTTACATTAGTGAATGTGTTTCTAGGTCATGTCTAGAGCCTATTTTACACCTAAACCTTTAAAATAACAAGAAGTTTGAAGATGAAACACTCTTCAGAAATATGCAGAAAGCAGCACACAGTTCTTCTGTTGATGTGAATACTTGAGATCATTTGAATGAGGGACAGTTAACGTGCACTACAGCCCTGACCCTGCACACTCAGTTTGCACATACTGAAGCAGAGGGCAGGCAGTCTTTTCCCTTACTGACTACATGTTGTGGGTGTTTTTTAAAAGGATAGGAAGACAGTAACAAAGCGTGACGTCGGACACAGGGTGTCTGCTGTAAGCCTTTAACAATCACATAGCAATAATCCTACTGCACACTGCAACATGTGTGGTATATTAGTTATAACTTATTGCTAATATGGAGAAGGGCATTCCCTTAAATGTGAATGCTTCAGTTCATTCAGTTAGTAGTTGCTGTAATTGTGTAATTAGTTGGTCCACTATCTGCTCTTGATATTTCCAAACAGTTTGATTAGTCTAAACCACAGCAAAGGACAAAAGCAAAGAGGAAAACATCCTGTGCTATATACACCCAAAACAGAAGGTAAGTCCGCAGTGTGTTTGCTCCACAAACTTTTATCTCATCGTTTCATTTGTAATTGCCTTGCATTGCTTTGAAACCTCACAACTCTCACAGATGACACACAGGATGCTGCTAATTGGGATCCTGCATCAAATGCCTTGGGAAGTCTTTAATATCATTTCCATATCTATATCTGTATTAATACCTCCATTGTGATGTTACCCATTAATTACTCAATGTGTGTGTGTGTGTGTGTGTGTGTGTGTGTGTGTGTGTGTGTGTGTGTGTGTGTGTGTGTGTGTGTGTGTGTACTCACAGATATTAGCAGTGCCCTTGGGGATGGGCAGGTAGGAGCCAGCGCTCCAGGCTCGGCCCTGGTAACTCTTCTTGCAGCGGCCACAGTCGGGCCCAGTCGTGTTGTGTTCACACTCGCAGCTCAACTTCTCTTTGTCATACACACAGCTGTTGGCGTGAAGGTTGCACTTGCACCTGTCAAAAGTGGTGGAGAGCGGGGAAGAGAGGGAGGGAAGTTGAAAAGAGACAACCACGTTAAGATGAGTGAATTTTCTGGCACTGAATGAACAACACACAGATTTTATTTTGTTGGCTGAAGGGCAGCATGTCCTTGACTAGCGGTGGCATTGGAACACAGTCAGACCGGCTACAACAGTTGCTTGTTCAGTTTAAGAGGAGCTAGTTCAAAGGCAAGCAGTTGCACGAGCAAATCTGGCATCATTATTTCTTCCCTTTTTCTCCCCCCCCCCCCCCCCCCCCCCCCCCCTCCACTCGGGAAGGTAGTTTTAATTGTCCCACTGGAGGATGCAAAACGGTAGTAAGGTCATAGACGATGGGCGGGGGGAGATGAGGAGGGAGAGAGGGACAAAGAGGTGCAAGGGGGAGTCTGATGAAAACAAGCCAAGTTAAATTGTGGAACAAGCACTGGGAAAATGAAGGCACAGAGGCTTGTGGATCTGCGAGGCGAGAAATAGCTCAGAGTTAGCCAGAGGGCGGCGGTGAGCAACAGCCCGGCTACGTTAGCTATGACAAATTAATATGAGATGAGATCTCAGAAGCACATTTCCACTTTGGAGAGAGGGACTCCCTTAAGGTGCACTTAATCCTCATGCACATCCTTCTTGCAGAACCTTCATTTAACAATAAAGTCAGCTAAATTCATTTTGTGCTGTGGCTAGATGAGCATTGAGGGGATATCTATCTGTTAAATTAATTTATGATCCTCGTTCAGCGAGCTTTGAAGAATATGGGGAATTGTTAGACTTCCGTTCAAAGAACTTTCCATAGAAGACAATGTGAGTCGATTCAAACTCTGCTATGCAAAGGTAGTCATGGAGCCTTGTGTCATAGCAGTTCAAGAAAGGACCATTTAAGATATATTAGAAATAGTTACCATAACGATTACATTTTCTTATTCTAAATCTATAAATCTTGTATGTACAGTAGGTATTATCCTGTGGAATAATGATTAAGCCACCTCTGTCTTTTTCTGGTGTTGTGCTACAAAATACTTGAACAAGGGCTGAACTGAGATCTGATGCAGAAATGTCACACGACGCACGCTCCAAACATTACCAGCAGGAGGATGCTTTATTTTCTAAGATAACAGTAATGTTTCCTAAGTGCAGAATGAGTCATGACACAGTACCAATGCCAACACTGGCTGCAACTTTAAATAAAAACTGGAAATATGACTTCCAACAACGCATGACTCATCCGGAAATTATGGAACCGTGTTTGTTTATTTTAGGATTAAATGCTAAGAGCCAAACAAAATGGCACAATACAAAGCTTGTTATTTACATGGAAAGATGGCATTACTCCATTCCAGAATATAAGGTTAGCAGAAGTAAGCGAAACACCTGTTGTTAAATCATGTCCAAAACATTTTGAATCAGCATTCCCTTTCTCATGCTTCTCATGTCCTGTCCATGTTGTAGCTACAGGATGTGAGCAGTAATAAGGCTGACACTCACTACTGAACGGTAATCCAACCTTTGAGTTTTAAACGATCCACATTTAAATGAATGCAATCCTAGCTGCCCTTATTATATATACATACAGTATAGATATATAATTGTCCACATTTGTCTTGTTGCGTGATATCTACTGATGTTTCTCACAGGAAGGCACTTCCCTGAAAGCATCCTACTACCTAATCTAGGCAATAAGCACCCATGTTAAAAGAAATTCAACTAAAGTATTCTCAAATAAATAATAGCCAGCACTCTAGGAGCCTCGAAAGGAGTCCACTTTGAGGAGCTAGACTGTGACGTCTCTTTGTAACACTGGATTAAATCTTCAGCAGCTATGGCAGTAATATCCAGACCCCAGTGAGACATAGAGGGATTGATCGAGAAAAAGTGGTGTGAGTTAAGTCAGCGTCCATTAAATCAAGGCAGGAACAGAATGGAGTCCTACACGGCGCTGTTCAATTCACTTCCTTTCCTTCTCTGTTATAAGTCTTCTTAAGTCTTGTAAGTGTGTCTATGTGTGTGAGAATGTGTGTGTGTGTGTGTGTCTGTGTGTGTCTGTGAGGAACGGGTAGAGGATGAGCTGTGAAACGACTTCACATGGTCCTTTGTGGTTTAACCTTCAGCTTCTTTTAACATCGGCAACAATTTAATCAGCGTCCAGAAATGATAGCGCCGCCGGCATAATGATGGAGGCCGCCACTCAGGCCCTCAGGGCCTTATACCCACAAGCGCTGATGTGCTGCCAATCAGCAGTGGCCCCTGAATGTGGATACCAAGGGAGGCTCCCTCACCGCTGTGCCAGCAACAACAGCTTCAGAGAAGGAGCTAAGGAACAGCATTTAGCAGCCATTTAATAGCAAACTCCCTCCAGCGCTCCCAAAAGTGTGCAATTTTTGTCTTCATTCCCCTTTTGGGTCCGCTTCACTTTGAAACCTCTGTAGGTTTTTCTCTTTCTCACTCCGTCATTCTTTATATCATTCTTTTCATATCTCTCTTCTGCATCCACCTATTAGTCTGTCATTTTAAACTACTGTTAATAAATATTCATGGAGCTAAAGCATCTTTGTTTTTGTGTGGTGCTCTCAAAGAGATATTGCTTGAGGCAATATTGAGTGTGCCAGCCACCGGCTGTGAGCTAAAGGTCCTGATATGCATTCATAAAATTACCCATGAGGCTATGAGCTCAAATTGCTTGACTGGCAAAAGAGAAAAAAAAAAGAGAAAACCTTGAGTGACGTTTACATTCCATTTTTTCTGAGGGGAAGCAGCACACATATGCTCAAATCTGACCAAAGTTTACAGTTCTTGAAATGTGGGAGACAGGAACAATTGTTTGGCCCAAATGTATTATTTTTCTTTATCCTGGTGGAAATGAGAGCGGCCCAACGGACTTAGCTCACCTGAAGCAGTGTGTCTATGACCTCTGTAGTAATGGGATTCTGATCGACACCATGAGGGCAGACGACATATTGCGCCTTCCCACTGATGATTCCAGCAAACACAAACACAAACAGAGGAAAAAAAAGGTCTGTGTCCTTTCTATTAGTTCAGCCAATAGCTACATCGTTTTGTTCAGCCAAGTTCCTTCCCCGACATTGCTCTATTTAGCTGGTAGCAGCTTCAAAGCCAAAGTATCAGCCACTAATTGATAGTAATTATCCATAATCCAAGCCTACAACATCCCCGACGCACAAAGCTGCTGATCCCAACAAATTGAGCAGACTAAACTCAACATGGTCCTTAAGTGGGTTAACTAAGTGAAGCAATTAAATTTCAATCTAACGCCCAGGTGTTTTCATACGCAAGCCAATTGGGTCAAACACGGCTAATAAACACTTTTTTAAAGCCGGTGTCTGGATTCAGTGTGTGGTGCAAATAAATGACAACAGACAGGGGGTCGCAGAGGTCGGGCAGTGGGGTGGGGGAGATGCCCTGGGGGGCTGTTGGTTCAGAGAGCACTCAGGCTTAATTATGTGTGATGAAAATGAAATAAAAACACACGAGTGGCTGTTGAGGTTTGTGCAGATAATATTTCACATACACACACACAACCAAAAAGGGACCATCACTCCATGCTGACGAAGTGGGGACATCTGTTTCTGGTCTGTATTGGCTTGAAACAGATCATCCTGTCTGCTTACGTCTTACTTACTAATTGCCTCCTCTACCTCTCTCCCCCAGCCTGCTTTGCATTGTGGGAGGAAGAGGAAGAAGTGAGATATCAGCACCATGTCTCCTGGGATGGACCTCGCCCGTAAACCTCCCCTTAATTGCATCCTTCTTTATCAGAAAGCATGCAGTTTAGAGGAAAATGGAGATTGTGCGAAGAATCATGGCCCATTCTTTACTTCTGTCTTAAATGCCAATTTTTGTTTGCAGGCAAAAAAGTGATTTACAGAGCAACTGAATTATAGGGCTTTTAAGTATTTACACGTGCAGTTTAACCTATCGGAGATTACTGAACTTGTTGCAGATCTCACATCGAGGTGAATACATATGACTGGAGTAAAGGAAGAAACTGTTAGTCAGAGGCTCAACTAAACAGTAAATATAAGACATATATAGCGTTTGTAACTTACAACTGATGTACTATTTGTATACTCTGTCGGAAGATGGTTTCAGCTTTAAGTCCACAGTACAATGCACAGATTTTACACAGGTAAAAACCCAGTCTGACTGAAGGCTAGTCTAACCCTAAGTCTAACCCTTATCGTTAATAGAAATAAAAGCAAGAAAGATACCAGGCTGTGCAGTTGTTACCTGTTCTTAAATCATATTTTTAATTAGGTTCAGTTTGTATAAATGCAATATACATAGGGGGTTGAATCAGAAGTCATAACTAATTTTACAGCCTGGCTGTGCTCATGATTGCAGTATTATATTTGTATTGGTAAAAAAGTGATAAGCTTAGGTAGCCAATTAAGTCTTGAACTTTCACTCGGATGCTGACCTAGCTGACCTGTGGCAGCTGGTTTTACAGTTGCAGCACGTTAAATTATTTTTAATGATTGTTTTGGTGAGCTGGATACGTGTTCCGGTTTCTGTTGTATGTTCCTCTAAAAGTAATTCATTAAAAATATAAACTCTTGCAGTCGTGTAAAACTAAAATGATTATAATAAAAAGCAGCCAAGTTAAAGGAACAATATATTTTGTGATTCTTGTACTGCTGCTTCAGTCCTTCTCTGGTTCCCGGCTTTGAGGTAAATGTCTCGCCTGCCTGTATCAATCCATCCGGGCCATCCATCTATCGAATCCTCAACATTACTAATGTATGCAGTTGGACATGCCATCCAAGCAGGAGTCAATCAGGGGGTCTTTAGTGCCTGCGACAAGCCAAGGTAGTTCAATAGAATCGACATGCTGGGCCTCACTGATACTGCTCTCAGCTAAAGACTATTGGCTGTGGACCCGGCCACAGAAAATGCACTGCAGAGGAGAGAGAGAGAGAGAAAGAGAGCTCCATCATTGGGAGGACAGTGCCATAGAGATTCAAGGAGAGGCCAGGTGGAGAAGAGATATTAAGCGATCTTGTCATTTCATAAGCGACATTGATGACTGGCGCTGTTAAAGGAAGTAACTCCCCAAAGATTCTGCAGCATTGATCCGTTTGGGTCGGTAGCTCATCCGCAAACGAGAGGTTATATTGTATTTGACCTCTGTGTGAGAGAGAGTGTAAGTGTGGAAAGTAAGAGAGAGCAGGGGTAATGTAGCAGGAGAAAAACCTTTGACTCCTCCACACCAACACATTTTCTCATTAATTATCCAACACTTTCGTACAGTATACATTTTAAGTCTCACTTATTCTTTGATAAGGTTCTAATCATATGAATAACACCACAAATGAGGTGAAAATATAAAATGTACAACTAAGAAGTGTTACTTCTTAGATGTCTTCTGTTATCTTGTTACTTTTGCTAATGTCACCCGCCATTAAGCTTTGCCAACACTTATCCTTGTTACATAATCCCCAATGTCTGAAGCAGACAACTCCAAAAGCTACGCCCGCCAGGGACCAGAAACTGAAGCCAGGGAAGGACCCGGAGAGCAGGTGAAATTACAGAACATGTTGGCATTTTCCCAGCTAGCAGAGGGGCTAATTCTTAGCATCTCCTTTCCGTCTTTATAAGCTCAGGGCGGTATGAGTGTCATCTGTTGGGTTTGCAAATAACTGGGGGACCCTGATAAACCCAAACCCGAACCCTGTGTGTGTGTAAAGGATTCAAAAGGAAAATATCTGAGTTGTGTGTTGACATTGGAGCCAGGACGTGTGCTTTCAGACTGTAATGAGTTTATTTAATATAGGGCCATATCAAACCTTTGAGCAGACAATATTTTAAAGAAAAATACTAATTTAGTGATTTGCTATTTGGGTTAACGTAAGAACTGGAGGGTATTCCTACAAACCGCACCACACATTTATAAAATTGGCACTTTTACTTTTACTATTCTCACGGATTTATTGTTGCAGATCGACCGCTGCAGCAGGGGAAGGTATTTATGAATTAACATCTGGGTGAAGTTGCCTATGGAAGCGTACTCACTGTCCAAAAGCAGTTTTGATTTGATCTGCAGTTCAGAACAATGAATAATATCACTACTACTTTATTTTGCTATACATACGCCTAGTACCTGATGGTTAAGTATCATTTAGATAATTGAAAGCGTGTTATAAGCACCTTACGCTGATCTAGATTTACCTATACCTCTAAGTCTTTTTGCTTGTTTAACTGCCGCACATTCATTACCCAAAATAGAAGGTGCGCTTTGAAACTTGCACTTGTCATAATTATTTTCATTTCAACTGAGGGTGCAAAATATTCATCTGAGGGTGCAAAATATTCATCTGAGGGTGCAAAGTCACGAGATCTGCCAAAATAGCGGCAGGGCTTCAGATGTCTCTCCTTATTGGAAATCCAATAGTCCAATACACAAAGGCTTGTTAAATGGATCACTGATAACACAAATAAAAAAAGAGGGTCAGTGGTAAATATTTGCTTTAAAAATAACTGGTACGTACATGTGTGGGATTTGTTTTGGACAGCGTCGTAATTCAAAACTCTTACATCTTCCCCAGACCCTCCAACCAACATCTAGCATCCTCTAATCCGTCATTCAGCACCTCCAGTGAGACATCATGCTCCAGTAACTTACATTACCTTGCTAAAAGAGCATAGGTCTGGAAAATCCGGTACAGCACTTTTTCTTTGTTTGATTGTTATTCTTCATCTCTTTTGTCAGGTGCAGCTCTATTGTGCGCTCCTGTTCTGCTTGAAGGCTAGAGCACCGTTGGATAGCCATACATAATGAGCGTCTGCATTCATCGGCCTCCCCGAAAGATAACTTGCTCAGAATCACTTTTCATGACTCAATGATCCCATTATCAAGCAGTTTTTATTCATCACTCCCTGTCGTCTTCAGATCAGAATCAAATATCTCGCTTGGGGAGGTTTGGGATCTAAACAGATCGTCACTCTCGCTGTGTGTGCGTATTTGCGTGAACACAAGGAGAATTAGACAAACAGGGACTGTGTGATGACGCTGTCCACACTTCTCCCTTTGTTAGAAATGTCTGCTTCAGCTCACGATGGGGGACATACTGCCAAATGGTGTTTTCTTCACTGACGTGGCTTTCTTCTAGTCACACATACCGATATTGCAAGCTCAGGGGGATGTCTCACTGATAAGAGAAAGCCAAGCGTCTTCGGCGTTCATGATTCTATAATTGTAAATCATCACCCCTTTCTTTCACTTTGATAAAAGTGGGAATATTTGGTCAGGGAGTTGTCGGTTCTTTAAAAAACCTTTGTTTTGGCGCCTAATTATAGTATTTTTAATCTTCTACGTTTGATTTATGACTAAGATCAGACAATCTAATTGCCATGCAACAACTTTGATATCAGACACTTCTGCACAAGTCTGCATTATGTTACATCATATGCCAAAATATTTCAAATTCTAGCTTTCTATAAAATATACATTTATAAAAACGTGTAGATATGGTGACAGTTACATAGTCATGCTAGGGAAGAGATTGCACTTATGGCAAATAAGTCATATTTAGTACAGATGTATGGTACACACTTAAACTAATGAAAGAAACCATTTTTTCGGGGAACTTGAAGACAGTTGTGTATTTATGAATGCATGTCAAATATTCAATCTCTGTTTAACTTGGTTGTTTACTCTACCCCTACCTTCCAAATCTAAATATTCCACTGATATAACAGTCACAAGCATACAACACATAATACATTAAATACAGAACCATGTTGAAAATAGTTCCGGGCTGAGTATTTTATGTTTCTCCAGATGGCATCGACAATGCAAGTGTTGCCAACATCTATACCGATTACCAAATCATCACTGTGGCGGTGGAGGCTGCAAGGGAAGGAGAGGTCAATGAGGGGATTAGTCATGAAACCCTGACAGGAGCACCCATTATGAGGGAGGCTGTAGCCGACAAAGACGGGGGGAAGACACGTTGAAAAAGGCCTCTCCATTAATGAAATGGGTCACCACATGAATGTTGAATGTGCTCTGTCGACAGTGAAGCAGAGATAAAGCCCCCGATATGGCTGCTTTCTGTGCCCCAGACCCTTATTTGGCACAATGCAGAAAAATTGGCTACTTTAACTTGGAGATCAAAAGGCTTTATGAGAAATCAGATTGGAAAATGGCTCGTTGTATCCATTGAGATCGTCATGATATGAATGTAAACAGTAAGCAAATAATAAATGGGTTTGTAGGGGGCGTATTAATGTATGGGTCATGATGGGAATCAAAGATGCTGCCGGCATTATCTTTGTGTGTGTGTGTGTGTGTGTGTGTGTGTGTGTGTGTGTGTGTGTGTGTGGTTTTTTTAGATTGAATTCCTTTTGGACCAGATTTGGATTTATGGAACAAATATGGGATGGCTTTTGCCTGGAGGATATGTACACACACAAATGCAATCCCATTCACACACACACACACACACACACACGCACACACGCACGCACACACGGGACTTCAGCAGTGCAGTCTTCCAGTCCATGACATAATTCCAATCTGTTGTCTGTGCTGGCTATTTATAGTGATGAGAACTCTGTTATGTATTTTCTTGATTAACACACACACACAAACACACAAACACACACACACACACACACACACACACACACACACACACACACACACACACACAACCACACACGAATTAATGGGAAGTGATCATGAATTGCTGCAGCACGATTCCCCAAGCAAATACAGTAAGGATGCCTTGCTTAAGGGCAGGATGCATTGCCTTGGTGACTCTTGTTAGCAGGCCACTCAATCCTTGCCAAGCCCCCAGAAAGTGCATCTAATACATTTTTATAGAATTATACTCGAGAGAAAGACCATTTTAGCTTAATTCGCCACTTAGCAACTTCAATAGGAATAAACCAGGCCCTTCTTGCAACCCTGGACCCAACTATATACATTCGAGGACTGGAAACCATTACCCTGTAGTTCCTAAACACCTGCAGAGTGAGCCCCCCCTGCTAAACCCAATCTGAGAGAAATCTCAAAAGATCTACATTATCAGCAATGCAGCACTCCATAGAAAACAAGTGTATAGCCAGGTTAAGAGTTAACTTCTGAAGAGAGAAATGAATGTTGCTTCATCCCTGAGAACGGGAATGGGATTTTTTGAGGCGACGCGCCGCCAGTCCTCTGCTCCGCTGATAAAATCTTCATGTCACTTGTAGCTTTCCTCCTCATATCTCTGGACTCAGTTCATTCCTCTGGCCTGTGATAAACAGTAAGGGATTGGCTTGTACACCTTCTCCGTGTTCAATGCCAGTGACATGGCGGCTCATCACTGGAATTCATTTGAACATAAAGCTCTCAGTGTGTCTGATTTTATCACACAACTCAGGATCTGTTCGGTACCATTTACAGGAAGCAGGATTTGTCTCAGTGCGAAACATCATTTGATTTTAGAAACAGAAGGCACCCGAAGTGAATGCGAAACATTTTTTGTTCTTGAGTGGGTTCGTATTTAGTTATGATAAATGGTCTGCAGAACAATAGCAACATGCAAAGAAAGATAGCAATCAGTTCACAAAGGCGATAATGAGAAACACTGCAAAGAAGCAAACAGACTTAAAAAATGCAATATTTAAATATTCAAAATATTACAAATACTGTGAGTATTAATTGTGTGTTACATTATACATACAGTGTTGAGGTGAGAAACACAAAATATAAAAATGGCTTTTGTATGTTTAACAGAAAGGTTCAAAGTTATGCTCTAAGTGTTTGAATATCTTTGACTCTTGTTACTGCAGTAAAAGCTTTCCTTTACAGCACCATCTATCTTAAGAGCAAATATTGCCACTTTCACCGTGGTGCATTTTCTCACATAAACTACGCCTTCAGAGGTTTCTATAGGAAGCCTCCTTTATCAATGCATGCAGCAAATTCTTTCAGACAGGAGCAAGCTGAAAGCAAACACTGCTGTTTGTGTTATGAATATAAGAAACAGAGAGAAATATCATGGGCCTTATGAAAGTACAGTACAATAGGTTTAAGCTGGATTGTCTTTGGAAAGGGGCAATTCAGCAAACAGAGACTAAGCAGTCAAAATCCATCCTGCTTTCATCCTGCCATTTGTATGTGAGAGTGGGGAAAGAGGGAGGAGGTTTTAATAAGTAGCTAGAGGAATCGCTGCTTTGAAAAAAGTAGTGGAAGTATTGTTGAGCTACTCAGACATATGCCCTTGAACAATAAAGACAAAGTTTTTGTTTGCCGTAACAAAACAAATCAAACAAGCGATATCATTTTTCTCACATCCGCAGCACAGCGCAGACTTTGTAACCTTCAGAGAAAACTTTATGAACACGGAGTCTTAAATTCATATGCTTGATTTGCTTCACGTTTCAATCCACAATGGTTTTGATATGATAGTTTAAATCCAACAGAAATAATACAAACTAAACGTTGGGGTTTTGTGGCACAAAATGAACCCGACGTCCTGTAGCACACGTTGTCTGACCTGATGCTGCATGGAGCTTTTATCTCTTTAAAACTGCAGTACTTAGAAATAACATATTGATTTTGAAATCAATTCAACAGAAGCTGCGGATTTTATTGTTTCTCTGTGATATGCTGTAGTGTCCCTGTGATGAAAATAAAAGGCCTTTGTAAGTAGCCTGATGAATTAAATGCTGTTTACACATTTGGTTAAGGAAGATTCACTTCTTAAGCTTCATTTTTTAAGTCTATCTTACAAAAAACTTGAATGGTGCACCATTAAAAAATGACATCCTGCAGGATAATGTGTCAGTAAGTTAGAACTGCTTTGGGGGATAGCAAATATTAACCTCACGTTGGCGCCAGAGTACAGCAAGGGCACACCAAAGTCTTTCGATGATATAGCGACTGAAGTGATGGACCGACAGGCTGACACAGTGCCAGGGAGCTAATTAAGCATCTGAACTGTGGCGTGATTGACAGGAAATCATCACGAATATTTCTAGAAATATGTTCCATTTTTGTCCATTGCCATGAAGGACACAGACATTGTGACGATGGTCCGATGTTGCCGGCAGCTATATGCAGATCACTGTGCGCAGGCAGCTGTGGCCTTTAGATATTGTGCACCACGCTCTACTGGTGCCATGGTGACGCATCTCATATTCTGCCTCCGCCTATCGCATTTTTCAAGTCCGCCCTCTCCGCATATTCTTTCCTTTTTACCTTCACGGTTCACGAGTGTACTGCTTGGGGAGGTGTTTGCAGCTGGAGATATGCAATTAATTGGATAGGGGGGGCAGCTTCTATATTAATTCCGCCTCACACAGAAACACACCCACTACAGCTGCCGGGAGATGGGGACATGTTTGAGTAAAAGATCGTGAATGGTAAATGCTAAACACAAATAAACAACAGGAAACAAATTCAACATTATGGTTCTCTTTATCTAGATTAAGCTGTATGAGGACACTACGGGGACGGCAGGTGTGAGGACCGGTCATATCTCTACAGGGAGGAATGAAACTAATACATCATACTAGGATTTATTTCATGCAGAGTTGACCTTGCTTCTCTGCAGCTGGAGTTTGGTCCCCAGAAAAAAACTGTTGTTCGAACACCCATGCATACTTTTCAAAGCCTTATCAAGCAGGTTCCCCGAAAGCAAATACGAACGTGACAGAAAAGTTCCTGCCCCAACTGATACACATTTCTTTTGAGCTCTTCAACCTGGCAGAGTCAAGCTGGGAGGGCGTCAGTGAGAGACAAACCGGGGGAGGAGGATCAAAGCTAGAGAAGTTGAGAAACAACCTGGACGGAAGTAAGGAATGACAGGCGATGTATGTGTTGATGGAAGAAGGAAGACAACACAAAGGAAATAAAGAGGCAGTTGGGGCTGTTTAGGAGCATCAGGGAGTGGCTGATGGCTGGTAAAAAGTAACACTGAAGGAGGGTAAAGTGAGGTGAAGTATCTTACTGACATGCAGTTAATTACTCTGCCCCACAGGACAATAGTCTTAAGAACATCTAGTCAAATCAGAGTCAAATCTTTAATGAGAAGCCATGATATTTCAGTTTCCAACCAGGGGTCACCTGTTAGTTGAACTCTGCGGCTTAAACAACGATGCGGCTAATCTATATATTTTTACGGGCTAACGGCTACCAGGGGGCGCTCTAGCAGGAAGCGCAAGAGCGAGACAACGAAGGAGAGACTGAGAAAGTGTGTGATGAAGCCATTCTGAGGCTGTTCAATTCAGACACTGTCTGGAAAAAAGCGGTAATTAAAAATGTTAGAAGTCTTTCTGTGTGAACATCTCATGTTACAACACCTGGAAACCTGCGGCTTATAGACAGTTGCGGCCTATTTATGTACAAAGTTTTTCTTCTAAAATTTAGTTGGTGCGGCTTATATTCAGGTGCGCTCAATAGTCAGGAAATTACGGTATTTGACTAAATCAATAATGTTATTCATGCTTTGATTATCATTGCTTTACGTTACAAAAACACTTAAGCACATTACTGTAAGCACGGTGTTCTGGGACTGGGTTTAATAATGTGGTCTTTGAGCCTAAACTGTGTACACTATGGAACAAGTGACAGTGTGGCCAACAAAGTGACCAACTGATAAATGGCAGAAGAATTAATTGGTTGTCTGATTACAACCACTTTACATCTGGGTGGCCACCATGAGCGATCCCTGGATGTGCCACTTCCATTCTCATTATTCCACAGTAAACATGAGAGACACACATTAAAGCATTCTTACATCTCTAATACATTTCTTGACTCTGCTGGACCAACAAAAGGCTGCAGGTCATTTAATTACAGCCATAAATCTAACATGTGGCGTGGATTATAACAGATGGTCCATGTTATCTGGACCTCTCAGCTCGGCCTTTCCTACCAACGAGGCTTTCTCCCACACAATGACTAATGCAGACTGCTGATTTAAAAAAAAGGCTGAAATGCAGAGCACAGCAAAAGGTAAATAGATGCTTATGGTGGCACAGAGAGAGAGACAGACAGAGACTAAGGAGGGTAGACAAGTGGAATGACTTATTCAAGGGGGAAGTGGGCAGGGAGAAACATGAAATTAGCACAAATAGATTATCTGTCGACTACAGCCAGGCCTAAGAGCAAGCCAAGCGGTGTGGAGGGAGAGGGAGGAGGGAAAAAAAGCAGATTGACTTCTTGTTTGTTCCTCCCTTAGGGGGAGATCCGATAGAGCCATCACTCACCAAATTGCTGATCTGTAGTTGGAACAGCTGTACCCAAAGCACACATGCACTGGAATACATGCCAATTAGAATGCTCAATATTATGACCCATGCACTTTTGAAGAGCTAATGGTTAACATGTGTTATGTTTGTGCACGCCTCTGATGGAAACTTTGATTTATCATTATTTTTGGAATGATTGGAACCAGTCTACATGCTACAACCAACTTATATAACTTATTTGCTTTCAGATCAAAACATAGAAATATATCTGACAGAGGAGAATGGCCAACCCTGTGCAATTAAATACATTGCACTATCCCTTCTTAACACTACACACACGTTGCAATGTGCAGTGATCCTCTTGCACCAAATGCAATTGTGTCCAAAAAACATATTTTAAACGAGTGGGAATGATGACTAAAGTGTGGAGGCTTGATGACATATATAAATTCTGTGGGCGCTTGCATTGGGCATAGAAACATGATTACTATGGATGATTCGATACCCTTTTTAGTATATAACTCTAAAATATGTTCACTACATTTTGAAAGGTTATCCCAATAACAAACCAGTGTTTTAAAAGTCCAAATGTTGTCTTTAATGTGATTTCCAAATGATTTCACATATAAGGCGAGGACCAAGAAGTAGAAAACCAGAATTTGTATTTCATAAATAGAAGCTATGTGCTGCTCTCCTGTGAATTCACCATTACTGCGGGAAGAGATTTTAAGGCCGATTCTTACTTTGCTCAACATTCAAAATAATCTTTCCAAGAGTTTTGATTTTGCAAAAGTTATAGTGCATGTGTATTCAACCATGACCGAACACGGGACAATTAAAACCAGACTGGCTCTCCAAGGCAGTATCCTGAGATGTTAGGGTACATGGTCAGTGAAGGGATTCACAGCCACTGAACACGAGGCCGATGGGGAATCTAGACCAGAAAAAAGGTGGATGCATCTAATGAACAATTTGCCACTTCAAGGGAATTTCCTGTCTAACCTGAAGTCAAAGTGACGGTGACCTTCTGTGTGAATGCCCCGCGGTACATACTGTATTTGCTTTGGAAATTCAATCACAACTACCAAAGGTGCAACGGTAAATTGTTGAAACAAACGTTGCTACTTCTTTCCTCTACTCAAACAGGGTAGACACCAGCTTTGAATTTAGATCAAGATACGGGGCTAACATTATATCTTGGTCAGTGACAGCAGGAGACAAGTTAGGAACTAATACTCTATTACCAGATCGGGCTTTTTAAACTTTGGCGAATGAAGAGGATTGTTTTGGTAAATTGAGTTCACTCCTTTATGGTAGGTTTACGGAATTGAGTTGGTGTTTGTCCCTCGGGACAGGAATGGAATGGGACTAGGTCTTTGTATATAATTCAAAGCAGGAACCCAAAGCCCCCTTCAGAGACAAGTCTATTCAGCACACGTGAAATAAAGCGAGACAGGGAGAGGGGACAGGCCGAAAGAGAGAAACTGGGAACCAGAAAGAGATCTGTTAGTAGCCTGAATCTCCTCCAGCTTTAATTACAATGTATTGATCACAGGCGGGACAGAAGAAGACAAGGGGGAGATTGAGGGGAGAGGGGGAGACGGTTGACCAAATTGCAGGCTGCAGTTACTGTAAAGCATTTAAAATAGAGAAGCAGAGCAATTATGCCACAGTCATACAGTGTGATTAGAAATTCCTTCCAACCCTCCACACTTTCTATCTCCACACACCCATTTAGCCCTGCTTATACAAGAAAACTGTAAGGGTGTCAAATTCATTTAAATCACCAAGCAGTATGCATTGTTCACATCCATCCCACAGCTCCACGCATGGTTTGATTTGAAATTCTGAACATCGATTTTTTCTCCCGAGTGCCTTTGGTCTGGTCCTCCTTTGTAATCAACCATAATAGAATGGCCATGCATGACACATCAGGCTTCCCTGTAACTACTTGGGCTGCATGTTACTAATGCAAAGAGGTGTACTTCTGCAAAGTTGTGCTACAAAGCTCCCTTCCTTTCCTATCTTCTTCTCTTGGTGGTTGACCTACTTTAGCAAAGAGCTTAGATGCTTTTCTTTGTTTCTCACACGGTTGTGGCCAGGGCAGAAAATCTGCAAGCTCTCCTACTGTATTTCCCTCCACACCCCCTCTCCCTCATGATCCAGGGGGATGGCAGCCGAGTCCAGCATAGTGAAATATGCCAAATTCAAGCTCACTGCCCCTGCAAAATCGCTCCCGCCGAGTCTCACAGAACCGAATTCCGGGGGTTAAGGAGCTTATGTCTCGTATACGACGCATGGAGAAAGGGACTGAGCAGTGATTCGCCATGGGAGGGGGAAAAGGAGAGTGATGACTCTCTGTGTAGTGTGCATCTCATTATGTCTGAACTATGTGTTACCTTTGGTAAACAGTGGAAAACATTTCTCAGGCGAGCGTCACTCTGGAAGCAGCAGGCTGGTAAATGACAGCGGGCCAATAGTGGCGCACAGCCGTTGCTCAAATCCACAGCCCCACAGGGATGCATGAGTTTGGTCATGATCAGTCAGATAGAATAAATAAGCTAAGCTTATGACTGCCCCCTTCATTTCAGGGAGTTGAATGGATGTCCCGTCCAACCCTTTTGTGTTAATAAATTCCCTCCAGTTAATTTACTGAATGACCTTCTCAATCAGGAGAAAAGCCAAAAATTCAATTTCTGACGAAGGCATTCATTCTCATAGCTGGTTGTACTCAAGGGTACCTGCCCATAAACATTGAGTTAGAGCCATGTGTCGAATTATTGTAATTTGATGGCATTATAAGGAAATAAACAAATTAGAGGTTCATTAAATAGCTTGAAGGCGTTTGACAATATTAGTGTAAATAATGTCACAGCAGTCAACATAATATAACAGTACGACAATAGCCAGCAGAGCATGAGAATGACTAAAACTGAGATCTTGAAATTAACACCTGATACTAATCCTTGCCCTCAGCTGAGATCGTTTTGATTTATTTTTCACACAACCACAGCGGTTAGAGCAACTGATGTTTGCTGTGACTGAGCCCTGCTGATATTTCTAACTGCCGTCATCTTCCCACCCTCCGTTTGTTGTGACGTTCTGCCAGTCTGCACTTCTGTACTGCCATCCTCTCATGTGTGAAAAGCAAAACAAGGGTAATTAAATCTTCATTCTTTCACCCCCAACACCATATTCACATCTGTTAAATTGAAAAACCACACAGTGTAAAACATATCTACTTAAGTCTATGCCTCAGTGACTTGTTGTAGCGTCAAAGAGCTTGGGATGCTTTTGTCGGCCTTTCCTCTAACATAGAATAGGATCTTGTTTTCATGTTATACGATCCTCTGTGAATTCAGTAAATCAAGCACTAATTACAACGAGCAGTGACCTGACGACTGAAATGTCTTCCACGGGCTAATAGACAACGGGGTGAATTTCGCGTCTAATATGGAGTGCTTCAGCAAGCCGCAAGCATCTCGGTTAATTAAGACATGCTGACAACTGGTGAACCCCGCACATCATTATGGATCCGCTGCCTAATTGGAAAGAATGGTAACGGTAAACTCATTTTTCTTTACCATTGAGTAGCAGTGCTGTCGCTGCGATAACCACAGGGGAAACAGAGAAGTAATCCAAAACATGTTCCTTTAGGGAATTAGTCCCCCCCATTGGTGCAATAGCAGCCCAGGGCACTGCTTCCTAGTTGGACCCCTGATTTAGTTTAATTGGCGTAAATTACCCTCACACATTTTGGAATTGATCACATAACTGTTGGGGTCCTTAGCTGTCTGGAACCTGGGAGGAATTCAAGTCTTACCTGCCCTGGACTTTGATGTCAGAAATGGCATAGAAGTATCTGGTCAGTTTGTCCTCGTCCACCATGGTAGCTCCTGTTGCAGGCCGCAGCAGACGGATCCTCAGGTCTGTGATGGTGAAGAAGTCCCGCAGATTCTTGGTGGTGTCCAGTTGGCCATAAAGCGAAGCCATGTTGTGCAGTCGGGGCCCGGCAAACAGCGCAAAGCGGTCCTTGATCTCAAAGCGCACTGTTTTGTCATACTTCCACACGTACCCTCGTGAGTAGTCCTCTGTGCAGATGATGTCCAGCAGTGTATGCTGAGTCAGGTCCTGCACCGTCTTGGGCTCCATGGTGAAGGCATCCAGACAGTCAGTGGCATAGAACTGGTAGGGCTGCCAGGTTCTTCCGTAATCCAGAGACTTTTCTAGGACCATCTGCTCGGGCCGGCCAGACTCAAAGGTGAGGACGATGTCATCAGTCAGCTCGATGGTCTTGTTCCACGAGAGCGTGATGTTGACCAGGAGGGCCTTTGGGTACTTCTTCCAAGAGCTGGACTGCCAGAAAGTGGTGGGATTACGGCCCTCGATGTCAAACATGAGCTTTGGAGGGTGGGCCAGTTCTTCTGTGCTGGCATCACATTCATTGTTACACATGTAGGGGTTCTCCTAAAGTCAGAGCAAAACAAAGAAGGAAGAAGACATGTTGTTAGTCTGGGCAAAAAAATATATATACATGCTCTCCTGGGCATAGTGTTCAGTCACATATGAATATTTGAAAGCCACGTAACTTTATGTTGTAAATCAATCTTTGAAGAGCCTGCCAACACCACTGTTAACGCTTGTCATTACAGCGCGTCCTCTCTGTTGCATTGTTGCATCCTGCCGTTACAAATGTCCCATCATTCCCAGTCCTGAAATTAAGAGCAGTTTCCCCCAGCATTCTAATGTTGAATTTAAAAAAAAGTGTGAGCACAAATTCAATAGTAAACCCATCACATAACATGAATAGCCAAGTGATCTCATTGGCTCCTCAGGAATCTGTTAATACTGTATCTTTGTTCTTGTATCTAATTTACTTTTCCCACTTGATTCAGTAACACAGAGCACATTAACTTCCAAACAGATTGCGCATCTAACTTCACTTAAACCCTTTAGAACATTTGATCACTTTCATCATTACTTCTTTAATTATAGATTTATATTTTAATCCCTTATGTCCTAATGTGGTTTGTGGTTTTCAGAGTTTCACTGCAAGCGTTTAGATTCTTCACACGGTTTGCTTGAAAGAGATATTTCCAAAAACATTTGTCCCCTTTACCACAAATCGTTACCAGTCGATGTTCTCTCCTTGCTCCCTGGGGACTCCATCTAGTTGTCAGGGGGAGGAGGCAGTCCTCCAAGAGGGACTTTGAAGTGCTACAAGCGCCAATTTATCAGGACAAGATAATCCACTACTTGATTAGGTGGGAGATGTCACCCTGTGTGTGCCTGTGTGTGTGTGAGTGTGGCGATGTGAGTGAGGACACAGGGAGAGGATCAGGCCTCTGATGTAAGACAGTCTAATGAAGCGTTGAGGCAGAGATCGAGTAAGTTAGAGGGAGAAACAGCTCCATTCGGTTAATAAGCTTTGCAAGTTTGTTCTTGTCCTCCAAGGCAAGGTGACAATGAAACAGGGCTCTGTCAGGCCCTCTGACTGTCGGAGGGGCCCATTAATATCCAGCCTGGACCATCCCCTATAGGCGTCTCCCAGCCCTGGGCAGCGGTGGCAGCGAGGACATGGAGAAAGAGTGGCAGTGTAAAATTCCACTCTGGTATTAGTGTACCATCTCATGGTGGGAGGTTAGGTGTGCCATTAACTGTAGCATCTGGTGCGCCATGTAGCCACAGACAGATGTGTAATAACTCATATGAGACAGTTATGCCTGCTTAGGGGGTGTGCACATCTCTAAAAAGCCCACTTGGCATGCAGGATGGCTCACTGTGTTTCTGTGGCTTGTTGGAAATGTGCATTTATCGAGGGAGAACTAAAACTGTTGTTCAATGACGGCGGAGTGCAGGTGTAGACTTGGGAGGAGAGAGGCAATTATGTGCCTTTAATTCCCCCATTATTATTGTTAATTATACTGTATTTCTACCACATTGACTTTCAAACGAGGCAATTATATTTCAATGCTGTTTTTACATGGAGCACTCATTTACTGACCTTTTTTCGTGCAGACTATTCTACAGTACATTTGTTTAATTCTTATAACAGGGGAGTACCCAGATCCTTCCTGGAAAGTAGGAATACCTCAATGTGAAAATATACTTCACTACAAGTAGAAGTAATTAATCTTTCTCTACAATTACAGTATATTAGGTAAATATGCTCAGATACTTTTTTAAATCACAGCTTCTATGAGATTCACCTATGACTCCATCAAGCCATAATACCCAGAAACCTCTGAGCTGTAGCCTTGACGAGTAAAAGGAAGAAAACTCCTTGTGCGGAATGTCTTTATGTGAGCAGGTTTATCCGGTTGGAGGTTAAGCTTTTTGTACCTTTATGTCTGAATCCGGCAGATACAGTGATCGGCAATTACTGTAACACCCACCCACCCACACACACACACTAACTGCCAGCACATCTCTGTAATCAGACAGAGATGTATCCCTATCGATCGCTGTGTCCGAGCGGCTGAGAAAGTGCTGCGTATAGCACCTGGCAACCTCGGCCATCCGTCCAGCTCTGCCCCGAACACACAGGTTACAAAACTTTCATTACTGTCTCCTCCGCTCCTTGCCTAACGACACAATCCTGCCTTTATGAAGATCAATAAACCCGCTGGTCAGAAGAGAAAGCAGAAGAAACGCTGAGTACGGCCTCATGAAAAAATCAATGGCAGATTTTCTTTATTTTACTATAGGGCGCCGCTGAGGTCTCTCCGTTAGCCGATTAATGGTTTGGCACACATTAAAATAATTGACAGCGCCCGGCATGGCAACGCAGCATTTCTGTAATTACAAAAGATGTTTCTATTAATCCCAGTGTGATGATAAGTGGCCAGGATGGGGGACAGCCATTGTGGATTACAGAGCCAGCGCTGAGGTTGCTGGAGCGGAGAGGTCACGCTAAATTGCTGCTAATAGAGATGGCCACGACCCACCCTAAACACAGAGGCTTAATCCGATTATTAGCCTTGTGATGCAGTGAGATAGAGTGCTCGAGTGTGTGTGTGCAGGTGGATGTAAAACCAACATGTACATGGTTGTTGTCGGATTTCACAAATCTTCGGGAGCTGCTCTAAATTCCTTCGGCGTTGTCCCCATTATTGTCGAACACTTCAGCCTAATTTTAACCAGCCCGACGAGAGAAATAAAAATCAACAATGCAGCGACGTAGAGGATAATAAATTAGACTAATTCCATTCAGCTGCACTCCACAGACAAGCACTATTTGTAGCGTTGAGGTCACAGGGAAGTGGTTTCCTCTTGCTTCATTCCCGAACAAGGCTATTAGACATATTGCAGAATAATTTGCCTTCATATTACTTGTCCAAAGCAATTTAGAAACATAATAACATTTGTAAATCAAGGGGCTTTTTCTGGCTGCGTATTTCAGTTTGTAAATATTAAATTCTGTCTCTGTAACCGCCACAATTAATGAACAGAAACATGTTCCTCTGCTGAACCGTTTTGACTTATCCTTTAAATTAAAAGGGTAAAGGCACTTGAACTTTATCTACATTATTCTTACATTTATGCAAATTCTCACATTTCCTATGATTTATTACTTGACTGCAAAATGTGAATAACTTATTGGCAAAGATAACATGCTGCTTTGTTTCTCTTTTCCATGTGTTTTTAGCGATGGTTGAACCCAAGAATGAAGCTTAAGCTAAAAAGTTGATCAAACTTGGGGGGTGGTGGTGTCATTTCCACCATCACTTATCGTATTCGCAACAACAATCAGAAACAGAGGTCGAAGCTGTGATCCATTAAACGTAGATAACGGCGAACATATAAAAAGAAGTGAAGACAAGTTACCCAGTTTTTGACTGTTTCTAGGTTTAAAATAAGATATGACCACGGTGGCTGACAGTCTTGGCCCGGAAAAACCATAAGCGCTGATGGAAGACGGGACAAGGGGGAATATAAATTTGCTAACTGCCGACAAGCCTTCGAGATAAATGGGCTTCCACCAATCAAACAAAACTCGTTTGTGTGACAGATGTCTTGGACTTGTAACCCAGATAGCAAAACCTTTTCCTCTCTCTGCCTTTCCTCTCCTTTTCTCTTCATTTCTTGTGAATTTGTCTTTTTTACCCTCATTTGACCTACAATTACTGGACTATAATACAGATTGACCACTTTCTCTTCTGTAGTTAGACAAAATTACCTAAGATTTAATACTCCTAAATTCTCTTCTGGTGTGGACAAATATTTCCACACTGTGCTCAATAATGGATTTTTTGTGGATATTTTGCAATATATCTATTTGAAATGAGATGCTTTCCTCATCGTCAATGAACTCATTATGGATGGTGCAGCACAAAACATTTAGGAACGGCTCTCTCTGCTGCTAATATTGTTCCTTCTCATTTAAGATAGCTCCAGAACTAAAATATTATGTTTTGTTTATTCATATGCAATTTGGACCCACACAATGCAGGCAAACAACGGATCCATCCAACCGACAACACCCACATGAAATCCTGCTTCTGCTGTTATTGTAGCATTGGAGAGAGACAGAGACAGATGGAGAGTGATTGGGGGAGTTTATCTCTAAACACTTATCAATACCAGAGCCCAGGAACTCCTAATGAGAACAACAAATTGCTTCCTCGCCACACGCCCCCAGCCTTTGCTTGTTGGGTACGAAACATGCTTTGCGCGATGCTTTTATTGGAAATAAATTCAAGTCATTTTCAAATCACACTCTTATCCTTTGTATCTTAAACGGCTGTCCTAACAATATTGAGTTGGATGTTAGGCTAGTGTTTAGAATTGCTATAGAGGTTAAAAATGCATTAAGATAGAAGGTGCATTTATAGGAGAGTTAGGAGAAGAAGAAGACCTACTTTTATTAATCCCAAACAGGGAAATAACTTTAATTACTTAAATCCTACTATATCATATGTTTTAAATCAATCCACACGTTGAGTCATTTCTATATTTTATGACATATACTTTTAAAACTCTGTAAAAATGTCATTGCAGCAACAGATTTCCTCCCACCTTTTCCCCAGACATGCATAATCCCTACCTTACATCTATCCATTTCTCTTTACCTCTCTTTCCTCAGCAAGGCGTGTGTGTGTGTGTGTGTGTGTGTGTGTGTGTGTGTGTGTGTGTGTGTGCATGTGGCGCAGTGTGTAGGGGTTAAAGCTATCCCTGCTGCATTAATGAGACCTTGTGTTCCACAATAGATTTCTTCACCCCGACCCAGGGGCTTGATTGAAGCAATGCTCTCTCAATTTCAAACCCTCTCTCTCTCTCCAGTCATGCCAACACCTCCACCTCCCACACCCCTCCCCCCCGCTCCCTCTCCTTCACATGGTGCTGGGTGGTGCAGACAGAAAGAGGGGCTTAACCTGGACGTGGAATGAATATTGGATGCCAGTGTGACAGATTACAGTGGTAATAGACACCCAGGCCAAATCCTCACAAGGATTACAATCATATTTTCAAATGGCTCAGGGTTGGCCAGAGGTCGGCCGGCTTGGACGGTGGTCAACAAGGCGACGGGGGACCTGAAATCACACACTAACAAAAACACACACACCCAAACACACACCAGGCTCAGCAGGCCAACTGTCTCACATGGGACATATTTTTAGCATAGATTTTCTTAGGTTTTAAAAGAGCTTTTTGGCATAACTAGTTATTTGTGCAGTTTTAGGTTAAAACAGTAAAAGCAGGAACATAAATTAATGATTATAATCAGCTTAAGGAATGGGTTGAAAATTAAACCCTGATTTACGATGAACAGTTTTAAACACACTCTCTCTACACGATCATTCATACATAAGGGAGCCATATTGATACACTATCCTAATCTTTTATTAATACGTATTCATCCTAAATGAATTGATTATATTGATCAACAGATAATCAACAACACATTTGATCATTAATTGCTAAAGGAGGATTGTTAAAAGCATTGGGTATTTAATATTTTGGTTGTTAACCTAAATGAATCACAACTATAAAGTTTGTGTAACCATGACATTTGTTGCTCCACCACACAGACACGGATATTCAAAGGGTGTTGGTGCTCCACCGACCCTCAGCGGCCTGATAGCAGACAGCTCAAAGTGTCCAGCAGATGAAATATGCTGTTTTGCGGCACCAGTGGGGGAAATCCAATAGTGATCTAAAGCAACTCGCCGCACAGTTCAACCACCTTAAGCACCGCGGTAAAGGCCGTCCAGTCGGCTGAGAGGAGGTTATGAGGCGAGACGGTTTGTAAATGTCGTCGTGTTGCGTTCGTCGCGATCATTGGTGGCGATTGAGGAGATTCATGAGCCTTAAGACAATGGTGGGGAGAGCCTTCAGCACGCAGCCTCGGCACATTGAGAGGATAGAAAAACAATTTTATATTCCATTATCTTTTATATGGCGGAGCGAGCCCCACTGGGTACCACTGCGATATGGTTTGGAGGACAGGACGATATCCCCTGCTTAAGCGAGATGGTAGATTTGTGAGAGCGAGGAAAGTACTTCAGGAGCTACAGCCAAGTGGTGTTTGATGGCTGTAAGCATACCTTTAACACAGGCAATTAATTTGACCAGTTAGTGTACCACTCACTTCTCACTACTTCAGGGGACAGAGATTGTGTGTTGAAAAACGTCATCATCTAATTTCCCAATGATGATATGCTCGCTGTACAACATCCGTAGCATCTGACGAATAAATAAAAAAGGTATTTAAATAGTTTCAAATTAGTTAAGCTTTGCTATAATCTTCTAAACTCCCTGACAACTTCACAGGTGACTCCTGGGGTAGTACCCCTGGTTGGAAATCAACCTAGACAATATTGTCTTAATTCAGAAGTTCCACAGCTAACAATAAGGCATTATCCGTGACGAATACCCAGTGATAGTAGCATTAATTTAAAATACAGACTGAATAATATGGAACCATTTCAAATGAAAGCCTCATCCTTTATGAAGTTCTACAAGATAAAAAATAACAATCATTATTAGTTAACAAGTTGCTTAAAGAGAAAAGTAGAAAAGTCATTCATTTAGTTTGAGTGCTGTCACAAACTGGTCATTTGGATTATGCATTATGTGTCTTACATAAAATTGTGACTCATAGGCTACAATGAAAAATGCTCTGCTCAACACAGTAGATTGTGCAGATTAAAACTTAAAATATATTTTCAAATAGCAACATTGCTGCCCCCACCAAAACAGAAATGGATCACAGTTATTTTCCACGAGACAAGTGTCATTCATCGTTTATTAAGATTAAGACATTTCTCCACAGTGAGCCAATACACCGGGGCCCAATCGATCGGCTGGCTGCTGCAACGTTACATCTCTCAATCAAACTGTCTGCTCAGATAACCTGAAGAATCTTTCCCATACATTAAGACTTGAGAACAAGACTCGCCTGTAGCCATGATCACCCCTCATCCTTTAGCTGAGAAACCCCCCAGGGATTGACTTCATGAGGCCGAGGTCATATCACACTTTCCCTGCTGCTCCACCCCCCACTGCCATTCCTGTGCCTCTATGTTTATGTCTCCTTCAGGATAAAGTGTAACACGTCTGGTGATCACTTAGTGTTTCATATATCGCCACCATCAGCTCTTAGTTTCAATTTTACAAAAACTACCTGCTAGCATGCTAACATTTGCTAAGCTAGAGAACTAGAGAACTAATGCTGCTGCTCTGCTAACATGCACGTACATGTAATATGTAGACAACGTGTTAATCTTGTTTTTTCCAGGAACACCCTGCTTACTATCTAAGTTACAAACAGTGTATTGAAACACAAGTTTAAAATAAAGTCTCATTCAGTGAGGTTTCAGAGGAGAAAATCACCAAAAGGACCATGTTGTTATGGCCGTGTGTAGTCAGAAATCATGGCTATTGAATGCTTAACTTTAACTATTATAACTATTTTTCTGAGCTGAGAGATACAGAAAGCCAATGTTTTTATTTTAAGGAAAGCCACAGTTCAATGGAAGCATTGAAAAGGATCAGAAAAAGGAGGCAAGTTAATGCTATCAGGAGAAAAATGAATTGGTCCTGCTGCTGTTGAATCATAAATATAAGAGTAGTATCCGTTTAACAATTTGTGCTCTGAAAGCTCTTACAGTCCTATAAGTGGAATCACACTGCACTCCTAGTGAAGTATTCTCAATCAAGCTCCCGTCATTGAGCTTCACCCCTCATTAATAGCTCTACAGACCGCCATGTGAACAGGGAGCATCTATTTCCGTTAATGAGCCTTTGGACTCGGTCAGCAGCGGGCAGAGCAGGGGGGTAAATTTAGCACCTTATGATAATGTCTTGGCATGATATGGGGGGGGCAAAGGGTGTTGGAGATGTCAAAACAATCCAATCAGTGGTCATCTTCCGGATTCCTTGGATTTGATTTTCTTTACTGCAGTCTTTAGGGGCTCTTATTTATTTATTTTTCTTAAAGTCAGAGCTTTTAAGAGATGATTAAAATCAATAGGGTGGTAAAGCTAGGCATTCCCAGTGCTGATATTTAACTGTGCACAGCGTAGTTGGGATTCAGCTCCAGGCCTCTCTGTCAGATCACTGAAGGTCTATTTAGTCATTCTGCAGGGAGACTTTCTTCTTTTCTCCCCTTTATTCTTCTTTCTCTGTCTCCTTCTCTACCCTCCATTTTTTTCTTACCACTGAATCTGAGGAAGTGATTGGCAGATGACTCCTGGGAAAAAGAGCTCGGCCCTTTTCTTCCTCGGAAGCTCTCAGGATCATGACACTCAAACGTACTGACAGGCAAAGATGGCGCGAGCACACACACAAATATATTTCAGAGGCTAGTCACACAGAACCCTTAAGAAAAATAAGGACTGCATACACTCACACATCAACTTGGTACTATTAATATGATCATTGTCAGCTTAATAACTCAGTATGATCAGCAGTTGTAACCACAGAAAATAATAGAAACTTGAATTTATCTAACTCAAGTGATAAAAAAAAGAAACAATGTTATACTGCGTGATATAACGTCATTAAAACTGAGTTAAAGAAACTTGTCAATACCAACAATGCACTAAAGCGAGAGACACTTGACTCTCTGAAAGCTTGCTGCAGCTTTCCCTTGATCTCCTGTCAGACTAAAAGAGGCTATCAAATAAAAACTAAAGGAAGACTCTAATAGCGTGAAGCCAGCAATGAAACACAAGTGTATCCACTCGATTCCGCGACAATAACTTTGAGTATCCGCCGCCATCGTAATCACAATCCTCAAAAGGGAGTCAAGGGTACTCCGCCAGCTGATTGTCTCTGAGCGCTTGATGAGCCGCCGTTATAAAAGATGACAGAAAAAACAGAAAAGGAAAATCAGGAAAACTTAAACAGGGCCAGAGGGAAACTCGACACTAATCAACTCCACTCTGCTAAAATTATAGATGAATTAAGCACTCTGTTAGTGATTAATTAAACCAAGAGATTCGAGCTAATGAGACCACACAGAGCAGTGTGTGTGTGTGTGTGTGTGTGTGTGTGTGTGAGGGGGGTGGGGGTGGCCTGTAAAATGTCTTGTGTACATTTCTGGCACCAAACACAGACGCACACTGGTTTTCAGGCGGCAACCCACTTCAGTAAAAGAAATGAGCTTAAAATAGCTGGAATAAAAGGATATGGGAGGAGAACCTCTTTGTTGACACTCATAGGACTATAAACCACCTTAAAGTCATATTTTACGTGTACTTAATGTACATATGTTGACTATAAAAAGGGAGGACTCATTCGGGACAGCAGTATGTGCTTTGTGTTGTTAGGCGTTTAATGCCAGGACTGTATTTCATGTGGTATGTTTAATGTTGGTTCCTGTGAATCTAAATCAACATAGGAATATTAGGAGTGTAACACAGAAACACACAGCTAGAATCTGCATCTGCAGATACTTTGTATCTGTGTTCAGATTTAAGCCAGAGGGGGGCGACGCCTACAGTCCAGGTTGCCAGATATCATCCTGACAGCTTATTTTCTTATATTTGTTCTTCAGCGTTGACACTTTTATTCCACATCAGTTGTGCTGTAAAATATATAAAATCACATAACATTAAACCGTGTATCTTAATTAATAGTAAGCTAAAACAGAGTCTGAATGAAAGTTTGAAATGTCAGTGATACTTGTGGAGAATTTGAGTTCTTGCTTATTATAGAAACAGGTCTAGATGATTGTAGGGTAATATAAAGTGTGTAAAGCGACAGCCCGACAGCTTATTGGGCTATTAAACATCATTTTAGCACAGTAGGTTGCACATGCAATGGGAAGAGTTGATATCATGAGTCATAAGTGAATGGATTTCAGAGGGAGCTATTGACAGAAATCATATTACTTGAATGCCATTTTTGGACCGTCCCCAGCTTTAGGCGGTGAGTTTACATCAAGTGTGGAGAAGTTGACTGAATGATGAAACTCGTTAGATGTTTAAATATTGATTCTTAAAACGAGCTACACCTGTGTGTTGTTAGTTCTTACCCTCTTTTTTTTAATGGCAAATCTGTATCACGGGTAGTGATGCTGCTTTAGATCTTTTGATACTTCCGAGTTTGATAAATCCTCAAAGATATCAGATACTCCATCACTGGGAAGAAATGGATTGTCACTCCCTGATGCAGTCTGTGTGAAGTTTGGATTTTTTGGAGTTCTGACAACTAAAGTTTGCATCAACAGTTTACAAACATAGCATACATTGTTTTTCTGTCATGCAGACTAAGTTAGAACATGTCAAATGAGCTGCTGCTCAGCTGGTAGCCGTACAAGAGGGAAGTCACATTAAGTTCGAGCAGAATGGTAGATTTCAGACATGTCTTATGTCTTGACAGACACTAGAACACAATCAGGCTTAATCAAGTGTGTTTTTTAAAGCCAGTGACTCCGGGAAGACAGCATGCCGAGCATCATTGGCTTTTTCTTTTCACAGCTAAAATAACAGAAGAATTGCTGCAATCAAGAATATTCTCCTGGTAGAGATGGATATCCTTGATATACATCGTCCCCAGCCTTTGCAATATACATACAATGACATCAAACAGCAGTAAGTATTTGATCTGGGACAGATAATAAAGTCCTGTTGTTTGTAGAGGTGTTAGAAGTGTTTTTTTTTGTAGAGTGGGTTGGTAAAATAAAAGAGAACAGTGCTGACTGCAGGTTCCCATGTCCTATTTTAGTACTTGACTATTTATGAACTCCTACAAGGATATGTGCATAAAACTACATTTGTGCAACCACAGTTAGATTTCACCTTGCTTTTCAAATGCTAAAGAAGGCTTAATAAGGGAGAAGCTGGGAAATCATTATGCAAACTTTGGGATTAAAACATAATGTATTAAGAGAGGAGGTTTTTCTAGTAATAAGATTCCTACACGCTCAATGAGCAATTATTAAGCAATATGTAACATAAAGGGAGACAATAAGTGTAAACGAGTCCGTATGTTCACAAGCAGATGGATATACAACAAAAGATTGTTCCATATTATGTTTGATAAACACCAACTTTCTTCTTGGTATGCTTTAATGACTGCCTCAAAATATATGTGTGTAGTCTACTGGGTTTTATTCAGGGCAGTGTATTTATTTATGAGTATAAACACCAAGGTTGTTTAATTCCCAGGCACTCCATCCAGGATTCATCACTCGACACGCTTTTTCTGTTCATTGGCTTCCTGTTCAGCTCTTCTGTATCCCCCCCCATCCAAACACCACAAGCCGAGGCTAGACTTCCTCGCCTGTGACTGACAACAATAACAATGCATAGGGAAGCCAGGGTGCAGCGCCTTTGTTTCCAGACCCAGCAATGTCTCAAACTCCTCCTCGCTAAGCAGAAAAAGATCCCTGGATTTACTGTATGTGCTTCTCCCCGTCTCCCCTCCACTGCCTCCTTCCGATACTTCTCTCTGAAATTGATTTCATCTGACGTGACAGAGTTGTGGAAGCCATGGGCGGAGGTGTTACAAATGCTCTGTCACCCCGCTAAACATGGCAGGGAGCGAGTGCCTCGACAGCTCTTCGGATGCAACTTTGGAAATGGGCGACGACGCTCTGCCCCGCCACCGCCTGTTTGACTTCAGCCTTTATCTCTCATTTCAACTACACTGGATAACTGTTCTGTGTCTACCCTGCTCGGCTGGCCTAGTTTTGATAGTGGCGAGGGAGAGCATGCTGCCGGGGAAAGGTGGCAAGGAAAAGCGATGGAAAACGCAAACACTGGATGCCAAAGGGAATGATGCCTAAAAAAATAAACAGTTCAGTGGTTGGTTTAACAAGCTTTTTGTACGCAAGGAAAAAAACACTAAAACACCATCAATAAACGGGACACATTATCGGAAGGGGGAGCAAACAACAGTAGCTCTTTATGATGCAACAGGGATCGACAATGTCAATACCACTCAAACTGCCGTTTTATTTCATCGTAAATAAGGAATCACTGGAGCAGTGGAGGAAAAATAACGTTAGTGCATATCACTGCGGAGTATCAAACTTCAGCCTTTCCTCTGAGTCAACAGTATTGGCAGGATGAATGCTGGCTGTAATTCAGTCTTCCCTATAGATCTAATCTCTGTGGCATTATCATACCACTACCTGGGTTTGAAAAATGTGTGTGTGTGTGTGTGTGTGTGTGTGTGTGTGTGTGTGTGTGTGTGTGTGTGTGTGTGTGTGTGTGTGTGTGTGTGTGTGTGTGTGTGTGTGTGTGTGTGCAGATCACTTGTTATATTGGTTAGGACAACAGTCTCAGTTTTAGGATGAAATGACGCTCTGATGAATAAACAAAGACCTGGACAGTTGTTTCTGGATATGTTTGTGTACCTTTGCTCTTGGGCCAGTGTTAAATTATTTCTAATAGTGGATTTTCTTTATCAAATATTCAAATATACAATCTGAGACAATGTTTTGCTTCACAACTTTTTTTGCAGTAGTTTGGGGAAAGCACTTCTTTCAAAAAGTCGAAACTCAGATCCTTAAAGACACAGGGTTTGGATGTAATTATGTCTCATTTGTGTCCGATAGACTTCCCCTACATTTATCGAATGCAATCAAAAATGATCTATAACATGGCCACACGTTCAACAATACATGTGTGTGTGTGTGTGTGTGTGTGTGTGTGTGTGTGTCCATTTTCAATGTAGGACACTTCTGAAATATAGAGACATTTCACTTTTATGCGCTTGTGTGTACATGAATATACTGCTGTTTCATTGTATTAGGTTTACACACACACACACACACACACACACACACACACACACACACACACACCACACACACACACACACACACACACACACACACACACACACACACACACACACACACACACACACACACACACACACACACACACACACACACACACACACACACACACACACACACACACACAGCTGGCAGAGACAGAGCAGCCTTGCCAACCCTCCTCCCAGTTCAAACATCTTAATAAGAGTATGACAGCCAATCTACCTAAATTAATAAACCTCCTGAATATCAATAAAGCCGTGAAAACAAGCTGTGAAGCGGTGTGGAAATTTAAAATAATTACAATCTCTCACTTTAACTTGCAGACAGTCAGTTCTGATGCCACAGAACCGGTCCAGACTTCAAATGAAGCAACCAGAGTGTGAACGATGTTTTTAAACCGCTGTGTTCACTCTATGTCAGAGGGCTTTGGTAAGCTTCAATTGTGTGTTTCAATCTGAACACTGCTTGAATAGAGGATGACAACGGGTGAAAGAATATTGTGCAATGACCTTAGACCTAAGCTTGTACAAGCAATCAAATGGCTTTAATGGGAGCTAAGCATTATGCGGGAGCAGTAAAGGTACATGTGTCGTTCGTAACAGTAAAGGCCTTGAAGTCAGCAACTGTGTTATGCATGAACACAAACAAAATGGTGTTCATACCATTGCTAACAATAAGCCTATAATGAAAGTATGGGTCTGGAGAGCCTACAAGGAGACACAGGCCTCTGCAAATGGTTGTAGAGATCACACATGCAAATGTGTTCTTGCTGAGGGTGATTTCCAGACTGAGGTTGCAGGTCTATCTTTAACATCACAGATTCACGCAACCTTAGAATTCTCACACACTGTCCGTACTCTGCTGCCCCAATATACACGTTTCATTAGATACACGCATGACAGATAACTGGTGATCAAAGGATCAAATTAAAATGACAGTGTAGATAGAATGTTGTAAGTAAAGATAATTGAGGTGGTAAAGTGAAAACATTTATATTTGAGTCTAAATATTTAAGGGGTATAACTGAAGCATTACAGAATATATCTAGTTCAATATTCAGGACTTTCTCACATCAGGAAGTTGAAACAGGTCTAAGAGATAACCTGATTCCGAAGGCTTAGTGTTCCAGCGAGAGGTTGAGTGTTGTTCAGCAAGGGTAACAAGGGTGTGTGTTTGCGCTCAGGAGGAATTCAGATAGGAAGGAAATAGATGTTGAAAAGATGGGAAAGAGCAATGAAGAGCAATGCTAAGTTCCTACAGTTCTGATGAAATACAAGCTAACCTTGTGAAAGGCCTGCATTTGAATAAAATACAGGAGAAATGCAGGGAAAGAGGGAGATGGAGAGGTTTGCTTCTGAGGAATCCTCGTGTGTTTACCTCAACCAGAATCTCCTCACAGCAGGAACTCTCAACCGGGGGAGGAGGAAGGGTGTGATCAGCAGCCAGGCTGGATCTCAATAATTCAGGCTGGTCTGCTCCTCACCTCAGCCAGCTTCACACAGACCACACACGTCCAAATTCCCAGCTTTGGCTTGTACTAGCATCCCCACTAAATATGACGTGCTGTACATCCAGTTAGCCTTTTCACTGTGGCCTATGAACAACCAGAAACACAGGTCCTGGAGGCTGTTACAACTGAAATACGTGGCTGTGGTTGGGGGTTAGCGGATAGGTTAGTGATTATGTGTTGGCACGCCTCAGCCCTGCAGCTCTGTCAGCCGATTAAATATTATTGTTTGTTGCTTTCAGAACATTAGCTGATTACTCCACAGGCTCCACTTATGCTGTTTTATGGCCGACAATAAGCCTGAGTCATTGCCATAATGCCGGTGTAATTCAACATAATCATTCTTTTGCATTTTACATGCAGCTGAGGTAGGATATGATACTTCCCTGCAAGTATTTTGATGCTGAACAGATGCTGAGGCGGCATATGTGCTTTGGTTAACAACTCAACTTGGTTCCAAGATACTTTACAAGGCTGTTTTTTTAAAAAAGAAATCTTTGGAACACAAAACTACACCTGCCTCACTGACCTGAATCAGTTTCGCCCTTCACGACTCACTGGGTTGTGTTTCAGAATAACATTAGAAGGTTTTTGTATAATGAAACAGATACATTCAAACAGGGCAGCAGGAAGTGCACAACAAAGGTTGATACCAGACAAATCTGAACTGAAAGACTCTGAACTTTAATAATTGTGGCAGCAAACTGCAGCAAATGCCAAATCAAACCGCCTGTCAATTCTCAGCAACAGGAACAAAACTCGCTGTATGCCTGGTTGCATTCCCTGAGGGTGTATTTTTCCTTTTTCAGAGGAGGAAAAACAAAGACCAATGTGAGAATATCCACTTGCTAATTTGAAAAGCAAACTAAACAGGGAACACGGCTGACTTGATGACAGCTGTCAGTGTGACAAGAGGAATTATCAGGTGGGATTTAAATTGTTATGCTGGAGGCAGCCAGGCGGTGTCCAGAAGGGATTTGAAAAGACAAGGTTTTGGGAGGAGGGGGGGTTTAGTGGCTGTCACTCAAACATATATCGTATTTCTACTTTATGTAAAAGTTTCTGTGTTGAATATTCATAAGGTATAACTTAAAATGTCCCTGTGAAAAAAGGTAAAAACAAGGACTGTGCCGCCGGCAATTATAAAACAAAGGTAAACACTGGTTCAGTGTACAGTAGCTGAAAAACAAAAAATGTTCATATCTACTGTAAGCGCTTCAGGGAAAGTCATGGCAGTTAGGGAGGAACAATAGGATACGTTATGAATAAATACTTCAAGCTTAACATATTAAAATGCAAGGGTAACATGTATATTATAAGACTTCTGGAGCAACATCCACATGGTTTGTTCCAACTCAAAGTTGCAGTGTGATGGGATTCAAGCCAGAAAAAACTTCCGTCCAAAGAAATAGATCATTTTCCAAGTCAGTCTTTGTAAATTGTGAAGAGCAGGTCATTAAATTGAAATGTTTCAGCCTAAGTAAGCTTTTACCAGGACTGGAGCGAGGGAATTGAAGCAATCGGATAACGAGCCCCTGCCAATGAACCAAGGTGTGAGAAGCCTATGTGTTTGTGGTCTCACAATGTGCTTCTTCAACCACAGACACCGATCCGCAGAGGTCACCCAGCAGAGGAATCTGCCTGTCTAACAGAGCGGTTGCCAATTAATAAACCTTAGACAACAAAGGTATAGCCGCTGTGTTGAAAGCCTCTTACCACCGTCACTACAAAATAGCCTTATGGTTAGAAAATATTAACAAACAACCCCATACCAACAAAGCAGAATAAGACCTAGTGGCTGCACATCTTCAGCAACCTGTGTCTCCTCTCATCTGAAACATGGCGACATGGCAGTAAGACAATTAGAGGCCTCTATCCTCTGCCCCCAGCCCCACACAGACACGACACTAGGAGTTTATGGACCCCTTTGTGCGGCAATATAAGACACTAATTTACCACTGGAATTCCCTCAGTTCTGCACACTTGCAACAAGTTAAAAAGGCAGCCTAACAAGGGTGAGGTAAAAGCCTGTGAGCAACCTCAGCCATATGCCAGCATCCGCCTACACTTCCCAGCAGGCTCTGCCCTGTCGTTGCAGACCTGCTTAGCGACTGCTGCCAACATTTCATTGGCAGAAATCTTCTGCAAGACATGCATCCAGTCAGCACAACAGTCTAACACCTTCACTTCAGGAGAGTCTTTATTCCACATAATCTTCATATAATGATGATAATATGGAGCTCTTAAGATATTACAGTATTTACATAATCAAAACAATTAGACCAGCTGCTAACACTCCTAATCACCATGTGAGCACATCCTCCATGAACAATGCTTCAACAACGTTTCAGTTTCTAGCTCTTGCAGGGTTTAACTTTGACTATTCTCTTTCAAGTGCTTTGCCATTGATAATCTATTTCAAATAGGTTCGTACATTGAGCACGAACAGCATATAAAGTCAATATGGCGCTCTGCAAGAATTGTCACTTTAGAAATAGAGCAGCCCTACAACTTCCAACAAAGACGATTCAGAGGTGAAATCCAGTAGGCTGGCACAGCGAGCGGCTTACCCTGTGTTCTTATCTCTTGGCAGAGCAAAGCCGAGTCGCTCGCTGCCACATGGCACCCGGATACACAGCGAGACACCGTCACACACCAACACACATATAGACACACGTTGGCACTTATGATCTGTTCCCCAAAAGCACTTCCGCAGGTTCAAAGGAGGCAGGAGCAATGAATCAGGGGCTGGAGCCAGGTTTCACTCCGTTATATCATTAACACCGGGGTAAATGCAGGAAATATGATCCCTCTTGAATTTGTCAACTGATATAAATCTGGCTGTGTTTGCTCTTTGTAAAGAACAAACACCAAGATGGTTTGCATCATGGTGAACAAAGATGTTAGTTTTTTTACTGTTCAAACATCCTATTGATGCTGGCAGCTGACACGAAAGAGAGAAAACAGATAGTACAATAACTGACTAGAAAATGAAAAAGATTTAAACTCTAAGATTACATTTAGTAGACTTTTGTAAAATAATGTCTAGTATGTATTGTGATGCTCTGCTACAGCAAAAGCCTCAAAAAAAGTAACACTGCTTCACCATTTAAAGTGGCTAAAGTTCCTGCCATCATTCAGAGTGAGATGTATTGCAGGGCTGAATGGGTTCCAACCTCAATTGCACACCAGAGGGAGTATTCAGTGGAGGGGGGAGGGGGACGGGACATTAGTGTAGCTAATTAGGATTATTAGCAGGACATACTTAATTCAGCTGAGACTAAAACAATTGCTGAAAATAAAGTGCTGAATTACTGACAGCCAAAGTGCTGAGACTCAGAGATGAGTGTTTTGGAGAAATCCTTTTAGCAGCATTTTAAACTTGAAATATAATGTTGTTGTATACATATATTAACTGAGCCAGTTTTACTGTCACTAAGCCCAACTGTGCAGCCTAGAATTATATTTTTTAGTATCAACATCTGAATCTCTTAAATAAATTGTTCAAACATGTGTAGTATACCTCCCACTCGATAAATACGAAGCTAGTTTAGCTTAGCATCCAGCTAAAATCTTGCCTAGGGCAGCAAATTGCTCAAAGCCGGCCCTGACTACCGGAGTAAAGAGGTGCTCTCGCCTCAACACGAAACATTCCAGAACCTTAAGTCCCCTAAAACCATCAATTTAATTAAAAAGCATAATTATATCAATGCTTTGAATCTGTGTTACAAATGAGAGTACAACAGTACCAGGGGAGTCTGGCCCGGGCGAAACTGAAACGTGTGTAGGAGACAGTGTTGATACATTGAGACATCCTAAAGTCTAAGACCAGATATGATGGCATCACAATCTAACCTACCATATAAAATCAGGTGTTGATACATTTCATCCACAACTAATGTATAACGGTCCGACCCTCAATGTGTCTCATCTTTTTCTAAAGCACTGAGGGTGATGCCGAGAAAGCAAGCCAGCTAATAATACATGTAGAAGAAAGCCCTTGATGAGATCCAAGGGAATTCAGGCGAGGAGGGGGGAGAGCGGGGGGCAGCAGACTCGTATCAAACGCCAACGCTCCCTGCCACAGCGTCTGCAGCTTGGCGTATTGCCCCAGTGTTTACGGCGGGGGAATAGTCTGAAGCCATGCTGAATGTGGTTGAAAGAGAGCCTTCAACGTGACAACAATGTGTGTCCCAGAGTAACAGCAAAAGCCTGGCACCTCCAACTAAATCATTTCATTTAGAGCCTCTGATGTGCAGACAGAGGGGATGTAAAATGCATTTCCACGCCAGGCTCTCAATCGCTCGCTGTCCTCGCAAACATAATGAACAGATTACCGCTTGAACCCTTGTCACATGATACTTCTCTGACAAGTGCCTGGCACCTTGTGGAAGATGTTTTCACTCAATGTCCTCTCGTTCCCGACTGGGGGAATAAAAAAAAAAGACTGAAAGTAGCAGCCACAGGAAATAAAACAAGTCGCTAATTAGCAGAGCGATGGACTGAGGCGGACAGTTTTCCCTGAGTGGAGGGCTCGGGAGATGGAGAGGTTGAAATGCCGAGTGTCTACATCCCAGCCCCCTTAGGCCAAAGTCCTGCAGACACTGCAAGTCTACATCCAATTTACCAATTACTCTTTCTGTCCAGACTGGGGTTAATAAAATGCTAACCATCTCAATATCTGTGACGGCACTTTGCTAACTACTTCCCCTCTAGTTAAATTCAGCAGCTTGTCCTTTCCCTCTCCCACAGAAAGAGACTGTAACGCATGCCTGGGCTTAATCAGGAGGACTGCTTATTAAGGAAAAGCTCTTGGGTACCTCTTAAATTGGGGAGAGGACAGTCTCGCCGGTGCTATAACTGCAGATTTATGTCAGAATTAGGAGTAAATAGCAGCACTGGTTCTTCCTCTTCTTTAATTAAACAAGCACATTTTCCCTTTCGTCTTGTGCGCTGACCACTCCGGTTCCCTCTGCTGAGCAGGTGTTAGCTTACAAAGCAACTCAGCCATGTGTGGGACAGTGCTCACAGGAACCATTAGTGCTCTCCCAAAAGAATAAACTCACATCTCAGTAACAGTTCTTATATTTCTGTATAGGTTTGATAGGAGAGTTTCTAAGAAAACCGCCACTTTTTTTTTACCTTCCGTTATCCGCTGTGTTTTCAGAACTAGAAATCCAGTTTGCAACTATCAGTGAGTAGTCATCCAAAATGATACATGGCAGCAAATGCCAAATTATCTCTCAGCGTCAGATCAAGCTGAGCGCACAGAGAAATGAAAATGTTCTATGAGAGTGTAATATCCCTTAAAAAGCCTGTCGACTCTGCACTTTGAAGACAATTCCATCCGTGGCCTCTCATCTCCCTGAGTTCTATTTTTTGATGCGCCAACAAGGCGCACGTCCCAACAAACTTTACACTCCCTTTCAGCTCCGGCTGTACTCGTGTCTGCCAGGGAGAAAAACACCTGAGATGAACAGCGGAAAAATGCTCTTATGCCGTTCATGAGAGGGTATTCAGCGTTTGGATTGAGCATTCAATCCCCATCAATGATAGCGGTGCTATTGATTCAGAGTTTGCCCTGTGCTCGGTGTGGGCCAGACACAACAGATCTAAGGGTTTGGGAGCTGTCAGTCGAGGTAATCCAGGAGTCTTTTTTGAAGCCTGTCAGGATGAAGTGTACAGCCTCACATTTCCCCTCAAACAAACAGGACCAGACAATGGGCCAAAAAGCTGTCTGAGAGGATAGGAACGCTCTTCAGGGACCAAACAGGGCAAGAAAAACCTTATCTTGGGTGAAATGGCTTCCAATTCCCCCTTTCTTATGGGTTGAATAGACACTTTGTCAATGCTTTCTGTCGATAACAACAAACATAACATTTAGTGTTAGGCCATATCCTATTTTGCTTTCAAAACTGCCAATGATTGAGTGTTTCTGCAACATTTATTTGGGAAGAATTGAAAAAGAAATGAAAACGTTTTTGATGATTCAGCAGCTGAAGGTACATTTATTCACGTTTCCCTTTCTTTGATGCAGATCTGATGATTCCCGATACGTCTGAATAAAAAATGACGGCACTTTTTCACTAAGGATGACATGGATATGTAGTACAAAGCTGAACCGGATGAGAGAAAAAGCCATCATAGAAGGCAACATACTGGCCTCTGTTAATCTGGATATTTGTGTTTTTTTCCACAGTTCAAATTGGTACGGCATGTACAGTAGATTCATCCTGAAATAGATGTGAAGAGTTGTCTAAAACAGAAACTGAGTGGTAGTTCAGACTTCATTGTTGTGAATGTAGATACCAACACAAATAGGAACAGACACACACACTCGTAATACACTACAAAAAAAAGGCTTCTATTGTGCTGATAAGGAACGAGAGGCCCTGCTGCTTTGAAATGCTGAGAAGAGGAGGGAGAGCGACTGTCCCTGCTGCGGGAGCATGTGACCACCTCCCACCCACCAACATGGATAAATATGAGAGATGGGATCACTGGGATTGCTCCATTCACAACACTCCCACTTATCTGCTGCAATTAACTTTAAAAGCCCCTCAGCACAAATAATGAAAACACGAGTGCATCTAAATATGAATGCCACCTTATGTCATGCTTTGGGCTCTGTAAGCTTGGTGTGTGTGTGTGTGTGTGTATTTGCCGTTTGTTAGCCGTGTCCCAAAGAGGGAAAGGGGTATTGTGAAAATCAGTGTTCAAACAAGCGAGCTCTGAGGGGAAATCCACCCCAGAGGTTCGAATAGCAATTAAAAAGTCAACCGTTGTCTTCAGAAGCCAAGTACTGTATTTCTAATTCTCAGAGCCTCATGCACAGAGGTTAAGGGAGTACAGGAGGATGGGGGGGGGGGGGGGGGGGGGGTAACACACCATCATTTTCCATGAGTGATGAACTGTGAAATGCAACAAAAGCCCCATTACTGCAGTAGGGATTTAAAGCCTACAGAGCAATAGAAGGGGGTACAAATGCCTTTGTCAAATAAATTACATGAGAGAAAGAAAGAAATGTGTGTATCATCGAATGCTATAGAACTGAATGTGAAGGCCCATGTGCTTAGTACACATGCACGCAAATTCAAATCCAGTGAGAGCACAGAGAATTCAACAATAGCACAATGTTATTTTTCTGGGTGACTTGTAGTCAATACCAAGAGCCTTTAAGATTTATCGAGGCTAAATCTGAGCTATGGGAGATCCTTCCTCCCTTGACTTATATTCAATACTAATTTTCTGGATATTCATCATGTCTGTATACGGAAACCAGAGCTGAATAAAAGTGAAATATTATGTTTTTGCTTCCTATGGCTTCATTCTGGTGGCTCTTTCACAGTCCAACATCTAGTTTTGCATCTAAATACAGGGCGGGAAAAAACAGATTTATCATTCTCTAGCTCCTCCATGCTTTCCTCTCTATACTTCATGGCACAGGAGGAAATGTTTTAGCTCCAAACTTTGACAAAAACAGTTATCTTGTTATGGCGGTGTTAACGCTGACGCACCACTGAACGCCTTGATGGAGCCAGGATAGATGAGCCACACTCTCACACACACACACACACACACACACACACACACAACATCACATAAAAACCTGATGCTGTCTGCACACAAACTCCTCACAGGAAACTTTTCTCACAGGAAGTAAACATTCCCTCCTGTTTGCCCTTTTTTTTTTTTAAACAATACTCAAATATCTATATCCATAAAACAACACGCTACGGAGGATAATGAAATTGGGGGTGATCGTGTTAAAGGTGATAACGCTGCTGTTGATGACGGTGATGATGATAATAGCATGGAAAATAGAGAGCAAGGCAGGTTAAAAGCAATATTCACCTCAGTAACAACAGCAATTCACATAAAATGAACCATTTGCCATTTGCACATTCCATTAATGATGTAGACGTGGCACATTAACAACACCCTGGAATGCATTCGACATCAAAGACTGATAGAGGAGTCATGTAACGCCGGATGTTTCTTACTCAGTCTGGACTACAACGTGCACATAACAGGACGCGTGGGTTTTTCTGCCAACGCTAGTTTAATGGACCTCTCGAGCCTGTGCTGGCTGACGAGTCTGTGTTTGTGTTGGTGTCTGAAGACCTGGGGGAGCGAGCGGTTGGACGAAACAAGAAAATGATCAAAATTCAGACGGTGCCCCGCGCTCATGCAAAGTTTATGGCACAGGATGGGTCGGGGGGAATGTGATGAGATCCCTCCCGTGACGGCGGTGTGTGTAACCTTCACATTGGGCAGAGAGATATAGTCTGACAGTTCTGTGCTGTGTTAGACAATATGCAACCTACTCTCAATGTACCGGTAGTGTTTCAGCTGAATGTATCGAGACACTCAATGAAGGCTTGTACTGGGTTGTGAGTTACAAGAACTAGTGAGGAAGACTAGGATCTGAGCAGACTCATCTTGATATTAACTATTTGTCAAATAGGGAAATGTAGGTGTTCCACAAAAGTCCAATGTAATGTGGAAGTGGTTTAAACCTGCTTTAAACTGGCCAGCAAGGAGGCGACTCTACTGGTTGCAAAAAGAAGAAGATTTTACAGAAGCCTATGAGAAAATGACATCACTTATTTCTGACATCTCCTTCAATGCAGCACGATGTTTGTGTTGCAAGTAAAATATTTTATAAAAGAAACCAATTTGACTCTTTCACAGTGCGTTTTCAGTTTATGAAAGTTAATTGAAACATTTTGGACACCCACAAAAGTATTGTTCAGAGTTTAGTTTGACTTTGCTCCGCCCTCTCATGTCATTTTTTGTTGCAAAACATAAATCGTACCTAAATGATTATTCCAATGATTTCAAAACGAGTATTTGGTTTTGCATTTTGAAAACATTTCAGTGTGATTTGCTATAAAGCAAGCCAGAGATGTTTATAAAGCCATTCATGTTCATCCAGGAAACTCTAATTATGAAGTATTAGTGCTTTGTATTTTTAGGTTACTTCCGCAGTCAGCTACCACTGTGCAGTTTATAATTCCTCAGATGATGAAACGTGCTCTACTCACAAAAGCAGAGTGTTATCTGTCAGGTGCAACAACACAAATACAGTGCAGTGTTTTCTACCGCAAATTGAAATAGTTGGTTGTGAGTTGATTGTACTAATTAAATCACATACAAAGAAACTGAATTCCCTCAAGCACAGATTAAGTTCATGTGTGAACAATTCAGTCACTTCACACAACTGCTGCCTGTTGGTGAATTATGCAGGGATAAGAATTCCAGCCCAACAGTTTTGCACTCCAGATAGCCATCAGTAATCAAACCAAGATCAATGGCTTAATGAATTACACACAGCTCTCCTTTACGCTTGTTTGGTTTATATTTTGCGCCTCTGATTTGGTTTGCTCTGGCAAAGATGAAAGAAGACCTAATGAGTTGACTTATTCCTCTGATGTTAAAACAGTTCTATTGAACGATTAATTAGCTTTTCAATGCTGATTAACTGCTACTTCATGTTTGACTCCGACCTCTTTAAAAGTCAATCAGCAGGAAAAGCTACATTCGTGCTTGTTTTGCTGTCCCACCTTTTCATGAAAAAGCCGATACAACAAGATTAACAAGCAACATTTTCCTTGTGAAAAAGCCCCAGTCTCTTTCCCTCACTCTCACCCTCTAAGACTGACGGTAAGAATGAGACATATTGCTGCTGACAGAGCACTCGCTTCTTAAGGAAATGTCAGTGTGGAGCCTGTAGAGAGGCGGCACAGTTGGTGAGTGAGGGGTGGTACTGGGGCGGGTCTGTCTGAAACCTCTAATCAGGATCTGCTTCGAAAAAGGTCAGCTATGTTTCTCAATGTAAATCCATGGGAGCCAACGGCACCTTGGAAAGGCTGCCAGATATTACAAAACCATGGCAAAGTAAAGGTGCATTAAGGATGCAAGCTTCTGAGTTACAATGTCGCCCCCCCCCTTTATTTTACCTTAACTTAAATGCAAAATATTATACATTCAACTTTTGGGTTGAAGTCATGAGAGCTAAAAAGGGGAAAATAAGCCACATGCTGCACCACCTTTATAATAATCGTCTTTGTCTACTCTAGATTTGATTGGTTATGAACTGCACCGGTCTGTGTGGAATCAGGTTTCAGTATTCATTAGCATTTCCTGGTTGTAAAATCATGGCACCAAGAGACAAACTGTACTTGAAAGGAATGCATAAGGACATATAGACACACACAAGTACATTTAGTATATCATTTAGAGTAACACCTAGAGAGGGTTTCTATGTTTTAATGCCAAGTGCATCATAAACACATGTGAGGGTATGATAAGCTGTGCTGGAGTGATGGTATCCCTAAGTGGATGTTACATGGATTTAAACTATCGAAGAATAAATACAACACTGAATTTCCAAACAATTTCTTCCATATAACAGGAGCTAGACATGAGGAAAGCACAACTATAACTCAGTTGAATCTACCAGCCCTAACCTTAGCCAGTTATAGGTGTTAAAGTTTGGAAAATACACACAAATTAACGAGAATTTGTTTCTTTCTCAACACATCCTTTTTCTATGAAGCCAAAGCTGCTCTCCTGAGTCCGGCACAAAGTCAATCACAGACTGGTGGAGGCTCTGCGACCTGTCCCGGCTTTTAAAGGCCAGTCTGAGCAGAACTGGAGGGGACAGTGAAATCTCATATGATGGCAGATTTGTGTGCCAGAGTTCAGTGAATGCCAGCTTATTGCTATCGAAAAGGTCACCGGGCTAGAAGCAGAATAAAAAGCCTTACTGGGGAGAGGGATCTGTAATGTGTGTGTTTGTGTGTGGGATATGAAGGCCGCAACCCGAGGAAACTTAGCTCATATAAGCACCACGCCCTCGAGCTGCTGCACCTCTCCCCGCCTTTCTCTCCTCTCGCCAGGCATTGGTGTCCGTTACGTTCAGGAAGCAGACTTTAAAATACACCCGGCTGTACGAGCGCAGAATCAATTATCAGAGACATGAAATTCTCCGATAACACGGCCTAATGATAATTGCCCTGAATCTGCAATGATCTGACTTACGATGCAAAGCACTATTGGCATTGCAGCAGCGTACTGGCAGCCGGAGTAGCTGGAATATCAATGATAATTGTTCCGATGTTGATTTGGAGCCATGTAGCGGCCCTAAGTAAACATAAACCAATTGCAGAGACTCTATGGCAAGCGGCATGGGTCATATTTCACTGATTTGTGATGAGTGAAGTACAGCCAGAGAGGAAATGGCTAGGTCGGAGCTAACCGCTGCCTGTTTAATTGAAGCCCTCCCATCACATTGACTGCCGGAGACATGAGGGCATGGAGCGCGGCGCAAACTCCCTCTAACTCAATCAACGATCAACAGACTGCTGAACGGCTGGCAATAATAATAACAACAATAAACTTAGTATCAAATGTGCGTCCAGAAATAGAAAACCTACAGCTAACAGCGGAAACACTTCAGGTTCAAATGAGGATCAACTGAGGTCACAAGGATCCCTGAGGGAGAGTGGATGATAACCCCATTTTGATGGTGACCTCCCAGATTCGACTTCCTACCCCTGCCCCAACCTAATTCGCCTTCAACCTTGGCCGATCATTGGAGTCAGCATTTTTCAAAAGTGCCTGAGAGATGTCGGGCTGAATAATGTGTCCTATGAATAAAACACATTAGCTACAAAACATGTTGAATTATTCACATTTCAGAGCCTCCACTCCGCCCCACACAGGAGATATTAGTTCTTCAGTCGCCGTATGCTTTGCTCATATTCCTCTGAGTCCGTCTCCCCCTTGTTCGCTGAGCCTCTCTTGATCATTCTCTCGCTGTATTTTGTTAATCTCTCTGTGTCTCCTCTCAGCTGACTCCATGCTGATGGCGACCTTCTATTTATACTTCTCAAGTTACTACTTTCCCGAACATCTCGCTATTTATCTAAAGAGCTCTTGGAGCTGTTGAGGAGTGCATTTGTTCTGAGAGAATCTTTGATGACTTGGTAACACACGACGGCCCAAAATGGATTCATCATTTATCGTTAATCTGAGGCGACCAGCTGTGAGTTTCAAAGTGAAAAGATGCCGGAAAAAGGAGGAGGGCGGCTTGCTAATTAAATACTTGACCTAATATGCATCTTCTTTGCTCATTTTATTTTCAGCTCCTCGAGGAATTTATGTTTTTTTTGTGTGATTGCAGTGTAATTTGCAGAATCAACAGCACCGCATGAACTTCAAAGGGTAAAGCAATCAACCAATCACTGCTCTTTATTGTGCTGTTTCAATATGAAATGCCTCTCAGCCGACAAAATATCACTTTTAAGTAATCAGGATTAAACTAACATGCAACAATGTGGAGCCTTCCATCAACAAGTCGCTCTATCGCGGGAAAACGTGTTCAGGGATTCAACATCCCTGAGATTCTATTTGAGCGAAAGTCAAAAAGCTATTTGAAATAATACAATTAAAAAACCCTCAACCTGTTTTTGGTCATAAAAATACTTCCTGCAAGAAAATAAGTAGGAACTTCTTGTCATGAAGGAAATGCTATTTAATTTCTTTTTGATTCTACTGGAAAATTAGGAAGTACTGCATTATGCATGAGTATTTTTGGGAGACAGAACCGCTATGATAGTGGCTCTGTGAGGTTGGCCCAGGCGCTGTGGTGCTTAGAGCTAAATGTTAACCACAGCCTGCTTACATGGTCAAAGTCACAAAACTAACCTGCATGTAATGTCGATCACCAAAATAATCTGACACTGACAGTTATTCATTCCTCACAGGAAGGCAAATATGCTGAAATGGAGAGCAACTGTCTCCAAAGCAAACTGAGTTCCACAAATAAACATTTTAAGGATAAAGAATAACCACACTGACTAATAATAAATCCTGACAGTGAATATTATTATGTTGGACTGCTGTGTTTGAGACCAAAAGCAAAGCAATGCACACTGCATGTGCAGAAGAACTGCCAAATGTAGGAAAAACAAACCAAAACTGTGTACTGGGACTTCAAACAGTTCCACTTAACTCCTCAAACATGCTGTTGTATTTTTAGCCCACCTCTGCACTATTTCACCCAGAGATTGTTGGAAATTTTAGACCACCCACTCATCTACACAACAGAGCAGCTGCAATAACAACGGACAAAGGTTTTTTTATGATGAAATGTGTGTTTTTGTTGGAAATATCCCATTTTACAGAGTTGTTCTGTGGGTGAAGAGCATCATCGGCACATGAAACAGTGTTTGCAGTGCACACTTGGACGTAGCTCTCTAAACAGCAGAATGTGACGTCAATGGGCACAAACCTCTATATTCCCTCAGCCCTGGCAACATATCTGAGCCACACTGAGGCTTTGAAAGTGTCTGTCACGGCTGTGGGGTCAGGACAAGCCGAGAAGAAACATGATTCACGGACAGAGATAAGAAGGCTGTCTTGAAATGAAGTGTGTGTGTGTGTATGTGTGTGTGTGTGTGCAATTGATTAGGGGAATATGTTTCTTTACTTGTACTCACCAGGGCACAGTATGTCTCCGGAGGGTCTCCACAGGTGATGTTGGGGGGATCCAGAGAGACCTTTAGGAACTGGGTCATGTCGGCGGCCTCTGGCTGGCAGGCCATGTAGTCCCAGGTTAAGCCTTCGTCCGAGTAAATCTGGGACTTACAAACATCGTAGTGGCCCCATGCTGCGGGGTAGTGCTGCATGGCCGCCTGGCAAACGCCGGTCCACAGCGTCAGCGCGAAATGGAAACGCATGATTGGTCCTCTCTCGGCTCCTTCTTCGAGGAGCTGTATCTCCTTCTGTACTAACAAGGGATCCCTCTTTCTACTTCCACTTACGACAACTCACTCAACTGGAGTGAGGAGGCATGCCAAGCTCCCCTCAGTTGCAGCGAGGGTAGGTTTAGAAGTGTCTCGTTGTTTTTCTTTACTACTTCTGACTGTTTTTCTCGAGTGCTTGATAACTATGAGGGATAGTGAGGTAACCAGCCCATTGAGTAGATAATAGGAGAGGATTTAGGGAGGGTAGAGGTGAGGAAGAGGAAGAGGGGGGAAGGCGAGAAGGAGATAGCCCTCTGACACGCTGATAGGAAGATGAGTGACAGGTCTCCTCAGCTTGCCTGGCTGTCAATCATGGTCCTCGTCCTGCGTGGCGATGTGGTGCTGCGGAGAAACAGAAGAAGGGCGGGGTGAGTACACCATCCTTATGGGAGTATGAATTGACAGTGAGGGAACATTAGCTGGCGCCATGATACGGGTGAAAGGTGTATTTGTGGATTTAAAGTTAGATGGGTGCAAGATGGGGGTGCCAGGTTGGTGTTTGTTGTCCATCAAAACACAGGAAATCAGTAAGTGAGGCCATCAGGGTAAATTGGATCCTGCTGCTTTCACACCAATCCCTTATCTCACTCAGTTGGATCAAGCCTACAGTGTTACAGACAGCTTACACCATCGGCTCACACCCAACACACACACCCCTCACACCCCCCACTGCATGGGCTGGAATGATTAATGCGTTATGTTTTATGGTTTACTTCGTTAGTCACAACTTTTCAATATAAAACCAACCTTTTGCTGTGGAGTAATAATGAGGTACTTGAAATGAAAGTCTCCAAAAGTGAAATAAAATACATTTGTTGATAAAGATTTGAAAAGTTTTAACGAAGCAAATTTGTGAGAGTTTGAGCAACATCTTTCTAAATATCTTGTGAACCTTGCTGCTAAAGCTGTTTCTCGTTAGTGGTAGAGCTGCCTGAAGCAGGAGACACTGCACTATATCACACACAGAGGTTTACTTCACAGGTAATATAGCAGCTATTAATATCTGACAACCAGTCTGAGCTGTGTGTCACTGCTGCTACTACTACTGCTACATTCATTGGCTACGACGGAGAAGTACATTAAAAATAATGCATTTTGTTTAAAAAAATGTTATCATTTTGTTTTTGAATTTACCTCAATCATCTTTTATGGGTGGGTGTGTGTGTGTGTGTGTGTGTGTGTGTGTGTGTGTGTGTGTGTGTGTGTGTGTGTGTGTGTGTGTGTGTGGTTGTGATGTGTGTGTGTGTGTGTGTGGTTGTGAGTGTGTGGTTGTGTGTGTGTGTGTGTGTGTGTGTGTGTGTGTGGGCTGACCGATAACCCCTCCAGTCATCAGTGATCAATTAGCAGCCACAGTGTAGATGGGTGTTTGTTAATTGAAAAAAATGGTGTTATTAACAGAAACATTGCCAATTAATTTTAATTAATTTTGAGAAATTGAGATTAATTAAGACACTTGGTCACAGCAGCTTTAAATAATAAAAGAACAGTGAAATAGTACAACATTGATTGGAGGATATAAGCATGCCACATACAGATAACTGCTTACAGATGTTGAAAAAGGATTACTTTCAAAGTAAAGACTGTGTAAAAAAGCAGTCGAGCACGAGCTGTGACAGAATGACAAGGAGACGTGTGTAATGTCAGACTGGGGAAAATAACATATAGGAATAAAGGATACACCTTCTAGGTAACTCTCTTGATTATAGAGACGGTGATAAGAAACAATATGGAGAGTTGACATCCAGATGAAAAATGACTTTAGAAAGGCACATCTAAAGTTAAACAGGGATGTGGTTATAGTATTTGCATGTGCCTCTTCAAAGTGTCCATGTGATGTGTTGTACCAGAGTATAGAAGCTGTAGAGCTGCGTCTGTGGATATGTTCACACTGTGTCTTTCACAGACACTTCAATCTGATGGATGCAAATGATAATTGTAATGAACAGTGAAGGTCAGGGGCATAGAAATTCGTCAAATTCAGCAAGGGCCCAAACAGAGAAATAAAAGTCTGTTATCCTCCACTACAATCAAGGCAGAACAAACTTGGTAAAAGGAGAGGTTTTCAAGAACATGGCCGGTAAAATGAAAACTTTTTGACTGGTTGCAAGTGCTAGCTTTTTTAAAAACGAAATCGCCCCTTATGCCTTAAGCTCTGTTTAAAAATAGTGATTCATCACACCAATAGGAGTGATGAATCCACAGAGAGCAGGGAACTGGGATTACATTGTTCGCACAATATCATGGGGAAATATAATGTAAAACCAGTACAAAAGAAAATACAAAAGCAGCTATTGTGATTCAGAGACTGGAGGAAGAACGTAAGGGGGTGGGGGGGTGGGTGTGGAGCACCTTTAATGTTAAATGTAAGAATGTCAATGGGGGAGATGTCAGCAGGTGAGGTAGCAGCCAATTATCCAAAGGGAACTCTTGGCACCGAGCTCCCTGTTCCCATTAAGAGACATAATATTACTGTGTTAAGGAGGAGACTAAAGAGACGGCCTGAAAGTGTCTGCCAGTGTGTGTGTGTGTGTGTGTGTGTGTGTGTGTGTGTGTGAAAAAGTGTGTGTGCATGCTCCACATGCAACCTCTGGATAAAGAGAGGTTCAGGTCACGTGTAATGAGACAACAAGCGGTGGCGAGGCTTCGATAACAAGCAATAGAGATCACAAGCGCGGGGTCATTATAACTCCACAGTCTTGCATACAGTGGCCCCTTCCTCTCATTACTCCCTGCTTATAACCCTCCGTCTCCCCAAGGAGAAGAGGTGAGGGATAGAAAAGGAGAGCAGATGGAAGAAGTGTGGATGTGCATTTTAAGTGAGAAAAGGGTTTATTTAAGGGACGGTCGCTTTCTCCAACCATCGATCAAGGCCTGGAGGACATGAGAGGCGGCGCGCTCACAGGAAGTCTGAGCTTCTTTCACGTTAGGGAATACAGTATATATATAGGCACAGAGCGATAACACTTACAGTAACAGTGGGGGGGGGTCGCCGGGTGTGAGGGAGGTGACTGCCAGACGGACTATTTGTGGGACATTTAAAAAAAACAAATGTATGATAATATTACTGCAAATATATCTTGAATACGTGAATTGATGCGGCCTCGTCACAACATTTATCCAGCACGTTTTATCGATGGCATCACCTGCAGCGTCTGAGGGAAGAGTTGAAAGATGTGCAAGAAGTCACTTGTTATAAATAGAGATTGGTTTTAAATATAAAAAATAAATCAAAGCTGAAATTGAGCGTGTAATGTATTTTATTTATAACCTGATGGATGAGTTAACCAAAATAATATGTACCAGTGTGGTGTGTTAAAGCAGTAACAAGAAAATAACCTAAAACATCAACGCAAATATTTTTGCTTTAAATCGTTATTTGTGATGAAATGGTAAAACATCTTAAAAATAACATCTGCTCGTCATCCCTCATTGGGCTCTGGACAGCTGATCTAACTTTGTTGTCTTTAGTTTCTACAGGATATCTTTAAATTGAATACTGGGGCATGATTGGCTTCCAAGCTCATTTGGATTTCCCCAAAATTGTGATTACAAAACTGCACATGGATATTTCTGCAGTTTTGAGTGGAGGAGCACTTTTACAATATGAAAAAATACATATGATCTTGAGACTATCTAACCATGGATTCACCCCAGCAATGAGGTCTGAACGAGGTCATAGAAATATAAAAAGTGAATGCATTTACTTTAAGGTGTAGAAAAAAGCAAATTAAAGTAGTTATAATAACATTTACAAAATAAGGTATTTACCACTTAACTGAAGAAGGAGCAAATTAGCCAAAATTCTAACCATTTTGGTGAAAACACTGCATATTTGCAAGCCTTTCTGCTTGAAAATAATCAGATTTAATACTTAAAAATTGTGTAAGCCTTCACCGCATATAGTGCTGGTAAATCACATACAGTAGAGCAGTCTGTGCACTCACGGCCGGGCCTGACACGGCAGGGGACTGAAGGTACCCACCAGTCAGCACTGCAAACGGAGGCTGGATTTTATATTTAAACACATGAATCTTTCACAAGGCCCGGCAGACCCAGGAGAGGTTTTGTTTGGCTGGTGAGTCCGTCCCACCCACCCAAACAGCCACTCGTGAACCCGACCACTGTCTGCTTCCATTTCATCCCCGGGGCCACTGGAGCATGACTGAGTGTTTCTCCGAATCACAAGGGAGGCGTTACACGCACGTCCCCAGAGCCGCTCTTCACTACTGGTGCGAGTCACTTGTAGATCATGCATTTTATCCAATGAACAAACGATCCCTCACATATGACACACCTTTAACCTAAAAAGACGTGATTCACTTCTTACTCAGAGGACATTTCGTGCCCTTTCAGTGGCAATTTTATGGAATCATACCTAACATTTAAATTGGCAAACAAACACTCATTTGAGCCACAGTGTTTTCCTCTTTCTGCCCCACTTCATCTCCCATCCTTCCACTTGTCAATTCTTGCCCATATTGATCTTTCTTTATTGATCAGTGGTTTTGTGGGTTCAGCATTTATTTCCTGCTGCTGCTTCTGTGGTGGCAACATTTTCAACTGCTCCAGACTTCAATTTTATTCGTTCTTTGATCATTTCTTCCTCCACCAGGACACAGCGGCGAGAATTGCCAGGTCATAACCTCACACAGATCACCTACAGTGGCCCACAGGGGGCAGTACTCACACACCTGCCTGTCTGTTTAAAAGTTCAACTAATTATCATATTAGAAATATATCCAAAATTGAAAGAAATGTCCACTTTACCTCTAAATGAAGTGCTCAGTATAGTGTTGGGTAGCTTAATTACAAGGTTACCACTTGATATCCCTTCTATCCCACCTTTCATTTTTAATTTCACGCATTTTATGCACTTTCAAGGGCAATTTCTGACCCTGCGTCTGTGCTGTCTCTACCTACTTTCATCTTTCCTGACTCTACCTGTTTTATATTCCCCACCAGTGCCTTGCTTAAAGAGAAACAAGCGCACAGGAAAGAGAGAGAGAGGGACAGAAAGACAGGAGGCCAGACAGTCAGAAACGGATGAAAGATAGATAAAGATAGAAGCTGGCCGCGCTTCAGAAATAAAAAAGCCTCCTGCCTGCTTTCTGTGCTCCACTCACCAGATTTCTCTGACTGCCTTTCCAGAATCCCTAATCTTTTCTGTTAACAACCTGCCAATAGGGCCACTGTCCTCATGAATAAACATATGGAGAGTGAAGCATGGCCCCCGCAAACATGACAGGCAGCGTTACGGTAGAACAGCGAGAGCACGCCTGTAATGCTTCCCCGGGGCATGCCTCTGAGTCAGCCCATCACTTAGCGCGCTTTTCCACTTCCTAAAATGTCGCCGCCTTCAATCGGCAGGCTTATGATCTTTTAATAATGACGACAGGTAGCAAATGGCTGGAGTGCTGACAGCTGGTTAAGTGACTCTGCTGTGGGGATGGGTGGGCCGCTTCAGAAGGAATCAAAGCTCTGGCTCGGCTATAGGGTTGGACAAACAGCCAACACCGGGCTGATATTTCTTCTGATATGATAAACATGATAGAAATCAGTAGAATAGACTTTTAGGGAGGGCTACATTGCTGGCTCTCAGAAACCCATGTTGAACCCTGCTGAGGTTCCTTTAAAATGAAGGGGCTGCAGCCTCTCCTCACATTCAGCGTCCAATGGAGTCAGACAGGTCAGGCCTCCGAAGGCGTCCTCCACTTGCCTCCACCAGCTGAATCTGCCACAACCCTCTATTTCTTCCTCTGTCCCTTCTAACTCCTTCCACCCCGCCCCGGCACCCTGCCCTGAGCTGCTGAAGCTGCCACATGAACTCTGTGTGTGCGAGAGCTGCACTTTTGACAGGGTGACTGCGCCGAGAGCCGCCCAGAGTCGAGTTGAACACCCCCGGGCGTCGGTTACTCCAGCATCACACCATGCAGCAGTGCACGGGGCACCCAATGAGCCTCCGCCTGACCTCCCTCCATCCTCTCCGTCTCTCACCCTGCCTCCCCTCGCGACCGAGCATTCCTCTCTGTGCGACACAGGAACACCTTATGCATTATTAAAGACACTTTTCCTAAAAGGCTGCTGGCACATTATTCTGCAACCACAGTGACATGTCTGGATACTCAAAACGTCCACTTTAGCTCGAAAGAATGCCCTCGCCCAGGTAGCTCCCCGATGCTGAAATATAAGCAGGGACAGTCACATGGTTTAAAGCGACAGCTGCTAACAGCTACACAAGAGATGACTCATAATTACCTGTCATTCTTTCATGAGTGAAGTATTATGAGTGCCATCACAATTTCTAACACGATAAAAACACTTAAAAAGGCAACTCATTCAAGATTATAAAACAAATCTTAAAAAGTGTTATTTTATCAATTCAGTACAGCATGTGCCTCAATCCTTAAGCCATTATAATTGTTGGTAATGAGCAAATCCTTAAAAATAATAATATTTTAAAGGTGTTATCCAATACAAGGCAGAGGTAAAATCATGTGGGTCTTTCAGATTATACATTTTATGTAAAAATCAAAGTTCAGAGGACACACAGCCACAGATTTGTGAGAAATAATATATCTGAAAGAAGAATAAGAAATAAGCTAATTAAATAAGAAGCCAGCGCATGTGTAAAGAGAGAGGCAATATTGAAACCTTGTGGCACAACTAATCTTACTGTAACAGGTTGCTCATAAATTGAGTATAGGTCAACTGGCTGCAGCATGACACAAATGTAATTATGCTGATAGATAGGCAACGATTTGGTAATAAGTTCCACAAGGGGGCGCCTCAAAAAAATGACCTGAAGACTAAGTTTTGGATGCATTCAAGGTCGCCTCATGTGTAGTACCAATGGATAATCCTTTGTGGTTCCGAGAAAAGTTGTGCAGTTTCGAAGGAAAAGTCATACAAGTCTCTGCACACTGCTGGTCTGTTTGTGACAGAGCATAAATGCAGCCACGCCAGAGTAACACAAGGCTGTAGAGTAAACGCTCCAACACACACAAAGTAAACTTTACGAGCAAAAAGAAGAACTTACATTTCTTGTACTGGGTACTCCCTGTCCCCCTGCTCTCTCTTTAACACCGTTCAACAAGTTCAGAGAAGAAGAATGAAGAAGGATGAAGAAAGAAGCTCTTTAAGACGCGCTCCTTAACGGCAATGTGATGAGTACGCACGTCTGTCTCAGAGGAATCGCTGTGCGCATCATCTCTCACTCTTGTTTGGAGAAAACGATCAAGAGGAGGATTTTCCTGCCACTTCAAAACAAATGACTGATCACCGTCCTGAGGGCTCGGTCAGCAGCACCGCGCCTGGTGTAAACGGGAGGATTTCTGAGACGGAGCTTCGGTGCCAAAGTGTCCATCATCCTCTCTCCAAGTGTCATTCCATCACGGCGTCAATCTGAGGCGCAGTGATGTCCGCAGAAAAGGAAAAAAAAAAGCCCAATTCGCAAAAGAAACTTTGACCTGCTCGTGTGCGTCCCTCCTGTTTATAATTCCTTCATTTCCAACTGCGTGAAGATCACTCTGCAGATCTCATCCCCACTCTCTCTCTCCTTCTCCCGCGCTATGAATAGGTTTGAGCCACCCAACAAGGACAATAATCATACCAATTACACTCGGCGTCTAAGAATACCCGCTCTTCTGGACGTTTCCCCGGCACGGCGCAGCACCGACCGCCCAGACGGAGATGGCGGGGAAGATAATGCGTTCCGAGGCTCTATTAGATGAGACGCACACTCAGCTTGTTTCCCCCCCCACGCACACCTATGGTTTCTCTCCCCACCCCTCTAGCCCGACTCCACCTCGCCTTCAAACCCCCCCACCACCCTCAAACAAGCGCGCAGCATCCTCTTTCGGGACCCGTTATAACTCAGGAGGGAGGAGGATCGCCTGCAGTTGAGCCTCTTTTAGTGGAGTTCACCCGGGTCGACTATCGCGGTAAATTATCCAACAAATGCGCGCGTTAATAGTCCCAAAGGAAATATTGCATCCGGGTAAAATAGAAAGAGGAATATCTCTGACTCCCAGATGGCGATTATAACTGGGCAAGCAACCAAAGGCGTGCTCAATTTTAAGATATGAAATGCTTTTGTGTTAGTATCTCCTACTGCTTAATTCAGATTATTATTAATTGTTATTTTATAAAGATAATTAAGATGTTTTTGCAACAACTCAGAATGGTGCGTAATTCATTAAATAAAAGGGATTTAACTCTTATGTAAAAAAAAAAAAGGACATTACCCTGCGGTTATGTTTACTATGATGGCCTCATACATGAAGTTGTTTAATCTCCTATACGTGTATGGAAGTCGTCTGAATTTAATGTAATGGAAACATATGTCACTCCAGCACCAAGTTGTCCTTTTAAACAGAAACTCCTTTAACTCAAATGAGAAATGGGCAATACATAACTATATAGGGGAACATCATTGATTGTAATTTCACATACAAACTCACATAGCCGCTGTTTTCGGACTGACGATAGGCGACATGGCTTTACCTCATTCCTGCTTCACCCTTCAATAAAATTGTTAACGAGAACAATTTAATCAATCCTGAGAGTGCACCGTCTTCTCACACCTTAATTGATTCCCACAAAGAGTGAGAGGAGGTAGAAGGGCGGTGGTGTTCAGGTCTTGACACTTGGCGCACAGGTTAACCTCTCAGCAGCTTGACAAGCATCTACAGCTCAATGTGTGGATGCCTTCAGTCTGCAGGCAGCCTCTATAGGCCCACAGAGGCCCTCATCACCCCCGCATATCCCCCTAACCTGCTCTGGGGCATTTAGCATTCAATGGTGTCATCAGAAAGAGAGCCGAACCTCAGAAAACTTGCGTTAAATTGTTCATGTAACAAGAAAAAGATTGCTTTTAAAAGAGGAGATAGAGATAAGAGATGTTAATCCAGCGTGAGAAAAAGAAATCAATTGGATGACAAGAGTGCTGTCTCAGTGTTATCTACACATGACAAGGAATCATGGGCGCTATTATCTGCACACAGCGTGACTGATTCATTTCAAATGACTTTTTACTGTATGTGGACACGCAGTACCTATACCATCTCTCAGCGCGTCCTTTATAACCTCATAAAACACACGCAGGTGAGTTGTGCAGGAAATTGCAAGAAGACAGTTTAGCCTCAGACACAAACCAGATATATATATGGCTACACCTGAATTATATTTTATCGCACCCAACGTGTTGATTTGGCTGATTTGTGGTCTGCATTACCACGCATATAAGACAGTAGCGCATAGAAGCAGACAACAGAAAAAGAATGGATCTGTTCCCAAATTAGTAAGGTTACAAATCCCACACGACGCACAATTTGGCCACCCACTCGGAGCGCTGCAACGAAGCTCCAAAAGTTTACGCGCTCCGGTTTGATTGGGGATGGATGAAATGAAAAGAAAAAGGGCTGAGACTCTCACCTTGGTCTTCAGTGCTTCATAGCGGGGAGGACAGCCACGCGTGTCGCCTGTTGCAGCCAAATAAATCCGCTTTAAAACGGGACATCTTAGCGCGGCGCGGGAACGGGAGGCTCGCCGTAGAAGCGACCAGCTTGTCTCCGCCACTCGCGGGGAATGGAGGAGAGCTCCCGGTACCGGCGCAACGTCACTTAGAGCCGGGCACACAAGGAGAAAAAAATCCTCCACGCCAGGTGTAACCAATTAAAAAAAAAGTTGGTTAAAAGGAAACAGGTGATTTAAAAAGATTCCAAGTGGCTCATTAAAGAGAGGAGTGACCGGACTCACTGCTCTCTGACACAATGAGGCGCTCAGCCTTTGACAACTGACTTTCCCCTCAAGTTTCTTTCCTTGCTGAAGCCTGTGAGCCGCAGCTGAGTGCGGAGTACATCTCTAACTGCTGCAGTTAAGCCTCCTTTTAAAAAATTTAAATAAATCATTCAGTGATATTTTACAACTGAAACACACTTTCCTGTGCCAAGCCACTGCGATCACATTCAAATCTGATCATAAACTGGAGCAATGGTGGCAGGAATTTCTATTGGATTTCTTTATTGCATGAATGGACTTTTTTTTGCACACCGTATAAGAAAATATAAAGATTTCTTGAAAGAGTTATGGTAACATAACTTCCTATCCATGTGAACACAAGTCAATGAGACACATGAACCAAAGGGGATTGCGGTTAACATGTAGATTATGGGCAACTTCTGTTAGAAGCTCCTTCATCATAATCACAAATCATCCCTTAACAAATCAAATAGGAAGCAACAGAAACGGGGCTTTGTATGAATTGCTTGCATATCAATTTTTTTTAATAGAAACATATGATGCCAGCTGCTCAATTGTCCCCATTTTAGAGCAACAGTTGAGGGTGGTAGCTTCTGAGCCAGATGGAAAGCCAGATATCTATTGAGTTGATAAACCCAATAAACCCGGCACATGAAAAGTACAGGAACGTGGTCGAGTTGGTTTATGGTGCATTTCGGATCTCAGTAAAGTGGTTATGACTGTACGTATGTCAGATATCTTGTATTTAGTTTTGTTTAGTTCACATACAGATCTGCATGAAGTGTTCTCTAATGGAGTCACATACACCATTGGGTGCTTTGAGACACCTGCTCGATTGTCATGAACTGCCAAGACGTAATGACACTCGAACTTGATGACCCAGCGTCAGAGCCATAGTGTCTAAAGAATGATTCAGAGTCAATAACTTAATGATGTAAATTTGTGCAATACAGTATCTGTGACTACACAAAGAGAAAGAGAGTGTATTGGATGACTGTGCCTTTCTTGGAAGTAAATGCCCAAAATCATAAGCTCCTGTCTCAGACTCTCTTTCAAATGATATCCAATACACAACAATCACACTCTTTACAAGGGAACCAGTGGACAGGTTAAGGCTACAGCTGTGGACTCTTCACACAGATGCCTCTCTTTCTCTCTCCCCGGAGAGCCCAAGGGCAACTTACACAAACCTCTGGTTCTAATTCAACGACACCAAAGAGGTGCGCACAGTGAAAAGCTACCTAAGAGCACATTTAATTCCCTATTTTGAATCCAAATAAACAGTGAAAAAGTAAGCCGCCCACAGAACACATTTTAAATTCTATCTACAGATAGTTAAGATGTTTTCAGATTTTTGTTCAAGGCCTAAAACACCAAGTTCAGGCAGACAGACTCGCTCTTAAAGAAGATGTGCTGGATGTCAGAATGAAAGGAGGATGCACACACACACACACACACACACACACACACACACACACACACACACACACACACACACACACACACACACACACACACACACACACACACACACACACACACACACACACACACACACACACACACACACACACACACACACACACACACACACACACACACACACACCTTTAGACTTATCAGTGGGTTCAATAGGTGGCTCTTAACTTGAGAGACCGATAATCACGTGGCCTGTGTTCCGATATCTCACCTCCACCCTTGTGTGTTGTTGGGTTTCTTTTTTTCCGTTCTTGTCATATTTCATGATGGTTATTAGAAAATTGATGGGTAAAGCTGTCTTAGCACATCCCTGTCTGGCAGACACCAGGCACAGAGGTATTGGATTTTTACGCCTGTTCAATGAAGGGTAATGTTGCCTTCATCCGGAGGAGTATGTTAGGAGAGGGGGGGGGGGGGGGGGGAGACAGAGAGAGGCAGGATATTCTTAAAGAAATAAGAGTGTGCTCACTTTTATGTGGTGTGACAGAGCCGTGTCATCCACCTAAATCTGAGAGTGCATGGAGCTGTTTAGGCTACAACATTGTGAAACACTCTATTACAAATACTGCAGTCAGACTATTGCTCACGAAAAAGTAGAAAAGTGTTAGACAGGAAATGTATTTTCCATAAGTATTAAGCGGTATTATAACTGATGCATATGTTCACTCCAAATTATGATATCCACCATGAAAAATTCTCAACCATTAGCTGGTGTAAACTAAGTATTTATGCAATTCATATATTTGATTGTGTCAAACAGCGCACGCAATGTTGAAGAATCATTCAATGAAAATGGCATTACTCAACCTTAGGAGTTTGTGGTACCCATGTGATGAAGTATCTTGATCTTTCATGTATTCTATTGCCAGAGAAACTGACACTCAGATCAGGTCGTAGTATCAACATATATATATATATATCTTAATGTTATCACAATTAGAAGATCCACTTCATCATATTATTATCACAATATCCAATTAGTGAAAGTTTATTTGATCCATATACCGCTCCCCTACTGATGCACACACGTGTTGAAGGGCATCACATTTGAGCTTCTATAGATGTATATTGCTAGGTAGGAAGTTTAATCTACAATCACAATTTCTTAACTATAACAATATGCATGAAGAGAGGAGTCTTGTGTAGATTCAGCAAGCTCAGATTTGGTGAACTCTGCAAAGAGCCGAGGAGAAAAAAAAAAAAGGGCTTTTTTCTGCATTCTCTCCAAGTTTCCCGTCTTTCACAACATGGGCAAGGTGAATAACGATGTTTACCTGCCATTTTTACTTCTGCGTGACTATGCAATGTATCCTAACTTCTCTTGGGAGGCAATACACTTGGTAAGAGTCGGGACGAATACAGGATTCACATTGCATTATGGGATTCTTTGGAAGGACTGAATCAGGTCAGTCTCAGCACCTTTGTGCACCTGCTCCATTTGGACTTTGCGTCAAAGGTTTATCACAGTCCTTTGAGCCTGGCACTAACACTCCGCTCCAATCTGCTGCCCGCAGACCTCGGCTGCTTATCCAATCCTGCACGGCGCCCTAAACCCATAACCCACCTCACCCCAGTGAAATATCATATTAAATTATAAAACAATACCTGAGAAGAATTACATAGAGGCATAATCCAAAAAGTGCATGATTGAAAAAGGATTAGCTGGTCGGTGAGCAAGGGGGGGGGAGAATATGGCTCCATAGTTTGCGGGATTTGTACTTTGCTCACAGGCTGAGAGACGTCTGCCTCGGGCTGATTGTAAATCAGGGGCATCCCGTTCAGATTTACGTGCCCCTGCGAGTGTTTTGGGATTTACTTTCTTAACAGTCGCCGTCCAGATCTGTCCATGTTGAGCGGTGTGTGTCCGTCCATGAAGTCACGACTCAGTGCTTTCAGCTGGATGCATTTCTGATAGGAAGTTACTATTTTTTTGCAGCTGAGAGCTAAAATAAACACTTCCTCTCATTTGAATAAGTTTACTGTTTTATGACTGTTGAGGAAAAATATGGAAAGGTATAGTGGGACAGCTATTTTGGGGTTTAGCAGCAAGCGCAAGGGTCAGCTCCTATTGTTAACCGTAACGATGACGAATGGTCTGCCACGAGGGGTCGGCTGGCGACAAAATTAGCTTTTGTCAATAAAATATTCCCAAATTGCCCTCACAGGAAATGCTGACAGTAATATGGGTTACTGTAACCGATGGTGGGAATTGAATCCTATTGGCTTATTCATGCTGTCATTAGCATACAAAGATGAATGAGTGGCCATGATTAGATACTGCACGCCACCAGAGTCCAGTCAGGTTTCAACTGTCGAGAAATGACCTCTGTCGAAACACGTTCAACAATTTCCCCCCAGTAAGAGTGAGGTTCAGGATTCACACTGTATGACCCATAGAGAGGGCTGGTATGTTAATCTGGTCGCTGCAAACATAAACAGGAACGCCAGGATGGATTTAAATGGCCTATTATCTCAAATCAAACCAGATTACATTAGGGGATTTACATTTTTCTAGGTACGTTGTGGGGATACATAATTAATTGTGTCTCAGGGGCACTATTTGATTTTATCAGGGACATTGGATTGAATGTTGAGGTGAGAGCCTGTGAGATATTCACTATAGTCACCACCATGTTACCCTTTGTGGTCCGACTCGGAAGTAGTCAAGAGAAGTGGGATCATGAACAACACTTACTGAAAAGCAAACATTTCATTTTTGTGGTTGGGTGAAACCAAAACTGAACTTTTGAGCATAACACAACGTGATTATCCTTAAAATGACAGTGGAAAGAATAAATACAACCTAAGGCCTCACACTGGGTGTTCCAACAGCACCTCAGGCCTAGAGGTTTATACAAATCAACATTTGAATAGCTGCTAAATTATTATTTGAGTCATAACTGCTTCATACATATTTTGTGTCTAACTTAAATGATGTTCACCAAATTTAAAAGAACACATGATTTCATTCGACACATCTGTCCTGGCTATAGTCCAAGAGTTGAACCCCCCCCCCCGCTGGCTTTCACTCACCAGTCCTGCTTTCTTGAAATCAGTTAGATTAAGCACATTGTCCATTGATTGTCTCCTAAATGGCTGAGCGATACAAGACAAATAATCCCATTTCAAGTTTCAACACTTGTTTCTAATGCTTTCCAAACCATTTCAGGCAGCAATGGATCACAATTAGTTTAGCATTTAGCATCCAAGAGTGGCCATGCATGCATGAGCGTGGTTCTGGCCTTAATAGTGGCTGCCTGTGCTGCATTTGACGTTTCCTTTCGCCGGACACTTTCCTTTGTGCAGCACACCGACATTTCTTCCAGGCACATATAGATATTCAGCCACTGTACGTGCACATTAAGCCAATGGTATAATTTCATTTGAATTGAGGCCGTAGGAATGTATTTTTGTCTCGCCCTGACAAAAAAACATGTTCTACAGCAACAAAGAGACTGAAAAGCCCCCCCCCCAGTGCAGCCTTTTCACAATGCAGCCAGGAAAAGACCTGCTTTGACATTTGACAGCAATGATCTGACCCTGGCTTTTAGTCCATTTGACTGCTTGACTTTTGAAGAGAGAGTGTACATGTGTTTCAAACCGTAGACTGCTGTCATCTGAAAGTCTGGGTCCTAAAAAAGCTTGAAAGCGATTTCAGAAGATGAATTATCAGCCTTAGTGTTATGTGAGCAAAGACTCATTTATAATTAAGAACATTTGTGTTTGTTTTGGATGTGTGCATCTTCTTTTGCTTGTCATCATAGGCTCAGAATATTGCAATAAATCAAAGTTTGAAGTTAAACATGAGATTCAGCCATTGGTAACTTTATCCAAACTGACAGACAATGCTCTTGATTTGTAGACACTATAGCTCATGATTAGTTTTCATTATGTTCATTACAGATAATGGCTTTATTCCGTTGGAATCATTCACATAATATGGCTTCAATTCACAGAGTTACAAAAAGGTTAATTCAATACATTGTCCTTTGACCTGGAATAACACAATATTAAACTAAATAAATAAAATATATAAATAATGTCTTCAGAATATAGCGATTGTTGGATCAGCATAAATCTATGACAGCATTGCCATTGACTTACAGGTTATCTTATCATTGTACCAGTTATCTCTTTAGTTTGTTGCTATGGTTTGATTGTTTATTTATATTTGCTATAAAGTTGTTACTGGCCATTCCAACTTCAATAGAATACACCATTTTAAAATCAATCTCAGTATTTCACACATAAATAATAAAAAGATAGTTGTAGTAACTTTGACACACTCTCAGGATTCTCTCTAGACGAATAAGTGACTATTTTCAATCAGGACTCATGACACAAGTAACAGTCAAACCATTTATTAGTCTAGTTCCCAGTTGTTCAATAATGAATGTCGCTGGTAAACAATTCTCTGTGAAACACCAAACTCTAATCACACTCAAAATCCTTCAGTGAATCATTGACTGATCAGGGACTTGAGACATATTATTAAAAAGGTGGACATCCAACTATCATTAAAAAGGCTTATCCTTGATTGTTTCTGATAAAAACACCGTCACCTCTCATTTGGATACAGCAAAGTCATGCATGTCATTAAACGAAACACTTGGTTGTACGTGTCCTGTAAAGGTCTTCTGCAGGATGCAGCTGTGGATAAAGTCAGTGGTTTGTGGCAACACATGACAGTGTGTGCAACTTTTGAAACTTAAACAATGAGCCACATTAGTTTGTTATTAAAAACTGAATACCGCCCAATTTGAAACACCTCCTGTCTGCCTGCAGCTGCTCCAAGTCAATATATCTGTTTAAACCTCATTTGAATGCAGCATTTTGATCAGATTCCCCACAATATGCATGACTAAATTTAATAGAATATCAGATGTCTGCAGCATGGCATTGCATTTATTCAACAATTTGTAAAACCTGCCTGCCTCACTCGGATTTACAGAGCTACACACACACCTAATTTGAACTATTCATTTGTCAGAAGTATTTGGTGTTACTCAAATATTGTTTGGAATGTTTTTTCCACACTGACAATAATACCTGAACACTGGTTTTTGATTGATGTGTATTAACATGTATAGTGATTGGGAAAGTAAATCAACAATGTTCGGGTTTGGATTTCTTTCCTTATTAGTTTTATTATAAAGACCTTTTACAGACCACATGATTAACCCACACATCACAGGTTAGTGTTACATTACATTATGTTGATTCACCTCACTGGTCAACATTGATTCACTTCTTCAATAACTCACAGTGAGCAGGTTTGGGAATCTTAGTGACATATATTAATACAGGACTTTGGAGTGTGTTGCCTGGTGATTGAACTGTATCACTGGATGTTGATGCTGCCCTATGACTGAGCTTCACTGCTCCAGTCAGGGATGGAGAAAGTCTTTGACTGTCTTTTCTGCTCTCCTATGGTGTAGTCCACGTGGATGCATATATGTCTGGCGCTTTCCTCTGAGGGGAACATGCTTATCTCCCCAGTGACCACCGTGTCCTGCACCACATCCACCGGGGCATCCAGGTACAGCACCGCCTGCTTCCAGTGAGTCTCCGGCTTGAACGGGGATGTGGAGAGCACCAGCGTCTGTGGCTTGTCCGGGCATGGGAAAGTGACCGTGAAGAAGACACAGAAAGCGTTCACTGCAGCCGATCCGAAAGACTCACACTTAAACTTCCCCTTAACGGACCGCAGCGCCTCCACGGTCACCGTGTGTAAATCGAGCTCTGCGAAGCGGGCCGGGTGGGAGAGCACGTCCTCCCCGTGCACCGAGTTCACAGTGATGTCCGAGTTCATGATGCACCCCCTAGCAAAGTCGGACATGCAGGACATGTCGACACCGTACTGGTCTTTGACGGTGTACCAGAAATGTAAGCGGTCCTCCACCACCGGGTCACTGATGGGGGCGATGTAGAGCTCAGCTTTGTGGGGCAGGATGATGCCGCCCGGCTTGAGCCACTTGTCGCGTGCGTAAAGGACCGAGTTTAGCATGGACTCGTGCAGGAGCGCATAACCCATCCACTCGCTCACTATCACCTCCACCTTCTCCGGTAGGTCTACCGTCTCCACTGTGCCTCGAATCACTTCAATTTGGTCCTCCATGTTGTTCTGTTTCACTATGTTCACAGCCTGCTCGGCGATAGAGCAAGCTTCAACGGCGTAGACTTTCTTAGCCCCGGCCTGAACACAGAACATGCTTAAAACGCCGGTTCCTGCACCCACGTCCAGCACAACTTTCCCCCGTATGGACTCACTGTTGTTTAGTATCGCCATTCGGTACGTGTTAGTCCGGACGTGGTCCGCAATCATTTCCTCGTGGATAGTCACATCGGTATAGCTGTCAAAGTAAAGTCTGTCCTGTCGGGTTTTATCCAATTTTCGTTTCTTTACCACATGAGACATCTTCTCGGCTCTTGTGGAACAACCTCAGTGTGTTTTGTTTCGATACTTCCGCATTGGGAAATCTGGAACTTGTAGTTTCCTGCCGCCCATAACAGCAAGGACAAGTGTTGAAATAGACTACAAATCCCACATCCAAACAATAGTGACGCAGTGGTCGAACTGCTGCATTCACCGTCAGGGGGACGATGTGCTTCTACTTGGTATAATAGTGAGTAATTAATTAACATAATGATATATAATCACTATAAATAAATAACTCACTTAATTATGTAAAATGGGAAAATATATTAGAGTGGCTATACAAAACATTCGCACTAATTGCACTATTCAGATCTGTGCGTAATGGTAGAATAACCACAGTAAATATATCTTGCTAATTTTCACCTGAGAATTGATTTACTTCCACTTTTATTTTATTTTTTCCAAATGTCTACTTTGATACTTTATATTTTTACTTAATATTTTAACAAACCCCTTGTTAATTTGTAACTTAAGTGTCCCTTCTCGCTGTTTAATGTCAGGGTAGTTCAGGAGCTTTAGGCGTTTTAATTTGCATAGGCCACAAGTAAAATCAAAAAGCAGTCCTTTACATTTTCACATACCTTGTTGTTCATAAAGCTGAGAAAACATTTCGTAGTTGTCTTTTGTGCAGAAAACTGGAGTCACTTCCTCTTCCTCCCGCATATTCTGAAAAAGAAGACATTGTAGTTGAACCTCTTTCATTTGGGCTCGTCAATACTCAAAATGTCATGTTAAAGGAACTGAATGCCACTAAGAATTTGCACTGTGCACCACATGACGCTGTATCAGATTATTTATTTGTAATCTTCTTGTCATGTTGCCCTTACAACCCTGAGTACATCTGTGATATACTGTATAAGGCATACATTTTCTGCAGCATTTAACTCTATGACTAACATGGGGTCCACTCATCTATGGTGCATCTCCTCGAAAAGTTTTTCCTAACAAGCTGCACAACACAGCATGGCCATTACGGTTCTGAGCTTTCCCAAAAGTTATGGCAAGCAGAACACAGCTGCTTGTGGCTCAGCTCTCCTCTCTTCTAGACAGTCCTATGGGACCCTCTGCACTCTGTTTCAGAAATCTTTGGCAGAAGATACCGGACAAATGAGCAAGAGCTGTATCCCATTTCAAAAAGATGAAGAAAAAAAAGGGAAAGAAGGAAGCAGGACTTTTAGAGGGGAAATACAGCAAGGTGCTCGATATTTTGTACTTTTCAAGAGAAGAAGACAGCACAGTGTGATGCAGGAAAATGTGAAAAAAAATAGCATTAAGAGGAAACATGGCTAGCAAATGTGTGTGTGGGTAGGTGAATATATATATGTGCATGTATTCATATTAACATATTTCTAAATTTGGATCCAATGCTGCCTTTCAAGCACCGGAACTCCTGGGAAATATGTGCATTTAATAATTCAGTCTTTTCAAAATGATATAGAGAATAAAGCAGGGAAGTGCTTCTGCATGAACTGATGTGTTTCAGATTGAGTAACTGAAACAGCAACCGTCAAAAGCAAATGAGTCATACCTTTATAGTCAACACTGACCCCATACTCACAGCTCCACACTCCATTTGCATATATTTGATTTATGTTGAACTAGAAACACAATAACACCAAACATTATCTAAAGATGTCCTTTAATCCTAGAGCGAGCCAAATATCAAAAGCTGAACACCCACAACCAAATGGTCAAAAGCTAAATTGGACTAAGTGCAAAGGAGGAAAGGAAATGTACAATCACATAGATTACTGAGGCGTGAAATACAGACCGTGAATTGTGAGTGTTTGCACTTGGCAAAATATGTTTTATTTAGCCAGTAGACAGACAGACAAGCAGCTGTTTGCCATGTTATCCTCTCCTGCTCTGAAGCTTCAGGTAGAACTGCTGCCAGGCCCAGACACAGCCAACACCCCCCGCTCCCTGTGAGATGCCTGGCACGGGTTGGCTTTAGCCTTAAACTAAGTTAACGTTAGTGCATCTGGTTTCATGCAGAGAAAAGTCTGCTTTCCGACGAGTTCCAACACGTGCATGCTAGCTGGGTTACAATAAGCTGGTATGCTACCTCATACTACAATCTACTCTCAAATACTTCCTATAAAATCTCAATTGGTCCCCATTCTCAAATGAGTGGAAGGGAACAAAGCCACATATTTGCACAGCTCATCCTCCTAATTAAACATGGCCAATTTCTGTTTGCACATCTAAATCAGAACTTCATGAAAAACTGAATATGATCAGGTCAGAGGAGTGCTTGAGCATCCTTATTGAATGTGTGCCCTCCTAGTGCCTGAAACATGTTGGGAGATAATACTGAAGGCGGGAGACGTGGTGGAGAAAGCGGCGGAGGCAGGCAGGGGTTGGTCAAGCATGGCGGGACGGTGGAATCCAAATCGCTTTGGACAATGAGGGGTGTCATCGAAAAATCCATAACCAGCTTTCTTTTTTTTTTTCTATCTCCCTCCTCCTTTAAAGTGGAGAACTCATGGAGTGTGCCTTAAATGGATAAAGGGCTTTCATATTGTCAAGAGAGAGGGGGGAGGCTATATCAGTAATAAAACAAAGGAAGTGGAATAAACAACACCGTAAGTGAATACATGTTTAAAGAGGGGAGAGAATATGGGGATGCGCAGTGTGGGTTCTTTGTACTAGCAGCCCATCAGCAGCTGCTCTTCTTCTTGGCCAGCTGCTGTCAGCATGCACGGCCTCATGGGAACTGCCTGTGTCCTGCCAGTATTACTGGACCTCTCAGCTGCTGCAGCAAACACACAAACAATAACCTTGCCTGCTTAGATATGTATACACGCATGCATAGCAACCTGCACAGAAGAGCGTGCAGAGGACTTAACACATACCTTGGTGTCATGATCACACATTTCAGAGGAAGGCGGCTTCCTGAGCTACGAATACAAAGGTGCAATGGCTTCATATTGATTGTTCCCTGGGATCGATACCGTGCTACTTTGATATCTCACTCCCACAGAATGAGGACGAATGCTTGTGTGTCATAACACACATTCTATCTCTTATTCACCGCCCGTTTCTTACAGCAAATATATATCATCTAACCAAAAAGACAGTTTCACGCATGGATCCATCTGGATGCTTTCTCCAAGTGTGTGTTATCTACCTTCATGCTTTGACATCTCCCTATATGGACACAGTGTGTGCCAGCACTTATCAGTGGAAAAGTTATAACAACGGCCAGAGCTAAATTTCCTGCCCCAGGCGTTTTCAATCGCCTTGTTTGTGTGTGAGTGGACTGCACACACACACACACACACACACACACACACACACACACACACACACACACACACACACACACACACACACACACACACACACACACACACACACACACACACACACACACACACACACACACACACACACACACACACACACACACACACACACACACACACACCTCCCAAGCCTTTCAATTGCCCCAACCAATCACTTTACAGGATCTTGGCCTGTCAATCCACAGCCCCGGTAATCAATTCATTAATTACATCCCTCTCCCTGCAGACTCACTTCCTTCATGCCACCAGTATCAGTTACATTACACTGCAATTAGATTAAATTACTAAGAACAACCGGCACATGACAGCAGTTATGACAGCGTCGGGGGGGTATTATGCTGACTCCGTGAAAATCCACTGCACAATTTGTAAAAGGGAAATATTGTCTGTTTGTTAATGGGGGTTATTTGATAAATACATAAATAGATACTGGAGATACTGTTATACCCATCAGGGTTCTGCAGATATCGGCATGAAGGTAATATATGCTACAGAGTGACTTTGTTAAGTAAAATATATATTTGTTAATCATCCAATGATTATAAAGGTCTTTAAAATACATATGTCCTTGGGGGAATATTGTGACATATTGGAAAATATTTTGATTTGCTTCCTTGAGGAGAGATAAATGATCAGTCCCTCTCTTGTGGGTACACATAAAGGGATAGCTCAGATTGTTTGAAGTGGCATTGAAAAAATCCCAAACATAGAATCAAAGAACTGTACTGCTGTGGACAGTGGCACAATCAAAATGTATTTTAGCCACCAAAAAGAAAGGTCCATTTCAAAGACATCGAAACAAATGTAATTGACGCCCTTTTACATATTGTCATTTTGCCATCAGCCAACATGTAATATACTCACCCTACTACATCTGCAGCAGAAGGAGAACTAATGGCAGATGTATGAAGAAGTGCATTTATTTAGTTTGAGAAATGACTGCATATTTTTTTAAACTTGAGCCAGCACTCTGCAGTATATTCCTAAGAATGGATAAATTAAAACCTGTTGGAACTAATATATGCAGACCCAGGTCTTTAGTGTCAGGGACTTGGTGCTCAGGAACCAGCTGTGCTCTGTTCAGGGCAGGATTACCTGATAATCCTGTTCTGAACGTGAGACTTTGACTCTTCTTCTACTTCTACAAAAACATCAGCATAAGAACTATGGATCACCAGTGAGTCACACTAACTGCAGACCACTAAGCCATTGATTCTGTCTCCGTCCTTTTTCTATGAGAAGCATGTAATTCACTTGTGGTGCAAGGCAAGCACGCAGCATGAGGCAAAGGGCAAGAGATGTGTTGGAAATTCAGTCAAGTTCATGCAAATGCATGCTGTGTTTGCCATGGGAGGATCAATCCATTTGGCCAAAGAGGATGACATTTTGGGTAGTGCTTCTTGCAGCTTTCACACTTTCTTATGATGATGGAGAAATCGTAGGAGCCCTTTGTCTCTAGCTCTTGGGATAGCAACGGGACTCAAATAATGGCAATGGATCAACACTGTTGACTGTTTATTCACTTTCATTCCAAGAGTCGAATGATAAGATTGATTCCTTTTAAATATCAAGCAGCTTAGCTTAGCTTATCGTAGCGTAGCCCAAAGACTGGGAATAGTTCCGCTTTGTCCAAAAGTTAAAAAACCACACCAGCGCCTCTTGTTGCTCTCTGTGATATTACGTGACATAATATTAGAACATTTGGAAAATTATGCATTTCACTTATGGGTTAAAAGTTTATTTAAATCAAGAGAGGTTCTAGAATAACCTAAACACGTAGCCTGAAAAGCTAAATTTTGCCTTTGCAAGATAGTTTAATTGTATCAAATGGGATTATGAATGAATTCAATTGACGAGCTGATGCAAATAAATATTTTGACTGTGTAAAAATACAACTTGGATTGTAATGTTTAGTGAAATCCATCATAAGGATATTATTCCTATGTTAATTGTACTACACACAATATATCTTCCACCCCTGTGAACAATATATTTTTAAAAAAGTGGTTTTCAATATGTGATTCATCGGTCCTGAGTGTCGGGTGGATTTCCATAACAACACGGACGTGTAATGAGTAATGTTTGTGTTGAGGAAATTTGCATCGTCTTCATTCCCCTCTGTGATGGGAACGTTACCTCCTGTGTTCTGCTGTCCGTTTGAATTCCGCTCATGTTCTTTGGGGCAAGTTAAAGTCATTCACGGGAAATAATTCATTTGGAAATGCTGTCACCTGCTATGATTAGGCCAATTACTTGTTTACTTCCTCTGAGGCATTGTGTGTTCCTTATGTATGATATCACAAACAGCCAAGGAAATGTAAGGTCTGAGGTGAGGAGATACATTTGAATGAGAAAGCGCAGATAAACGGAGGAATGTGAAAATACTGAAAGACTCAGCTTACAGCCATAAAAAGCAAACACATGTAGCGTCATAACACTTTGTTCTGTTTCCTTTCAATCCAAAACGCCTCACAGTTTAAACATTTGCCATTATGCAAGGTCATGATGAGTCAGACAGCTGTGTTCTCAACTTCATTTGTGTTTATTTTCCCTTCGATAAATAGACTAAGAGGGAGGCCTGTACTTGTGAGGTGATAAGATCCTCCCGGCTTGCTCTTCGCACTGACCTTGGGTGCTGCAAAGTAAAAATCGATGCTCTTTCAGGAGGACAGAAAGGCAGTATTCACTTTCTGTTAAGGTTCCGTGTGTCTCCCACCGAATGCAAGACAGAGGAAGGGAAAACCTGTACTGTTAGTTAGTGCGTGTCAGTGGAGGGTTTATCTGAACAGATAGACACAGACACAGTCCCACAGAGACACTGGAACAAACTTTAAAGGACGGGGTTAGAGAATAGCTCACATATTGGTTCAAATAAGACCTGCCTCCCACTGCCTTATGGAGTGCTAATGCATACAAATAACCTCAATGGTAGAATCAACGTCTTCAAGCTCAAGTCTCCAAACTGTTGACATCACATATGTAATTTTAAGAGAATATCCTCAGGTCTTAAAAAGCTATATCTATAAAAGGAATGCAGCAACATGTTAAGAAGTTTTTTAGAGAAGTGATGTATAAAGGATTATTCCTGGGCATTATGTACGCACAACCACAACAAACAATCCAGCTGTACCTCGGCATCAGGAAAATCTAATGTTGCTGAGGGTTATACTACTGCAGGGAGACTTCTCCGACTTCACTGTCATGGAGAGCTGACTGAGGACAGGTGGTGAGAGATTTAGCTCTACAGTATTGCCTTCCCCCGACCTAATCAGAAAATCCATTCGAGCACATTAGCACAACTGCTAATTGTGATGCTCTCTGTGTCTTATTGCACACATTGATCGGTCCACAACCTCCTCCAGTTGAAATAGAATTGTGAAATTAAAGAACCTAAGTGGACAGATAAAATGATTTTGTGCCATGTTCGGCCACATGATGCAGATATGATGGATAGAAATGCCGGATTAGTGGATTTTGTTCTGCTATAGCAACAAGTCTATGTGGCTCAGAGTATAGCATTGTGTTTATATTATGCTTCAATTGTCCAGCAGTGGCTCAGTAAGTAGGGGCTTGGACTGGGAATCGTAGGGTCGCCGGTTCAAGTCCCTGAACATACTTGAAATATGGAAAGTGGCCTGCTACTTGGAGAGGCCCCAGTTCACCTGCTAGGCCCTGCTGTGGTGCCCTTGAGCAAGGCACCGGACACCTCCAAACCCCCCTCCCCATTGCTCCCCGGGCGCTGCACAAAAGCTGCCCACTGTTCCTAGTACTAGGATGGGTTAAATGCAGAGGACACATTTCACTGTGTGTGCTCTGCTGTGTGCATGTATGTGACAATAAAGAGGGTTTCATCCTCCGATTCTGATCAATTCAAGCCCAAGGACATTCGATCTCTAAAATTCAAGAACGTGGTTGTAGTTGTCGATTGCACCTTACCCACCAGGACCCTTTCCCCCACTGTTACTATGACACAACCCTCAGAATTCTCATTGTAGCGCCTCACTCAGGTTACAGTGTTTTCTGTGACATTTGACTTTATTGTTACATAAAGTACCCAAAGTTAAATGCACAGTCTTGCCTTGGGTGTTTTCTCTAAGTCCTTATTTGAACTTGCTATGTTGACTATGTGGGCCGCAGGCAAATATAGCCAGTGTCCTCAGAGGATGGAGTAAACAAAGTGCTACTGTCCACCCCCAAAACACACTTGTTTTCACATAAAGTAACCTCACAGCAGCAGCAGCCATCTGTTTGGTTGAAGCCAAATAATAAATGGATTCTTGTTTTTTGTGGCATGATTTGAACATGAAGTTTCCCTTTGTTTTATACTTCTAATTGTGTGCATCTGCCTAATAAAAAAGACACGTTGTGTGTGATGTAGCTGCTTCTAAAAGTAAGCTGTTGGAAAGGGTGCTTATGCTTTGAGCTTTCTTAAAAGTTGCACTTGGGGATTCACTGAGCCATGGCTCTTCATTTTGCTTTGTGTTCATCCCCAACAAAAATATAATGCGATGTTCTGCACAAAATACCTCTATTCTGACCTCTAATTGGCGCGGCTGTATGTGCCAGAGGGGACATTACACTGCATCCCTAAGTGGCTACTCTGGGCCACTGCACAGGACATTTAGTTAAAGTTGGTCATTCTCCATCCCTGGAGAGCCAGTAAAGAGTTTGCCACATTGCCTGGAAGAAAGTGCACAGACATGCAATGTGCTGTAGATGACAGGACTCCGCTGTGAGGTCCCTGGATGCAGTCGAGATGGCAGGCTGCACAGCATGGGGCTAAGCATTGCTCCACCGCATCTGGCTAATAAGCTGTAAATAATCGCCCTCCTCTTTTTCTCCGTGTTCTTTCTCGCATAATAAGAAAACACTCAAGCTTGCTTTTTTTTTAACAGCACTGGGAATATGTGCCTCTTTGAGCATCCCTTGTTTATCAGCATTACCTTTACAAAGACTGCTTGTAAATTTCAGACAAGCACACTCTCAGTGAACCTTTGTTTTTGCAATTAATCAATAGGATCTCATGCTGGGTCTTTGCTTTCAGAAATATTGGTAAGTGCAGGTGGCAACATGACGTGGCAAGTCAGAGCATCCTTACATACCTGTGATATTTTATTTTGAAGGCATTGATTGTTATTTATTGTAAATGTTTGGCAATAATATAATAACCTTTACTGTTGTAATCAGATCCACTGCTTGGTAGATTCACTCAGACTACATTTATAACAATTAACAAGACATCAAAAATGTTTCAAAAGGGCAGACATCAAATTAAATATTGCATTTGGGCTTGAAGTTACAGAGCTGCAAAAATGAATATTTCCGTATCAACAATAATTAATGTAACAGGAATCATGAACCCAAAGGTTGTTTATCCTCCAGCTCTACAGTTTCTGCTTTTGAGTAAATTGTAGTGTCATTTCAGCTTATGGTTTTGGTTTTATTTTGGCCAACATTTGGTTCACCCTCATTGCTCTCATGAGCGTCACAAATGGCTCTAATAAAATTACCATGACCACTTTATGAAGTGATAATATACCAGTGTTTTGTTTACAGCTTTTAGCACTAGCCCCAAGCAGCCAAACATCAATTATTACAGCTTGAATAATAGTTTCCTAATGTAGGTCAGTTAGTGCCTATACGGAAAGCTGCTAGTGTGCTGTGATTCACTGCAGCAACACAACCAGGTGTAGCTTGTAAAGATAGTTGTAGCATTTAGTGCCTGACTTGTTGACAGACTTTATTGTTTTTATTGCTTTTATTGCACCCTTCCTCTGGCTCTTCAAATCCAACAGAGTGATGCAATGGAGCAGGGACAAGTAGCAGAACTTTCCTTTGACATGAAGCAAGCAGAATGCAAGAAAAATGTACATGTTTAAATTGTTAGGTAACATTGGTTCAGGCCATTTTAACTGTATATCTAACTCTGGGCCTTATGCAGCCGTCAGCACAAGCATTCATAAAACACCATCAGATCCAGCACCACCACTGTGTGTAAATATATAGTGATGATTAAGCACTGGAAGGCTTTTGGGGATCATTTGGTTTTAAATAAGCTCATGTATTCTCTCAATTAAATCAGTCTCGCTGAAATCCAAATTTAAGGGTCTCCTATATAAAGTCACTAGTTCCGATTTAATACTGAACATTGGACATGGAAATGATATTATAGTGGAATAGAGTGCCCTATTGTATTTGCCGCAGAAACACTGCTTGACTATTCCTAAAAGACAACCTAAGATGCTGTTTTGGATTCAGTTTGTAATTTGATAAAAAAACAGCTGAGATTTTAGCCGATATTTTCAGGGTCTTTGCCTGTAGCAACATATGGTACCTCAACGTATAGTTTTTTAATCCAAAGTCACCTGGATGGCACATGGAAGACGACCAATGCTATCAACAGTTTGAAGCTGCTGTCTTTTTTATTACCACTCACTTTATAGTGTTGAGAAGGAAACTTACATCTATTGTGTGCATAATCAAATGGTTCCCTGTGTTGTGAGCTGTTTTATATCTTACTTATTGTGTGTAAACATACGTGATGATTCTATGAATACAGCCCCAGCCTCAGACACAATGAGACTTTGCTAAACTAATTAATTTCATGTCTAACGGATCCTATTGCGAAAAATCACTAGCAGCTCAGACGAAAAAAAATGTGACAGTTGCAACCTTTTCTAACCATCCTCATATTTCCCTCTGATAGCATGGACAAGACCTTTCTGGAACTGAGATTTCGTCTGTATGTTAAACTGCTACTGAAAGATATTCCCCATGTTTGTTTTCTCAGCCTTCAGCACCAAACTCCTTATCATTACTTCCTCTTTGGCTCTAAAAAGGTAAAGAGAAAAGAGGCTAGATTCATGCATGTACCAAAAAGCTTTAGTAATGACTGCGTTGCTAAATAGTGATGATTGTAATGCAACCAAAGTGTAGAGCGTGCTTTTATCTACTTCCAAATGCAGACTATCAACCCTATTTAATCATTTAAATCCCTTTTATTGTCATGTTAATTAAGAAACAGGAATGGCCCCATTACACACCTTAATTAGCGAGTAAACACACACACACACCCACACATGCACACCCCCCCCCCCCCCACACAAACACACACACACCTATTCCATCATGTAGAGTTTACCGGGTGTCACAGCCTCCTTCCCCCTACATCTGTTACATGGCCTCTGCTTTTCTTCAAGGTGACTAATTTCATTTCCCTGATTTGACTGACCTTTGCCAGACTTGTTTTGATGGCAATGATTTCCTGTCCCTTTGCCTCAGCATTCGCAGCAAACAGAGCAAGTGTAGCGCTCTGGTTTATGTTCCCGGCTCTCAGATAAAATGTGAAGTGAGCTGTAAAGAGATCTGTGTGTGTGTGACTGACGGCCACCATGCAGAAACAGGCGAAACCAAATAGCTTTCGGGACAATATATTGAAGCGCTGTCAAATGCTCACTTTCATGGGCCGGAGTGTCCCTTGAAACAGCTTTCAGCATTATGCATGGTATTAGCAGGTAATTCTTCATTGCAGGTTTTTTTAAAAAAATCTATAGCGGTGTTAGTTATGTCAAAAAAGGTGTGGCAGGAAACCATAACGGAGCTCAAGAAATGACAAGCGCAAATTTGTAAACATCTGTTCATACGTGGAATCTGTTTTTTTCATTTGTAAATGTTGCGCTGAATATGCGTACTTGTTAGCAGTCTTCTTTTTCCCTGCCTTTTAAAGAGGTGTGATATAATCGCATCACCTATGTGTTTGTATGTGCTCGTGCAACAGGCCAAATGGGAACCCCTCATTAAACAATTTTCCAACAGTGCCTCTAGTGGTCAAGGAACGCATTAACTTTCATACAATGTGACACATGCAGCTTTAATAACTGATACTATGCAATACACTATAGTATCACAATAGTGAGCACATGATCACCCGCAAATGTGAGATAAAATCCCCAAAAACAGCATTATTTACAAAGCACAATGCCAGCCTACAGTTCTTTGTTCTCCTCTACTCTGCATTCAGGAAGATCCCTGTGGGCCGAGCACAGTGTGCTGCCCATTGGGAGTGTGTCTTTAACAAAGGGTGTGTCTGTGTGGTGACCTGCATGGCAAGTAAGCAAATACCTTTTTTCTATCTTTGGAAAGCACTGGGAGTTTAATGTCCGCCAGTTTTTATTGTAATTGTGTTCTACACACGAGGTGTCTGTTTTACTGATTACACACATTTGGCCACCCTGTAGATTATTGGCATCATTAGATCCAGTGTTACCTTTTATCTGTTCATTCTTTGAATGCCTTAAAATGTCTATTGTATAGAGTCAGTCCATTGCAGGTAACATGTTCAAGGCTACAATTCTATGAGTTGGATACTTATCTTTATAATAGCGTATATTAAATTAATATTACTTTGAGATTGAATGTGTTTGCCTCTCATGACCCTGTTGGAAAGAGCATGAAGTTATGGGAGAAGTGGAGAGTCTTTTAAACGACCACAAATATGTGTTATGCTTTGGGGTTCCACATGTTACCTTTGCTTCATTATTGGAAAATGGCATTAAAAAACAACGAGCATTATTTTCCTATTTCATCGTATGTATCAACTCACAGTAACAAATCACCGAGGTTGATTTGATAGTTTCATGTCAAAAGCTAAGCTCGTATTTTGGGATTAGGTGGTATATCATAGCTAATTGGCCATTAGTTTTGACAGCATATAGCGTATTCAGATGACCAGATGTTTCTGCATGAGTTGAGCAAACAGGAGAGGTAAAATGCTCTTCGCATTAGATGCTCCAGTGGGGAGTTTAAACCGTTTCACTTATTTTATCAGGCAAATTAAGGCTACCAGTAATTACTGTACAGTTATCCCCGACCAGCTTGGCTCAGTTGGCAGGCGATTAAATTGGGCAAAAGCCATTTTGTACTGTCGGGGAATTTAACTTGATTTCTTCATTCATTTAATTTGTACTGTTTCCTAGGTTTCAGGCTTTCACAACACTCTTTCTCCAAAGGAGTTTTTGTCGACCCTTCTAGTCGTCTTTTTCTGATAGTCACAGTGATAGTAAGCTTTAAATGTAGCCTTAACAGTTTCTAGCTGACTTGAATTCAAGCTGACCACAGCCGCTGCTCTCTTAAGAAAAACTGAACTGCCAACTTTCAGCGGTGAGTATTTGCTGTAAAAATAAAAAGGCTTTTGGTTGGTTTAATACCTGACAGAAGATGTTCGTGTTTCCTATATTGACAAAAGCTCTGGGAGATAAACAATAGGAATAAATTGACTTACTGCTTTTACTTGAATGAGAATGCTATTGGCTACCTTTGAACCATGGAAATATTAAAAGGTGTGTTGAATAACACATCATGAGAATAAGCAGGAGTAAAATAAAAACGTACTTTTAACGTGAGGAATGTTGGATACTTTAGAGACTCCTGCTACATTACAGAAGTTATATTAATGTAATGGTAGCTCAGTTTTAATTGGTATATCTACAGGGTGAAATGCATAAGGAGCACTTGATTAGGCGACTTAAAGGTCAGCCATCTTATGTAAAATAACTGCATTATTCAACATATTGTAAGCTAGTGTGGAAAGAAGTGCAAAACAAAAACCATTCATTAACTAACAACTGCACACTTAAATGCATGTTCCCTCAAGGACTTTTTAGACAATATTTAGACCAAAGTTGATCTAAGTTGTTCTTTCATCCACATAAATCTGTATATCTATGTTCTGTGAACATGTTAAAAGCCAGCTAGAAACCTTCTTACCCAGTGTACATGACAAGGAAATCAGTGTTCTCCAGGAGAAACTCAGGTGTACTATTTAGGTTTCTCTAATCCCGTTCCCTGATTACGGAAACCACATTTCTGTAGCCTATTTACTTAAATGCCTTTAAGCACACTGATTACTCTAAGTTGGTTGGAATTTGGTGAAATCAAGTGATTCCCATGATAGCTCCATCCAGTTTTAACTGACTCAAGGTTAACCAATCAAATTAATCAATTGACCTTTGCCAATCAAAACAGCTGGGTCTGTGAGCAGGGCCACTGACACACAGATGACTTTGACATGTCTACTCTAATTCTCCAACTTGTAGCATCCAGGAAGATCATGTATAATGCTGGAAATATAATTGCTTTACAATGGACAGGTTTTTTCCACAAATATCCCAGCACCTGCCACTAAAAGGGGCCACACCTGCAATAGTACAGCTTGCTTATCTTTCTGCCTTAAACTGCCAGTTCCATATTCTCTTAGCAGGATGTATCCTGTGAGTGACAGCTAGGCATATTACATTTTATTACCCTGCAATGGAAACGCAGTGCGATAGGGCTCTAATCGGGGACAGGCAGTGGCATTCTTTTACATGGCGAGCAGCTCAGTCAATGCACTGAAGGCTGATAGGATGAGGATAGGATGATAATCTTAAACGGGGGTCATTTATTTCCGAGCTCCACTGGCCACTGCTGCAACAGTTGTTCATCTGGAGGCAGATAAAGAGGCAGCAGCCAGTGGAAGTGAATCAATTCAAGAGTGGTGTGTGTAGGGAACTTTTACAAAAAGGAGGTGAGGAAAGGCAAGCCCTGCTCCAGTTACAGCGGTGCAGACCATTAGGTCACTGTGCATGCCAGGACAGGAAGTCTTAGGACAACACTCGCCTGGAGAGCCAACATATCGCACTGCTTACCAGCATGTTTTAAAATTTGATGCAATAGCCCTTACATTTTTCATCCATGTACAGGAGATTCACTCTGAGGGATGGCCTTTAGCGAGAGCCTCAGTAATAACAATCCCGAATGGAAATAGGCTGTAAATGTCTGATGAATAAGAGCAGTTATTGATGAACCTCTGATCATTCAAATAGTCTCTCTTCAGGACAGGATATTAAACACGTCCTCCACACGAGGTGCGTACAGTCAGGTAATTCCCTCGTAGGATTTACAGTCCCTGCAGCCTCTCTGCATGCAATTAAGGAAAGCCTCCGTTTGATTTGTTCCATTTCTCTTCATGTTCCTCGCAGCGACTTTAATAGTTCTCCTGCATTCTTATTGCCTTGACTCGAGTAATAAAGGCTTTCTGATACTTTCAGGTGACTTGAATGTAGATTTCCTTTTTTTTTTATCCCCCTATCCTGGGATTAGTTTTGCTTGAGGCTATGATCAATGTCGAACACTAAAATCTCACTACTGAAGTAAACTGGTTGAAGATTTATCACAGAGTTGACACAACTTTTATTCAGAATCCTAAGATTATTATGTGTAACTACTCCATTGCACGTCTATTTATCTGCGCAAGAGCTCCAGATCACTCAAACTCAGCTGCATGAATCGTGACGGCTCAATTAAAATCTTACAATTTCACCACAGCCAGGATTTGTCAAGGAGAGAGAGGTGTCTTTCCCAAAGAGAGTCCTGCAGTTCCTCTGCCTCAGTCTATGTGTCAGCCTGCAGCTTATTAAAGCATCGTCAGCCAGAGAGCTCAAGACATTATGAGTAGCCGGTGGCCCTGTGAGCGGTTCCAACCACCTCCACGTGGGTCCAAATGGATAATCCTCCCTTCGCTTACACACATCCACGGCTTCTCAGTATTCTCTATTCACTCAGCTGATAGGGGTCTATTGGAACCAGTGTTGTCATGAAAATGAAATGTTGTTTAGTATGAAAAGGTCCGTATTTATGATATCATATTAGTGGTGCTTAAAAGAGTAGGTATACTGGTGGCAGGTAGGTATAGATGTTATCCTTTGAGTACAAAGTTGATGAATGGCCAATATGATGAAGGTGGGGTTTCTGATTTTCCTAAATAGCTCCAGGCTTGGCAATAATAGATATTTTGAAAGCAGATCTGAGTGTTTCCATCCCTGTGACTCACATCATTATGGTATGTGATTTTATGTCTTCATTAAAAAGTGTTATTGCCTCAGGGAGACAGTTCTTATCCTCTGCTGAGCAAGTATTTTAATGCCCTGACCCTTTTTGCCCCTAGCATTTCAATTCCATCAGCCTTAGACTTGGTGCAGGATATATTCTATCAGAACCTTGAAACCTTAAAAGTGGATGGAAATGATTTGAAATGAAACACCTGTAAAACTAAAACGTCCTCACACTTCAGATTTAATTTACGGACAGTTAGAAATATTTTGCTTTCAAATTGCCAAGTTTAAATCTTCTGCCTCGGACAGGGAACATGTCAAATGAGTGTGTAAGGCACCCGGAGCTGCTATTGGGATTCCATCCTGCTGCAGACGGCAATTCTGTCTCTTGGACTGAGTCAAACTTTATGCTTATATGATCAAAGTTTTCCCTGAAGGGGCAGAAGAAGATACATTTTATTACTGAAAATGAATGGAATTCTCCCTAAAAAGAACGAAAATTACAACTTAATTTGATTCAATGAAGGGTTTGAGTGTTACATTCTGTCTCTGGAGCCTTTTAACGCGGAGAAGAACAGAGGTTTGGGAAAAGGAAAAACCTTGAATCAAAAAATCGCTTCTGATTTGCCATCATAATTTATTAAATACAATTATTTGAGTTTTTTACTTAATCTGCTAATACTTTCCTACAAATGGAACTCTTTTGTAATTACTTGTTCTTATGTTTTCAGATGTAGAAATAAGAAGAATTGGATTCAAAAGAACAAGCCACTCTAAGAAACCCCTGGTTACAGCTCTCTGCCCCCGTACTACTTGACTTATCTTGACCAATGGTTCATACTGCCGGCCCATTTGACCGAAATGTGTACAAAAGCCTTTGGGCCTGAGTGTGACTGTGAATATAAATCATGAACATGCCTACATGTAGTACTGAATAATAGTGGGTTGTTTGTGCGTGCCTTATTAGACTGACGTGGTCTGTGGACATGGGCAGGTGCTGCCAGCGGGACGGCGGTGTATAAATAAGGATGAGCAGCCATTTGGAAAGGCAAAAAGGTCTCAGGAACATGACTTTGCATCACATTAAATACTCTGGTTAGGAATCTCCATCTTAAAAAAGGTAGTAGCAGCAGGGGATGCGAGTGTAAATGTGTAGGCATGTAAATGCATAGGGATTCATGCAAGTGCACACAAGAGTAGCACCTTGATGTACTGGGACACATGTTGGTAGGATTGCATTACCTAGAGTTCTTTAGTCCTCCTAAGAATATCTGTAGTAATTTATCTGTATTTATATTTAAATTTGAGCATTCTGTCGATGCATGCGTCCCAATGGTAGTACCTGATTTTTAGTAGAGTCCAAAGTCAGACTTTATGAGAAAATCAACAAGCAGATTGCTCTCAATGCCAGCTGAATCCCGAAAGCCGATGATGAGTAAATTGGATAAGGGATTTCAAGGTTCCCTATCTTCTACACACATCATTATAACCAGGATATAACATATAAAAGGGCACTATTGCGCATGTAATCATACTAATTGACCGGCTAGTCTATGTCTTTTTTATGACATGACACCAACCAGAAGTTGACAGAATTTGAATAAATAAAAAAGCATTAAAACCAAGACCAAACTTGGAAGTCTGCTCTACTGCCCCACCCTGTCTCAAAGCTGCACTGCTTAAATTCTTTGGAAACTAAGCCTTTGGAAAAGTGGTGCCGCACTCTGCTCTTGTACAGTATAAGACTCCTTACACTGACAGTTTCTCAGCAGGACAGGTAAATGAACACAGGCAGACACATTCCACCCATAAATTAAGGATAAACATGTCACATACTGCCTCCTCAAAGCAATCTGGTTCGAGGAAACATGCTGCCTGCATTCTCATGTTGTCGGGGTTTTACATGGCCTGTATTTGACAGCTGTAACACAACTGTCACATAAACAACTGCACGTGATCGTGACACGTGAAGCGTATCCAATGTATTATAAGCTACGGTTGATTGGTTCTGTGGTAATAAGGACAGGTAAATGGTTTCTCTTTCACACTTTTCTACTAACATTAAGAGTCCGAAAGGAGGAAGGCTCTAATCTGCGCTAGCAAGCTGTCGTCTACATTCAAGTGGAATCGTCTCGTGGTTTAATGCATTTAAAAGATTTAAGCAAATGTTCAGGGGACATTAAAGGAATGTAATATGACAACAGTAAAGTGGATTAACAGCTGATTTGAATGCAGAAAAAGGATAAGTCTACTTTGTTCTCACACACATAATAACAGGCGAGGTGGAGATACATCAGGACTATATTATATGCCTACTACAGACATAGTGATCTAAAAACTGTCAGGTGACACATTTAACATACTTTGTAGAGGCCTGTATGTCAGATTGAAAACACAAATCAATGCAAGGTCTTATCTGCATCATGACACTGTGAACTCGCATGTACAGGGTTTCAACCACAACAATTGAATGCAACATTTCCTACACGTTCCTTTGTTTTGACACAGGTTAAAAAGTCATCACGGTCAAGCGCACACATTGATTTTGGATTGAGTGCTCAAAGTGAAGTGAAGGGCAAAAGGTAGCAACCGGAAACCTGTTCATTTATAAAACCACATGCGAGCGCTGAAGCATTAGCGGCCCCATTACGAGCTCATATGTAGTTTTAATAGATGTGGTTAGGGGGTGTTCTAATTCAACGGTAGAGACTTTTAATTACTACTCGGTTCTCTCAGCCTTCCTTTATCAAAACTTCATCCATTTCTGATATTTGAAGTTAATGTTCCATTAATGTTGAATTTACTGATTCATTTAATGTAATGTTTAAAAAACTGCAGCACTTTTATGTTTCAGTTTTTATATTTGATACTGTTTGGCCGCCTATGTGTGCAGCATTGTTCACACATGAGGTTCAGAGGAGTAAAAGCGAAACGTTTTTTGGCAACAAACAGCAGCAACATGGATCTTTCGGAAAGTTGCTAACCCTAACCCAATCTTAAAGCAAATCGTCTTCATATTCAAGACATAAAAAACAAGATTTGAGCCATAAAAGAGACACCCTGATTGAAACTTTAAAGCAATACACGTCATAAATTATATGTTGTAATGTGACATTTAATGTAACGTACCATCATGCCTACAGTGATGAACTGCATCCTAACGTGTAGGGAGAGTGCTTTGGCTTTGACTGCAGGGAAGGTCGTCTCTATCTCCCCCTTCTGTGTATAAGCCACATAAATCATGTATGCACACACCCAGTTGAGCCCTGGCTCGCCCGCTCTGCACCCTAACACCCACCCCCATACCGCGGCCCAGATAAACACGGGCACAGATGAACACTTCAGGTTATCCCCCTGATTCCCCTGGGTACACGTCAAGGAGATCACACTGTCAATGAATATGCAAAAAGGGTCCAGGGAGAAGTGACAGGTATGTGGGACCGGGTGGATAGAGCTGCGCTCGGCTAATATTTCAGCGCATAATGATGTCATCTCGATGCTTGATCACTGAACAATTGACTGACTGCGGGTGCCTGGTGATCTAGCCGCTGCTTATCTTGTCATTGAGGTCACACAGAGCAGAACAAATAATACTGCTGGTGGGCAAGCGTGTTTGAAAACAGGGTAAAGGAGCAAAAGAACTACCAAAGGAGTGGTAGCATATCATTACCAGGAGTCTTTTAACTACTTCTCTCCTTTTAAAAGTCTCGGAAGACAGATTGGACTGGTGGGGGTAAAGGGGGGCTGGAGGCTTGTCTACACAAACGAGTCCAGTGACGCCTAGGAACACCAGTCCCAGTCTATACAGAGCCAAGGCATTGATCAACCTCAAGTCTGAATAAACTGAAGGAAAGGCGACAGGTATCGCCTTTCGCCTCCAGAGTTACACACAGACTCCAGACTCACTGCACGGCTGCAGCAGCGAGGTCTCACGGCATGTTGGGCTGATGGTAAAAAAGCTTATCCAAGAATTAACATGCAAACAGTGCATAGAAAGTTGACGTCAACAACTAAAGATGAACAGCTGAATAAATCCAAACCAAATAAACATTTACAAACAAAACATTCTGTTTCTTGTTTTGTCCACAAGTCTTAGATATCCTGTCAATCTGGATATGCCCAAAACAGTTTGTCTGCTTCACAATAAAACATTGGATGGACTAATCCTTCTTTCTAAAGATAAACATATATCTTTACACATTTGGAAATGTAAAGATAACATTTGATGGAGCAGATCTTCATGGTAGCCTGCCATCTCGGATAGAACAGATCAACACATATTAGAGCTCAGCCTAATGACCAATCAAAGCGTGATGCACCGATCAAAAGAGGTTTATTTTGGTGTGTGTGGAAATGTAGTTGAAATTGAGCTTTATCTTTCATCTGCAACACAAGCAGTGTAAAATGAACTCAGGAACAAATAAGAATAGTTATACAACTAAATTCAAAGTGGTGAGTAGGCGTTTTAATTTCTTATAATCACCCACAATATACATAAAACTACTCTGAGCCGAATCACACAAGTTAATGCAACCGTTCGCACTGGCAACAGTACGTCTGTGGCTGAAGACAAGCCTACACACCGCTCTTAAGCGCACTTGTTTACCCCATAATCATGGAAGCCCATTGGAAGCATTTTAAAATGGTCTCACTGTCTGCTCTAGTGATCACACCGCTTGCTTCTTTAACCTTTGGTATTAACACTCTGCTAATGCCTATCAAACATACTTGACCTGTCCCTAAAATAGATTTCCTCCATGATTAATCCTTGCCTCTTGTCTTCTGGATTAAGAATTCAAAGGCGGCAACCATTATCCCCAGGCCAGCTTCTAATATTGGAGGCTGGAGAATAGTCTCTCTTACATATCCATTCTCTCTCTCTGTCTCTCTCTCTCACACAGATTTTCTCGATCTCTCTTAGGGTATTGTGTAATGACGTCTGAGGACTGATCCTGAATCCTTCCACGTGAATTCTATCACTGTGGTTATTATGGAACAAATCCTCCAGTTCCAGGAGATGGAAAACCAGCCATCATCCCCCTGTATTGCAGGAACACCCACTACATGAAATACCTTTTGTATATTTTTTGAATTGACATCTTTGGTTAAACAAATAAGATCCAAAGCAGGCAATTAAAAAGAGATTTCCACCGAATACTAAGGCGATATGCTGATGGAAGATAACGATGGAAAAAAAGTAAATATGCTCTTTAGTCACGGAGCATAGTCATCTATTGTAGATATCATCTGTTATCAGGGGTTTATTTAAGGAGATTTAACCATATTAAGCTAAAATATGCCTCACATAAGACCTTGATAAATATTCATTTTGTTGTCCCGCATAATTGGCATCCATTCAAGGATATGTGAATAGGGTTGTGGTTTGCTTTTATTCGTTGGCAGTAGAAGTAATAGCTGGGTTAATAAGTTACTCTGCTTCGAAACTGATGCCTACTGAGGGCAATTATCACACATTAGGACTATGCACGGAAGAAGACATCTTACTAAGTTTTAGGTGGCACTCATCTTGTGTGTTCCAGTTTTTGTTTTTGCTCATCTCAAAGGGAATTCCTGGTAAAAAAAGAAGGAGTTTAAAGCCAGGGTAGAAGCTCTGTGGGACGATGAAATAAAGGCTCACTGTCAAAGTGCTAACAAGCTTATAATAACCAAGTTTACAAACTTAGTTTGGTGTGTAGGGATGATAATAGCTGACAATCACCACAAATATAGCCGAGTTGAACATAGTTTGGCAGGTTTTCTGTCATGAACCAAAGTACAGATCAGATTAAATTGTTGACCTGATGGAAGGACTTGATGATTGACGTCCAAAGACTTTGTAATTTTTGGACTGAGCATAAAAAACGATCTAACTTTTTGTCATGCTTTTTGGCATTCCATTTCTAATAGAAATGACATGTTTTGCATTTGCAGTCTTTTTTACTTTATTCATAACTTTGCACTTTGTCTTAAATATGGCTTTTACTTCAAATGCATCAACTCCAATTATAGAAGTCTTAACACAATGTTCAACACTTCAGAGTCAAAATATAAAAAGGTTTTCACGTGTGTTTATTTTTAACAAGTATTTTTTTCATTTTCTTCAAAACCTCTCTCTTTCTCAACACCAGGCAGGCGTCTGACTTTTTGTCTTTGGCTCAGGGATCCATCTCTGCTCTATATTGTCTAATCATTTCTGCTTGTGGCTGTTTGTTTAGCCTTTTGTTTTGACTGGAAAGGGTAGATGACAGAGACTAAGACCCAGAAAGGGAGAGAAAGACGGAACAGACCAGTCATTCCCCAGGGTCCTACACCACCTCGCATTGGCATTTTATTGAAATATTAAAGGTGAGGTAGATCCGCAGCGACATATTGTAAAGCCTGTCACTCCGATCACAAAGGCACTGAAGTGAGTGGAGGACGGAGAGGAAGAGAAAGAGAAGCAGAGAATTGGGGGGGGGGGGTATAGATGGAGAGAGGGAGAGAGGCGAGGGACCTGAGGCTACAATAGAGGAAGTAAACTGTGTGTGTGTAGGTGACTGGGAGGCAGTGGCTGGGAAAGTCACAGTACAATAAGCAATCATAATTTCTAGAGAGAGAAGTTGGCGAGCAGGACAAGTGGAAGGGAATCGTATTGACACAGGGAAGAAGCAAAGGATGTTGGGAACCCACATGTTGAGAGAGGCTGGGAAACCAAAAGGGGGTATTGGAACACTGGCACATCGACTGAGGGCCAGACATTGATTTTTTAAAATTAATTTATTTTATTTTTTGGCAGTTTGACATGTGTGTGCACAGTGGAACATGTCGGCTACGCTTGTGCCTTTTTATATCGGAGGTGGTTTGTAGAGTAAGGAAAATGTGATTAGCATACAACTCACTGGAGGTAATGTTGTCAATGTTCCTTTTACCTCTCTCCCCCCCATTTAGGATTCACAAAACCCTTGAGACTGCTACCTCTACTGTAAATGGTGCAGACAGCAAAGTGCCTCGTTCTCCAGCAACCTGTAGATTTGGCTAGAGAAAGCAACAAGGACAAGAATGCTAAATGCTAAAGAATACTTTGTTTTGGGCAGATAGGGAACATAGGCTCTGTGCTCAGTACCCTAACTTCTCCAACTTACAGAAAATAGAGTATATAACCAACAGGTCATGCGACAAGCTGAAGTTCAGTTCTACACACGGGGTGTCCAAAGGAAATCCGAGCAATGCAGGTCATCACTGAAATTGAAACCCCTTAATCACAACATCGCCAAGTGTCTGTGTGGCTGTGTGGTGATTTGGTGTTGAGACCACAGTTGAGTTAGCAGGTCATCTGATTATACACAACAATACTAAAGTGGGGAGTTAGTGAATGCAAATCCTAAATAATGCTTAAGACGGTAGATACGTCTGTAATAAGGGGAACTATAATTAACCATAATTGAAACCTTGAACCTTGAATGAGTGGACTCTTCTTGGACACAATGATGACATAAGAATGGCTTTCTGGATTACTTCAAAGGAAATTGCCATGGGTTGTAATGACCAATTTGACATTAACAAATATGATTGGTAGTACATTTCAGTAAAGAAAATAAATATCCTAAAGTATGTGAACACGGTGTTTGTGGCTAGGATGTACACACAGTATGGAGGCAGCTAAGTAATAATGATGAACGGGCACAAGTCTACCCAAAGCGAAATATTTGGATAAATTATCCTATTTGATAGATGATTCAAAAATATATACTGTATGAAACATAACTGTTACATACCATCCATCAGAGCCATATTGCCCTTTAGAATTAGAATATTATTGCGTCTAGATGTGCTAACGCTGCAATGTTCTCACATCTGAGCCCGACAATATGACCTCGTGGCAGATATCCAGCTGGAATCCTGTTACATTTAAATGAATGAGGAATTCGAGATAAGACCGCTTTGAAGATATTGGAATACAGTTTAAATTAGCTCTCATCTATACTTAATATCCATTTCCCCCCACACAATTAGAGGAAAATATAGGAAATAAAAAGCGAAATATCAGTTTACCTCTTTAAAATGTTGCCAGAGTCATTTAGCTTTCTGTGTTTGTATGCGTGTGTGTTACGCATACAGTCTCACGGTACAGTGTTCATGTTAAATCAACAGTAGAATTGCTCAATCAGCTGTTGTCAGCAACCTGGAGTTCCTTTTTACCTATTTATGGTCTGTCCAGCAGGTTGTGTTGAGCCAACGTGCAACCTGGAGCTGTTTAGCATAATGAAGCACATTTAGTGGCGAGGGCACGCTAGGTAGACCATATGTGTTAAGTGTTAAACTGCGTTATAAATATGTGTTCATGTACTCTCGTGTTTTATAACAACACAGATTAAACACTGATATGTACGTATTTGTAGTTTAATCTTGAGATGTAATTCATTTAATGACAATACAGTTGGATATTCATTGGAGCCGCCACAGATCATTCAAAATGTAGCAAGAGCAAATGAGCTTTTATTGATTGTGTGTATACATTTTGGACGAGTTAGTAAATCAATAATTTAATGCTGTTGAATAGTAGTTTGTGCCTAATTAGGTTCATTAAATGTGACTGGCTAATTAGCTTTCTGAGGGAAACTCGTGTTGTGTTTGAGAGAAATATCACCAGCCTCTGGTTTCACTGTAATTACTTTCTTGAAACTTGGGTCCATTTAACCGAGGTAGTCACTGAGCAAGCACTTGAGATATTGTCGTGATCATTCAGTTGTTAATCTTTTTTTTGTAAGTTGAATAAGAGGTTCTAGATGCAGTTGACTGGGATGTATAACGACCAGCTTTATACTGGTGCTCTTTAATGCATGCCAGCGTTTGCTTTACTTTAATCATGTCATGGTGGTTCATGTGGGGACTATGAAACCTCTCTCGAAATATATTTTCACTGTCCCCCCTTGTTTTTGCCGCGCCCCTTTGTTGGCACCTCACAACAGCATCATTATCAACATGGCTGTACCTCTGCAGCTTAAATAACACAAGCCAGATCATCACGGATGGATTGTAAATAGTCGAGGGGCGCGATAAATTTGTCAACGCTTGGACAGAGATAGGGCACATTACCTTCAGAGGAAGCATATTTCACCCTTCCCTGGGGCTGATGAAATGCGGAGCGCAGGGGCAACACAGCATCTGTAAGTGAGGCCTTCTTTATGGCCTGATTAAGTCATCTGATGCTAGCTATAGAGCCCGCCGTACAGCTTTATTTCACCTCCCACTGTGCTGCCGTTCTAATCATGCAGGGGGACTATGAAGGTAAAACATCGCAATAGCCCTTGTAATATAATGGGCACGGTCATTTCCCCCCTCTTTTTATGTCAGCCATTATAAGTTCTTATAAAATAATACTGCTGAGTAAGAGCCTGCTTCTTAAACAGTCTGATTATGTAAATCCATTTTCTGTTGATCTGCAGTGCTGAAAAAAATGCATTGAATAACAATTCATTTAGTAGTACTGAGGAATCATTAATTATATGTCCCTGTGGTTATTTAGTTTTCAATCGTGCTTAAACATTCAGTGTTTCAGGAAAAATATTGGAAAAAAGGCTCTGATGGGACACTTAAGAACAGTTTTTTAGTCATTACAGACGAGAAACGACTCCCAGGATTGGACGCACAGATGCCTCACCTTCTGTGAAAGATGCCTTTAGGAGCTTTGAAGTAAACATTTAAAAGTTATGTCTACATTCAATGTTTCTCACCAACGTGCATTGTGCATATGATTGACTGTATTTCCTTCCTATTAAAACATTAGTAATGTTAAATCTTTAAATAGTGCACATGTTGAACTGTTTACATCTTACTCCCTGACAGTCTTCTTTCTCACTGCCTATTTTGGCACCTTGTTAAGTGTATTGGTTTAAAAATAAGGACTAATACAAACCTACTGTTTATTATTTAAACAAACATGTACATCCAGAAGTGGACCAGGCTTGTTTATGTGCTGCTTGATTTTATGGATTTAATTATTTTATATTGCCATTTCTAATTCTAATACATATGTTTCCCAAAAACAGTTACATTCATCACATAATATTTTGAAAATGTGCCTCAATTTATTATTGAATAGATTGAGATTTGTCGTTGAAACCCACTTCTAAAAAATTAAATCTGCATAAAAGCTGTGTAACCATGAATGGTCCTTTTTCTTTCTTTAAAAAAGATACAAAGAGAATATAGTTAACGAAAAAAACCAACACATCAGTTTGTTTGAAAAGGTAGCTGATTTAAAATGGGATCATGAGGCCAACATTGGTTCAGCTTCTCCCTGCTTTGTTACTGGAATACAAATCTGAAACCCCTGCACTTTTACCTGTTTTGTACAGCTGTTGAAAGGATTTCCCCAAAAATCTGAACCGGTGTCACACTACGAGTGATTCATCTCTCTCACAGACTCTTCCTTTAAACTGATTGATCACAACGACCATGCTAATAACTCATTCACGTTGAAGATGCTTCATGTATAGCCTTAAATAAACACATTTGCAGATAATTACCTTTGAAGCGGTGCGCATTAAGAGTAATAAGATGCTGGAATGATTAAGGAGTTAGCCGCAGCCATTCATCATAATGCAGAGATGAGTGGGCATCGTGTTACCATAATGCTCCTTCCTCTTATGAAAAGATACAAAAAAATCCATCGTTTTTGAACGATACTGTGAGCAATATCGGGTTCACCCCCTTGTACTGTACACTGTATGTGATCACACTTTACATGCCAGGGGGTTCCGCTAAAGAAATGTCCCTGTTTTAGTGTGTTTGTGTGTGTGTGTCCGTGCAGCATTAGGGAGCCAGGAGCACTTTGGCCCTTAGTATGTGTGTCCAGACTCTCAGGCTCCGGACTGGAAGGGGCCAGAGGCTCTATGAGCTAAAATAACAGATGAGTATTTACAGCATGCACACTGTTAACCCTTAGTCATCGGTGTATGATAACTGGATTTAGAGCCTTGTTTCCTGCATGATCATACAGAATAAATATATGATTTAATAGGGAATCAAATCCTTCCCACACATTTGTATCAGCTGTGTAAGGGTGTATCTCTGCACTAATACACACATGACCCAACTTTCTAAGGCCAAACAATTATTTGAGTAATTCTGGATCAGAGAGATGTTTAGAGTTTGAAACGGTGAAGCATCACAAATCTTTCCCCGCTGTACATTTTGGCAGCAGAGAACAGATGGTGATGCAGTGCCATCTGACAGACCTGTTTGTGCTCTTCAAATCATGAAATTCTATATAGCATGGTCCTTAATCATTTTATAACCACCCCCTTTCTGTTTTCATCTGTTTGTCTCCCTCTCTTTCCCTCACTTTCCTGCTATGCTTATTATCGTCTCAGTATGTGCCAGACTTGATCTAATCCTCAAGCCTCTCTTTCCTGTCCTTGTTTTAGCCCTTAACAATGAGCTGCGCTGCTTCCCCGAGATACCTCGAATAAGGAGAAGGAGAATTTGTTTTCGTATACAATAATTTAATATATTTTACACTGAACCATTCATGAGGACATGGTGGAACAGCAGGATATGAGCGTTAAAGCAACGCTCCACCACAGTGAGGGTCTCTACAGGGATACCTATAGCACCACTGTGTGTGAGTACCTTAGTGTTCAGCAGTGTGTCTGGTTTCTCAGCGTATGAATACATTACATGTTTAATGTCTACATTTTATCAAAGCTCACAGTTCCCCCTCTTTGACTCTTTCCCCATTATTTGAGACACCTCCCCAACTCCTCACCCACTTGCTGCTTCCTGTGATCATTTTACATTAAAATATATTTACAGCCAGATGAAGGTAGTCTGTTAACGTCTGCATATTGGTTAACTTCTAATCCAGTTTCTTGACTAGATGAATCCATTTTGAAACAGTTGAAGAATCAGATATTGTATACAGACTTTATTCTGTGCTATCCGAACTAAAACCAATATAACCAAATATAACAATAGTACTACGAAATATATGGTACAATAGTGCTATAAAAGACCTTACTAGTTCCTGATTTTACCTCCCTGGGTCTTGAATACAATGTTTTGTCATTATGTGTCATGGCTGCTTTCAGGTGACCGAAGTAAAACTGCTGATGGATAGAAACTGCCATCTGCATCCTGAGACATATTACTATACAAATAAAATGTGTAACGATACGTCCAGCATGCTTTCATGCAGTGAGCAGCGTCTGTATGGTGGGTGCGCTGATGTTGAAGTGTACGTTTCTGTAGGTGGGGCTCCTTTCTGTTGGTTCAGCTATAAGAGCTGCTGCTGCTCACTACAGTCTGTTTCTTCCAAACACATGAACAACTTCCAGACAACAATAACACTCAACTATTAAGCAGTGCATTTTGTTGGTAATGTATGCCATTTTCACAGCACGATAAACTAGTGACTTGCAACGATGTATGCACTGCCTAAATAGAGAACTAATGAATCATGTTGGTAAGATGCTATTCATGCTGATTCAGTTCATTATGAATGATTTGCAGAATCACAAATAATTAGGATCCAACTTTAATATTCTGGTACTTAAATTGGGTGTTGAGGATCAGTTCATCCAAGATATAACAACATACGTTTTGCTATCTTCCTATCCAGGTAGTTGTAAAGGGATTTGTGGAGCTGTTGAAGTATTTGCAGTAGCACCAGTGCATCCTCACAATATCTGTGTCGAAACAGCATTCTGATTTTTGCGGTGCTGCGGAGAGCTCCAGGCCTACAAATCATATTTTACGGACGAAAAAACCTTGTTTGGTACAGATCTTAGCGAATCATTTAAACCCTGACCATTTAAGGATACATCTTTTCTAATAAACATGAGAAGAGAAGTGCAAAAATAATACTTCCCTTTACATTTGTGAATCCTATCGCAAAAGCAATATCAGTCAAAAATACAATTAGATATTTTCTCTAATAGTTCAGCCCAAATTTGAATGAGCCAAAAGTCCTTTCTGCAAAGTCCTCAAGCTTTGCAGTTACTTACATCTTTAAGCTTAAGCAGAATAAAACAGATTGTATTGAGCATCATTATACTGCAGTAACATCCCATGAAGCCTATAAAATAACCGCAACGATATCTGATTGGACAAATATCTGCAGGAAAAAACAAAATCAGTTTGACTGTATTTCGGGTTAACTGTGAATCAGCAGTAGAAGCACAAAGGGCTCCGGTTTGTACGCTAAGCACTGCTTGTATCTCACAAATGCAAAGTCATATTAATGTCTATGGCCTCTGTTGCCATATCACAATGAGCAGAAAATCTTTCCCCATTGCGTCTCCCCCCGGTGGCCTGGTTGCGGGTTTAATTTTGTTGAAGTGTTGGCAGATTACCGCTACCTCGGTGCTGCTGTCATGGAGAATGCGGCCCAGGCAGGCAGTGAGCGGGGAGCCGGAGCATTGATAAGGACAGCTGCTCTCAGGAGATTTCCCCGGAGAGAACAGTGAAGACGCGGCTGGCAAAGACATGTTGGACGTCAGGTGGAAACACCAGGACCACCCTCATTGCAGCACACCGGCTGGTATTCAAGACCCCCCCCTTATTATCTGATATGCAGCTTACAAGGTGGGAGACTTGTGTTGGTGGAATCAAAGGGCTTAGAGGTCGCATTCTGATTGGATTCACTGGCCCCTTGCACAAAAAGATCAGCAAGCATTGATAAAAGAAAAATAAGTATTGTTCAGCCCCAATGGATTTATAACAAAAACATTCAAAAGCAGAACTTCAAAAGGAAGACAACAGAGAACAAAAAGCACTGAAAGACAATGAGCTTTTATATTCATCATCACCAACACGGGGGAAAGGGGACTAAAAATGATTTTGTTCCACTATACATGAAATAACACCAACTTTAATGGGCTCATCAGGGAACAGTTTGTTCTACAATAAAAGCAGTAAAAAGGACATTTATTTCAACGGGTTCACGTTTGAAAACACTCCCTGAGGCATAGCTACGAGGCTCCACCATTTCTCTTAAACTCTCATTTCCATCTCGTCTTTTTGTTTATCCAAAACAAAGAACTTGAATCAAAATGGTATTTCCATAAAGCAGCGAGAAAAACACGGGCCAGAAACTATGAGCGCTTTTCTTTTCATTGCAAAAGCCAGGAAGCTGCGTGGGCCTTCACTCCAGAGCAGCGCCAATGCTCTTTCCCAGGATCCCACTGGGTTTCCTTGACAGAAGTGGAGATAGGAGTGACTTTGATGAGAAAATGTTTCACCCTCTCTGGGAGTGTTCAGAGGCACCTGAAACTCGACAGAATGCTCGTCTGCATGCATGTGCAGAATGTGAGTGTGAAGATGCACATTTTTAAACAGACTGTCTTTGGAAAAAATGGTCCTGTCGTGAATTCCTACCATCTGTTTATCTGTGTATTCTGATGATGGCAGTGGGCAAGAATGATGATAAAATACTCTCCACCTACATCACAGACTTTTATACACAGTGACGATGAGAGAGGTGTGCTGTAATAAGCTGCAGTGAAATGTATAATGAGAGAAAGAAATGCATAGAACGGTGAATTAACTATTTTCATATGTCAAACTGCAATAACAAGTTACTGTTTCTGTATAAATAATACAATTGGTAATTTTTTCTTTTCCAAATTTACAAACTCCTCCCTGAAATGTGCTGTTTGGAAATCATATTAAATGGGGTTTGGATCCAGGTTCTTCATTATGATCTTTTACAGTTGAAAAAATGACGGCCCCGCCCACTTTCCAGCAAACATAATGCATTCGAGCAAGTGGAAAATAATAGTTCCTTCTTGTCTTAAAGCTGCTGAGTCATTTATTGAACCTTAAACAACAAATAAATCCAGAGTTACGGTTTCTTTACTTCCTCTAAGAAAAAAGGTGAGTCACAGTTTCAGTGTAAACTTGCTGCCTGCCCCTTGTCCATCGGCAGACCCCCCGGACATCCAGCCCCTATTTATTCAGAGCTACGTTAAACCAATGCTGTCTGTGCCGTCTGAGGCTTTATTTGACACGAAGTTCATATTTTGGAGTAATTATACAGTTTTGGACGAACAGAAAACAAGGAAAATCAGCATTTGGGTATGAGGGCGCAGCGCCCCTGTCACCCGGTTTGGATGAACCCTGACATTGACTAAAGACCAACCATAGACATCTCAGACTGATTTCACATTCTTCTGGGCTTTTTCTCATTCTCTTGACAATGTCCTGTTCAGCCCTAACTCACAAAATTGCATATAATAAAATACACAAGTTAGTTATCATCTCAAAATAGAATCAACCATCTTCTATCCTGAAATGAAAGACTAAATCAATAGACCTAGAGATTAATACACAATCATTAGAACGCAATGCAGCCCATAACGCCACCTGAGAGGCGTCCATGCCTCATGCTGATGACCGGATATTCCGCAGCAGTACAGAAACTCCCAGGAATAATCTTCCCGCTGCTTTTATTACAGTGATGGATGACTGCTCATTAGTGTCCGCCACCCCTCGGAAAGGATGGACTTACATGATGAGCCTTTTTGGTTCAAAAATAAAAAGGCGTGTGACAGGCTGATGAACATTAGACATGTTTCTGTTCATAAAACTAAATCCAGCAGGATACTGTCTGTTTAACATGCTCCATCATATTTTATGGTTTAAAGCAGGAAGGTGCAGAGGTTGTATGCCAAGACTAACAAGCATGGAAATGTACTGTGCATGCATGTAGATCAGGTGGTGCTGTATGCGTCTCAGGCGGCAGTCAATTTTATGTTTTGCAATCTCTGATCCTGTGGATTCGGAGGTTATTGCGGCTGCTGTGCTGATATTTTCTCTCCCTGTGGTGTTTTTATCCCTGCTCTCTGAGATCATTCAGGCTTGATTGGTATTCATGCAGGCCGGCTGTCCAAATGCATAGGGGCTTCTTTGAACGATATAGTGAGTGAACCGATTGTTTCACACTCTGTACTGTCAACAGGCCACAATATACCTACTATGCATGAATCCTTTCTTCCCCCAACTTATTTATGGTTCCTTAAGATGTCTTCTTTTTTCTACTTCACTTTCACACTATTCTCTCCTGGGCTTCACAGGAACAATAGTACATGCTAAATCCTTTCTCCACTGTGGTCTCAATGGATCGCAACCTCAGATTGTGTCAACAAGCGCAAGTTTGACACGTTGCCAGAAGTCCTTTTTATATCACATATCTAGTTCTGGTGTGATCCGTCACTATTTTGTTCCTTTGAGAACTGCCTGCTGTTGGTTTTTCGCCCACACATCACAACAGGATCATCACACGTTTTCTACCCTAGAATGTATTGCCAGCTCAGGTAAACATCCCCTCATTTCCACATTGTCTGATGATAGTGAGGAAAAACGGCTTTCAATAACATATCTTGTAATAACATGTTATATATTTATTATTTTACTGTCATGTTTTTATCGACTGTAGATTAAGGGTTTTTAAATCTAACAGGAAGTTATGTGTTGGTCTATTTTGTTACAGGAACGGATTCGTAGTTGTTTTTAGTTTTGTTCTTGTTTTTGAAGTTGACTTTTGTATATGAAAAGTGCTACATGAATAAAGTTTGATTTGATTTGAGCGTCTTTCTGCTATCAGTGCGTTTCCTGCTGAAAAATGCCTTGGGTGGACTGTGTGATGGGTAGTTTAAAGACCTGTAGGATGATCTCAGTCTTCAGACACGGGCGTCAGACTGACCTGTTGCAAGTATTCTGTCTCTGATACTATTTTAAAACAATATAATCTTTCACCAGCTTATCTGTGTTTCTTATATATTATGTTGTAATGTTCTGTACCACGACTAAGGGCTCCTCAAATGCACACTTGTTATTGTGATTCATTTAAAAATATGTGGTCCTCTTTGACTGATAAGTAAAAGGTTGTTCACTTGTACCAGCATTGATAAAATACTCCTCCTGTCCTGCCCCTAATTTCTGTTGAACAACATGTTAAATCTTAGAAAGTGTTTAAAGTGCAGCTAACCTGGTCCTGTACCTAACAAAAGAAGACATTTGAAACATTGCATTGTCTTCAAATCCGCTGCTATTCAACTTTTGTGATTAATATTGAATCATCCTTCAAGGCTGGTATATTACATGCATGTCACAGAGAGACTATTTCTGTCCTACTCCCCATCTGACACTGATCTGGGGCATTTTGTCGAGAGCAAGGGAGAGCATGGAGACATTAATGGGCGCTGTAATTGCATGGCAAGGCTAAAATAGAAAGATGAGTGAAAAAAGATAAAATCAGGGGAAAAAATGGTAAAGTGCTGCTGTAAAAGATACCCGAGAAGAAGATGAGTACATCTCAGCACAAATGTTCGACAAATTGTAGCCGGGACCCGAACCGACGCTATGGGGATAATAAAACGGGTTCTGTGCACACTGTTGTGTACACTTCACAAGTCTTGTGTAGGTCAAAATGTGTACATTATTTAATAAATGTACCATAAGAATAGGAGGTGGTGAGAGTCACACCTAAAATGTGTGCCTCCAGATATTCACTCACCCCTGCCATTCGCTGCCTCGGTGTTACTTTGCTTTTTATGCTGATTGGTAACAAAATGTTTGGATTTAATAGTATTCTTAAGTTTGTGGTTCCGCACCACCCCTCTCCAATTAAATAAAACCCATGGGATCTGCACGAAACGCAGGTGACTTATTATCAATTCAAAAAACCAAAGGGCGACGCGAATAAGCATACAATATCCATATCAATAGTGTAATGTGAGCTGTGAATTTACACCCTTAAGTTTTTGAATTACAAGTCTAACGCTTCAATAGTGTGAGTGCATTGCGGCAGAGTTGGTTTGCTCTCTACAATCTAGCCTTCAGCGTGGGTTTCCATGTTGTTAAAAGACAATGATGCATAAATGGAACAAATGGACAATAGATCAGCAGTTAGAGTCTTTATGGGGTCAATGGTTTTGTCAGATGGGTCCACTATGGTACACTTGTTGCAATCAAGCTCCACTTTGAAATGTACTACGATGTTACGGTGCTATTGTACAAGAACATGATTGGTGATTCAAAGCCTGTAAATACTTATTGAGGAGTGGATCAGAAGTAGCAAAGCCTGGGCCTTCGGATCAAAGCCTCGCTAATCCCACCTGCTGATTGGCCATGTCAGGATAATGTTTTGATTGGTCCTGTGAGAGCCAAGGTCTGATACTATTGGAAGGGTTCCAAGGACGACTTACTCTAAAACTAAGGTCTCTTTTAACCTTGTTGCTGCGGGGCAATTTACATGCTTGTAGATAACAATGTGAGAAGTGGATGGTAAATTGTTACAACTATTCCTCGGGAATTGTATCCTTTAGGACAGAGACGCATCTGGTGTTGATGCTGCATTGTTAAATCACCACAACAGCTGAGAAATAAATTAAATTGATCCTGTTGTATCTGGAGAGTCCATCCATTAAAAAAAACACCAGCTTGTAACCATTAACGTGCAACAAAGCTTACAAACACATCCCCCTCACACAGATGTAGTCAGGTGTAGAGCTGGACTTGGAAGCTTGCTTTTAACAATTCCCGTTGAATTAGATTTCACTCTTGACTTAATCTCTTTATTCGTGTGGAGAGGCTTTTTTTGTCAAGGAGGTTGTGCATGATGTGGCTTAATCCTTCCGCCTGCATGGGCACAGGCAGGCCTTTGATCAGCTCCTGTTTGATGAGAGATATCGACAGACCTCATCTGACACAGCGGACAGCCCACCGCCGAGCCCTGTCGCCCCCCCACCCTGCACTTGTTGAGGTTGATGAGATTAAAAGAGGAGAAGATGGAAGCATCAAATGTCGGGAAACACGGAGGAGAAAAAAATTGCAGTCGCAGCGGCAACTGGCTGGACCTTGACTTGATTTATGAGTACACTCTATTCCTTTTTATTTCCCCCTTCTCTCTCTCTCTCTCTCTCTCTCTCTCTCTCTCTCTCCCTCTCTCTCCCCCTCCCCGGTGTCATTTTGCATGAGTAACACAAAAACACAAATAAGAGCAAACACACGCACACAGAAACGCGCAGCCTCCACTTTGTGGTGTGACTTTCTGAGAGGTCAAAGCAGACTGACACAAATAAAGAGTTGGGCTTGTGCATGAACACTATTTCCCAAAGGTTCAAGTCCCCTTTGTGGCTGTGTGACATTTAGACACACCAATAATGTGCTAATGAAGCAGTATCTTAATGCTGCTGCCCCATGGCAACAATGTCCGCTATCTCGGTTGCCCTCTGTAATGAGTCAATGACTTGTTTAAAATCCAAGTCAACCCATGACCAAAGGTGGGTAGTTGTGCTCATAGGACTTGACATCTGGTTTGTCTTGTCACTAACTTGCCAAAGTGATGTCTGCAGGTAAAGCCACTGGTGGTGGTTGGTTTTATCAAGGCAGCGCTTTGGATGAAAGCCTCATATAAATGCACATCATTGAGCTAGTAATTATATAGGAACACTTTATGGTGACAAACACAAAGCAGTAGTTTCTAGCTAGAAGGACAAGAAATGTGAAAAGAATCACCCTGAGCTTTCGTCAGGCTTACATTTATTCTTATTCCACAGTTTGTTATGTTGTATGCGCATATGAATCTGTTTACTGGCAGTTAATTATTCCTAACATCCCCATGTGGCAGCTGACACATGGAACCAAAAATAGCCGGAGCATGAGCAGCCGTAAGAGAAAGAAAAAAAACAAGAAAAACATTGATTGCAAAGTCTCAATGAACGGGCAATGATTGGCGCACACACACACACACACACACACACACACACACACACACACACACAGTCTAGAGTGAGAGAGGTTGAGAGCGTCAGAGCAAAAAACGCCCTCTGCTGAGAAAAAAATCACCCTGCCTAAACCTCTCCCCCGCACACAGGAATGAAAGTCCATTTGAAAGCTATTTTTTGCCAATTTACTTCCGTTTAAGCAGATTGTCAACTCCAGAATACCAGAGCCTGGCTGGCCCATGACATTATTCATGGCGCGGTGGACCAGGCTCACACAGCGGAGGAATTAGAAATGACTGAAAGAAATTCAAAACAAAGAGCACTTGAGCCACGATCTGCGAGGGCTGAGGGGCTGGGACGGTTTTTTATGTTTGGGTTTTTTTGACGTCCTCTTTTTCTCTTTAAGCCAGGAGTTATATTATGGGTGCAATTTAATATCTGAGAGAAGGGAGGGATCTGGATTTTCATAATCTTATGATAAGGAGAGGGATTAAGAATAAAGAAGGGATTAATTTGCTTGATCTGCCAATACGGTGGACCAACAATTTCCCCCCCAGGAAGTGAAATGTTCTCCTACTTGTACAAACCTAAGTATAACCCAATTAAAAATCAGTAAAGAAACTTCATTTGGCCACATGATGTTTTGATTGTTGGTCTTGACCTGGTAGGCTGCTATTCCACTACTTCCTGTCACCTTTAAAATGCCCGGGTCACACAAAAAGCAATAAAGCATATGTAGATAACAGTGTATGTACAGAAGAAGTGAAGATAATTTAGTAATTGACACATTTCTAGGTAATTACCAGTATCAATCATGTAATTATGTAAAGTGAGGTCACAGTAATTGAGCATGGTTAGGCAGTGGTCCATCAGAGCAGAAAGCAGCTGGCATACATTCTTTGCTGTAAGGCAGAAATGACATAATGATGGTCTGAGAGTACAGATGAAAGACTCACGCCAGAATGCAAATGTGATGTAATACAGGAAAACACGAGGAGAACAATCAAAGAGGATAACTGGAGAGTTTTCTAATCCCTAACCCTAAAATTATGACAAATCCACTCTGCAAGCTAGCATATTTTAATTAAGGCGCTATATGTAGCATTTTGTCGAAAGCATTTCAAAAGACATCAGCTTTGAAAGACGAGTCTACTCTCTGCTAAAAGAACCATCAAGACATCATTCAGCGTCATATTGTGCATTTGATATATTCATCATGACAGAAAAAGCATTGATCGCTTTAAAGTAAGACAGAGAACCATGACAACTCGTATGTCAGCCATGCAGGCTTCTCAGAGAGCACTGTGTGCATTGTTCCAATTATTTTGTGGTTAACAATTGTTATACAGTTAGTTTTTCCAAAAATGACGCCACAGACTAAGTTTTTACTACTGCAAATATATAAAAAATGCAATTCTTCCTCAGAGGTAGTACCAAAAATGTTCAATGCTATTCTGCCACAGTTTCAACAGTGTGAGATCACAGGAAGGGCTATTCAAGTGAAAATAAAGTAAAGTAAATGACTGAAATCAGAGCTGCAGCTTTCAGATTAATTGAACATGAGTTTAATATGTTACATTCATGTTGACAATGATGTTTTGAAAATGCTACATGTCGATGTTTATTTTTTTCAACAGCGTTATTATCCCATCATGTTTTTGAAAAGAAATGGTGAAAAAAACATGAATGAAACACACCCAGTTACAACGCAGTGTTTCCTCTGGTATGTATAAGCCATTGAGTGTAGAGAGGTAGAGAGAGAGAGAGAGAGAGCGAGAGAGCGAGAGAGAGAGAGAGAGAGAGAGAGAGAGATTCATCTTAAGCCTGGTGCTTTATGAGGTTTATAATGGGCACTGATCTCTATCTGCAGTGAGGAGGGAAGAAGGAGGTGATTAGAAGTTGATGCTCCCTGAGGTTTGGGATTATGGTAAATATATTGGTTCATCTCTGGGGATCATTAAAAACAGCTTCCTCATCCCATCGAAGTGACTGCCGATGTTACTGGACCCTGGGAGGCAAAGAAAAAACACTGCTATGGATTTATAGGGAAATATGGTTTATCATACGGCAGAACTCCATGTGGCGGTTTGAAGAAACCCCCTCTATGTTTAAGTCAAGTTTTGCACAATAATGAAAGTCATCCTACCAGTTCATCTACAGCTAAATATATTGCTCTAACAATCCATTAGAAACATTTCCCATGGGCAACTGAACACGCTTTGTGTTTACTCAGCCAGTCTGCAGGCAGCAGAAGCTTTAAGCCACACCATTGAAAACCAACATGTTAAAGCCCACTGAGCTATACAGGGTCAATAAGTGGAGTCCCACACAGCACGTCACCTGGCACCCGAGTGTTTGCCCTCAGGGAGGTGCAGGCCGAGGCTGTGACAGGCTTCAAGCTTTCACACACTTCTCACCTCCAACAGAGAAACTGTTGGAAAGGCTTTTTACATGAGATGGAGGAAAAATAAAAAGTGAGATGAGAAAGTTCTCAAGCAAGCATTGAGGGAGAATAACAGGCTGAACACCACAGCACAATATCTAAACACTGGTTAAATTAAGTTTCAGACTCATTATTTAAAACGTTTTGAAACAATGGGTTTTTAATTTCAGATGGTATATAAAAGCAGGCTTGTTATTTCTAGGCTACAGATGTTGATTGTGTCAGAATCAACATCTGTAGCTCACTCATTTCTTGGTGAATTGGTTAAAAACTGCTGTGTCAGATTTGTTTTGCTTGTTTAAAAATGAAAATATTGTAGAAGGTGTCCTAAATATGCACTGATTGCTCAATAAAAGACATAGGAATGTATAAAGTCTTCTTATATTGTGTTGTAAGTATGATAATAGGGCTGTAATTTCCTTCTTATATGACTCTGCTTACATTTCATACTCCACATTACCATTTTAAATTAAAACTCTTAAAGAACAATGAGTAAAAACAGTGAGTTTGATCAAATATGTTAATTAGCAGATTATTTCACAATAAAACAATGGAGACAGCCATAAAGACATACAGAAAGACGTTGGATTTCCATGTGAGTGGAAGCACATGCATTACTATCTAGCTACTGATGAAAAGTCTGTTGGATTTGCATCGGGTTATTAGCATATTGTACAGATATGTAAACTGGAAGGAAAAACGTTGCATGTTTTCAAATCCAGCTTTTCAGAGGCTTTCAAATATGACCTCAGGCTAGACCAGCAAGTGTTAGTTTAATGTAAATTCTCCTGTTCCATAAGAGTTTTGTAAGATCAAGGTTGGCATTTTTATTTTAAAAGAAGTTAAAGCATCACTCTCATTGGAACAAAACCATTTTACATGCTATCAGCCCATGTTGAGCTTAGGTTATCTGTGTGTTTTCAAAATTGTGGGAGTTTTACTTGGTATGGAGGAAGAAAAAATATATATTGGTAACATCTGGGAAGATCACAGGTAAACAGGACCTATACACAAGCACAGAGATTACATAACAGCAGACAAACACATGCGTAGGATCATCACGCACTGCATGTCCTTCTCACGAACACAGAGACAGTTGAGGGAGAAAGAAGAGGGATCCAGCTATCTTTTAACAGATGTGATGAATATCAGTGTGTGACCCACGCTCCTTCCTTGATGCATCGCTGCAGTGTGCTTGTCATCTTGGGTTTTCGCTTATTATTCTGGGAGAGAATCCACAGATTTGCCTCAGGTGCATTTTTCATTCTCCGTTTCATTATTTGCTCAGATTAATACGAGCAATGGTATCAGCAGCGGCGTAGTCGGTTAAGCTGTGTCTAATAGGCTAGAGTCTAGACATACCCATACCAATTATCCACTGTAAATAGAATCCACGCTTTGGCTCAAGGCTTTGTTTATTCAATTCTATTCACTTCATATCCGCATGATTATAATTAAAGAAAATAAACACCTACTGAGAAGGTGAAGGCTCAGGAATGTCAGGTACACTGCATCAACATGTGTCAGTCCTGCAGCACGTGCAGTAGTATGTCAGATATCGCTAAATATATGGGATAGAGATAAAGAAATAACTTGCAAAAGACTGTTTAAAGAGTGGTGTAGGAATGAGTCCATGAATCTGGAAATAAGTTCATATTTTACCACTACCTGTTACCTCGTTCTCCAACGGTTAGAGGCATGGCATTAGGTCTGAGGTTAACACAAGCTGGCAAATGTTCTTGTTTTGTTCTTTGACATGAATGATGTCAGTAAATAAACCACTCTTGAATGTCTGAAGCTTATATCTGTCATAAAAATGGCAGTTAATAACAAGTTACTAAATAAGATTACTAAACGTCATCACGTCAGACACCGCCTTTAGCTTAGCGGTGGTGATGTTATGTCACGTGATCATGAGGAAGTTTGTTCTTAGCATAACGTTAGCCATTTATTCCTGGCAGTCGTATTTGCCCTTTGGTTATAACAAAGTTGAGTTTATATGTGGAGATTATCCTGCTGAGCAACACGTGTGATTATAACAAATAGCCACAGAGCTTAATATCCGCAATATTTCAAATTCCATAGAGAAGTCCCATTGGCTTATGTTGACAGAGCCTTTGCTATTCAAACTTCAGTCTCAATGCTTTGCAGATTTGACCAAAGAAGTCAAATATGACACAGTGCACTAGCAACCCAGAATGACCCGTAGGCTTTTTGAGAGAAGGACTTACTTTCCCAGTGACCTTGTGGCCATGGCTAAGGGACAGGACATACCTTCACATCGTCAGCTTGTCCTGCTTGCCCACTGACGTACCTCGACATCTGCTTACAGCGCAAAAAGAAAACAGTCTCTGCTGCCCGGCCACCACACCTGAAGTCATCAGTGAGGCCACGGTACATTGCAAGTGACACAAAGTCGGAACCTAAAATCTCAGTATGGACAGGGGTGAATCTTTCATGAATGTATCATTTCTTATTCATAACAGCTCTCTATCCATTTTATTTTTTTTAAAACAGATATGCGACCGGCAAGAGAGGTGCTTGGTGTGTGACCTTGTGTGTGCGGTTACATTTAAAAAGTGCGGAGTGTATTTAAAACATCACCGGAGGAAACTGTTGTGACGGGGCTGTCCTGCAGTAAGCCGTTTTCTGTTTAATAGCAGTTAGCCATGCATGGAAAATATAGGATACAGATTCAGATAAGTGACTTTCGCTTAAATGATTTGCCTGTGGGCTCCAGCATGTGGCGGACTTTACCTTTTCCTAATACCAATTCCATCATATCATGGCCTAACCATCTGTCAGTGATTGTATAACCTTTCCGATTCATTTGCGTCCAGATGCTTCCCAACACATCCAAGTCGAACAGTTAAATTAGAATCCTAATTTTAATGGAAATTGTCTCAGTTTTTAAATCATTCTGTTGTCTTTTTTTATATATGGTTCCCATTCTCCTCTTTTGATGCATTTCTCTCTCACTTAGCATCAGTTAAATTGATTTAGTGTTTGTGTGAAGCCTGGAGCAAAAGCCCTTAGAGGGCAAAGATGACCACAGGATGACCACACATGAATAATGAGTGCCCACTGCCTACAGAAGGATTACAAACAATGAAACACACTGAAAGTTTTCATGACACAAAGAAATGCTGCTTTTCAAATGTTTGGATTAAGCGCCGATGCATTCAGCGTCACTCTCTGTCAACATCTAAAATAAACTTTAAGCTTTGCAAGAGGAATCTATTGCGAGCACGAAACACCATCAAGATGAGACACGAAGAATGGTATTCTTCTGGTCTACTGTTAAAGTTAAAGTTTCTACTGGTGAAGTTGAGCTTTGGTTCTCAGATCGAAGAAAAGTTAGTTTGTGACTACAAAAGCACCAAGGAGCACCTGATTCCCCTTAATTCCCCTTAACAGAGCCTGACAGACACAAAGAGACAAGGACGGCTAAAGAGAGGCCTCAGGAAAGTCTTCTAAACTTTGTCCCTAAAGGGCTGATATATTGTCTTCTTTAATGGGAAGTGATGTGTCTTTACTGACAAGAGGCGCTGTGGATTTAATGACCCAATCATTGAAGCTTTAGTGCACGCATCTCAAAAGAAACAACTTTTTATCAAATTTAACAGATTGTTGACTAAATGACTTTTTCCAACGGTGTGTTGAAACGTTATGGTCTCTTCCTACCTCTGGTGGAGATGATTGAGCACTCAAGAGACTGTGAGTGTTGTGTATGTTGGAAGCAGTTTCACTCTTAAGATGACCTGACATTTTAGTACGGAGCCTTTCATTCAGTTGTGGGATTTGCTGGAGATTCAATATATTATACATGTACTGTTTTTCCACCTGAGACTGACAGAATTATTTCTCAAGGGTGGAATACAAGTTCATTGCTAATGAATGATTATGTTCACCTTTAAGCCTCTCCAACAAGATCAGGGGACCTCACCTCCATTAGACATCAAAACAATGTGTGTAACACATACTGTGGAAGATTTATTCTCAAACCGCCCTGAAAAATGTCCCCTAAAGCTCAGACTGGATGCGTGTTTATAGAAAATAAATTGGTATATTTTCAACATCATTATCATGCTGTTCAGTTCACTGCACTTACGCCTTGTAGATACAAGCATTGTCATCCTGGAAGACACTGCAATTAGTGAAGAAATGTATCATGGGAAGAGAGTGGTTACTCAGAAACATCATGATGATGCTAATTACAATTTACTAGCATGCTAAAGACCAAGTGAAACTACTGACACACCGACTTAAATAATTACCATAAATCATTCACTGCGGTTAGGCCATCTTTCTTTCTCTCCCTTGGCTCTTAGTTACAGTGAATGTTTGCAATTATTTCATAAAGCCAGAGTATTCAGAGCTTGTCCATGACTTCAGGGAATTGGTGCTTCTTTTGGGTCGTTTTCTGTTCTGTTGAACCTTAATCTTGTCCTTGTTTAGGCCACTATTTATTAACTAAACGTTGTCTAAACAAATTGCACTTTTAATTTCAGTTTGATGGAAAATTCAGCCAAGCATGTGTTGGTCACAGATTCAAATTTTTTACTTCTGGCTTCAGCACTGACTTTGGCCTTGTCTCATAAGTGAATTAGTCAAACTGACAGGACTACAGCAGCGGTCCTTCACGGTATAACTGCATTGTGTCGAGCTGTAATGTATGTGCAGACCCTACGGCCTGACTGAACGACATTCCGCTGCATTTCACCAAAGTAACATGCTCCACCGTATTTGCCAACACGTATGACCTTCCGTGTTTGGCCTTAGTAGTAATAAGTCCTGCATGAATAAGGACCTTAAGCCTTAGCTGCTCTCACACTCTGAGGATAAAGCTCGGAGCAAAACCCTTACTGCAGCCAAGTGACAGTATTCACGCTAAAACGTTACATGCCCACAGGCGGCAATGGAATAAATTACTATCAAAACACGGTACAATACATCTTATTTGTCCAAAGAATCCAAAACTCCTATTTCCTTAAAGACTAAGGCTTCAGGGTAACACTGTGTAGTTGTTAGCTCAGGATTTTCTCAAGTTTATATTCAATTGTTGATTCCTTTAATTGAGTAGCGGCTGAGAGTATGCAAAGGACTCCTGATGTTATTGCTCTTGATATAGCATGTCAGATTAATTCCAGCATAGCAGCACATTGTGTGTCCATAAGCTTAATCATATCAAACATCCTGTTGATGAATGCCTGCTAGTGTGTACAGTATGCTCTGATGTCACTGCACAGCCTTAAGCCTTATGTCACACTCACTCACAATCTCAAGCATGTTGGGATTTAGTGTAAATACATTACCCAGCGAGAGACGGAGAGCTGTGGATATGGTTAGTATTGTTCTTAAACGCCGGGGGTTAGTTTGGGGTGCATTTCGTCATGGAGTGTGCTTAAAAAAATACAGTTTGCTGTTTTTCTCGTTTGTGGAGGTTGAGTGTCCGTAGAATCAGTGAGATCCCTCTGTGAATTTACCAGAGTGGACTGTAGCTCGATGTCACAGGACCTGGAAAAAGTGCTAACATTTGATGGCATGTACAGGAGACACATCCTATTGAATGTTATACTAGTGATTTAAATCCTATAATTACACTCCGTGTTGACCACCATTTTCAATTGGCCTAGAATTAAAGTATTTTTTATTGACCTATATTGCCCTTACATGTTTATTCCATGAAGAAAAAATGCCAAAATTGAATAAAGAAATGAAGTAAAAAACTGTAAATAAATAGAATAAGTTTTATACTTGGTTTTATTTTCAATAAGTATTTAAATAACATGTAAGGTAAATTCCCCGTGTGTTTTGCAAATGAATAAAACCCTGTAAAGATGCTGCAGGTGACGTCTTCAGAAACCTGACTTATTAATAAACTACGTGAGTTGACATCCGAGTAAAGAAACTCATTTCTTTGTGGAATGTTTTAGTGCCAGTGCTATGAAAGACCGAGGTGGCAGAACCTGAAAAAGAAAACACTAAAGTTTGCTGTTTCATTAACAGAGTAAAAATTCCTCAAACCAAGTTCAGCGCTCGTGGTTCAGCCGGTGTCATGGTAATCAGATTTGTATTCTGGTGAGTGAGATATGATGTATGAGCATCTGCTTTCCAAATGAGTTTGAGTCAGGGCCCGATATCTCTGGGCAAAGGTAATCATTTCTTCTTGTGTCTTTTAAGCTGAGAGATGGAAGAAGGTGCAGCAGAGGTGGGAGAGAGCCAGATGGATATTACTCTGACTTTTGAGGAATGGAAGGCAAACAAAAGGGTAACGGGGGAGGAAGGTAAACTCAATCTTCCATTTCAGAGTTTTTTTCCCCTTTATATCTGTCATGGTTTTCATGTGCATTGTCCTAATGACAGCGGGCTGGTAAACAGAGAGGTGAAGAACAGACTCTCCAATGACATTTTTTATTTTCACATGCGGCCTCACACCACATGCCAATCACAGAACAACCACACAAAACATAATGAGAGGGACGAAAAGGAGAAAAAGAGAAATGTGTATTAATGTTCTTCCACTTATCCTCTAGAGTGAGTATTTGTGAAGTATGTTCAAAGGTTGTTTTCGTATTGAGAGAAATACTATACTTGTACTTATAATGAATGAGCACTGAGAAAATGGCTATGCCTCGATATCAACTCAAGATTTCAACATTTGAAATTAGATTTATTCAGGCAGTAAGCAACAAACTGCTGTTTTCCTTATTGCCTGAAAAAAGCAGTAAAGTGAATATCTGCAAAATATGAAAGTTCTGTCCGTTACCCCATTCAACGCTTCTGAGACCTCCGCTCCATAGAGCTGAGATGATTGAATATTATAGATTTTGGGAGGTTTTCGAACTCCAGAAAAGCAAAATCACTGAAAAACAGATACTAACTCGGACGAGACTTTCAAAAGTTTGCTGTCTGGTCAAACTCTGTAACCAAGCAACAAGGGCCTTGGTCAGAAAGGTGACCAATAAGAGATTTAGAGTTCCTCTAGAGACAGGAGTAAACCCTCCACAAAGACTTGCATCACTGCAGCAATCCATCAATCCTTTATCCTGTTTTGGCCAGACAGAAACAACTCCTGAGAAAAAAAATAACAATACGAATGCATAACAAACCAACCTGCATGTGTTTTTATGAGGCAAAGAAAAAGTACCTGTCAGTAAAGAGGAACTGAACCATGTGGCTTCATACGATGGCAAATCACCAAGGAAATACCACCGTTAAGATGAAGCATTGTGGAAAATAACAATAAAATATGGTATTCTAAAACAATCTTGTTGTTAGAAGACACAGGATCTTGGATTCCACATTTTCATCTTTGACACACAGTTTGGGAGATATTATTGTCAATTCTGCTTGTTTCTATGTTACATTATTTGAATTGATTTAATATTAAGGGAATCATCTGACAATACTGAAACAACCTCCAGGAGGAGTAAGCCTCTGTCTTGTGCACAGCCCATATTTTATTGATGTTGTGGTGCTGCACTTTGCATCAAATGCCCTGTGTGAGTTCTCTGGATACACAGAGGCCTCCGTCTTCAGTTGACTGTTAAATATTGCATTGTGATGAACCGCCTTTTGTGCACCACGGTCAAAGCACCAGCCGCAATAGCGGTTTATCTATTCTGCTGCCTTCAGGCATCAATGGAGGGAATGGTGGAGTGTGTGAAGTGGGCTTTCTTACTGCCATTGTGGGAAATGCACAGGGGATAGAGCATTTTATTAAATTCAAATCCAGTATGGTGACCTATTGTCAAATCTGAATTGTTTGACATTTCTTTACATACTTTTTCTGATCTAGTGAAGTGTTTGATAACTTAATACTTAAAGCAGTATTTTGGAACTATTGAATACTATTATTGAGTCCTGTCGCCAAGCAATGAAATAATACAACTGAGGACTTCATATCAACTTTTCTTGTATAACTTGCCCAATAACAAAACTTACATGTTTGAATTAGAAAATGAAGTGAGAGTCCAGATTCACTTTTTGTCCCAGGAACGCTGTGTCTATTTGAACTAGCTGCCAACCGCTACGCATTGGTTTGGACTTTGTGAGAAACAAAACAGCAGTTTTTCTCATTTTACAATCATTAAACTAAGCTTAGCTAAGTAGCTTAGCTTAGTTTTATTGAGTTAAATACTAATCAAATGCAGCAAAAATGTACTTTATTTAATCAAATGTAGCAAAAGTAACATACCTGGAAAAACGGTGATTGAATGGGGTTCGGCTGAGGTGAGTTATGATCTGAATCTTCTCCCCCGAGTTAATCCCTCCCTATACATGGGGATGAAAGGATAGTCAGGGCAGTAACATTTTAATTTGGAGATGGTACAGTAGCAACATTGTTTTAATGTTTTCAGAGCTTTACAGGGAAATCTTCCTCTAAGCCTCGGGCAGCACAATAAAGCTATTTCTTTTGATTTTGAATTACAGTAAAAGCTTGTATTCGACATTGAAGAAGATTAAGTTATGTCACGCTGACCTTAAATGTCGCCCACTCACTTTATTTAAGAAACACAGCGCTCAAGGTCTGTCAAGGCTACAGTTCAATTATTATTTGTATCTGAGCTTTTGTATCTGCGGTTTATTACAGAATGTGATTATTGCCCTGTGTTTAATTGAAACATGACTTCAGAAGTGTCATCCATATTCCATAGCTTCTTCCTCTATTTTTAACCCAATAATTCCAACTTTCTCCTTACGCAACCTTCTAAAACTAGGTCATCACCTGACTGTGAAGCATAGGTACATCGCACATGTTTCCCCTACCCATCAGCTCTAAACGTCCAATATAATCCCCCCAACCTTTGATCGTGATTTCCTCCTAATCCGGTTGAAAGTGTTGGGTGAAGACAGCCAGAGGCAATATGTCTGCTCAAGGTAGGATACCGCTTTCCTCTCGGAGAAACGCCGTTAATTACCTCCAGTCGTACACTGAAACTAACCCGATTGACCGAAGTGAAAGTTAAGTCCCTGATTGGATGAATCAGCGGCACAGATTGTTGCGCTCTTATTGATGTGAGCTGGAAACCACAGCTGGAGAGGCGGTGGAATTTTGCGCTGTATCCTTTCTATTCAAACTTCATTATAACTGATTAAAGTGACTTTGCAACACCACATCATCTGGTCCCATCAGATGAGTGGATAAGCAGAAGGTAGGGATTGCTTTCTTTTTTTTCACTCCTCTGAGATTTGAATAGACTGTGCTTTTAAGCCTTACATCATACAATTTGCATGCAGAACACACGCGCACACATCTCATACCCAAAATCACCTGCCACCACCCACCAAGATCTGACCTTCTGTTCTCTGCTGGTTAAGCAGATAAAAGACAATGGACATTGACAATGACATTGGAAGTCATTTAAAAAGACTTCACGAAATAGCTGCTGAGCCTCAAATCCTGTCATTGAAAAACAGTCGACAGGATATGCATGTTCTTATATTCCTGAAACTCCTAAGGTACCATTCAAATGTATTCCTGCAGTGTGTGAACTGTATGATACTCTGCAGAGATATAAACCTGTTGTTTTTCCTGCTGGTTTCAGTCCTCTCCTATTCCCAATTCTTCGATTCCGGGGTCCCACATGCTGTATCTCTTCTCAGCTGTTTCCTCCATGGACACCATGCAGATTCTGTATCTATCTTATTACACTCATCAGACCTGAGACATTTGGTATTATTCTACAAAACTTTTCTTCTTCTTGCGGTTTCTGTAACTCAAATACTTCTTCTCCTATGATGTTCAACATCAGTGATCACACCACCAGACAGATGAAGCTCACCTCTAACGCTCTTGCTTCCAGATGTGAGCTTTAGACACCTAAGAGCACCTGCTCACTGTGTTGCTGCTGACACCACGTATATTTTCAGTCTTTTGAATTCTCTACATAGCTGCGGAAGGGCAGAGCTCACTACTAAAAAGTGTGAGAGGATAATGGTTCATAATATAGCTAAAGAAATGTCACATCTATTTACATCAGCTATTCTTATACTGATTTGTTTAAAAAGTACTTGACATTAAAGAACAAGGAAGTTGAACTTTCTTGGTAGAACAAAAGTCAAACTGAGGTTTTTCAGTTGGCTCACGGGAGGTATTAGCATTAGACCTGATGCAAATACATATGGTCTGTTTCCAGTATTTCCTAAAGCTTCAAAAATGTTACTGTCGAGGGGCGGTCAGATTCAGAGGCATATCCATCCTGAAAATAATTGCTTTCTGGGCAAATAACTTACATGTTTTGCTGCAGTACTAGTAATTACTCATTACTTACTCAGTAATTCCATATAATGGCATGTAAAAAGAAATGATATGAATGGCTAAAAAGAGAGCTACATTCATCCAGTGTGTCCTTAATTATTTCCCACATGCATTCTCTGCTTATATAAAGTTCCATGAGTCATAGTCAGAAATCAGCGTATTATTGTCAGCTGCTCTCGCAACTAATTATAGCAATCAGACTTGGCAGAATTCGGCAATGAGATCTTTATAATAATCAACTGCCTTTTATTAATATTTGTGCAAAAATACACCAGTAATTAAATGTGCCCTGAGAGCCCCGTATACACTGTGACATGTGATCGTTGGAGAGGCACTGTCCTTTTTCTAAGTTGCACATGGACCTGTTTTAGCACTATGTTATGATTGAGATGCATTTTAAGAGGATTTGAGTCCCTTGGTTGAGTCTGTGTACAGCAGCCATTTGCTGAATGGGATTAAAGCAGTGTTCTTATCTGACTCTGGTCTTTGGCCCCGGTCTTGCTGTTCTCTCCCATATCATCACTTCAGGACCCAAAACAAGCCAAACAGATCAGAAAGCAGCGGCACCAAAGAGAGAGGAGGCACCCGTTATCATTCAATGTTATTCCCTGTATCCATGCTTAAAATAAACTCATGAGAAGACCTACATGACAACAGCATTTCTTTATGCTGATTTCAAGGAAATAAAGTAATCTATTTCAGATAAAATAAGAGACACACATATTTATTTCAGAATTCAGACATGAGAATGAGAAAACTGCCAGAGACGTGCACAAAGTTTTTCATGTTGTTCCCATTTCCAAACATTTACATTCTGAAACCGATGTTCAGACAGATCAATTTGTTTGTCAAAATTGCGTTCAGCAGCAGTACAGAAGTCTCTACCCGGTAATCCCTGTTTACAGTGCACAATACACCCTATATGATTCATAAAGAATTCACCACAAACACTTGTGCCATATGTGTGTCACTACGGGTTAAAAGGAGAATCACAGCTATCTACCTAGTGCTGAGAACGTTAGAGGGATGGCTTGGAAGGTCATACTCAGTCAGACGGGTAAACTGTGTGGTGATACCCACTTTAAGAAAGGTCAGCTGTCAGTTGAGAGATAAGCCAGCAGCAAGGAAGCATCAAAGCTGAACACAGCAAAAGGAACAGCCAATAAAGTGAAAAACCTGTAGAGTCACACGACAAAAAAGACATTTTAAAATGACGTTTAGGATAACTTTTTATATAAATATGATCCGATGATGAATACAAATAGTTTAAAAAAGCTCAATATTAATCATATTATTGGTGTTATTTGTTTAAGTCGCTCAGCTGGCTTAAACACATGTTTCCTGGGGCAATAGCCACAGTAACTATGCTGCATTAAGTGCTTTGACCCTGGAAAACCTGCTCGCTGTACTAGTTGTTCTCTGCAGGCTAAAGATTTACCTTGAGACATGTATATGACAAGAACAACAGCAGATTTAACTCGAAGTGAAGTCGCACAGTTTGAAATGTATTACCAAAGTGCAAAGTGAAGGAGCTGGACTACCTGAGGATGTCGCAGTAACACCTCAAACTGAGAAATTGGATATATGAGTCTGTTTATAGGTAAACCTTTCAGCTGAAATGGCAGGTGCTGGGGACTATTATTCAGAAACAATCAGGATGAATGCAGTACGAGAACACTCACTTCAATAAGTTCATGGTCATCTATTTGCGTGGGGCATGCTTTCCTCCTGTTGTGACAATTCATGCACTTGTTACGAAACCTCGGCTTATGCCATTGTGAGACGACATAAAAATAGACCCTCATGCAAAACACGAATTCATTTAAGTTTCTTGCAGCGCCTCCCTAGAGGTTTGCCTTTATCCCGGCCCTACCACTTCTCATTTCAACCTCTGTCAGAAAGTGCGGGGCACTGTTCTATCACTCTCATCATTCACCACGGACCACTTTGAATTCTCATTGTGTTTCAGAAAGCACAATTAGAACACAAAGAGAGTGATGCAATATTACTAACACCTTCTCAAGGACTTGCTCCTTGCCCGTACTTCCTCCTCATCCCACACGGCCACACAGAAGTACTACCGGCTCATGTTGGAATCTCACGTGTAATTCCTCAAAGTAACTCTGAGCAAAAGACCAGAAAATAAAAAGCCATATACTTGGCAACCTGAACAAAGCGTGAAACAATATTCAGAGCCCCCGCCCCCCCCCCCCCATTGCTTTATTCTGGCTGAATTTCCCAGAACAGTTCCACCGGTGAGCCAGGTCAACCTCTTTTATACAGCTAGCCATCCTGTGACATTTCTCTGTGTTACTAATGAGACAGGTTTGGCGAGGACGGCCTGTGCTGAGACCAGCAGCCCAGCAGAGTATGGGCCCAAGGGCCTTTAACCGGCCTCTGATTCCAATTTACCCCTCTGATGTATTCCGCTGCTGTTTTATTCCATAAAGCTAAAAGTCTGCTATGCACTTGCCGCAGGTTACCAGCACTGTGGTTAAAAACTGAAAACAAAAAGGACTCTGTTGAGTGTAATTGGTGTTATCAGAAGGCCTCCACATCAGACAGACCTATACGTTCCCAAAATGTTCCACCTTCAAAGTGTTTTTATCATCATGCTTTTCTTTACATTAAGTCAAGGACCTGAATACGGAACACATTGCCTGGTGTAACGGCACTTGGCTCTGGGCACTGTGGGAGCAAAAGAATGAAAATAGTGGTTAAATCAATCTGAGGGAAGAAAAGGAGCTGAGGGGGAGTGCTGCTGAAATACTATGTATTCACTTTCGTGATGTTGCTTAAGTCAAGGAGGTGTTTTTTAAAATTGCTAAGCTAAAAAGGACCCTCATTGTGAACACTGCACTACACAGAGACACACACTGCTGAAACATGAATGAATTTTGAACATGATATTGTCCTTCAACGTGGTTAAACAACACAATGTAGCTATCCAGATTCTGCTATTCGTCATAATTCTATTATCATCTATCATTCTAAAAAAACATTCCCACCATGGACGGCTCTGACATGGCCTGCTCAGGGTAACACATTTCCATTGGACACAGTGCAGCCACAGGGAGCCATGCTGAAGTTCCTTTTACCACTCTCTCACCTATGTGTGCTGATAGCTCTCTGTGTGAGCAACAGGCTTTAATCCAGCTCTCTCTCGGACCGGTGAGAGTTGCCATAGAAATACAGGTTGGTAGGTAGTGTGCTCCACCATGCACTCAGGCTATTCTACGACTTCGGAGGGGGCATGTTCACGGAAGAAAAGAGAGCCCAGCCCATGGCACTCAAGCAGCAGGATACTTCGGAGTTGAAACTGCGGATATAAAGGCCATGATCGATTTTCCGCACTCTTTCTGTACGTTTTTACGTCTCACTTCACGGTTTTGTTGTGGGTTGGTTTTAAAGTGCAGTGGACTGGTCCCCTACAACTGTTAATATTTTCAGAAGCAAAGAAAAGGAATAATGTGTATGTCTGTTGTCAGAGTTTGCAGGGGGGATGGCAGGGGTTTTAGTAGTGCTCTGCTTTCAAACTAAGATGCTGCAGATTAAATGTCCTGTTTACGGCGACACTGAGCTTTGTTTGCGTAGTTTATTCATCTTAGGATTCCCAGCAAATCTTTTGTCCTTTTCCTGCGTACTTATTACTTTTGTATACCATGTATTGATTGTAATAGGTTGTATAGTCTAAAAATGCACTCTCCAATCAGCTGATGACAGCAAACATTTTCCATCATGCTTCAGCAATGTACAACAATCCTGGTTTGTTATTTCTCCTGTTTTGTTCTTTGTTGCTACCTTTGCTTGTACACACATCCCATTACTGTGGGTTTAATGTTTAAGATCGAGTTTAACTTTTGATGGTTGCGCTAAAAGAGACCTCTTCTCAAAAGGATTTGAGGGAACACAACTAGCACAAAAAGGTGAGAATATGTTTAGCACTAGAAACATTTGGAAGGTAGACACAAACGTTCATAAAAGTGCCATGTTGTTTCCTGTAGAACACTGTTAACCGCACCCAGTCACTCTCAGAGTATGAAGATGCACACCTGTCTCCACTCAATGCTAACGAGCAGGTGATCGGCGACAGCGCCAGAACCTGAGCACACCTGACATACATCCAATCATCACCACGGTAACACTATCCTAAACGGTTCACAGCCTTGTGCTGGACAAAACTCTACAACTGGAACAAGCTTGTGTTACGGTAATTCATTCGGTTGAGTAATAAATTAACTACTGTCAAAACAATTGGATGAAATAATAATTGTACACTTGTCACTAGTCACTTGTACCGAATACATTTTGAGTGTTCATAATTCACATTTAATAGGAAATAGGATGAAAAAAATACTGAGAATAAGAAATGGTGTTTAGTCACACACTGCCCGACTTGAATCTCAATGACTTCTGTATTGTAAGCTTTCCTGTCCCCTGCATCTGCATCAATGTGTCCAAAGCAGGTGTGTCACCTAATATCCTCTTTCCAACAAATCTAATTATTTCATGCTCACTGTTGTCCCAGGTCTGCCTTTGTTTCTGGCTTCCACCGGCTATTAGGTTTCTTGAAATGTCATAGTGCTCAGGTGTCACATTTCAGGTTTCCCCAAATCAGATAATGAACAGCTGTATCACAGGGTGGTAATAATTCTTTGTACTTATTTGGGAATGGCGGTTATCTATTCGACATACAATACCTTTGAGGAAAAGCGTGGTTGTGTCACACACCACTTTTTACATCACCGTTATTTGAATAAATTCCAAGACATTTTTAAAATGCAATGTCTCAATTGTTCTTTCCTCCCAGCTAGCTTTCCTCATATTTAACCATCTACGTGCATGAATGCAATAGGTATTCAATTATTCAATAGCTTTTGACAATTTAGTCTATAAATTAGGCGTGATTAGAAAGGCTGCGTTATTTACAAATGATCAACTGCACGTTTAAAAGAAGAAAAGGAGCTACGGCTAATGATATGGAGATCTAGATTTCACTCATTTTTAGAAGTAAAGAACTCAAATATTTGCTATGTTCTGTCCTAATCGTATGATTTTGACATTTGCAGTTGAAAATCTAATTTCATATCATCACAAACTGCGCTTTAACCTTTATTAAACTATGCTCAGGCCAAATGCCTTCACACCCAATTGTTTTTTTCAAGATTCTTCCTCATCTTCAGAACTTACAGTATGCACTGCATTCTATATAATGACAGGTCGCTCCATCTGTAGTCAATGTGTCTCAAGGGATACCATTGTAGTGTAAATCGTCAATCTGGACGCAAATACCACATGAACACCTGAGGAAACACATCACCTGAACAACTTAAACTAAATGAAAAACAATGGATGAGTTGCAGAGCTGTCATCGGATCCTTTGGTTTGGGTTACACTGACCTGGAGGCCGAATAATTATCGCAGCATGAGGCCTGTGTTTTACTTGCATGATAAATACCTCATGCAGCAAATTGTGGGAACTGTTCTCACTCAGATAGACAATGAGAGGAGGACCTTTTCCCGGCATAAAAGCTCCAGTCAGCAGGGCCATAATTGCTTTTCATACGGCAAATTTGCTTTTACTTTCCTTCAGTTAATGAAGATAAACCAGAACATTCTTCCCACAATCGGCAGTGCAGTAGACCTAAATGTCAGTGGTTCCTGGATTTCTTCATTCAGTTTGAGCCAACACCCAGGAGAGAGAGGTTATATGGCATGGATTGATTGACAGAGTTCCATTACAAGGGCTTATCAGACCCCTGTCTGCAATTATCCAGGTTCAATATGGCGGTGGGATTTGATTTGTGCCGGTATTATGGTCACAAGGATGTGTGCAGAAAGGGGTACTGCTCCACATAGTGACCCCTCAATAATTTTCATTAGCATGGTCTCCCCTGCTAACACCCAGGCAGTGCCCACTGCCAGCTCATTGTCATGTCAGTGTTTTCCTGGCTGGAAAGCTCAGTGGATGTTTTTTTTTCACATGCCTTTTAAAAGCGGAATTTGATATTTATATTTGACATTTGGTTCATGGTTTGTTGTCTTTATGTAACCTTTGGCTGTGAAAGTCAAAAGTTTACTGCCCGGGTGGTTAGCAAACAACAGTCCATGAGCCGGTGACAGTAAACAGAGGCACAGAGGCCAACTGAAACAGCAGCGATAACATGCGAGACACTGCAAACATAGAACAACATCCTAGTTCTTCTTTTGTTCTGGGATTCAAATGGTCAGAATTCAGTAACCCCCAGCAGCGTTAGAAATACAGCCACTTTAGAGTGAAACCTATATTGTAGAAGGTCACTTGGTTGACTGTGCCAAGCTACTGTGGGAGTGTGGCTCGCATAAACCCTTACTGTAGTAATACTACTGCACTGACAGCATCCTGGCACAAATTAGGCATCCTTTGGGTACATACTCTCAAGGGTATTTAAAATTAAAACAATTCTAGCTGGAATTTCCCCCCTAGATGTATCTCTCTAGAGACCAAAGGCAATCTTGTATGGACAGCCTGTTTGCTGGCTTCGATCAATTGTTCGTGGCTTTCAGTAAAGAAAGCTCAGATTTTTTTCAATACAATTTCAGCTACGGAATTTAGCTTGAACCCCCAAGTCCAACCCCCAAAGGGCGTTAACCAAGACTTTATCTTCTCCTTCTCTGACCTCCTTTTGTCAGCAGAAAAGTATATCATTAGCTAGATCAAAACCAATTGGGAGAATGAACCTCAGGTGAACCTTTCTGATCAGGGAGTTTAAGTCAACTCACCCTTCACCTGCACAGAGATCAGCATTGTACAGTTTACATGTACTATATATCTATGTTTATGTTTCACTATGTTGGGAGGGGGGGTAGTCATCGGTATGTCTTATGTATATCTGTGTGTCCGAAGCATAATCCCGACTGATCACCCCAAAACTCATAATATGTTCAAGGACAAAGGGATTAATTGAAAAGCCTATTTTAATTACACCGTCATTGACTGATTTTCTCACTCCTCCCAACCACCTGGTAGGGACCATAATCAACAGTTGCTTTAGTTGAAAACTCTTTTTCCAGATCCACCCACAATTTTATTACAATTTTGGTTACAAATTGTTCAATCATACTTTCAGCAGTTGTTGAACTGTCTCTGGGACGACACGCAATTGCTCTGACTACAGCCAAGTGGGTCTTCTCATGAACTGCAGTATGAAGTACAAACACATAAAGAAACTAATCAGCAAGTTGCCGCTTAAATCTGAATTCTGCAGCAGGACCATTCAGAGAACAAAAGGTATTTGATTTCCATGTATACTTGTTTTTTCTCCTCTCCTGCAGGCGGTGCATTTTTTCAGCAACATGTCCTGGTCAGCACTTTTACGGCAGTCTGAGGCCAGGAGCGGCTTGATAGGCCGGGGAAATAAATGCTTTGAGTCGCAGATGCAACCAGTTGTTGAAGGACAGCAGTGCCTCACAAATCACTCAGTGGGGGTTGGAGGGAGGGAGAGAGGGGGAGTCTGCTTTGGTTGGGTCAGCAGACAGGGGACAGCACTTAGGTAGCATTAGACCCTGATTCTGTTCTTCCAAGAGAAAGTTAAGAAAATGTCAAATATTTGATAAAACGAAAAAGCAACACACACACACACACACACACACACACACACACACACACACACACACACACACACACACACACACACACACACACACACACACACACACACACACACACACACACACACACACACACACACACACACACACACACACACACACACACACACACACACACACACACACACACACACACACACACACACACACAGTGGCTGAGTATTAACACATGCAGTCACAACATACCAGGGGGATGATCTACTAGCAACACACTCCACACACACCGCACGGAGATCATCTCGAGAGGCCTCTAAACAGACAGAATATAAAATGTAAATTTTGTGTCTTGCTACATAAAAATGCAGCCAGCACAGACAGAGTGTATTTCCATAATGACTCCGGCTTGGTGTGCATATGGGGCGTTAGCTTCCCCCGGCAGGCGCTGCATGTGGAATGAGCTGCTGCTTCGTCTGCCTCTTTCATGAACTCTCGGGAGCTCGTCTGTCCACCAGCGCTCGCTGCCCTGACATTAAATGCAACACCTCGAAGCCAGACAGGTTCGCCCCGTTGTTCAACATTCACGATGTCTGCCCTTGCAAATTTCGACCGGCCGAGGAGTGCGTGGTGCTGAGTGCTGGTAAAATATTTGTAGAAGGGAAGAGGGCATTCTGACGAAAGACTATATACACTCGGAGATGCATCCCAAAATATTTTCAAGGAGAAATGTGGCCGTTTGAAACTTAATCAGTCTCCTTTCGTAAGGAATTGCTCCATTTTAGAATGAAATAAAATGTACAAAAAAAAAAAAGAGAGATTACAACTTTTTATAAACACATAAGAATTTTGACGATAAAAAAGATTAACTAAAGTAAGTAAAGTCATTCATACAAGCATAACAACTTTGAGTAATAATGTCCAATAAAATACCTTGTAAATATTGGATACAAATGAACATACAAAGTGAAAGTAAAAGTGTGTACATGGCACCAAAATATATAACATGTATTTGACAATATATTGAATTTTAGCAGTTTGAAAGGGTTTGGCTGCTGATGGTAAAGTAAGTCCTAGTGCCAGTATATATTAAAATGATGACTGGAAATGTTTAGGATTTCTGAGCAATCGCAACCTCAGTTGAAACTCTGTTCAGTGTTTAATTTGAGCTTCTCTATCTTCCTCTCATCTGATCAGATACTATTGCATTCCCAAAGCATCACAATGATCTGGTTCTACTCCAGCAACTGGCAGTAACAGATGCTAATGAGTATACAGTATGTGCATTTATAAACACAAACTCCAATTTATTTGTACCAATAAAGAGTTGTTATTGATACATTAAATCCGGCTGAAGTGTTAGGTTAACTGACACAGGGTGGATCTGGTCTCTACAAAAGAAATGCTGCTTTTTAATTCCTGCTTTACTGGAAAAGTCAATATTGATGCTGTGCTCATCGATAAAGGCCCTTCCACCCGGCCCTGCAGCTTTCCTTACACAAAATGGTGACTAATCATCTGAGGTTGATAATATTGACAAGATAGTTGTACTGCGGATGATACAATGCACATGAGCAAAGTGAAATAAGATATTTCTCAATAATTGAAAAAACTATGTTCAAGTGACTATTTTATATCTCTTCTGTGGCCCCTCTACCTTTCAACGATGCAAAAACTGTAATTCATTTACTATATTTACGTTTACATATCTCAAAGATTTCCAGATGTATCTCAGGAAAAAGATGAATACATTCTGTGCGCTGGCCCTTAAACAACTCAGGTGTTTTATGGCCATTCCTTCCACTAATTCTATTCTTACTCTCCCGTTAAACACATGGGAAATAAACAGCTCAGCAAAGCTACGCTCAGGGGTGCAACATTTGGCAGAGAAGCTGAGAAAAGAGAAGATGAGGGGAAAAGTTAACCCCGCTAATGAGCTGGCGAGAGATTTACATAGCTTGATGACTAAGGATCCTGGCTAATTACTCGCGTGCACCTCAAGGTTTAATCTGTGATGAGTATGGGTCTGGTGGCAATGCCAGCCAATCAATCCCAGACTCAGGAGGTCAACGGGAACAGGAGCCCCACCCACCCCCACCCACCCCCGTATTGTTGCAATGTTGGTGAAAGGCTACAGAATACTGTTTGGGATGTTGCTCCATGTTAGCAAAGCACAGAGCTCCTTACTACTGCACATTCCTGCACGTTTGGAGAGGGTTCAAAGTGAATATTTTATTATGAATAGACACTCCATTTTGCATGAACAGAAAGGTTGTGTAAGCTGTTATAGATCTTTGAAAAAAAGATTAGCAGAATTTGTGGAAACTTGAATCCCCCAAGAATATTCTAAACGATTAATCTCCAAGTGCGCCTCCTCCTTTTTACGGAACATAATAAATAGACAGACGCAGAAACAGCTAAACTGATCAAGCATTCAAATGTAAAATGTGTGAAAAGTATGTAAATGGTAAGTATTGTGATTGAGATGTGACAATTAAATGACAGTGTTTCATCTCAATAAAGGAGAGGAAATGATTTAAACTTAAGGTAAAAGTGCATCGCGCCTAGATATGGTATTGTGTACGCTTCATTTGTCGTTGTCTTAATTTGCAACGAAGGTTAACAAATGACCCGGAATCAACAACTTGTGAAGCGAGGGTAATGTTTCCTAAATGCAGGCTTTCACTCCAGAGGCTGAACACGCAGGCAAAGTTAAACCATGATTTCTATGACATTACTTAAGCCATTCAAGGACTTCATTTGGAGTGAAAGCATGTCAGATTTGATTGATTGGGATGATATAATGCTTGCCCCGGGTACTACACAACTGTCATGGAAAAAGGTTGACAGCTGGGGCGGTTACTTTATCAGACTTATACAAACGGATTTATCTGTGGCGCCTAACCCGTGATTGTATTAAAAAATAGGTATTGAAAGCTTTGAGAGAGAGGAGGAATTCATGTTGCCTTCCAGTGTGACACCGTGGCGGAGAAATCAAACTTTGTGAAGATATACGAGACATACATTTCCTGGAGATGAACTGGAGTTCAACTTAAGAGGAAAAGCTGGAAGCAGTCCTCAGCACGGTGATCATGTCTTGGAAGAAAAGGCAGGTGATAACTAGTGTTCAAATTAATATTAATGCAATCTAGACAGAACGCTTGAAGTATTTCCCCTTAATTACTATGAGAGGCTTTGCTAGTGGTATGTTTTTGAAAGGAATAACAAGGTTATAAAGATATTAATTACAGATCAAGATGGATTCCAAGTTTAACGAACATTTTTTCCTCTCAATTATATTTTAAAAAGTCACTCAGAATGCTGCTGCTATTATCTGTCCTGTTGTTCTGTCCACCTGACTGCTTTCCAAATAGATTTCTCAAGAATACAAGTTGTTGAGAGGCTCTCACATAGATGCCCTGTAATCTTTCTGCTTGGTTAAAAGTACACAACAAGCCCATATTTGCCACCATGCTTACTGACATTCAGTGGAGCATACACAACAATTCCATTCGAACATATCCTCCTGCATCACTTGAGGAAGCAGTGCACCGAACATTGACTTGGGTGTGACAGCAGTGCTCGCCATGGAGCTAACAATCGTTTTGGTTGTTCAGCAGTCGATGTGTGTAATAAATGAGTGTTCCAGTTTCCTTCTTCAGGAGGGGCTTCACGCTGTGCCTGTGAATCAGCCCCAAATATGAAAATGATACCACTATTGAGGGCTCCCTAATCCAAAGTGCTTAATAAAAGAGACATATGCATTAAAATGCTGAGGAGACAGCATCGGGGATCAACAGCATTGCATGCAGTGCACACGCCTTCTCTTTCTTGGAAAGAAAACATTAAAACAGGCCTGGTATCACCTCCTCTGCGCTGTGTGCTCTGTTTTGACTCCTGCCTTCCAGGGGTGATAAAAGACCCACAGGCGATTACAATTTCACTGCTGAAAGCCGTCAATAATTCATAGCTACGCATCCATGCAACTGGTGATCTACAAGTCAGTCAGTTCTCCTCACAATCTCCCACCCATCCCCCGCCGCTGCATGTGCACCGTACAGTACATCCATCCGTCCTCTGACCTCCGCTGTAAATCTCCGAGCCCAATACTGACACCAGGCGGCGTAGGCAGGTCACTGGGTAATGAGAGAGGAATAAAACAACAGATTTTATGGCTCTGGAGGATGCCGCAGTAAGGCTTAGTAAGCCTTGCACTTGATTGTGTAAGTCACATTTACTGACCACTGAACTCCCACTCCATTAGCTGCAGTGCATAAAGGCTGTTAATCCAACGCACCTCGGAGCGGGACACCCTGACAGTGCACGAGCCCAACACACTTACCCAAGCACACAGAGAGGCAGCACAGGCAGTCTCACTGCTTTACCATGAGTCCAGAAATCAACGTACTTTCCAGCTAATTGTGTCAGCGTTTGTTAAACAATCAGAGCTCCGCATATGTGCTGCTCTATTTTCATATATTCAGTATAAATAATATCTTTGTACAGATGGAGAGAAAAGTTAGGAATTAGAAGATGCCGCCAAGAGCTCTAGGAAATGATAATGGGTATTTTTGACTATTTTGCAGAACAACACAGCTTAGCTTCCCGGTAGCTTGTAGCTCACAGAGACTCTCTAATTCATGAATAAAATGATAACTTAATAATTCATATTTATTTGAAATATCATTAAGAAAAAATAAAAGTGCTAAGAATATTATAAATATATGCAGTAAATAAATAATGTGTTGCATTTTGTCCTATTGCTTTAGGATGCTGAGCCAACTTTAGGAACACCAACCCTCCACACTGCGGGTCTAACCTCGTCCTGATGGAGGGCCACTGTGAGGCTGAGAACACGAGCTGAGCGCGGAGCCAGCTGAAAATAAATGCTTTGCCACAACCCAGGTAAGCTGCGACCTGAGGGGCTGTTAGGCGAGACAGGATGGAGTCGCGGATATATAGTGCATGACAGTCAGAGACTACGACAACCAAAAAGCCGGTTGCTCATCTATCAAGGCGACAAGCAGCGTCTTAAAGAATGGATGGCTGCAGCAACCTTGGAGCAAGTGTAAAAGCCTGACAAACACACATGATGAATCTACATTAGCACAAGGGCCCCAGCCTCTAGGCAAAACGCTCATCCTGTGATCACAACAGGAAACAGGAACACACTGTGACCTCCCCTGGTGTCAGCATGAGAGACGTCTGGGTGCAGCTGGTCACGAGAGGGCCCAGAACTATTAAATAGGTGCTACTGTATGTTTACAAAAGTATTTGTTCAGTTTTTGTTCTACAACACTATTCCCATATCCCATGGAATTTTGCACAAAGGATTTCTTTACTCCATGTTTAAGCACACACACTATCACACCAACAATTCAAACCGTGAAGCCCCAACACGTCTCGGACCATCATAAAAAGTTGGTTTAGTTTAAGTTCATTAAAAGTGAATGTGTCCCTTACTGAATCCCCGACACACACACACACACACACACACACACACACAGCCACACACAGCCTTAAAGCATCAATCCAGAGGCTGCTTTGATAGGACAGTCCTGCAGGCCTTTCTAACAGATTTGTACAAAGCAAAAAGGTGTTGGGACATGCAAGGTGGGGTGGAAGCTAATTAAAATCTGAAGTTACCTCAAAGCTGTCTCTCTTCGACGCCCAAAGACATGGAGTTATCCATCAGGGTGCTACAGGGTAACGATGGGATTTTCAGGGAAGTGGACAATATTCTCACACAGCTCATGTCCTTGACAAGTATAGTTACTTAAAGTTGCCATCAGCTGAAGACTGCTTCTCCTGCCTCATCAATGAAGCAACTTAAACCTGCCTGCTGGAGCGCCTGCCTCCTCATGTTAGCTCCTCTCCTCTGAGCTGGATTGTCCGCTCATTTATCAAGGAAAACCCTGTTGACATAAGTCTGCTCTAAAACGGGGAACATTACCCACAGTGATATCACAAAGATATGGATACAGTTGACAGAAAGAGGGATGGCATTCTAAACTGGCTGCGAACTGCCACTTGTCTCATCCAATCATTTGGCTAAAACGGCAGGCAATCCATGTTTTATTGACGGAACCACTGCATTACTGTCGTTACATGTAACAATCTTAATCTAACTTCTCCATTCCTTAGGCTTTTTAGCAAGAAAAGTTTCACAAAAAATGTTTCTTGCTGTCAGTCTTATATTCTGCTGTTGATCTATGTGTCATTCATCAAAACTCCACAAGAACATGCAACGGCGTAATTATTTAAACAATGATTGGCAGCCGAAATCACATCATATTTTGGAGAACCTTTCCAAAGGGTGTACATTTGCATAAGCGACACGGATTATTGCGACAGCAGAGCAGCTGTTCTCACCGGGAGGCCGGCGCGATAACTACTTTCAGTGATTTGGTGTAATCAGGAAAACTTTCTGTTTTGAGGTTGAATTTGTGAGAATATGAGATGAGGAAGGTCTTGGAGAGGGGAAGGTAAACTCATGGTAGGGTGACACTGACACAATTTCAACCCACTAGATAAAATAAAGCTGTTTGAGTTGTTGAAACATGTTTTATTCTGTGGATTTCAACGAGATGTAGAAATGTTTATTCTTGTACCTCAGAATTGTTTCTCACCATACAGATTGTTGGGGCGTTCCATGATGAATAGCTCTGCTTTGTTCTCTGAAGCACCGAGTTGTACTGTACATCACTAAACTGCCCTCCTAAGAGACATTTCCTGTACTGAATGCTAAATGTTCATTGTGATTTATAGAAAACTGGTTGATTGGAGCTCAATTATTTGGTAACAGCCAACTAAAAATCACTCCAGTTCACCTCAGAGAATCAGAAAGAACAGAAAGAGGGATATTTAATGGCTTTTTAGCTCTGCAATATGTTTCCACTATGGGATAATATTAAACTAAACTAAAATACTATCAATTAGTAATAAGCCGAAAACGCCCATACTGATTTTTAATGTTTTTAATTTAATATGAATGAAGGGAATCAATCCATGTAGACTCCCATAACATTTAGAGTGTGCCTTCATCCAAACTTGACATCAGATAAGTTGAGAAATCCTTCTTTACTTTCATGGAATAATGAAATCAAAAACCATTTCTTTGCTCCTACCACTAGTAGGGAGCTCTCTGACTTCTGAGAGAGCAGCGTCAGAACAGGCAGAGAATGAAATGCCTCCAATGTTTGTGTGAGCCTGTGTGTGTCAGTCTGTGTGTGTCAGTGTGTGTGTGTGTGTGTGTGTGTGTGTGTGTACGCTCAGGGCGGCTAACACCACACTTTTAGAAAAACCCTTGGACTGAAACCTGAACCCTCCAGCTTACAAGAGAATTAGACCTGTAAAATGTCTGACACATTTCTATTTGACAGTTTCTTCCTTTCTTTTGGCATTTCTAATTTGAACCAACTGAAGCAGGTGTCACTCCCCGCCAATCCTGACTCTCAGCCTTGCTTTTCATTACAGGGGCTCGGATTGCACTGAGGTGTGAGATAAATTGGTTATGTCTAAAGTCAAATTATATCCAGGGTCTTTGCAATTGAATTCACTTATCTAAAAGAGGAGGGGGAAAACTGCTAAAAAGGAACGTTCCAAGTTGCCGCTTTCACTAAGAGATGCGTCCACAAAGAGGGAAACTCGCTCAGATTGCCTGCCAATTTCTGGTCCAGACATGAGCGAAGTGTTCTTTCACAATTCATGTAATGCTTGACGGGAAAAGAAATGGCTTCAAAATAGAAAAGTCAAGTCCCTCTCAGCAATTACTTGACAACTTTAAAGGTGCTTTTGAATGGCATGAAACCTTCAGGGCCACGCAGAGTGGCATTGTAATTTAATGGTTGTGCTTTTTTAGTGATCTGGAACTTCAGCTAAACACACGCACCCATCTGCACACTTTGATTCTATTGAGTTGTATTTTTCATTAAAGGTAGTTTTCTTTTCATAGGGTGACCCAGATTAGATTTTAATAAGCCGTTGTTGTATTTTAAGACCGATCAGAAAATAGTGTTTTAGTAATTTAACTGCATTGTATTATTATAAAGAACATAAAGGAATACTCTGAGAGCCGTATATGGTGAGGAGTAAGAGACAATTTAAACTTACACTGGATTAGAGCAACTGGACTCTAATATGAGCTCATGATAGTTGGGGTGATCCAAGATTCCAATTGTATATTTATAGTATATGTTGATCACAAATAGGTATAGTATTAGAGTATTCAGTGTGTCATTGTGGTAGACTGACACAGCTATTATACTAAACTCAGCAAGCTTTTAATAGTGTTTTAAAGAAATGTGTCAACTTATTTGTGGTCAACAATCCAATAGTAGTTTATGATGAGTGTCCTCAGATTGTTTTATGGGTGAATTTGATCATTTTTGTTTTGAAAATCACACTTCCAGCTACTTTGTCACTTTCCATGACTTATTTGTTCTGTCAGCAGAAAGATCTGCCAGAAAAATGCTCACTGGCATTATTCAGCAGAGTGAGATGTTTGAATAATATGACAAGTTTTGTGATTAATGAACCCCATTAGGATACTTTGGTCAGCACTGCAATTGTATTATTGGGGGAGTTAGTGCTGGCCCAGGAGCCAATGCACTGTTTGTTGTAGCAACAAATGAAATCAGTGGCCAACAGCTACAGTAAACACAGGAAAGACAACAAGGAAACAAGGCACATACCTAGAAAAGTCAAACATCAACCAGTGGGGTTCCGCAAAGCCACAAATAAATCTCTTTTATAGTACGTGCGGTCACTTGCAATGATACCGAGTAAGTGGAGATAGAAAATGACCTAAATGGAACAGTTGTTACTGTCTGAAGATGAATCCCTCTCCTTGAAAATCTAGTGTACATCATACTTTACTATACAGCTGATGTTTTACTTTGGCAACTGCAAGCGGTGTTTCACTTCTGACTGCCTTTCAGTCATGGAGGCGACTGTCTCTAGGGCCTAAGTGGAAGAAAGCTGACACTGAACTTACTCATATCCCACCATGACTCATGACCCACTCACGCTCTCTGCCTTCAATGAGTGGTGGGACTGAGCAGTCCCTAAAAGGATTTAGTAAATGATGAAGTCATGCCTGCAGCTGGAGGAGGACTGGACAGAGCTTCACTGGTAAGACAGGATGGATTTCGAGCAGTGGAGCGCTTTCTTCTCAGCTAAGCTCCACCTCCAGATTGTCAGGGCCAGGGCAGCCTATTGGCAGGCCAATTGATTTCCTGATTAATGGACCTCTCCACCATTGGCATTTACCGCTGCCGACATCATTTTAATGTGTGCGTGATCAATAGCACCATCAACACTGAGAATATCCCGCCGTCAAGCTGCGGGGGATTTGTCCAGGCTTATGTTCCCATCAGACCGATCATGGTGAGGTCCGATAGGGCATTCAGCATGGGTGCAACAGAGTGGGGGTTTGTTTGATTCTTTAAATGTGAGAGAGGTATGCTTGTCGCAGGAATAAAGGTGAGAGTGATAGCTAGAACTTGGCTTATAGAAAAAGCAAGTCAATATGTGGTGTCTGCAATGTCAAAAGTTGTACCCTGACTTGCATGCTTTGTGTCAACAGTAGGATGTGGAATTGTTGCAAACATTAATGTGGGTAGGGGAGGTGTCAATAGGGAAGAGAACTCTCCAAAGTTATGATTTACCCTCGATCTGGCTGCAATATGCAGTCACATAAATCACACGTAAAAAAATGATCACATCTTAAATGTAAAGTAAAGATTAAGCAACTGTATTCCTTCTACTGCTGTACCAACCCCATCCTCTCCCCTTCTCCCCCAGCTGGCCTGAGTTTTGTATAGACTCGTATTCAGACCTAAAGGCTTAGCCCCAATATGTTACTGTCAGCAGGAAAAGATTGGGTCACAGGAATTTAAACTCTTTTAGATTGAGATAGGTGGAACCATTGAAGCACATTCTACGCTAAGTACTCCTTAAGGCAGCGGTCAAACTGTCCCAACACTTCTTGTGGGTGACCAGCGCTAACATCCACCCAACATGGAATGCAGAGAGAGAACTTTTATAGTTTAATTGCAATGTTTGTTTACTTGCTGTAGCTGGTTTTATGACTTCTTAAAAGAACAGCGTTATGACATTTTCATTGGGTTTATTTTACCTTCAGCCTCCAAAAACCAACTATGCCATTTAACATGTCCATCATAAATATCCCAAATGTTCCTCGGTGGGTCTCAAAAATATGAGATGACGCACGAGATTACCGGACTAACCTTCAGTGCTCGGCAAACTGCTTTTAGAACACTCTGAAGTTATGAGATTTTCTCTGCTGGGCTCAAAGAGCATGTTAATATCGTGTGGCATAAATGCTAGCATCAACATAATATGAATGAAGAAGATGACCTTGCCACCAAACTATGAGGTGGGACGGCAATTTTAAATCAGTTTTATTAGAGGAATATCCTTCAGCAATGTCTACCCCTGCTCCGTATCAACTTAAATGTCGATGATTAACAACAATATGTTATGAAAGAAGTTTAAAAAGCCTCAGAAAAGTTGCAATAATACTTGAATTAATCCCCTGCTATGCATGTATTTAATACAAAACAACAAATGATATTAACATGAAGTCCACGGCCGTGCTTAGCTGTGAAGCTGTACTTAGAATTGAGCATTCATTTTTCCAGGTTGGATCATAGTATTTATGTACGTAGTCGTAACCACCACATTACATAGTATATATTGATGACTGAATGTTGGATATTCTCTCACTGGTTTTAATAAGAGCAACACTTTTAACTTCAACTTTTCCTTCCATCAATCATTTAAACGCACATATGCTATTCAAGGTCATGGGGGGGCTGGAGCCAGTCCGAGCTTAAGGTAAGCAGGGTAGATGCAGACAGGATGCAATAATATAATGATAACTAACACCTTTGTTAGCTTCTATTTCATCCAACATGCATGCCTTCAGATTACGTTTTCGTATGGAACATGCAGAGCCACCATGGCACCCGATTTAAAATCCCTGCAACCATAAAATATATTCTCAACATGAACCACACGTTAACCCCCCGCATCATGTGCTGTAAATTCAATAACATGGGCTCTACACATCAATTTCAGCATGAAATGAAATTGATCCATACCTAGCCTTTCCTAGTCAGACGACCTGTTTGTTTGCATTTACATCAAAGACTGGACATTTAAAAATCACATCTCAGACAGAGATCCTATATTCTGCACTGAGATGCTTATCATAGTGCCATTCATCACAGGCAACATGCTAATTTGCAATAGCCCAGATCAAACCTTGGGCCAGGCCCTGGGTTGACAAATGAGGGAGTAAAGAGTTTGAATGTGCAGATGAATGATCCTGAGGATTGCCCAGGACTGTAGTAAAACACTATGTCAACTCTAATGCTGTTACCATTCCGGTGGTCTGCCAAATGAGATGCTCCCTGGCTTGTCTGAGTGCTCAGATTTCATTTCAAGAGAAACAGCGTGATGCTGGTTTAATTTGTTCGAGTCTACAAGAGTTCTGGGCGAGCAGAGTCGTAAACATGCAATGTTTCTTAACAAAACTGTTGAAAGGGTGGAAAGAATTGTTTAAATGTGGGTTGAAATACATTTTCATGGAAGAAACACATACTATTGAAAGACGGGGCTGCATTTTAAGACACAGGGGGTATCTGTATGTGGGTGGTAGAATTATAAAGCTGTGCTGCTGTAGGTAAGGGAGGAAGCACACTGCTTACTTTCACTATCCTTAAGCCTCACTTGAACTCACATTTTCTTAAATCATATTTTTCACAGGAAGAAGTACATGTAATATCTGTGGGTCTGTGTCTTCGTGTGTTCTGTAGCATGTTGTGTAGTTATTACGCTGTCATAAATGTAAGCACCGTCATCCATCAGGAAGGCATATCAAGACAGTTTGCAGGCTGATTCAGATTACCCAATGATGTTTAGATGATTAAATTGACGAAGCAAGGCTGACAGGGATCCCGGTAATGCACCAAACTCAAACCTAATTCCATAATTGCTAGATCTTATTTGTTTTGCGGCATTTCTCTGGAGTTTCATGATGCGGAAATCCCACACAGCACATATTTGATGCCCGATGCCACACAGAGATCAGTTTTGTTAGATTTGAGGCAATATGTCTTATTCAGCTTCCCGTAAGGTTTGATTTGATCCGTAATTTCTTTTAACTCCTTTTAACTAACTTTTAAGTTTTTATTCATTTAAATCCTGCTTTTTTTCTGCACCTAATCCCATGTGTGCTTGTGGTGCTAGCCTTTCATATAAATGTTGAGCTTGGCCACCAGAAAGGGTCTTTATGGGGGCGGCCTATGGTGGGAAGCTAACCTCGTTACCATTGGTGGATAGATGTGGAGGCACAAAGAGAGGCTGCTGTCAAACAGCTTGGGTTGTGGAGTTGAGCGTTGGTTGAGACCTGTGCCTGAGGCCATTCACTCTGAATGGCTCTCATCTCTGGCTTCGTGAGAGGGGGGGCTGATGGAAAGCTTCCAGGTGACAACTGTAGGGGGGGCCATCTTCGATTAAGACTTTGAGAGAGACCCAGAGTCTCACCCGCTGTGACTTCCCCCTCCTTACTATTTAGTTAAGTTCTCCTTACAGTGAGGTGTACGTTCACATTCAGCATGTCAAATATTGCTCCAAATTCACAAATATGACAGAAAGGTGTCTTCTAGCGGAGGTTCTTACATTGTTTCTGTATGTACACAGAGTTAGTCCAGCACAAAACTAAGATAAATTCTGTCCCAAAGTAAACTTAATGTTGATAACAATTCATCAAATACACTTTTCTTGATATATAAACTCGAGCTTTCCTGACTAACATGTCCTTCTTCATTTCTGTTTACACATTACAGCACATTGATAAAAGATGAGAAACAAGGAATAGTTGGAAACATGGATAACGATTTTCTTTTCAAGGATGGTATTTGAAAGCTGCAGCCGCCCATAAAGTCAATGCTGTAGCTGCATGTGTTAAATTCAGTATGTGTCAGGCACCGAGTCTGCTGATCCACAAATATTAACCGGTACCTTCTACTCACTACAAGACAGTGCGTCTTACTTTCCCAACATTGCAACATCCTGGATCCAACCATATTTGAAAGCACGAGCTGTACTAGCAGCGTGCACAGTGTGTGTAACATGTTCTGTTCCCGCTGTATCTGACAGTCTGACCTATTTCTTGTAGGCGCAGGCACACCTTTTCATATTGAAGTTTCACACTTCCACGTTCAGGCTTCTGTTCCATATTTATTACCTCATCTCTTGATTTCCACTCAATTTGAGATGCACAAAGGAATGGGTTTGCAGCACATGAGATATTCTACCAGGTATATAAATAGATAAACAGGTTGTTTATGTCAACCGGAAAGAAATCCACCAACAAAAGTAGCTTTGTAGAAAGTCGTAAGTGGAGCTGCCCATTGAAAAACTGTGTTGAGGCAGAATTCATTGATGCTTTGGACATTTTGTATGATATTTTTGAATGATTTGCTTCTTACTGTCCATTTTTCCCGTGGAAGAATAAAATCCCATGTGAGTGTAGCATCAATGACTGGACTGCCATGATGGTGAAGGCACAACTAAGTGAAAACGCTCATATATTCCAGCTTTAATCAGGACATCATGTCCAAAGGGGACATACACCACCTCTGGAAGATTAGGCACAGTAATGCTCGTGGTATGGCCAAGCAAAGGTGTGTGTTTTTCATTAACAAAACAGGGTGAAATCGCTCATGGATTCATGAAAGAGGAGGGGACGCATCCCAAGGTTACATACCATGTCATCATCGGCAAATATAACCATCCTCTTCCAGCAGCATGCATGTTTTTCTGTAAACACTTGTTGTATCAACTATATAGCAATCACACCTGCCTCTTATCTCCCAATCATTAAACTGCTTTCTTTCAGGTGTTTATCGTGGATGTTTAGACTAATCCTACACCAAGAAACAGTCATTTACATAACACATAGAAGGGTGTGGGTGGAGTACAATCTGCTTTTGTACCTGGGTGTGGAAGATGCTGTTGTTGTTCGGAATGGCATACATAATTTTTATTCATGCGTGTCCTCTGGGTGTGTTTTTTAAGGTGAACTGGAAACTGTGAATTACTCCGAGGTGTGGACGTGAGTGTAAATGTGGATGCGAGTATTAGACATGGGGAGAACTGCTGACCTGTTCACGGTGTTTCCCTTCCTTCCATCCACTGCTTGCCGGGGTACGCTGACCCTAAAAAGAAAAGTGGATGTTAAAAAAATGGATGGACGTACTGAGAATGCATTGTGGGCGACGAGATAGATGTGTGTCAGTGCTTCTGCACTCTCGGTGTGTTTGAACTGTGGGAGCAAACACACCGACTCCACACAGAATGAATAAGAAAGCCTCGAGTTAACATTCTGATCTGATGTACAGTATTAGTAGTCTGCACGAAAAAACACTACCTAGCTGCAACATGCCGCTGTTTTATTTCCACTGAGGTTTTACTGCCATTAAGCATGTGAAGTTTTGTAAAAATAAAAAACTCTGCACTTGAGATTTTCTAAATGACGTAAAATATCTGTTAATAATCTATGAGGCATCAGGGTGAGTTGGATGACCTGCAATTGACCAGAACCATAATAAATTACACTTTAAGCCGTTTAAAATGTTCCCTTACTTTCACAGACTTGTTTTTAATTCTAGATCAAATGAATTAATAATGTCTGACATTAAATCTTTTAAAATTGCACAACTTTTCAAGGCAAGTCATTTATCCTTTCTTAGTAATCGTTTTTATGTATTCTTGTATATTTATTCGTCTTGATTTTATAGTAGTTTTAAAAATATTTGTCCTCATTTGCTCATCTTTTACAACCTAATTCCTCTCTCAGTTGTGATTGTAACCATACGTACTTCATATTTGCAGATTTAAATGTGTTGAGCACAACAAGGAGCTAGATGCACCAGTTGCTACAGGGTTCCTTTCATGACGGTAATAGCATTTGATAACTTTATCAGTTTTGTGTCGAGGTATATAACGTGTAGAGCCACACACAGAGCTCATCTGTTTAATGCTCACACGAGTCTCTGGCTACATTCCAACATGCTGTAAATCTGCCGCTGTCAGTGAGCGTCTATAGGAGCGCTGCTTTAGGATGTGAGCATGCAAAGATTGGGAAGGATCCATACATTCCATTAAGAGTAATTTCTTGTCTGATCATCTGCTGAGTAAACATGCAATCCGTCCAAGTAGCCCATTATGAACAAAGACAAAAGCCAAACTGTGTAAAATCAATCCATCAAAATAGGTGAATGTAAAGCAAGTTGGTACTGCTGGCAACCAAGATGCAAAGGATGGCGTTTATTATATAAAAAATGCTTAGCCCCATTCCTACCGATACTTCTTCATTTGTTTTACTGGAAAACTGTGAAATATTTATAGAGACAAAGGAAGCAAGCATCTCAGTTATTGTGGTACACCCAAGCATTTTAACAGGTTATAAAAACAGGAAGTATTCAAAAGATAAAGTGCAGTAGTGCTTATCATAACCAGGGATACAGCAGTTTCTGTTATGTTGTTCAGCTTTTTTCAGACATTAAATGTCCTTCACTTGTTTTGCAGCATAATGTTTGCCTTGTATAATCATTCTGAATGTAGACACTCAAAGCTGCTGTTGCCCAATGTCATAAATGAGCAATTAGCGACAGTTGCTTATGCTTCAAAAACCTCACGTATTCTCAGCATTATGTTTACTTCACTTGTTGCATCAACTATCACAGCTGTTTCTTGTCTCCTGCTCATTAAACGTTGTTCTTTCAGTTAGCTAATAGACAGGATGGATGTAAACTAATCCTACACCCGGAAACCGTAATTAACATAACGCAAAGGACGCTGTGGGTGGAGGGCAGTCTGCTTTCTACCTAGGTGTGGAGGAGGTGTTGCAGTTGCTGTTTGAAATGGCAAACATCAGTTTAAATTATGCGTCTTGTGGATTTACTTTTAATCAGTCGCTTTTTGCTTGAATACAATTCTGCTCATAGTATGTTCATGAAAACGGAAATGATATTGCTTTATTTGCAAGGTTGATTTTCTTCTCTTGAGGCGCGGAAACACGTAAATCAAAATCAAACACGTGTAAGAAGCAAACTTATTTACCTTAAATGGTATGTTATCTGCATTTACAGAACATAAACTATCAATTGATAGAAAAAGAGTTATGCGGTAAACTGTAGAATAATTTAAACAAACACATTCCTTCTTTCAACGCTGCTGAATTATAAAGCTGTGGTTTGTACCATTAATGTCATAGCTGATTGGTTGCCAGCTATTTGGTCTAATGGCCGCATGACATGGTTTATACCCGTTAATTATAGTTAGATTATTGCCTGCCTCGGCTGTTCTGAGAAAGCTAGGGAGTGGACGAGCGCGGTCAGCTCTTTCTGCCCCCCAGTCTCTGATTCGCAGCTTCATTGGTTTTTTTAAGTAAAACATATGGAATGCCTCTCCCCTGTCCATCATCGTAAATTCTGTTCATTGCCTCTAATAAAAAAATTGGGAGATGTTCAGTGTAGTGGCTTGTTACAACACACAGCAGCATGGGTAATAATGATGGTAAAATACTTTGATGGTCTGTTAAACAGTCAGCTTAAGAGTTCCTTCTCAATTAAAACAATATTGTGTTCATTTACCAGGTCCTACTGCACAACATCTTTGGGATTTAGTAAATAAAGTTGTTGTGTGTATCATCATTCAGAAAGTTCCTGAGAGACAATAAAAGCCAGATGAATGGGCTGTATTTCCATTTCATAGACATTATATTGCAATTGATCCTTGGCGGAGACAAGGGGGAAAGCAAGATGAGACACTCCCGGTGCCCGGCGCACCTGCAAGAGGCCGGCAGACGCCTTGTACGTATTCAAGGTTGATTCTCCTCCTCGGGGACCATTAGTAACAACCTTTCAGAGGTACTGATTGGAAGGAGCGGCGCTCTGCATATCAACAGGAAGTAGCATCCCCAGAGGTTTCGCAGTCTGGTCGAAAAGGTGCAAAGAGGAGCTGACGAAGGGAGGTGGTGCGAAATGAATTAGAGGAGAGGGAAGACACAAGAAGGAAAAAAAGGAAAAGATGGAGGACAGCCAGGGAGGAGAGGTGATTAAGATGCGATTAAGAAAAATAAGTTGAACAGGGGAAGGGGAGGTGGGTGGGAAGAAAGCGACTCAAGAATAAAAAGGAATCAGTGAGTAAACGCTCTTAAGAGGCAGGATTTTTGAACGAAATTCACAAGATGACCAACATTATGAATCCCTTGATGAACTAAATTATTTCTCACGGCCTATTTCTAATTTAATAAAATGTTTTGTCAACCAATGACGTCTCCTGTATTGCGATCAACAGTCTTACCCTATAATCCTTAACTTGCCATACTTTAATTATTACTGATTAAAAAGAAAATCAGACAGATTGTGTTTAAAATGAAAAAAGTACATATTAGCAACAGTTCATAATAAAGTATGTGTGTATCACAGCGTTGAAATAATTAAAGGGTTCATGATATTTTCAGCAATTCTCCACTTGGATATGTTCTTCCTCTAGTATGCATAATTTGAATGAAGTGCCTTGACATGTCTTTGTAACGTTTCACCAACAGTCGCTGTTTGATCACTTGCTTCCTTCCTTTCTGCAACGATTTAATGCAGCACCTCAAACACGACTGTGAGCTGTTTTTATAGTTCATATAACACACGATCAGATGTCAAAGGGCTGAAGCTTTCTATGGCATTGAAAAGGAGAAGCTGCAACACAGCCTTTAGCTCAGCAGTGAAGAAAAAATAAATAAATATAGAGATGTAACCTAATGAAGACATCCACAGCCGGAGACCGGCACTGCTGCACCGTGTCACAGCAAACGGGTGAAATATCACCCCAGCAGGAGGAAAGTGAATCAAACAACACACACAGCAAACCTAAAGAAGAAAGAGTTAGGAGTGTATTGGTTCATCTATCAACACCATCTCTCTCTTCAAGGCGGAGCAGGCAGGGAAACCATCAGTCACATTTTTAAACAATAGTCTCTCCATCTCTGTCACCCGGCGCCGGTGCAACGACTTTACTTCAAATGTCTGGAGAGAAATCTGTGGAGAAGGCTGGATTTTGGGGTCAATTTAAAAAAAAGAAACGGCAGGACAGGCTGTCTTGCAGGTTTTACTTCAATAAAGCGGTCCCTGAGTCCCCCCGCTGTGTGATGTTAATTTCTTAGGAAACTGTAAGAGCCGGCACAAAGAGAACGTCAACATATTGATGGAGCGGTGGCTGGATGGAAGCCATTGATTGGAAAAGTGTGAAGACTTCTATGTGAGAAGAGCCTTTTTTTAAAGTGCCATGAGTCATCCAGGTTATCTCTTTGCTTGCTGTCTATGCAAACACGTCTGTCTGTCAGTGGAGGGCACACAAAGGTACACACACACACTACAGCCAACTTCTTTATGGTGTATTTCAAAGCACTCCCAGATATTCCCCCACACCGACTGGATCTCAATTGACACCGAAAATATGTTGAATCAGTATCCGTTCTCCCTCAGGGGTATGAGCCCTTTTTGCATTTAGCCTGTCTAGGTAAACAGTGGTGGGAAACAGTAATGCAAGCAGTAATGATAGACTCCAGCCTTTACAACATCCCTCTAAAATTCATCAGTCATCTTCAAATTATGCAAACACTGAATATATTTTCCAAATCATTCAATGCTAGGTGTGCTGGCAAATATTCAAGAATATCAACTATACAAGTCAAATTTGGAGAAAGTTTGACACAGCTAAAAACTAGCCTTATGGTTCCTGAAGTGACAGTGAAGCGGTTTCTCCATCAGACTGGTACTACAAGTGTCATCTAGACGTCTTACATAAGGTTCTTACAACAAGTGTCTCCAATCATTGGTATTTAAACCCAATGCAAACAAAGCATTTAGGCTCCATACTGGTGTTTGGCAAACTGTTCACTTTTCATTTTCAGGCCATGTCCTCCCCTCTGTCTCCCCTGTACAGCTGTATTACGTATAAATAAAACAAAGAACAACTTTTACTTCAAATTGTGTAAAGTAAGCGTTCTGCTCCTTGTGCTTTGTAAGGACAACACCTCTCGTTGGGGCGTTGGAGGGACTAACACAGAATAGTCAGCAGAAATAGTGTGATAACAAGTTGAGTGCAGTTTTAATATATTGTATACAAGTTAGTCCATGTGATCAGTAAACAAACATGCCTTACTACGCACTGCTTGAGAAAAACTTGAGGCAGCTAAGGTCGCAAATCCTCCAAAGGCACCAAGTTAAAAAGACACCGACTTCTCTCCCACAGCCCCACTGGACACCGTGAGGGGGGCAGCTGACAGCCCAGAATTAATTGACATGCCTCCGAGAGGTTGTTCTCTAATAACATATTGATCCAGCAGGCCTGATATGCAAAGCATCTGCCAGGGAGTGTCGCTGGCGAGGTGAGACAAATGCCCTCAGAATACCGGGGACCAAGTCCTGTTGATTAAAGGAGGAATTAAGAGTCTGTGATCACACGGAACCTGCGTGTCAGGTGTTCCACACTGAGCCTGTGCTCATTAGCAGAAAACATATTCCACAAGCACAAAAGGCTGAGACGGATTCACATTAAACTTTCATAAATTAGAAGAATTCACAGACGGGTTTTTTGTATTTGACACTGTGTGCCGGGGTCTTAACGGGATAAACATGTTGGACCTGCAGCAAAAGGTGTCACTGAAATCTCTCGTACTCTTCAAATATGAACCATGCAGCAGTCTCCAAATGAATATGAACACAAAGCCTAAATAATAAGGTTAAAACACTTCTATTTAAAAACTATAAATGCACAAACCATTAGAGTGTGGAATAAAGTGGAAGTACACAGGCTGCTCTGACATTACACTGATTTTACAGATAAAAATAGATGACTTTACAGTTGAAATCAATAGTAGAACTAAGGTTCTTGGTCGAAAGATCTGAACTTAAAGTATATGTGTTGGGTTTTTCTTGTGCTTGTTGTCATCTATTGGTTGTTTTCCAGTATTCCTTAGAGAACACTGAGAAAAGCTGAACTACTGTAAGTGGTCCATGATAACCCGTATTGACAGGGACATTCCTTACAAGGGCAAAGTCCTCTGTAAAAGGTCACACAAGACACTCTACTTTAAATGAGACACAGGTCAATGTGGGCTAGGTCTCGCAGGCCGAGAGACTGTTTTGGGAAAACTGTCAGTCATGGAGTGCCTGACCATGGCAGCAAGCAACTACAATGGCAAAACAGTCAGATATATTATAGATGTGACTCTATATGTGATGACAATGGGGTTAAACTCAATATCTGGATGGTATGTTCTCGACTGGTAACAAAGAGGGCTGCAATTAAGGATGCTCTCCATGCTTCAGCTACTCAAAGCACAGAGAACAGGTGCTTCACAGGCTAGGACAGTCATGTGGAAAAAGTAGTGGGAAGCGTCAAAATGTTACAGCACATTAGACTACATTTATTGGCCAGAAATCTACATGACTGTCCTGCTCTCTGAAGCAGCTGTTTTCTATGCTTGGAGTGTCTGGAGCGTGCCGTCTACAGCTGTCCGAATCTAATTTGTATTTGGGGAAGATAATGGTGTAGAGGAAATCTAAAATGAGTGTTCCTTATTTTTCTGTCATTCGTATCACTTTTTTAAACATCAATACATCAATCTTTGCTTACAGTAGTCCATGCTCTAAAGTAGTGATGAATAAGGTTCAGCAAATAAACAGAATGGGAAAAAACGAACATAAAGAGATGTGTGTGTGTGGAATTTTCAGATAGAGTCTTTAAGAATTACTCTCAAAGCAAAACATTTTAAATAAATAAACTACTTGGGTATAATTATTAATTAGATCCTAACTTTTAATGAGAAGTCACAGAGTCAATCAGTGATTGTTTTTAATCAGCATACTGAGGCGCATTAGCCAACACGTGCTTCAGGTTGCAAACAGAAACCCGGTTGAAAGGATTGTTTGATTTACTACAGAGAGAGGTGTGGCAGCTTGAATTAAAGAGCAAAACAAGGTCTCCATGATTGTTAGGTTTGCGGAGAAAGGGATGGCATGTCAACAAACAACTCTGCAATGGATGTTTGACACTGCTTGTTCACTTTGGCATACAGGCATTAAATGCAGCGACTGTATTAGGTACCATTTTGAATTCTTTACCTCTTAAAAACATCACATTCAACCAAGCCACAGCTTTCCCAGATGTGTCTATCTTTTGGTGAAGTTGGTTGGAAGTGATTATTCCATCAAGCTTTTGCTTACTACAATAATTACCCATAATTCTAATGGTCATGCTTGAAGTTCTTGGTTTCTATGGCAATGATGACAAGAAAGAGCAAGCAGCCAATCTGCTGTTCCTGGCCGGGATACAAAGCGCGCTAATTAAAAGTCTGTCCAGTCTGTAGTCCTCCCTTTGCAGACAAGTCTTATTGGAAAGGAGAGCATGAGCCCTCTGTTTTGCATTTTGATGTCTTTATCATTGTAATTGCTGGTTAAGTCACCCTGCATTATTGATGAGCACGTACGGTAAAAACAAAGCAAACAATATGCATGCTAAACAAATGCCCTCCAGTGCACGACGCTCACACAGGCCTATGCAGTCTAATACTTTTTACTCGTAGCGCTTCAGAGTGATCCACACAAGCAGTTGCCTTTGGGTGTTTCATAGTTTGTGACTGGAATCATGCCTGAAGGAGAGCACAGGGAGGCAATTATACACTGTGTCTACCACTGTTTCTGCTCCCTTTATTTTGGCTTATGCAACATGGCACATGCTCTGCCTAATGTCTTTATCAATATATCTTAATACAGTGCCCTCAACAATCTCTTGGGGTAAGTCTTGAAGCCCAACTTTGGTTATTTTGAAACCATGACTGGTGAAAGCAGGTTTCATTTTCTTGCCTTGTTTCTCTCTCATTACTCACAACCACCATATGGACGTTAAAAGTGGATGACTAGCCAGAAAGTAGGAACTCTGTTAATAGCATGTTGACTGCGGGTGTGTGATTGAAACTATACAACTGTAATGAGTGTCAGCAGGATTTAAATTAGTCAGCACCCTACAGAAAAAAAGTTCCTTGGAGATAAACGTCAAATGAACAGGTACAGTATATTATCAACTAGTGAATGTTGGGGTGGTTATTCCTGACCTACAGCATAAATCGATCTTTCTTGCATCCAAAAGGTGTCCTGCCACTGGATTGGGTAGCACCAGCAGGTGGTGGGTCACCCTGCCTTAATCGGATGCTAACCCTAAAGTAATTCCATTGGTCTGGGTTGCAGAGCAGAGTTATGTATCTGTTATAGAGGCTTTCTCACCCTGACAGATATAATATTCTGCACTTGTTACATACACAGACATAGATATGGGCCACAACTACAGCAGCTAACTGACAGTATTTGTGTAAGCGTTGCAATGCATTTGAGACACCAGTGTAAGTAACTTGTCATGCATCACGTTCTGCCAAGCAACATTTTCTAAGCTGTAAAAAAAAGTGACAGCGGAGCTCCACAAACTGTTACTTATGCAGAACAGTGGATCAGAGCTGATTGATAATTGTTTATGCCCTTGGCAGTGGTGAATATGCGTTTTTCAGGAAATGAGCAAAGCCAGGGCTACAAAGAGAAGCGGAGTGCGAGCTAGCATGCAGAAGCGGGTGGCAAGTTTTAGAGATGCGTATGATACAGGCTGCTTAGTAAACACACTGTGCTACCTCCTCCCAGTCCCGCTCTGCAGAGACATCAAGCATGGACTGAGGGGAGATAGCACAGACACATGGAAGTCTCAGTCATATGACACACAACATGCCACTAGCCTTTCCCGTCAGAGAGAATACTGGTTACAAATCAAAGGTAATACAAAGCATGCAACCGTTTAGAAAAAGAAGAGCTCTTTCTGAGAAATGATGAATATTTTGGCTTTATTTAATTGTTACTCTTTTGTCATTTTGTATGCCTTTGAAGAACACGCTTAAAGCTGCAATATGTGATGTGGTTTACTTTTTCTATTCATATATTGGCATTATTTTAAGAGACTCTGTAAGTTAGTAGGTATCCTGATTGCAGTTCAGTATATGTTTACTACAGGATGTTTTTGGATGTGCCATAAAGCAATGTATTACTTATTACTTAAGGTGTTTCATCTTTGAGTCCATTTATCATTTGGGATTATATCACAATTGTGTAAAATCGTCACAGCTGACAAGGTAGGTAGAATGTGAGGGATTAGTTTAAGGTCATGCGGATTATACACTTTTCCATCTTCTTTTATTTATCAAATTAAAGAATTCCTTTACATTTCTGAGGTATAGAATGTGCAAAACAAAGCAGATTTTATTTTCTGAAACTTAAAAATATGTTTTGCTTTTAGATTTAATTGAAATGAAAACAAAGCCCAAAGCAAATCGATCCTTTCACTTATTGTATTCATATCCTTGATTCCTAATTCATCAGGCCACCATGTCTTATACACTCGACCATCCAAAATGCGTTTTGTTCACCATCAAGCTGTTGAAGTGATCTTTGTGCTTTGCCAATCCTTTCAGACCTGAGGTTAACCTCATATATAGCAGGAAGCCTCACAGATACTTCACCCTTCAGGGATGTTCTGAAAACACTCTTAGTCATTTCTTTTTAATCTGATTTTTTTCTTTATTTTGCTGACAAAATAGCAAGTGATATTCTGTGTGATTCATTATATGTTTGTTTCCATAATATCCGCATCTCCCATTCTGGCTTATTTAACATCCCCTGCTGTTACAGAAGGCAGGATAAATTGTGAGTCACTACTGTAACAAAGAAACAGAATAGATTCAGTGAAAGGCAAGTTTAGAAGGAAGGAAAGCACATAAACAATTAATTTGTAAGGATATTTCCACAAAAGTCCAACACATCAGACCCTGTAACATACAGTATAAGCGTCTTAGTAAATGCTGTACTCCAGGGAAGCTGTGGCTCCTCTCTCTGCCTGCACGATGTAGTACACAGTCTAATACCAGTTATTGAAAAATGACAACCTCCAGTTGTGAAGTAACCGTATCTGCTTTTCTATCAATAGCCTGGTCTCAGAGCAACCTCAAAGGTCACGAGTTGACTCCAAACGTCTCGGTCCCAGTAGGCTTCAGTCGCAGCTTTACACAAGGCCTGCAGGAAACTGTATCCTGAGCCCCACCGATGATCAATGCCTTTTCAGCGTGCCCCCACCCCGCACCGAAACCACATGTGGGCGTCCAACTGCCTGCCCCCAATCCATATCTCTGTGTTTATGTATTTACAGCAAATGAAACATTTGGACGGAAAGACGGCTGACATCGATTGCCATGTGGGTACACTATTTTGAGTGACATTTCACAAATGGAGCCGCCTCGTGAAATAGTAATGAGCCGGTGGTGATTAGCATTCAACTTTGATATGGCATGATTGATTAGATATTCAGATTTCACTTGGCCAAGGTTAAATATTGAAGAAAAGGGTATGAAAATCCCACAACAATACATTACCTATTGGAGGTTTTGCCTTTTAAGCTGTTTATTGGTCAGTGAACACCATGGAATAAACTGACTCGGCCCCCCCTGCTGATGGAGCTTTGTAGAACGAAATGTCTCGGTTTGAACCTAGGTCGGTTTCCTTTGCGAGCCGCTGTGTCTATTTGGTACTTGAGGAGGGTAACACAAACACCGTTGCTGCTAAGTGTTCCCTTCTGAGTACATTCCCCTGGTGTTGGTTAAAGAAGTATCTGGAATTGAATATTTTTTTTTTAAAGAAGGAAGGTTTAGATGCATTGGTGGGTGCTTGTTATATCAAATGTGTTCAAATAGCTCCGTCTAGGGTGTTAAAAAAAACCAAGGACACCGTGTAGGTAGTACACACTTAGTATTCCGGCCCAGCATGCAGAGGGAGATTGCACCTGTACAAGCTGTTAGGTGATGTCTGTGTCACTTGGATGACCAGTATCTGTAGCCAAGCATTTCCTTGAGGTATGGAATTGGTTGTCTCAGGAAAATCTGATTAGTCACCGCTGACAATGCAGACACAAGGAAATTACTTTCTTGTGCATATCATTAGAGGAAAATCAATATGACAAATGTGGTGGGGGCCCAGGCTATTTATTGTGGCTGAACTCAGGGCAATGCAGGCACTTTTTGCATTGGCCTCTTGTTGCTCCGTTTAATTTGTTCTCAAGATGGGGAAAAAACAGCAATGGCTCAGACAGGGCTCGAGGCAGATCCTGACCATTCCTCCCCCTGACCATATGACTGTAAAAGTTGCCTACTTATTCCAACCTGTGACTTAATTACCTTTTAAATAAATTGGCTCATAAGGTATTGCAAGTGGTACTTCAAGGTGAGACCTCCTCACACTTAATGCTCTCATTACCTGCAGGTGTTTGAATTCAAGGCTCGCACCAAAGTGTTGTAAGACAGAACAACGAGAAACTCTTCATCTAAGCTTTTGTGGTGCTTCAAAGATGTGCAAAATAACCACTTTTGTGGATGAGGGCACATCAATATAGAGTTGGCCAAGGACATGTTTATAATCTGAATTAACTGTGATCAACACTGCAGCACAAAAAGCACTACATGTATGTTTCACATGCTGGACAGAGAGTACTAAAATATTACATAACAAAAAGAGTTACGGTACTCATCTACTTATCTATATCTGTCACAAGTTGTGTTAAATTAAATTGACTTAATAGTGAGCGGGAGATGACTTGGTGGAAATCAAATTAGTTCCAAAGAAAAAACACAGATTGTAGCAAAACTACCTCCTACTGACAGATTACCTTTTTAAAAACAGCTGGTAAAATGGATCCGCATTGCTCAAATGTGAGTGGGATTTTAATATCCTGAAATCCACATCCTCATTTCTCCATATGCCCTCCCACAACATCTTCTGACTGCACTTCGGTTTGATGTATTGATTGAATTTGGCTCCAATACTGTGCACAAGATCACAAATAATGCACATGGTGTGTGAAACAAACACTCCGATCCCCATCGCCCCCATCCTTGCAGCCACAGGCGGCAGAGCCACGTCACTCAGCTGCTGTTGCCGCCTATCACCATGTTTATATAAGCTATAAAAAAGAAAATAACCGTATGAATTTCCTTTGTTCATTTCATTTGATGGGGTGCATTGTATACAATATAGGCACAGCTACTATACAGTACGTCATGTTGTTAGATGAAGATGATATCATAGTCATCCGCCTGACAGTTCCCCTGCCTTGTCTGACTATAATAGAGAGCTTGTTCTTGGAAAAGGGAAAGAGTTCATTCCAAAGATTAATTGGTTTGAGAGAAAGGCACCATGTTTCTGAGTTCAAGGTATGACATTTAGAGCCAACAAGGGAGCGAACTTCATTATTAAGATTTATGAAAATGATTCAGGTAGAAAATCCCATTCACCCTTCCTATTATTAATTCCATCTTAAAAAGCAAATTGAATTAAGTGGTGCATTATTCACTGTAATTATCATGTCCATATTAGGTCTTTAAAGAAATGACTGATGCCGGATAAAAGAGATGTGGAACACAAAGCACTCTATCGGGAACAAATGGAAAATGAATCAGCTTTGTACTGATAACTCTTTGTTGTTCGAGTAATGCCACATAAAAGAGAAAGGACGCTCAGAGTATAGAGTTGTCTTCCTCAGCACACTCTTGTTTGTTTCTGTAAAGCCAGCGCTCCCATTAGTACACAGGGGAGATGAGCAGATATTGAACCATTATTGATTTCACACTAGGAAAGTCTACTGATTTATATATATTGTCCTTTCCCAAGGTAAGCAACCAATACGAATCAGAATGGCTGAATTCTATACTTTTGTCTTTGTAATTATGACAGTTTCTCACTTCCCTACTTTTGAAGATCGCATTTCTGTAGTGGGCTGAAGAAGAGGATCATAAACGGCAGCGTCGGAAAGCCACGCCCTGCACATTTTGTCTTGTATATCATGTTCTAGCACGTGCAAAAGCACCCATACATACAGTATGTGTAGTCCAGCTGTATAAAGTCCCTTGGTCTGACATTTTACTACGACAGTCGGTAGTGGTGACTCGTCAATAATTCTACCTACACCACCAAAAGGAGGTGACATCAACTTGCTATCGTATACTCAGAATACTAAACAATAGTCTTGTCCTATGTTAAATGAGGAAAAGCAAGCATAACGTTTTTTCTAGAAACTTCCACATTTAAAGTCTTCTACAAACACTGTCTCAAGTTTTTAGTTTGTGTAATGTGTGACTGAAAAATTCCTGACTATAAGGGAGAGGAATGCTGGAAAAAACTGAATTGTATTAATTAGCAAAAAAATTTGCAGCCAATATGATTCCTTTAGAAACATAAATGCAATGTTTCAGATTGAACCTATATTACCTAAACGCTTTCGTAAATGAACTTGTAGTATAAACTTTTAAATAAGTTCTGCGCGTTATAGTCTCATTTTACTACAGAACGCAGTATGCATATAATGTGTGTAACATTATTTCTTCAAGACGGACTGTGCATAATAATGTGTCAGGATGTTAAAACCGCAAGCCATCATTATTTTCTGTCAGACCCCGTTCAATGAAAGAAACCAAAATCGACTTCGATTTATTTTGGACCATATTTGCCTTAATTTGCCATCTGTGCTTGTGTAGAAGGGGGAGCCTGGACTCGGATGAGAGCATCTACAACTCTTCCTCAAAGTCCTGCTTTCAAAGTCCTGGAAGGCCCAGAGAGGACTGACATGTGGGGGGTTTGATGTGCAAGCAATGTCCATTCATACAAAAGCCAGCAGGCATTCTCCTGTGGGTTGCTTTCTCTCTCTGACGCAACTGTTGTTTAATTTAACAGTTGATATCTATGTAATCACCGATCATTCATCACTTTCCCCCACATTTCAACCAGAAACATTTCATGCATCAGCAGCTAAAGACTTTTTTTAAGGGGTTTTAAATGGAAAATCACTTTAAACCACATTATCACATTTCCATCCAGGCACACACACACACACACACACACACACACACACACACACACACACACACACACACACACACACACACACACACACACACACACACACACACACACACACACACACACACACACACACACACACACACACACACACACACACACACACACACACACACACACACACACACACACACACACACACACACACACACACACACACACACACACACACACACACACACACACACACACACACACACACACACACACACACACACACACACACACACACACACACACACACACACACACACACAGACAAAAGGTCTGTGCTGAAGAATTGACTGGTTTCTATTTTGGAGTTTCAAGGTGAGCACTGTGTTGAAGACATCAGGTTTCTTATTACTTGGCTTAACAGGCTCCCTTATTAAGGATTCTGGTTGGACGCATCTTCTCCGAGAATCCTAATTAGTGTGACTTTAACAAAAGACGGAGGATTGTGCCATCTGCCTCACATAACGAGGATTCCGCACTAATTAAAAACACCTAGGAGAGCAGTTAGGAAGTAATACCTGGTTAGGTTGTAAGGTTAGGGGGATCTAATGAACAAGAAAATGAGAAATACGGCTATAAGTTCCTCCTTCTGAATGGCAGATATTTACAGTATAGGGAAACATCTGGCATGAATAAACATTTTTCCTGCTCCTATTAGGTTGGCAGGATAGTTACAACAATAGTGTAATTCAAATTTAAATATTGATATTAAAGTACATTCAGTTATAGTTACACAAGATGTGGGCAAAGGAAAGTCACCTACAAGGATAATGTATTGTCTTTAAACACCATAAATCACATTCTATATTTGGTCATTAAGGCATATTCTACTTCTTCTATAACACTCAATAGAGCTGTGTAATCAATGACTCAAGCGTAACACTGAAGTTCATTTACCGGTCACATCTTCAAGTGGTCAAACATCCCCTTTCCAACTATTTGTAACCGTCCAAATAATCATGCATGTATAGCCTAAATGTCTTAGTATGAAATGAATTGGCCTCAAAATTATTCAACTCAGTGAGGCGCACAGAGAATTTCTCTAAGTCCTTAATTGATAATTGAGGCCAAAAAACGGTTCCACTTGAGCAGATAATTTGTTAGAAATGAATTTGTCACAGAGTGTTTAGTCTTCTGTGCATGTCAAGATAAGGTAAAAAAAAAAAGGGTTGGTAACTGTCGGGCCACAACGGCGTCCAATTTCACGCCAATTCTACCTATGTCTAATAGGATGAAAGGAAGGGAAATAAATGGGACCATTGGGTGTTTTATGTAAGGCACACAGCATTTGGTACACTGGGCTTTTGTAAACTACAGATTTACATATTGCCATAACTATTCAAATATGATAATAGCCGTCATGTTCAAAGGCCCCTTTCTTTGAGTAATATTTCATACTGGCTTAAAGACACACACACACACACACACACACACACACACACACACACACACACACACACACACACACATACACATACACATACACATACACATACACATACACATACACACATACACACACACACACATACACACACACACACACACCCTCCAGACACAGGTTTCATTTGAGCACATTCATTACCTTTTAATTGCCTCTAAATTGCAATGTGACCCATCACATCAATAACACTATCTTTGTAACAGGAGGAATGAACCTCAGCGGGTTACACTCTGTATGCATGCGAGTCGCTGTTTGTGTGAATGTATGCATGCAAATAATTCTTTGATGTCTGTGTTTGGTGTTTCATATAGAGCGGGTGATTCTGTGGAGAGAAGAGGGCACGGTGTGCAGCTGACACGCTGTGCCCTCGGCTGGAGTAGTGAGCTACTCTTTAAAGGAGCGGATATTACCACGATGAAGGTGAATCAAAATGTGTTTCAATTTAATCCCTTCTGATTACACACCGTTGTGCCCTATCTAAGGTTATCAGTAATGCTGATCTTATACATTTCCCCTGACCTTCAGTCCGTACAGAGGTGGCACCCTGCTGGCTGAAACCCTTATACACGAATATTTGATTAAAACAGCGTTACCAATCATCAGAAATCTACCAATATCATATTCCTGACAGGATGCCAGAGAATATAATATGTTGCCCCCAGATAACTTTGCCAGGGTTTGCACTGAGTCGAGTCGTACTGCTGAAAATAAACAAACAGCTCTCTCTCTGGGTGGTGGAGAAAGCTGTGCAGCGAGATGGTTATTCCACATGAGCAGGTCTCTGATATTCAAGTTAACCTGAACTCTTGGGTACCAAACAGTTCAAGTCTTCAAATGTATGCCTGCTGATGCTGGAAAGTGAATTATTTGATGGAGTGATACTACTAACAAAACAAATATTGCAGGTACTAACACTGCTAGTATTGCCTCAACTACTGCTACAGGTCGACAAATAAATAATAAATCATAGAACAAATAATGCTTTCATTCCATTGTTGTCCACTTAGGTCTATTAGTACAGCTTTCACTCAAATACTGCTACTACTCCTACTATTACATATACTAATACAAATATGCTCCTCTTTCTATAACTACTGCTCTTACTGAAGCGATAACCACAACTATCAATAGCCCTGATACAATCCTACTGTATGTTATGGGATATTTTTCTTCAATACTTAAGATAATATACACAAATAAACAGTAAAATCACTTCAGGAGTTACTTATCACACTTTGACTAGACAGGTTGACAAAAGCACTGAGAAATATTCCAATAGCGTGGGGTTTTTAGGAGGTACACGCTAAAGAAGATTAAAGCAAGGCATCGTAGAAGTGTTACTACTCAGCTGTTTCAATCCACCAAGGTCCAAATTATCCCAAATGCACCAATCAGACTCAACACAAAAAACATGCTGCTGCATTTAAAGCTGTAATTTAGCATATTGATGGCCAGAAATGGTAGTAAAAGGCAAAAGTTGACATTTGATTTAAATGCATTTACTTAATTTATTTAAAACCTAGTAATCCTTTAAGAAGACAGTTATAAACTGCACATCACACACTTGGATTTGCCATCCTTGTTAAACTGTGACCAAAGAGGCAAAACATGAAATGGTATTCAGCCCAGACTGTTTAGGAGACACTTTGGATCTCCCTCTGAAGTTGTGATTCATCCTTTCTTGTGGGATGAGGAGTGTTTAACAGCAAAGTATAATCTGGGCAACAGAGAAGTCTCAGTGTTTCCATTACTGGGAAGGGGGCAATCCTCTCTGAGGCAAACTATTACATTTCATTTCAATCATGCGAGTTATTCACCCTCATTATCTCAAAGCCTCATGGAATACACTTGGTATTTATGTGGCTAACAGTTGCCTAAACATTCAACAGAGTACAAAACAAACCGTTGCATGCCTCTAGTCTGCGATGGACAGCCAGATGAACTTGAACCAGGGATGTCTACATGCACTCAATGACCTTTTTCAAATTTTGATGGCATGTTGCGATAAAACATGTTAACTGTGATGCCATCTCACACAAGTAGGTATTAACTGCCTCTGCTGTAAGTCCTTGTGCAACAATTCAAGCACTCAGCATCACACAGGCAGCTGGGATAAAGAAACAAAACATAGGAACAGGCAAGTAATTGCACCTGCATGTATAGAAGTATGCAAGAGGGTCTGTGTGTTCTTAGGGAGCGCTGGAGGGCAAACACGCTCCAACAGTTCAGACTGCTCTCTCAGTAGAGTTCTACTTTGGAACACTTTGATTGACAGCTGTCTTTTGTTTCTGATTTTATTCAGCCGGTGATTGCACTGTGGTGAAGGCGTGAGCCACCCTACTTAGCCTCTTATTGGCTTGTACTGCCCGTCTGACGCTCATCAAATAGTTATTGCACTACATCCATATCTGAATTTCATGCAGTTTTCGTCGGCTATTATATTTCTGATGTCATCTGCAACCACAGATATTATCCATCAAACCACTCAAGCCCAATTATACATAACCATGCCGTTAGTTCTCCCTGGCAACCTCCTCTACAACTCTTGGTTATGGAATGGATTCATGATGCCTTATATTTTGCACGTTGCTGTTATTTGCTACATGTGTGAAATGATAATATTTGCATGATTTATCGCACTTGTGCTATAAATGCAACGCCTTAACCACTGAGCAAAAGTGCAAAACCACGTAGGGATTCACACTTTAGAGACATAACACAGTTCTCTTCACATAAGAAAACATTGTTAGCTCAAAGTCAACAGAGACAGAACAAATATCTTCTAGCAGCATCAAACCTCTATTGCTGCATCCAAACGTGGCACAAAGTTTACAGTTCCTCTACAAATTCCCTGAAATCAAGCGCCATGCAGACACTCTGAACGCTTGCCATGTTGTTCATCACAGCACTGCAGCTGCTGTGCTGCATATCCGCGATGCCATTACCTTTGTGTATTGCTAGGCACAGAATTAATTAAAGTCTAATATAGCCTTGTCTGAAAATATGAAGGTGTGAGGTGTTGTTAACAGCAGATCAAGGCCGGAGCACCCTTCCCCCATCTGAGCAGAGGACTCTTATCTGTAAGGGAGCAATTAAGCGGGAGAACAGTGTTACCTGATATTGAGGGTCTTCAGGGAAATACTGAGGTAAGCTACATTATTCTTTTCCACATAGACAGCACTCACATCTCAGACTGCCCCGACACTGAGGGCTATATGTGCCCTCACCCTCTATTCCAAATCCCGTAGTCAATAGGGTATCACTGTCATGATGAAATGATGACAGTGATACTGAATTGATAAAATAATAGATTCCAATACATTTAATGCATTTCAAGTCGATACATTATTTGAGAATGACTACATTTGAAAATGTTAACATTCTCCCTTCATAAAGATTTGTAAAAATCATGCAAAAATGAGAATCAGATGGAATTGCATGATAAGATGTGCAAACGAAGTACACGCCAACAGAAGTTCAGACTGCAGCAGCATTAATTGATAATGTGCCATAGTGTGTGACACACAAACGTGCTCTTTGAGTTCAGAAAATTCTGAAATGTTCTAATAATTCTTATGTTAATCAGTAGTATCTGGCCCGTTGAATCCCCTTTTCTTTCACAGAATTATCAAAAACGACTGCCCATGTGAAAAAACTGGCCTTAAATGATTAACCTCATGCTATTAGTCATTTCCCACAATCACTTCGTAAGACCTGCAATTTCCAGATGGCTCATAGAGGATAAAAATAAATTGCAAAGGCATCCATTTTAATGAAAGATAATACCTCTGCAGAGTACTTTGAAATCAAAGCATCAAAAGTCACCCACGGAAACCGTCACATGGAGTGATTTCATTTATTCAGTCCACTTAGCTCAAGCTCTCCTCTAGGAGCTGATTATGAGTCCGAAGAAGGACTTTTCTTTCTTGGAGCAGGTAAAGGCCACTGCCATGGTGATCTGTGAGGACTCATCAAAGCCTCCGAGGCACTTTGAAGGAACCTTGTTCCATCCATCCCAATCCCCTACAAGATACAGCGCTCAAGACAAGATAAAAAGAAGCAGTTTGAAAAAACTCTGTCCTCTATGAAACACTCCGGGTGAAGGTGGGCATTAAGGTATTTAGATCAATAGAGACCTGAAAATGTATCTACATGAGCAGTTCTTCACAGCAAATGTTGAGGATTTAACATTGCATAATAGTGTACACATTGTGCCTCATGTGGAGGTGTTGATTACCTTAGCATGTAATTAGTATGTTGATTATTTTTGTCAGGCAATTAACACGATTGTCTAATATTTCCATTTTTACTGCCTCAGTCCAGGCACTGCTATCTCTATATATTCCTCCCCTCTTTTAATTACTCTGAAATCATAATTTGACTTCCTTTACCTCTGCCTGAACTATAGTTAGCTATAGCTCACTGGTTATTTATGGGTACTTACATGATAAGCCCACCCCCCCTCACACACACTCACACTGCCACCATGACTAAGTAAGCATCTGAATATTGTATTCATCTAGCATTCTTTTCATCATCGAAGTCTGAAAAAGATGCATTGCCGGAATCAGGAATCATCCATGATCCTGGAAGAGTGATAAAAAGCAGGCTATATATAGATGATGAATTACTATTCCAGAGAAAAACAGCTTTTTGAATATTTCATGGGACAGACTTTTACTTCTCTGGTAGACAGTAAGAAGAATTCCATTCATTCCTCAAGAAAAGTTCCAATATAGATTAGTTCATTATGTATCATTCCTGCAGTGTGCCTTCTATAGATTCATTTACAACAGAGATATAATGCAAGTCACACACACACTGTTCCCTCAAGTTAAAGTCTTCACTTTGTGAATTGGAATGGCTGTGAGTTTGTGTCAGAACATCAAAAGCAAACAGGTGTTTATAAATCTGCTGCCTCTTGGCTCAGTGCCTAATTTCCATAAAATGATGCATTAACATTTCCACTGAATATGCAGCCCTCTTTACAAGCACTCGCTCGGTCGCTCTTGTTAGTCATTCAAATGAAATTATAAAAAATTCAGAACGGCAGTGCGTCCAAGACACAGTGCAGTGTCCTACACGAAGGCAGCATATGGTTTTGGGAATACCGCTCATTCAAGCGGTTGATTGATTGGTGCACCACTGCCATCCATCTGTCAATCAGGCGTTTGCTCCATTGAATGAGACCACCAGGCTCCAAACAATAGCAAAGATTAATATTCATGACATGTTTTTCCTATAATATCTTTCTCATGTTGTTCTCTACCGCACTGACTGCCGGGTTCTATGTGAATGTAAGAACGACTAAGTTTGACTCTTTGGTGCTGCTAGTTTATTCTATGATAGTGACTTGTTTCTATTCATGCTATTTTAATTTATCCAAGTTTTACTGCACCAATGGTAATATTTGTCGTTCTTCTAAATATATTCCCAAATATTGCATCTTGTTTGAATATCAGATGCAAAGCTGGAGAGGATAGTTGCACAGGAACACAGCCTGAAATCCTCACGATCGCTGCAGTAAGCTAGTGCACGCAGCATGGCATGAAGCTACCTGTGACAGCAAAAAAAATGCTCTCTGTCAGCTCCCATGATTACAGAGTACTGCAATTACGCAGCCCTCTGCCCTGTGTAATGCTTTCTCTGCAGCCCTGTTAAGAGCCAGCACAACTGCAGGTTGCAATAAAGAACCGTTGACACACATGGAGCCTTGTCTCCGTCATGGTGTCATGTTGGTGGAAGAAGCTTTGCAATTCATTGGGTGGATACCGCTGCAGGGGCCCCCAGCTTCCACCCAACAGCCCCCGGTTACTCTGTGATTATCTGCCCCGCCCATCGTGAACATTAGGGCCACGCTCAGGCTATGATGACAGCATGCGGTAACCGGTTAATGCCCCCTTCCCCCGTCATTCTGGGGTCACATCATCTCACACTTCTGGGCGAAATCTGCAATTTCATAAATAAAATCAAGCCCTCCAAAAAGGCTGCATTTCTTGCCAGTTAGTGATTAACTATTACTCAAGAGGCATTTACAATTATCCACAACAGGATTTATTGCACTCCAGCAGCATGAAAGCCAAATGGCTGTGTTCAGCTATAGAAATGACTGAGAGGAAACACAACTTTGAAAAAGGAAATTACAATGTTTTGAAAAGTGATAATTTGCTCAAATGTATGAAAGCAAACGCCAAACACGAATGTAATTTCAATGGCTGGCCAGTGTATCATGAATGAATACAGATTTATAGACATGAGATGAATCAGGTATTGAGAAAGGGCCTTGATGTCAGCTCTGGGAGAAGTTGAAAGACACATGGTAGGACTAACTATTCAGGAATGCTTTTGTTCTGGGTCACTTCAGGTCAGATGAAAAGAGAAACTATAAATCAATTTCATAGCTCTTCAGTAACGTAAAACAGCACTTCTGAAATAATGTAATAGGTGTCCGTTTATTCACACACACAATTAAACATTAGAGTCTTTGAATACTGTGGGGCTTTTGACAAAATGTGTTCATGTCCGCAGAGATTTGAAAAGGCAAAATCACATGTCAAAGTGTTAATGTCACAAAGAGGCCGCTCAGTGTTCCACAGTCATACTCAAAAGAAAGCTTTTAAAATGTCAGGATGAATTTTGGTTGTGTACAGTTGCCCCCATGGTTCTACTTTTGTCTCACTTCCTTACGTTTCTACAACTGCTTGATAGCATAAAAATGCCAAGAACATTTGGATGGAAAAGTACAGTCGCCTGGAAAGGCTAACCCGGGAATAACCGCAAGTGCTGAAAACACAAATGTTATCCATCACATTGATTCAATTCCTCTTAGCTGCTGTCCTTGGCCAAGTAAGTTTGTGTGAACGGCTGAGGTGCTATCAGCAGTCCCATGGAGAGTTTGTGGATTAATTAGAATTGTCCCAAATATCCAGTCTTGTCGAAGTCAATCTGCTCCCGGTTATATTACGTCACCTTTCCTCCTGTGCCCCCGGTGTACAGTGATTGCTGTGATGTCTTAATGGGATTTGCTAAATTTCAGTACCCACTGGACCTGTCAATAAGATCAAGAAAAAAGTGGCCTCCTCTGCATGGCATTTTTTGTCCTTGAAAATCATTCAGCTGACTCAAACAAGTAAAAGCAGAACCAATGTTCACCCTGGTCTTTCTCCACATATTGTCACTGAGCACTTGGGAATTGGTACCAGAGTGAAGCGGAGTGCTTTTTCTCCTTGTTCACACACTGACAGGCCGGTACTAAAAAGCATTATCATCGACGACAAAGAGAAACCGCATGATACCAATATCGTTCAACTATTGGCTCAAATGCTTTGATATCAACTGCACTGGTTGCAACAAGTATCTTACACAATAGACAAAACATAAACCTCTTTTTTTACATAGCAGTGGGGCTGGGCGATATGGCCTTAAAAAAAAATCCCCGATGTGTTCACAAAAAATCCGATTCACGATTTAAATCGATTTTCTCTTACTTTCGGCGGGTGTGCTTGTGGTGCCGCCGTCTTTTTCATTCCGTTGGGCGCAACATTTCTCCCATTCGGCAGGATGCCTCTGTTTGAGGTGCTGCAGTACATTTGTTGTACTGCTGCCTTTGCTAGCAACAGACCTCAAACACACTTCAGTGTTTCACACAGATCTGAAATATAGTGGCGAGGGGGGGGGGGGGGGGGGGGTGTCATCCAAATTACGGATGACACTGTGCCTTTCTTGGGAACGAGTTCTTCCCTACTCGCTGCTATGTTGTTTAGTGTATCTCTATGGCAAACGCACGCACGGCGCAGGGGGAGGGCTGAGCCTATAAGGAACTACGGGAGCCAGAGGGGAGCGTTGGCGGATGTTGAACAGAAAACCGGTTTTCATTCAAACAAGTCGACGTAAACTACACACTCGAGTTAATCGATAAAATCGATTTATCGCCCAGCCCTACATAGCAGTAAGTAAGACACCTTCTATAGATCTCCTCCTATGCAAGTCTCTGCCAAGACCCCTTCTCACCCATTCCCTTTGGCTTTTTCTTTTCACAATGATATTATCTGATTTATTCAAGAGAGCAACAGCGAAACCACCAAGTGCAATCATCAAGCAATTCAAAATACTGTGGAGAAGCAGGTCATTGAGACCATGTTGAAATCAAGAAATCTGACCACTCTGAAATCTCCGGCCAGGTAATTGTTGAGACACTGTTGTGATCTACAATCAAAATTGTATGGTTACGGTGTTCAACTGTGGACTGAAAATCACATTAACTGCCCCTTTGAGCTATTTTTTTCTTCCTTTTAAAAAGTCTATTTACCTTGGAGAGGTTTGCTGAGCATTCGTCTTTAATTCAGAATCACACACAACCCAGTTTATAGTTAAACACATTTACCTTTCTAAACGCCCTGTGCAAACACAGAATTCCAAAACTAAAGTCATTTCAACTCTATGACAATTACTGATGTACAAAGTTCTGATACAGCAAGCAAGCTTTGGCACAGGTTCTACAGTGGCATGCAATCAGCTGCTGTTAACTCATCTTATTCATATTCTTCGGGAAGCGTTCAAAGAAAAGATTTCCTTTACACGATTAGTCTACACTGGGTGTGCCAACTCTATGCAAGTATTCCAAAGGCACATCTTATCGCAACCCCAATCTCCATCTTAAGTGCCCTCTGGTTATGTTCATATTGAATTAACTCACATCAAAGCTATTTCACTCGACAAGCCTTTTAAGATTAAATGCTCCTTTAATTCTCTTGATTACAAACAATTGTCTCCGTTGGGAGGATGTTACCTAGATCAAAAATGATAAGGGTCCTATTTATCACTGAAAGGATATTATATGAAAACAATACATTTGAGTAGAATGAAAGATGAAGATGAGAGCCGGCAGAGTGCTCTGTGATTCAAAGATTTTAATTAAGGACTTCAGATTCACCATTTAATGCAGGCAGCAAAGTTCCATCAGAGGACAGCACGCAATGTTTCACAGACTTTTAAGCACACAACAAATGGTTTCAGGAAACTGATTTGTTGATGTTCTTCTGTAAAGAAAACTGTCTAATGTAAAAATGACCGTAGGAGGCATTAAACATCTTAGTCTAGCCAAAACAAACACGGCACCAAGGAAGCGCCAGCATCAAAGAAGAAAGAAGCGCTTGGAACCCCTGTCTTGATTTATGAGTTTAAAAGGAAAGGATTTATAGAAAATCATGGGCTAAATGCCCTTCTCAAAAGCCTCTAATTGTATTAGCTGCCTGTGAGAAACAAACCCAGATGGATGCTAACATGACTGTCCGTGTTGTCTTCAGAAGATGGATCACTGAGCTGTCTAATCAGGGGTTCGGTATGAGCCTCGAATATTTGTCAGAGTTGGTTATACAACGAGTCACTTGGACAGTCGGCATCAGTTGTTCTAGGCATTCAGTGAGATTGATTCATTTTGTGGGAGAATTGGGCTTCACTATTCACCTAATCTTGATAGATGTGACAGTTTTGGGAAAGCCGAAGAAAAGATTATTATGAATGAATATTTTTCTGATGCTACCTTTATCGCAGACTGACGCCTGAACCATTTGCATAGATACATCTAGAGAACAAAAACTAACTTTGGATAAGCTATTGTACCATAAAATGCTCCCTCTCCCTTAGTTATTCTCCTCCCCCCTTGTCATTAAGCTGCCAATCAGAGTTAGGGAGGGGTTTGGGATCCAATCAATCAAGCTGATTGGGAGTGTCAGGAAGTAGCTGCTATAAGCAGCCAGAGGTTGCGCCTGTTGCAAACACCATTTGCCCTACACAGCATGTTTAGCCAGCATGATAATTAGAGCAGAGTCCTTGCTCATCTCCTCCCTGGAACTTCAGTCTCAATGTAACTCAAACTGCAAATGGCAAAGACTAGGGTCTTCTAAAATGTGTTTCAAATGCCAACACTGACACTACACTCTGATATTTTCAGTTCAGTTTTTACTTAAAGAGATATTTAAACTGACAAGACTTAAAGTTTGTTAAGATAAAAACCTAAATTCAATCTATTCTGAAACTCTGAAATGTGGCTGAAGAAGCATACGGCACAAAGGTGTGTGGTTGGAAAGGGCAGTGACCTCTTCACCACATGCTAGACAGAGGGATACTCGGTTCAAATGCAGCGCAAAGAATGTTACCAAAGAGAGTGCGGTACTGAATTTGCTGTCAGTAGGTGTGCACCAGTAGCTGATCATTGAGGTCATGCTGACATCAAATCCACACACAATAATCATACATAAGCTCCAAGACACCAGATGAAAGCAGCCAGTGTGCCCTGACAAATAACTGAAAAACCCCTCCACATGTCCGATCTATCCTGTTAAACAGAGTCTCGACTAAAGTTACTGTTAGTCGCTATGACCAGGGCAGTGATGCACATACAATTCCACATGATGCTTCAAGCTCTTCTGTATTTGACAGGATACCGCAGACATAGTGCCCGGATGTTCTAATGGGCACAAATATTTGCGGAAGAAAATATGTCTTCATTCCCCCCCCAAAAAAACGTATGTACAGTTTATATAAAGCATGATGTAATAAAGCTGCACAACATAGGTTTATAGATGAAATAATGCAAGGTGTGTTGTCTAGGTACACTAGATGCTGATTGCTTCCTCAGGTGCTTTCAACAGTAATAGAAGTTATGAGCAGGGAACAAAGCCAGAGAGAGAGCAGGTTTGCATTGATTACCAGAGTAGCCAGCTTGAGTAGAGAATGCGACCCAAGCCCCTAAGCCATCTCTCCATCACCGCCCCCCTCTTTAGCTAAACCAGTGCTGTCTGTCTCCCTAAGCTGTCAATAGAGCCTGATGGGCCTTTTAGACACTTATCAATATTTAACCAGCCTACGAAATTGACTCAGCAATTACTCCCTAATTGATTTGAGATTGATTATCATCAGCACCATAATGGCGGTGTCGGTCAGATGCAAGTGCTGATAAAAATCCCTGGTGTAAATTAAATGACATTTTTTTTGCAACTAGCGTGTGGAATAAAGGGTGGGTGGGAGTGTGTGAGTGTGTGTGTGTGTGTGTGTGTGTGTGTGTGTGTGTGTGTGTGTGTGTGTGTGTGCGTGTGTGTGTGTGAAGAATGTACCATCTCAGAGTAGAAATCTTCAGATTGTGTAGATCCTTACTGCTGCATCTGGTGACAAATTCCTCTTGCTTCAGTGAAAGGAGGGTGAAGCCTCGGTTGGTGTGTGCAAACTCTGGAAGTGACGTCTTCCTTGGCAAGGCTGAAACCAACACACACATCAGATTAGTTAGAATATACTGTACTGGATGAGAATGTTAGATTGTCACGGTGTGTATTCAGATGATGTATGTGGACACTTGTTCCTCTCCTTACTTAAATTGAAACCTTACTTACAATTTTAAGTGACATGGTTAATTGTTCTATTTGTTTTATTGATAATTTCATACATATGTGTATTATATGATCAGTTATGCAAGCTAACTGTTACTTGAGTACAAATTCTAGGTTACATTGGCATTGAATAGAGCCAGAAACAGGTTTGTTACAGCTATTTGAGCCAGCTCTTCTCGAGCATTTTGAAAAATAGTGTACTTCAATTATTAAGTTTTGCACGGCCATACGGCAAGTGTCTGTCTATGTATTCTTCAAATGCAGGAATTAATTATATGGTTGAAGCGCCAAGAACCCTGGGTTCCATAATTCAACTGAACAGCAGACCACTCCATTCCTGATAAACACATGGGTCTTTTAAATTCCACGCAGTGCAGGCCTTTAGGTTAAATTGTAGCCAAAGCCTCTACACTATTTTATGTCATAAGACTATTATTCGCATTGTGTATTATATTCAATACAGATCAAAGTTTAAAACAAATAAGGGAAAGCGCTGTCAGCTGGTGGATAATTCTTACATTTTCTGCCCACATTTGGGCGGCAGTGGCTCAGTCAGTAGGGACTTGGTCTTGGGACCGAAGGGTCGCCGGTTCACGTCCCGATCGGACCAAAAAAAAAAAATGGAGTGAGCTGGTAGCTGGAGAGGTGCCAGTTCTCCTCCTAGGCCACTGCCGAGGTGCCCTTGAGCAAGGCACCTAACCTCTATCTGCTCCCTTGGCGCCGGGTACCTGGCTGTCTCTCTGCTCTGCCACCTCTCCTCTGCATGTGGTTGTGTGTGCATGTATTTCCTCTGTGTTTGTGCATGTATATCCTCTGTGTGTTTAATGTGTGTCAACACAACAGAGTAGAGAAAGCAATTTCCCTGTAAGGGATTGATAAAGTATGTCTTCTTCTTCTTCTTCATCATCAACAGTGTGGAGTGATCCCACCATCAACCGAATTCAAAAGATTGAGCAGTATCACATCTTCTTACAGAAAATGCACAGCTGCTTCATTTCACTTGTAAAGGCTGCGAGAGAGCTCTTTGCTTTTAGGCCAGACCTGATAAGTTGATGCCAGTAACACCAATCAAAGCTTTCTCTGCTGGGTGTTTGTGCGTGTTTTGTGTATGTTAGAACAGCACGAGAAACATGTGAGAAAGCCTTCCAGGAAGTGCAGCCGTCACATACATTACACTCGTTGCAGATTAAAGCTTGATGCCTTTCTGATTTTCTGTTGGAAATCTATCTGGACATGAGGGTTGCTAACAATCATCATTAACTTACAAAATCCAGTCTGAAACACTAAAGACACAAGTGTGAAAGGATTGAAAGGTTTTGCAACAAATTGGTTCCCAAGTTTAATTGGAATCCCACTAGAGAGCGATGCATTGACTGCAACTAGTCATTAGATTTCACACTGCTTTATCACATATGAAGCCAGAGCTATAAGCATCCCATTTGTACCATTCCAACGTTTCCTGACAAATTAAATGAAACAAATAGTCACCTCATTAGTTAAGTCTGTAGACAGAATTAATCAGCATCAATTTAACTCAGCCTCTGGCAGCATTTTCCGTAATGTTTTAATATATTTCAATATTTATCGACTACTTACTAAGTTGCACTATATTAATAGATCAATTGATTATGAACATTATTAATAAATGCAGCAGGAAATGTAACCGTCCCATTTATTTGATGGATATTGGAAGTTTTAATGCAGCATTGTGTTCGTCCAATCTGCGTTGAACATGGTAAACTCTAATATTGGCGTGCTACATCTACGGTGAATATTTTCTCACTCGTGCAAACACGTTTTTGCAATCTTCGGTGATATAATGTACCTGGATGAAAAACTCGAGATGTATATTTTCAAACACTGAATATTCATCTTGCTGTATCAACAACACCGTCGCATTGTCAGTAATTAACAACATGTTTAACAGAAAAGGGGGGGAGTAATATATTGCAAAAACACAGCTTTATTTTCTTTAGGCCTACCAAATATTGCTTGTTCATTACTATAAATATTCGTAGCAACTACTAACAGCTAAAGTATACAGGGAAAAGGAATGAAGAGAATAAAAAAGTGTCGCGTTAATGTCCGTGTATGTTTGTGTCACCTGGTATCCAGCTGGTGTCCATCCTTCCAGCTGACATCTTTCTTCAAAGACTGCCTCTGTAAACAATAAGCAACAGCTGTAAGCAATAAGCAAACACTAAGCAACAGCCAAGCTTCAGCTTTAGCCATATAAAACCTTAGCAAACAAATGCTAATAGCCTTGTACGTAAAGGAAGTTTCCAGCTTTGAAATTAAACTCAACATAAAAACAAATAAGGAGTAATGTTGGGCTGGCTAACACTGCACCACACACTTAGCGGAAGAAAACGCAAAGAGCCGCCATGTTTTGATACTACATTACGCCTAATTAACGATTAATAAGCCCCTATTAAGAGGGAAATAGCCAGTGATTTCTTTCAGGGAACAAATACAGTCTTATTAAAATACATTTTAATGAATTACTTGTCTATAGAGAACAACGTCATGTTTAGCTAGACAGAAAAGCAGAAGGGAGACCGTTTCTTCTCACCTCAGTGACGACAGAAAACTCTGGCAATTCCGGCTACTCTGACGTCACCACGTGTAGGCGGGCTCTCGGGAGACGCACAGGTGAGAGTAATGCAATTAATTACGGGACAATTAATCCGAGGTGGGAAGTAACTAAGTACATTTACCCGAGTACTGTACTTAAATACAATTCTGAGGTGCTTGTGCTTTACTTGAGCATTACAATTTGATGTTACGTTGTAATTCTACTCCACTACAATTCAGAGGTACATATTTTACTCTTATGTGGTTCCTGTAGTTACTTTGCAGATATAGATTAATGATAAACAATATGATCAACACTTAAATAAGACTTTAGTTTCACCTGGAATAAATTCACATTGTACCCAGCAGTAGATTAAGTACTTAAAATGAGTTCCACCTTTACCAGTTTGAGATCAATACATCAATCATTATAAAAACAAACATATATATATGATTGTGAAATAGGACAATCTGCATATTGAGTACTTTTACTTTTGGTACTTTAAGTATATGTTGACACAAATTCATTTTGATTACACGACTTTTTCTTGTAACAGAGTATTCCTACTCTCCGGTACCTTTACTCAAGTGCAAGATCTGACTACTTTTTACACCTCTGCAATTAATGCTATCGTTAGCTGTGAACAGTGGATGGGAGTTATACATTTATGCATGGGTACTTTTGCACCTTATTGAACGTCTATTAGCTAGGCAAGTGAGCACCTACAGGACTTATGTGATTATCAAAATATGATCTTTTATCATTAGCTGCTGAATTACATATCTCATGACTATATATTGATTACAACCATACACCACAATTCCAAAAGCTTTATTGACATTACAATAATGACAAAGTATTGTACAAATACCGACTAACACAGCAAACATCGAAATATACATACATTTGGTATAGCACGCATAAAAATTCCAAATTCCAAAAGCACATGAGCTAGGTGAGCTTATTTGATTCGTGCACACATAGAGTATATATTATATTAGTTTAAAGTATAATATATTTACCCACAGAGCACAGAGAATGAGGTTAGGACAGATCAAGTGCCATTCACTGCTCCTCTTTGACCATGACAACTTAGTAGAAGAGGCTGACTGTGAGGTCATTAGCCCACCTTCAGCATAATTTATTTCTGAAGTGATTATGACTTCACGATCAGCTAATTAGGAACTCTGCTTAACATTTTCCAGAGACTGTTTGTAAAGCATTAACTTTCACTGATTAAATTCGGGATCCTTGATGAGTGCTCGCCTGTGTATTTGACAGAAGACCTTACCTTTGCTGCATGCAAATTCCAACACTGCGCTCAGGTTTTTGAAGAATGATGAGCCGTCAAGTGTGTATGTCTCAATTACTGTGAAAAGATCAAACTATTTTAGGGGTATGTTAAGTGTGTGCACAAGCTCTTCTTCCAGACAAACAAATAAGCTGTCAAATCATTAGCTGGAATCTCCAAAGGTTTTCGACGTCATTTTATTTTTTTTGTCTCATTTTTTGTCTCTAACCATTTCTGCTTAACCTATCTGCTTACACTGATTTGATTTAGTCCATTCTGCCATACCCCTCATGCTCCATTTCCCCTCCATCCTGTTACTGTCTTTCACTTATCCATTCTTTAAAAGTCATCTCAGGTTAGCAGGAATGTCACATCGCTCAAGTGTGCCCTCTGGGGCGGCTCCTGTTATTTTAAGGGGTCATGTACATTTATCCGAGCAATGAATAAAGAAGCACCCACAGGCTGCAATAAAAGGCCTGAGAGCTACAACTGAAAAGGATGGAAAAACAACATTTGCTTTGGTGAAGTGGGTTTTAAAAAATGGAGACTTTTTAAAGGTCAACGGTCAAAGATGGCTGTCACTTGTCATTAGGTGACATTTGGCCTGGCTCAATGATCTGATACTCTTTCCCATCCAGCCTCCACACCCAAAACAATACATAATTGTGACTAACAGATAGAAAAGCAGTGTTTTCAGTAACACCATTTTATCCACTTTAATGTGAGCAGTATTTCCACTAAATAAAACTATTTTGTGTGAAAACAATTATACCCAGTTGCATAATTGACAGTATGCAAACATTTTAATTACCACAGATGTATAGTCATGCACACACAGAGGGAAAAAAAGCAAGTGGAAGAAAGTGTCGCTTTTTCGACCATTAGCTGCTGCCTGGAATTCTTGCAGTGGGTGTAGTGCTCATTAAGCAGTGATATAAAGCACAATCTCATAATGACTAAAGATCTGTTGTCTGGTAAGCACTAACAAAACGATTGATTCGTAAGCAGAGCAAAAAGAGGAGTCCAAGAGGGAAGGGAGAAAATTATAATGAGAGTGTGAGAGAGGGAGGGAGAGAGGGTTGGAGGGAGAGGCATTTAGTTGGCAGACAGTTTCCTGATTCAGCCAGGCTGGAGAGCAGGGGTAGCTGTCTTCCTCCATGTACCTCATCTATCACTGCCTATTTCTAGGAGACTCACCCGTTTCCCCCACCACACACACACAGATGGAAGGCACTGAGAATTCAATCTTTCCTTGCCTCACAGTCATCTGCAGAAATGCATTCCTTCAACCTTCGCAGCAGGGCCCCCAAACCTGCCAATAATCATCCACTGGGGCGGGAAAGAATCACTGCAGGTAGCCCAGCTTTCCTCATGTGATCTATTTCCAATCTGCAAAGTCCCACAGGTAGATTAGGGACAAGTAGAATCAGGCTTTAAGGGGTAGCAGTGGTCTTCAAAAGGGGATCACTTGTCGAAGCACACATCCGGTATACTGTTGAGGAGCTCAGAGGCATATCCATTATTATTACTTGTTAACTTTCCACTTGTGAAAAAGTAAAATGACTTTGCTCACCTCGTGACCTATTCCTTTATTGGATTGGAGAAAGTCTTTCGAGAAATCAGCGAGACTGATTTGTTTGTTTATGGCAATCCTAAAAGCAAACAGTTGCTTATTTACTCATCGAGCAAGTTTGGAAATGAAGTTGCTAGGATAAATGATAACTTGTTTTGTCACCACGACCTGTTCCATAGAAGTGTTATTATTTTGAAACGTGAAAGCAATGTAGCATAGGATCCAGTACAGTATGTCATTTACAATAACAAATCAACAATACATTTACATGCTCTGATGTCATGCATGAACAGTTTGAATGAATACGTGTCACCACCTAAATGTAATTAGTATTATGTTTTAAAATGTTGCATCAACATTACGTATGGAAAATGTTGGGCCCTATACACATTCTTTCTTGGTGGAGCTATGGCACTTTTAACAAAAAATAAATGATTTGGACTTAGACTTTTGTCATCTGGTCTTTTTTATATATTCCTGTTGTTTTGCATTAATGTTTACACAGGTTTCTCATATTGGTGCAGGCTGTCAACTCGACATCTGCTGCACGTCAAGAGTGTTGGCTGAGCTATTCAAAAGGGAAATCAATATTAACGTGTAGCCCGGCTTTCCCCTGTGAAACAGCAGGCTCATCATCACTCTGACAGGCCTCCAACTCATCCACGTGGAACAACTCTGGACGTAAAGATGACCTTTTCCCTGCGTCAGGTCAGAACAAGGAGAGCAATGATCACAGCCTCCATCCGACCCTTTCAAACAAAGCTATCTCCTTTTGAAAGCCAACACAAGTTTGCTGAAATCCGGACTCTTCTCTTTCTTCTCTCTGTCTCTCGCCGCTCTTTTATTCATTTGCATAATCCCTGTGACACTGATTAATTTGCATATCTATGCCTGAAATTGAGGACAGACATTCACACAGTAAATACAGTCCGGCGAGAAACAAAATATCGGTTGGACGAGGGATCTCCAAGGAGAGGGATAAATATTCTTAGGTTGAATCACACACACACACACACACACACACACACACACACACACACACACACACACACACACACACACACACACACACACACACACACACACACACACACACACACACACACACACACACACACACACACACACACACTCAGAGACCACGCTCACAGGGAACTTTCAAACCCTCCTTCTCCAATCCTTTCCTTAAGCTCTTGGCCCCAGCCAAACACAGAAAGGCTGGGAAAATGGAGACCTTACTACTCCAGCTGTTCCTGCTACAAACAGCAGTTTAAGAAGACGCAACCCGCCCCCCAAAAAATGTCCAAGACAGGGCTTTGGTTAAACCGTCCCTTGGACAGTGATGGCAGATAAGATGTTAGAGGCTTGTATTTGCTTCAACAGTGCCCTCCAGTGGGAGAAAAGATGTGCTCCTCGTGCCTGATTAACTATCAGATAATTACTCTGCAGATAATATCAACAACTTAATGTCAGTTAATGTACTTTGTATTAAAGCTGGTTTACAAATAGCTGTTAAAATGTCATCTTCTTAACAACCGCTACAGTTACAGACTAGCATGCATCTAGTTTTGATCAGTCTGGTAACATGTTACAAGAACAGCCCAATTTTAAACACTGAATTAGATAGAAGTAAAATGATTGTCACTATTATAGTAAAGATTGCTTATTTACTAGGAGATTCACCTCAACTTTGCAACTCAAAGTGCTCAACAGTTTTACAATCTAAAACCCCAAGAGTGACTCTCCCCGCCTAGGCCTCATGCATTCGTGTCGTCTGACTGAGCTACACACGCACCTTCACACCCATTCAAATCCTCCCTGCCTCTGGGAGACCAAAGGCTGGAGATGACAAGGCTGCAATGAGGTAATGACATTTCCTCCTGCGTAATGTGGCCGAAGGCGTCTCTCGCTCTCAGACGATGACAAGGCGGAGATATGTGGCCGGCTCTGGTGACGAGCCCCGCTCTAATCGGCAGGTACAGCTTTCACTGCAGCTCAGGACCCAGCCACAGAACAGCAGCTAAATAATTGAACAGGTGCAATATGTTGAGGCCGGGTGGGGGAGGCTCGGTTGTGGGTGAGGGGGGGAAAGAGGAGCAGATCTCACCCAGAATGTCTGCAGTGTCCTCTGCTTGGGGTAAAAGTCATCAAATGTTGGTTTGGGGAAAATGTCAAAGTACTTGCCTCGCATTTTGTGGTGTAGAAACATGCTCCATTCCACTTGATGCCCCTGAAGGCCCTCGCTGTCAGCTGCTTTTGAAATATTCCATTTCTCAGATTCTCCAGCACACTCCCTTCATGCCACATTTTGAAAACACACACAATCTTTAACAATTATTTTTCTGCTATTGTTTTTGATTCCAGGTTTGTAATAAAGTCTCCAAGTTGCCATGACAACAAATTGGAGATGTCACGCTAGCACTTCACCCTTGTCTCACCTCATGTGAATGACGGCCATAGCAATTCCTGATTTCACAGAAAGGGTTGTCAGCAGTGGAAGTGTAGGTGTGTGTATGTGTGTCGGGTTGACTGACCTTGTGAGTGTCCCCGTGCAGAGTTTAGGGAGAGGGGGGAGGGTGGATTCAGTAAGTGAGAGGCTGTGAAGCAGGTATCCAGACTCCCAGCCACACATGGCGAGTGCCACAGCTTCAGTCAGCTGAAACCGACGTGGACTCTGTGTGAAGGCGAGGCGCAGCCCTCTGACACGGACAACAACACTCCGATATACAGCTACAGGTTTCTCTGTGGGCAGGACATTAGATAAACGGCTGAGGATGAAGGGCCCAGGACAATTGAAGAGAATCAACAAAAGTGACGCTCGGGGAAATAATACGCTTCAAAATAATGAACGCAATTATTATAATATAAAAGTGATAGAGTTCCTTTCAGAGGAGGTGAGTCTCTCAAATAAAACCACACTGAAGGAGCTGTACTCCTATAATAAAAACGAAATATGTGGAAATGTTATAACCTTTCAGAAAAAAAAACACAATGAAGCTCAAAATTGGATTTAAATTGTTCAATTATTTAAGGTTGGGAGGTCTTTGCAGATAATTCTGTTTTTCTATTAGGTTTTTGACATATGTAGTCATATATTTTAACTCTATGGCCATGAAATTATGATTGTATACTCCTATTTTCCTGAATATGTTCTGAAATAAGTGTAATATGTAGCCTGGAATTATTCCAGGGAATGAAATGTAACTTCACAGGTGGCTCAACAAGAATTTTCTGGAAATAACCTTTAAAAAGGTGGGGTTGAATTGTGTACAATGGGAAATAAAAGTTTTTTTAAAACTAGTTTTATTATTGTTAACCTCAAGAGTTGCAGCATCCGTACATTTTATCTGGGGCTCCTTAAAAAATAAATAAACCGGCGTCAAAGTCTTCCGTGTCATTTCTCACTCGGAAAAGTTTGACTGTGCCAATCAATCAAGTGTGGCGTCCTGGCAGAATAATGTGTGTTTCCTCTCAAGAACGCCCGTCAAAGCAGGCATTGTGGTGGAAACCTCCTCTGGACCCACAAAGGTGTCACAGTAAGCAGAGGTTGTCAGAGGCTTGTCACTGCAGGGTGGTTTGAAAGCATGAAAAATACTCTCTCTGGGGACGGAAGGAGGACGAGCGGTGAGGAGCAGTGTTGATGTGTGTGTGTGTGTGTACGCGAGTGTGTGAAGGCCTTAACTCACTTAAGCCTGTTGCATCAACCCTTGTCAATCCTCCAGACAAAAGGTCCCATCCGTCCGTTCACCTTCAGGGGCTGACGGCTTTATTATTCATCTTGACAAGCTGTGCCGAGGGGAGATCAAAATCTGTGCTTAATTGAATGCTGACAGTTTAGGTTCACTCACATCCTAGGACTGATTATTTGACTGAAAAGGATTATTATGGGCTGAAGATTCCATCAGAAAGTCATTTTGGCAAACTGAGGGTTCAGATTCAACGTCACTCATATCTGACAGGGAAGGCACCTTTGACACTGCTGACAGCTACATCTTAAAGGCAATAACCTCCTCGCAGGAGATCCAGGGATCCTTTCTCCTTTTTTCTTGGACTGCGGCACATTATTGGCAACCCAAAGTGGCAGTGATTGATGACTGTTTCCGTTTTAAGTCCATTTAAATGACTTAATCAGCCAGAAATCATGCGATATCATAGGAGATAAGATAAGATGTACCTTTATTAATCCCCATGGGGAAATTCAAGTGTTCAAACTGCCTACCTGAATGTTTTCTGGGTTAGATTGTTATATTTTGAGCTTTAAGACAATTTCAGAAATTCATCTTAAGTTATTCTTCTAGTGGTTCAGTTTCTTTGAGTATCACCTATCCGGGTTCATGTACTTGCACAGTAAAATATCCCCCACCTAGGGGAATCCCATATATCTAACTTATAATTACCACTAAAGGCTGGCGTCAACATGTTTTCCCATTTGGAAGTTTTCAGTTTACAGAACAATATGATTGAATCCAGCATTACAGTCCCTTGCAGTCTAGCTAATATAAGTTTAGGTAGTTTACAGTTACAGTTCGGATGCAGGTTGCTCTCCCTTTGGCAATCCCATTTTGTGATTTATGATGATGTGACTTCAAAACTTTGCCTTTTGCTGCTTTAATTGGAATCCGTTTTTTGTTATCACAAACAGCCTCTTTAAAGCAGCTCCCTGAAAATCAGCTAGAGTGCTTGCTTGTTTTTGTGCTTCCATATAATATGTTCAAACCAGCCTCATGCCACAGGTACTTCCACTTTGGAACCATAAAATTGTCCTGTCACAGCGTCCTCAAATTCAATTTATTACCAACAAGCTAAGTGCGCCCTAATAGCACAATGACATTGCATTTCCTTCTGTGTTATCTTTATGCACTGCAAGCGAGATGATACCATGTAAAACACTCTATTTCCTCTGGTTAGTGAGGCTTGTTCTTCTTTGGAAACCTAGGCTAAACAATGCAAGCGCTGCCCCAGTTAATAGTAATTAAAATGTAAATTCTGTAACAGAAAATAAATTCTTCAAATATTCAAAGGCTGAAAACAATGTAGCCAAGTGAACCGATTATAGAATTATCCAAGCAAAACAGATAAACGAACAGGCATCATTATAACATATAAAAGAATAATTATCCTGTACCAAACGGCAGCAGCTTCTATGACAGAAATCCTCCTCCTACAGCCAAGCATGTGCTATTTTGGTGCTTCTTTTTTCCGTGTCAGTTTTGATAAGAGACCAGTGGAATAGATTATGCTTTTCATGGGTCTCAAGGGGTTGGCTTGGCTCCTGTTAGAATTCATTTAGTCAGATAGCCTCTGTGGATTATGCCTGTTTTCAAAGGCCTGCATTTCTGACAGGTCATTATTGTACACCACACTGGGACCTACTGCAGTGAGCAGCATGGAGCAAGCCGCACCATGCAGCCACGGCTCCGCACAGCACTGTCTATGTACACACACACGCTATCAAACATGCCAAACGGGGGGTAAGAAATGCCTGCCCGTATGATGTGTCGGTAGTTCAGTGGTGGACCAAATAGCTATGTGGCCCTGGTTCCCCATAATCATTACTGCTGCTTTATAGTCCCAGGGCCAAGCCGAGGGCTCACGCTCGCATCTGCACGCTGCAAGAAATGAGCAGAATGCTTGATGGATAGACCCAGAGCCTGCATTTAAACTATTAAGAACCTTCAATATTAACGGACTACTGAGGCAGGGACTGTTTGTATTGCACTCTCGATGTAGCGAGTCAAATCTAGTTAACCTTCATTGCAAATGCTGAAGGACCAATAGGTAAGGACTGATTCCCACTGGAGGTCACGTTAAACAAATATTTTCAGTCGTTTTTAAAAAATCTGACAGAACAATCTGAAAGCCATTGTGACAGATTCAAACACTGAGGGAAATTTAGCATGACTTTAGGTAATTCAAACCCATCACTGGTGCAGAAGGAGCTGGGAGATAGCTTCCAGGGAACAGGGGTCAGTGGATGGATACATAATAGACAGTTCCATTATATATCGTAAAGGTTTAATAAAGTTTTGAAGAGGCTGATTTAGGTTTTATAATAAGGGATGCATGCTACTGGATGAGCCTTCTTCCTTTCTGCAATCGCCATGACAAACTGAAAAAGGTGCACATTTGTGGACAACTAATGCTTGTTTTTTATTAAAAAGGGTTATGATCACATATGACTAGCACAGATAAAACTCATGACAGCCTACAAGGTGTGCATTAAATTACATTAACAATTCTAGCCATGTGGTGGTTGTTATTTCACAAGTGAATGATCCCTTAATAACACATTTCAATGGAGAACAAAGGGCAAGATTAATCTCAACAAAAGTATTTACATTTTTTTATTGAAATAAATCCAGAAGCATCTGTTTTGAAATATATATTCTAATATATAAGTCTCTCGTTGGTTCACCATAAACAGAACAGGTTTTCAGAACATATTGCCTCCAAGAAATGGTCGTTTATTTCATAACATGAAATGAATCGTGATTTCACTTGAGGAAGCAGATCAGAGGGATTCCGACTAACACAACTCCCCTTGACCTCTCATAAACCAAAATGATTGGGGCTTTGACAAAGACCTGACCTAGCTGTCTGACAATCGATTGGCAGGCACACTTTGCAGAATAGTGATTATATTCCGACTCAAGAACAACAGGGAGTGGCTTTATTGCATCCCAGAGGTCACATGCAACTGGTCCTCCCAATGGTGTCTCTTTTTTACTGCCTACAGTTCCTAATTAATAAAACAGCAAAGAACCAGGATTTATGTGAAAGCTCAATGGGAGTGTGTACATGTTAAGCCTTTCAATGTGCCCTAGTAGTGTTAACAAATGACCTGACTCACATTAAGGAGCATTAGAAGAGAGCTGCCAATATTCACCGCTAATTAGTGCCGACTGTCTATCAAAACCGTAACAATAGAGCAGAATTATAAAGAGCTGCCATAGGGAATGAGCGGATATGTAGATAGGATTAATGTAAACAAGTGAGAAATTGTTGATGATGAGGTTGTATTTGCTGAGGGACCATTCCCTGCGAGTGGAGTGCAAAGAATTCAACAGTTTGAAACTATATATCGTCCCGTTGCAAATTGTGTCCCTGAGTACACATCCAGGAAGCGAAGCGCCTGTTGAATGTTGAATGGAGTCAGGACAGACACCCGGAGAGGCTCTGCAAGGTCACTGTTCGAAAACCTTCCTGGTAATTATTCTTGATACAAGGATTAATATCTAATTCAAGGCGCAGGCCACGGTGACTCTTTTGTTATTAACTTTGCTACAGTGGGGAACCTTTCAGGATTATTTCAATTCAGTGATTACTTTTGGCGTAGCAGCTGATTGCAAACTGTGCTGGTAGGTTTACTCACCACATTGATTTCCTTGCCAATATTGAGGGTAGAGCTCCCAAGACGTATCACCCTGCACTCTTTGCTATGCTCTCTGTAAATCTTATTAGAGATGGGAGCTGATGGAAGCTCCTTCCTTGCACGGTACTGAGGAAGAGCACAAGGTTAAAGGAAGAGACGAGTTCGACTGAAGTGGAAAAGGTGGAGACTTAAACTTACTCCTGCCATAAGAGGGAGCCTGTTACACGGACAAAAGAAATATGATCTTATTCAAGTGATTAAACTTATCATTTTCACTATCTGGTAGAAAAGAGATTGTGACAATAATACCTTAACCGTAAAGTGTTAACTGCTGTTTGTAAATATTCCTTCAAGTGCTATTTTGCATTGTTTTAATCACTTTATTGACTCAAAATAGTAGCCTTCATCTATCTCTCAGACAGAGTAATGCTTATTATTTTTGAGCAGTTCTAAGTTAACTTCCTTTCCAATTTCTATCCCTGCTCTAAGTTGTTACTTTTTAATGCATTCATATCTGCATCCATTCCTACTGTGGTTTACAGGGTTACTTTGGGGTCAACACCTTGCACAAATTTCCAGTCTAAGGTCTAACATTAAGTCAAATGTCGATGTCTCTAGTTACAAAAAATGTGCTTGGTTAGTTATTTGGCTGTTGGCTTAAGCTAAATAGAGCTGCTAGCTTGCTGAATGGCTGGCTAAATACTTTGCAACTGAATAAATAAAGGTGCATTTGTGTATTCTGTGCTAAAGTTACGAATGTACAGTAAAGTCAAGTAAGGATCTTACTTAGATGAGATCTAGCATGCAAAATAGTTTTATCCAACCAGCATACGAAAGGTTAAACCCACAGAAAAACACTCCAACAGAACTCAACTTCATGGGAAAACCACAGACTTGGCAACAATGCTTACAAAAACTCTGAGTTACACTGCAACACCCCAAGGCACCAGTCTCTGGCAACTACCTGACACACATACTGAAAGCTTTTCATTTAGTGCCAAAATGGCAAAGAAATACAGACACCTGGCAAGGATTCTGAGCATATAGTTAAAGACCAAAAAAGTGCGGCGGCTGTTTGGTTGTTTTTCTGTCCTCTAGTGGCCAAGAGCAAGAGCAACTGAACATTTACACATGGGATTATGTTTGTGCCCTTTACACTGTTTTTCATAATTCCAACCTCTAGCTTGTTCTTTAACCACAAACAAGCCAAGGACAGGGTGCAAAATGCGATACACACACACACACACACACACACACACACACACACACACACACACACACACACACACACACACACACACACACACACACACACACACACACACACACACACACACACACACACACACACACACACACACACACACACACACACACACACACACTATTGCTGAGTCAGGTCCCTGTTGGGGGTTAGCTAATGATACCAGCTCACTGTAGATGGATAGCCGGGCAGCGCTTCGCTTCAGAGGCGAAGGCCAGCTCGGCCATATTGCAAGCACAACAGCGTCGCCATAGCACTGCTTGGCATGCTGCTCGGCCTCTGCACGTTAGTCACATAGAGTCACCCGGGGAATACTTTCTACCTCTACTGATCACCGGCCTGCACCTCCTGGCCCTGAGAAATCAACAGCCGGGATTTATAGATTTACCTTAGATTGGCTGTCCCACATTTGTACCCCCATAAATACTTTTACAGCTTTGCTAATGCCACTGTTGGGAATAAACAAGGTTACGGCGGACAAGATGAGGCTGAGATTTAGTTGGCGACTCTGACAGCACGAGGCAGAGCAATGAGGAAGGAGGTGTAATGTCAAAAAAGGGGAGAAAAAAAGTTCCATTGGGGAAGAGCACTTTATAGCAAAGAAGGGTGTAATTTTACATAACAATAACTGGCAAACATCTCTCTCAATTTCCACTGCCTTAAGAGGTCTAGCAGTGGGTCAACTATTTTTTTGTCAGTCTATATGTACCAAATAAAGTCCATCCTTAAAGCGCCTATCTTAAACAAGTTAAATTATTATGAATAAATAAACATCCTGTCTTAAAAAAACTGATGACCTTGGTTGTAATTCTTATCAAAGACATTACGGATGAATTATTCAAGCACATTACTTCACTTCAGCTTTAAATGCTACTCATTCGGACAACTTCATGAAACTTGCAGGGTTTAAAGGCATAAAATATGCATGGACAGGCCATCACTCTGTCCATAATGAATAAGCGTACCTTAGAATTGACACATTTGCTCAAGTTGTAAGACTGACGAGCAGACGTACACATTAGAGTTGACTAAGCACCGCGTGTCTGTCTCCCACTATTTGCTCCTCCAAAGTCAGCAAAAGCTCACAGATAAGTTTGTGCAGAAAGAGAATTCAATAGAAGGCATTAATTGTTGATACTGATTTCAGTTCATGCGGAGGTCACCTAGAGAGACAAAGTGATTGTTCAGAAAGAGTTCATGTGTATACCATGATCTAATCTGTTTTGACGGACATCTTGCCGACTGTGTCTTGATTTAATTTAACCTTGTTGAGACAAAAATGTGATGAATGATGAAAGAAAACAGCAATAAAAGTCTTAACAGGCAGCTGAAAAGCATCATGGTGCATTTATGCAGTAATCATATTTTGGTACATGTTTAGATCTTTTATCAATTCTGTGTGCATCACCTTGAATGAACTCTATTAGAGAACCCAGCCCCTTTCAGAGTGAGCATTCATTCATTTAAAGTACAGACATTTCTATTTATTGATGCATGTTGCTGGAAGGTCCACACGGTCAAGAGGGTTTAAAAGCATTCCAATAAAATGCTCTTTGATTACTTCTCAGCCAACAGAGCGTGGCATAATCTATCTCCCTAAAGCTGTATTTTTATTCCCACGTCATTTAACTGTGCTGACAGTCATTAAAGGATGAGACCTCAATGATCATGTTTGATACTACATAGCAATTAGAGTCTACAAATTAAAAAAAGCACCTAACTTACCTGGAACACTTTTTCCAAACAGTGAGGATGTTCATTTATTCACTGTACTCAGCAGTACACAAAGAGCAGCCATGGCTGTGGGGGAAGAGGCAGATGGTGATTGGAGGAGTTATGCCATCCTGTGATAACAGAAAAGATGACACATGCCCCATCGAACCAGGAGACGGAAAGCTTCAAGCTATAGCAAATGGTACGTCTTTAATTTGTAACTCCATGCTGTAGGTGACGGTGTAGTCTGTGCTACAATACAGTTCCACCAACTGCTCATCATGTGCATCCCTGCTGTTCTTTTCCTTGTGTGTTTTTTAATTGTTGCAGATTTTATAATAAGGTAATATGGAGAAGTTATTTTCACCAGGCTGAAGCAAAAGGAAATACAGTTGGGGGGGTATCTTGAGGAGCCACAATGTAAATATAGTGTGAAGTAGAAATGGTTTTGCTATAAAACAAAACTGAGCCATGCCTCTTTACGCTCTATTTGCTAATGCAAATCTAGCTGTGGCCCACTAGAGGCCTGTGCTCCAGTATATAACTCCACACACACTACATTAATCACTAACACATATTCATTGGGGGGCCTGCAACCCCTGGTAATGTATAGGTTCAGTGTCAGTCATCAAACAGTCAGGTTTCCAGGATTGATATGCTTACAGTCAGAGAGAACATAATTCGTGGGACACAATATTAGTTACATTTAATAAAATGCTAATAATATGTTCACATTATCTCCAATTGAGCCTTTCTTCCCTGATGTGACACTCTTTGCTAAAACAGCTGCTCACGGTGAATGTGTCTGCAGCGGCATGGATTGAAAGCTGTCCTGTGAGAGCATTAGTATTCAGTAAAAACAGAAGCTTACAATGCACTAGGCCCAACAAAACCTTGACAAAACAGCAGAAAAAGTCAGACGTTGAACTTGTCATTGGATGTGTCTGGAGATACCTTATTGCCTGCAGCGTTTGTGTTGCCTCGAGTCTTCCTGGCATTTTCTTTAAAAAAAAAAGATTGAGTAAACAGTGCCAGAAAAACAGGTCACATGTGCTTAATGTCCAACACTGTGAACCAGCCAACAGACTGCACACCTGGTTGCACAATAAGAAACATATTATGGTGGTATTACTTGTGGGTAGCTGCAGAGCTGGAGCCTGTGTGGAGGGAAGGCAGAACATACATCTTTATCTGTGTCCACTTACAAAAGGTTATCTTTCATATTGCTCAAATGTTACCTGATAAATGTCCTGGTAACTCTCAATATTTCCACTGCGGTTGGCACATTTGTCATCGTTGAGATGGCGGGCGGAGTAGGGCACAGATGGGAACCCCCTCCCTCGCGCTGGCGTTGACGTATGAGCTGCAGGTTGAACCAGACGAGCACGTGTGATTGATTACGCCGCGCGACTGGATCTCAACCACGGAGACGCTGAACTCAGGGCTGGAACTTAATGAACTACAACAGATCTTACAGAAAACTTGCACAAAAGCAAAATCAAGGAGTGCAATGGATTTGCAATTTCACATGATCAATGGAGGAAGTTGCTTTCTAAAAGTTTTCGCTGTTACAAAACAATATGCTTTTGTCTCTCACATTGCTTTTAAAATAGGAGATACCAATTCTTTATTTATGTCAATTGTCCATCCTGAAGACATTACAATCACAGCCCATTTAGCTGCCATTTGTATTAGGCTCTCATGAATCTGATGAAACATGGCTACAGTGTGTGATGCTAAATGATGTGCATTATAGAGGAGAGAGGAAACAACTTTGAACAACTAAACAATTGGTGGTTACATTAAATGGATTGCATGGAGTTTTTCAGAAGTGCTTCTTCAAAAGGAGACCAACTTTCTTTTAAATACGCCCCCCCTGCTGTCAAATCTGAACAGGGACATGTGTAACAACAAAGCCTTCAAGACAAGAGCTGTGAGGATGTTCCTGCTTACTCACAAAGCGCTGCGTGCCTTCTGGTTAGTCAGTTAATTAAAATAGCTGCTGGTATCATGGCTGCTCTCTGAATTATTCCAAGGCTTTAATATATTTAACTTATTCTAAAAAGGGATACAAAATGGACTTGTGTTTATTAAGCTTCCTGAGCTGCAACATGAATAAACCTGAATGGAATTAGGTCAAATGGGGAAAAACGATGTGAGGTTCTGTGGAGGTAACGACTGTTTGAGTCATTATGAGAGATACAATTAATTATTATACATCACATTTATGAAATTCTGACATTTTGAGAGCGGGTTTGTTGTCAACAACAACTTAGTTTCAACTACACTTCTATAATTTACTATAACATGTTTTTCCTCATTATTTGAGTGTCCAAAAGGTACACATTTTCTGGCATTGGTTTCAGTGTGATTAACTGTTACTATTGTAGGTGTCGTAGCAAGCTCCATTCATCCTGTTAGGAAAGCACATCCCAGCATAGGCTCTCTTATGCTCCAATTTCTGTGCAAACTGAAAACTGGGGTCTTTCTCTTAAATAAAGGAAGACACAGTGTTAAAACTCTGAGTACCTTATACATAATATAAACATGCGGCTGCTTTTATGTCCGTAGTCAAACCACCAAAGCGGTGTTAAACTGAACGCAGTTGACCAGCCGTTCACTACAGCAATGGAATGTTTTCAATCTCCAGTTCAGCCAGCACAAACTTTATATTTGGCTGTGATTGACATGCACCCAGTACACTCCAAGCATTGCTTAAACCAAAGGAGGATAAAAAACCCGATTGGATTTTGAAGTCTTTAGTTATGATATCTACTAAAGGGGAGAAGTTCACCCTCCGAGGTTTACTCTCTTTTATCACACAGAAGGGGCCAGCCAGGGATCATAACGGTAAGCTAACCAAGCCCTTACAATTGCCCAGACTGCAGTCTGTTTGGGTTTGTTTGCTGTCTCCTCAGGACTGGGTTTTTCCACTGTGCTGACAGCCTACCATCTGCCGCAGAGCCAATCTAGATCTGCTATGCCTACCTTCCTGTCTGTGTTTACGCTGCTGCAATTTTGGGACTAAAGATAATCATTTATGGTAGTATGACTGAAGAGTACACACAAACGGTGACATACGTTCAAAGCTGTGACAGGAAGAAAACATGACAAAAGTTATCTTAATAAAATATGTTTTATTCAGTAATAAAAGACGAAGATGACATCTGACGACCATCACCTGAAATTCAGTCACACAGGGTAGAGAGAAGTGTAAAGACAAGCTCCAAAATAGCACATGTTTACAGAGTCTACACTAAAAGAAACATACTGAAGCTATACAAACAAAGCAAGGTACTCAGTCTTATTTAAATTTAGACTACAAAACAGGTCGAGTTGTTTTCAAGTTCCAATTGCACCACAGTAACTACAAATAAACTGCCCCCGTTTCTCTTTACTTTGTCTTCCAAAGGATATGCCACAATAAGGATACAAATGGTTCTGCTGGGCCACAATATCAAGCCATGGCATCTTGAATATATAAAGTGTAAACACAGACGTAAAAAGAAACACCATTACAAAAATAAAAAGGCTTGTTCTACAGTATATTTACAGAAACACTATGACATAATGAGAAATGTGTTTTTTGCAAAATGCCTTTACTCACCTGTAGGGTTCACCTTTGTTTCGGGCCTCTCTTGGTAACTGTGGTGTCTTCTTTTGGTCTGGCAGATCTGGCAAATTGCTGTGAATGTTAAGTTAAGGTCTGTATGCAGCAAACATTTGTATTAAATGGGCAACGGTTTATTCTGATTTGATTAAAAACAATACAAATGCAGCTCATTAACCAATGTTGTGCTCTATTTTGTCATACAATTCATTTCTCTCTCAGCAACCTCTCCGAAAAGACACTTCCAGCTGTAGGCACGGGTTCACAGAAAGAAAATCATAGTTTTGTGGTTTATATTATGCTCATATACGATCATGTTTTTTTCTCCTTGAGTTGTATGGAGCAGCTTTAAGCCACAGGGGCCCTCTTCTTTGTGACACTTCATGAATTCAATTTGAGGAAAGGTTACAGCTGTTTGCTCATAAATGCCAGAAGCCTACTGACCATAAACCTTTGGAGAGTTTGGGTGTCCTGCTTTCTGGAACTTCCTAAGTGACGGCTAATGTTGTTCATGTAGATTGAAACACTTTGCAGATGTGGCAGGTTAAAAGAAGGGAGAGGAGCCTCTGTAATGCGGTCTCTTAATAAACCGTGCACTTCAAACTACTAGCGTTTCTTGCAGGTTTTTCTTCCGGCTCACTCATCTCAGCAGCAGGCTGTTCGGGGATTCTCTGGCAAGTGCCATACTGCAGTCTGTAGCTAACACTGAAAAAATAATTACAGGGAATCCGAACTGGGACCGGCTGTCCTCTGTCTGCCTCAAAAGACATCTGTACTCAAATGAACCTGGCTTTTTGATGCTCCAAATGAAAAAAAAACCAATACAATGCAGATTATAACCAATGTGTGGCTCTATTTTCTCATATATCAGACAAAATATATCATGTAACATAGATAGCTGGTCAAATTTGACAGATTTTGAAAAGATTTATGGTTGCCGTTTCCTCTAAAACCATATTCCAGTTAGCAAAGAAACTTGTGACTGAATACAGCCACGTGCAGGACATCTCCAACTAATAAATCACGCTGCAGACTTTGCGGTTCATTCTGTGAACTCGAGGACTAATATGCTGTCGCCAAGCTAATTGGTTATGGGATGCAAATTAAAACGGCATCAAAATCAATAGCCTTGTTCCGTTTGACAAGTTCAAAGGTTGATGTGTAATTATGGGTGCGGAGGCGAGGAGGAGCAGGTGGAAGGGTTGGGGCTGCCAGAAAATTAGCGCTCATCCTCCTGAAGGCACCGAGGAGCAAAGCCAACACGCCGCTGTGATGGAGGTGCCCACCTTATTATAACCAAACACCACCTCCTAACTGCCCCTTTATGTACGTTCAGTGACATTTGATCCTGTTCATTATATATACTAGGTCTTAATTGGTCACTTGTGTGAGACACTTTCCATGTAATATAATATACTGCACAAAACGGTGTCCGCAAAGATCTCCGAAATTCAATAAAATGGCCTTATGATATTGAACAGGAAGCGGATATTAGCCCAGACTTGCTAAACACATCAGCAATACATTTGTTTTGTGCTTTAGGGAAACTCTAAGTACAACTACAGAGTTTTTTTTCCTCAATAATATGTTTCAATTCTAGACAACCAATCAAATAATTGATCAAATATTGTAAAAATAACTATTTATATAAGGTCCATCCGTCCCAAATAACCAAACCCTACCCAAGGATCCACTTGTCCTGGTTTCATGTTCATGTGAGAGGTAAAAGGATACGACGACGAGGGGTTTGTCATACAGAACGTAGCCGTTGGTTTCCCGCAGGGCCTTCTCTGCACCCTGCTCACTGGGGAGTCCTACGAAGGCCTGACCTTTCATCCGCCCCTCCTTCATTAACACAATGTCAAACCTGAGGGAAAAAAGCAGGGACTCCTCAATATCACTCCAGGATTAAAGAGTCAACATGACACCATACATAAAATCAGTGTTTACACGAGCAAACGTTACCCGCTTCTGAATAAGAAACAAAGAAATTAGGGCTGCACAATTAATCTAATCTTTATCAATTCAAAATATGGACTTGGAAATTAGTAAAAAAATAGCCCTGTGAATAAATTATTTCATTGCTGCAGAGAAGGTTTAATCATTATTTTAAAAATGTCACTTTAGGTGACAAAAGGACATGCTTTCACACAGGTTTAATAATAAGAAAGTTACATTATAAACTGAAGTAACCCTCAAATGGTAAAACATGATAGATAGGTTAGCAAAGGACAAACAGTTTTTCTGGCAGAGTTGCATCTTCCCGTTTATCACCTACATCTGCGATCAGAGTCTGGCTCTCTACTCAACATAAGCTCGGTTTGATGACGCAGGTGGAATATTCATTTCAAGTACTGCTGATGCACGAACATAAAATGTCCCTCATGATCTCCATGTCAGGTTAGATACTTATTAATAACAAAACACACAGTCAGCATGAATTACTAAAAACTCTCAGAGGAAAATGACAAATTGCCAGGGTGTAAAAATAGCGCATGAAAGACAGAGGACACAAAGCCTCTGTTTACATACATGTTTCTCTCGGCTTCTGATGAAGGGTTGACGTATCTGCCATAGATATACTTCAGGTCCTGTAACACAAAAAGATGAATATCAGAAAAATATTTGAATATACACAGAAGTCTTTTGTTGGAGGAGAAGTCATCTTAAAACCCACAGCAAAACGTAACTTTTAACACCCAATGACATACGATGACATGCAGAGTCTGAAGCAATAAATGAAAGCTCCAGAATAAGCCTCATATTCAGTAACCCAAAGTGGGTCAAGTGCTATAAATGTACCTACTTTCTCTTCCACTTGCTTTGCGATATTCTTCACGTACAGTCTGCAGGTTGGCTCACCCGAGTCGTAATTTTTGAACACAGACATCCTTTTTATTTCTGTTTCAAAAGGAGAGAAGGAGGAAAAGAAACGTAATGCAAGGTGCTTTTCAAAAACAGGTATAAGGGATCATCTCATAGCTGCCCGAATATGAGCAAAAGGTCAATTCAAAATAGTCTCAATTCAATAACATTCACTCAAGGTTTTCTTTTTAGAAAGAGTGGACTGAAGAACTAGATATGAAAAGCCATGGATACATGTTGGATCTTCCATGCAGGTATTTCAGATATGACTTGGATACATTTCAGCTGGTGTGTGCTGTAATTATGAATAGACGTTAACACATTTTTATAATTTCCACAAATACATTTCGAGCTCAGTATCATCAAATGTTGCTTTATGGTAGTGAAGGGTTTTAGATATTACTTTGAGGAACCAACACATTCCTCTTGCATCATTTCTACAAAGAACAGGATTTGAGAGAGGCAAGAAAATGGTTTTAAAGGGAAATGCAAAAGCTTTTTAAAAGGTCATTCCTGTACAGGATCAATACAGTCATTATTGGATTAGTATTCCATAACCTGAATCATTTATCAATGCTTTCCCAGTTTGAAAACTAAAGATGGAGGTCTGTTTTGTTACTTTCCTGTCTCCAATTCCCATTTTAAGACTGGTTGTGTTTCTTAGGGCAATTATCACTTTCCTGATGTTAACATCCATGTCTTTAGGGAAGCAGTAAATAGAAGCCCCCAGAATAAACAACAACATGCAAACATGGGGCATGTTTACCATCTCTTGACAGCCGTCCTTTCTCCAGCTCCTTCCTGGAGATGACATCAGAGGGGAGATCCTGCTCCTCGTCACTGTGCTCCTCCTCCTGTTGCGACGCCTGAGTGCTGGGGTAAAGCTTCCCAAAACCCTCCGGCTCCGTCACCTCCTGGTCACTGCTGGGCGGGGGCTCCAACTCATCCACTTCTAAAAAAGGGACACACAGGTTCAAAAACACTCCATCATGTTGTTACTATATTACTTTTGGACGAAACATTGGAAGAAGCTGAGCTGTATTTCCTTTTATGTGGAGGCACATAGGTTTCAGGATGGTACAAAACAGTAGGTGGACTTCCCCCCCCCCCCCCCCCCTAGCACAACTACACAAGGAAGTTTTCAAAGTGTCTAACAAAAGCAGATGGTGAAGTAATCACTTCCACAGTGTTTATCCTCTTCAGTAAACCAAACACACTCAGGACGGGACAGTGGAAGCAAACCCAAATTTACCATATTGAAGTTTAAAATGTAGAACCGTGTCTTCATTCTAAACTAATCGAGTTGAAAATAAAGATGTGTTTCATACCACAAATGCCTTCTTTTGGCATATTAATGATAACTGAAGAGAGAGGCATAAGCACATCCAGTGCTGTGTCAGATTAAGAACAGTAATCAAATCAAAATCCATTCCTGTTTTGCAAACATGACTTTGAAAGACAGAGGGAGGGATAACGCTGGCAGACTTTTCAGGAGCACACACACGTAGTAGATGGAATTACCAAGAGCAGTGAGGCTGTACAAATCCGAGGAAGATGTATGTGTGTGTGCACCGGAGTGAGAAGTGTTGGGGAGCTTTTCTGATACACTCTTGGCAGAGAACTAGATCAGTGCTTTCAAAATTATCCTCCTCCTTATCTGTCCCCCACCTCCCGCCTCCCCTTTCCATTTAAATAGCTTGTTTATCGGATCACACACAGCCCCTTCCCCAAAACAAGACTAATCCATAAAGCCACCTGTCATAGTTTATCTTTCCCTGCCTTTAGGAAATCTTTTGTGTTTGACTTTGAGATCTATTTTACTTCTCAGAGGATTGCCAGGGAGTGAAGTTGTAGCTAGAGAGAAGGGAGATAAGGCCGACGAGGACCTGCACAGCTGACAAGTAACACAGGCTGTGCCCTCGATGACATTTCCTCATACAGATAAAGGTAAAACCTTTTCTGTGCGACTTTCTCTGCTGTGATATACTGCTGTGGAACACTCGGCTCTGACTTCAGCCATGGTAAGGGCTTTAACTTGTGTCAAAAGGAGTATCAAACCACCTTCTGCTACAATGTGATAATAAACATGATGTATAGTAATAATCAAATCCTCTCATTCCTGCTCAAAAGAGGGAAGGCAGTGCTATTTTAATGCCGTGCCCCCAATGTGTGGGCAGACTATAGTCTTCCTCTGATTCACTTTTACAAGCTAATTGAAAATAACGTTTTTTGTGTTACTTAGTGATAATTAGAGAATTAGCTTATTGATTAATTTCGCTAAAGTCCTCCCTAAGACACATTATCAATAAAACATAGGTCATAGGAAACAGAGGACATCATTCGAAATTAAAACTGAGAATGTATGTTGACAGGAAATAAAAATGGCGGATATTTAGATTTTTTGATAAGTGCCAACTATTCAATGCATCACAAACGGAGCTCATATAACATTTAAATGCCTTTCAGTTCTTATAATAAGAAATGATCAGTTGTTATAGTATTTCAAGAGGAATAATGGAAGCAATTTATGGATTAATTTGTAGTCCTGGTCAGGTGAGTTTAAAAAAGATGAAAGCCTGAGTTTTCAGTACAAATACTACATGCATAGATCCCTTATGTCTTTGAGAACTGATTACACATCACATATGCTTTAGTTCTATTCAACTGATAACCTCTGACCTAGTATTCTAGAGCCAGCTCATAGAGTCCTGTTGAGAAGATTCATTTCAATTAACACAACTTATCTTAACTAGACTATAGAGGAAAACTGGGTTTAAAGTCAAGATTAGTGGAAACATGTTGAGTGAACATTTGGGAAAGGATTTAATAATCTATTGATTGTCTTTTCAAGCTAAATTGGCAGATATCCAATAATTCACTGGTAGAAATCTTTATGAATTAAGTGCTTTTGGGTGTGGAAGACATCCCTTTGGGCTATAGAAAACTCGTATGTACTTTTTTTTCCTTCCTTTGAGTGTGTGGATATGAAAGTGATCACACGAGTAGGATCTAAGGTCCCTTACCTCTGCCTTCATCTTCAGACTGGCATGGCCCCCTCCCCTCCTCTGTCGCTGCCACCTCTGGAACCGCAATGTGGAATTCAATTTTCTTCTGCCCAGCGGAGGGGGGCTGCTCGAACACGTCAGAGGGCTGCAGCACAGGAGCACTGAGGGCAGCAGAGACAAACAGCACCCCCCTCAAAAGAAGCCTCTAAAAAGCACCCACAGTAAACCCTGGCACCTGAGCGGCTTAAGGGTTGTGGTCAACCAGAGATATTTCCCAGTCCACGAACCCACTGAGGTGTTTGTGTGTGTGTATTTATAGGTTCAGAAACAGAGTTTGTGGTCTGTCATTAAGGGAATGTGTGTGCGTGCTGCAACAATAAGTCTCTGAGCCACTAAAGGCTGTCTTTATGAGGAAGACATATTGTCTGGAGGGTTTTGTCCTCCTTTTTTAAGCTGCCTGTGAATACTGTCTCTGCTTGAGGACTGCGACATGCATGAGTGCCTTTGCTGTACCTCTGAGAGTCTGCTTTGGGAGCGTAGAGTAGATCCTTGATCCTGGGCTTCTTTCTCTTTGAAGCTGTTTTTGGTCTCAAGGGTCTCTTGCACGCTTGGTTGACCAGGCCCATCAGACGAACAATCCTGAAATAAAGCAAGCATAGGGAATAAAGGACACAAATGTCCACCTTGAACAAAAAGAAATTCGCCTATTGGAATTTAAAGACATTTCCCCTCAAGCCAATTGTGTTTCTAGAAGCATTATTACTTCTGAATGACATATTAAGGCCCTGGATCTACTGGCTTTGGCGATTTCATGCAGAACTAAATGAAAGTCTAAAATGTTTGTGCAGGGATAAGAGATATCCAATCGCCCCGCACCTCTCTTTGTCTTCGTCCTCCCCACTCTCGTACTCGGATTCTTCTCCGCTGGACATCTCCATCTCCTCCTCTGGCAAAGGGGGGTATTCAGGAGGGAAGGGAGGAGGCATGGGGAAGGGTGGTGCAGGAGGCAGGTGCTCATACTGCAGGAAACAAAGCGACATGGCTGGGATTACAATCAGTCTGGCTTCAACTGACCGTGTGTTCTCCTGGTAGGTTTAGTCAAGGACTTTTTGGTTTGCAAATATACAAGTGAAATAAATACAGAGCCATGATCCATGTCCACTATCACAGTAGGGTTGATCGATACTAGGTTTGTTTATGCTAAGTGTTCAAATATTAGCCACACAATAATAAATGACTGATGGATTTTTATTATGGATTCATTTGAGGAGTACTTCCTAAATCAATCATTTGGTTGATGAAATGCTGGACATTATTTTTAAGGAAAGCTCATCACAATTTCCAAGAGCACAACATTAGTACTTAAATGGCATATGAACAAATATCTCATTTAAAAATATAAACATGAATCCAACAGTCATGCATTCAAGCTTACCATGGGGGGTCTGGCAGTGATTGGGCCAAACGGACAGGGCAAGTTCATCTTGTTCATCAGGTGAAGGACCTGTTTAATTGGAGATACGAGTATGAGACAGGGATAATTGTATCTTATATGATTCAAACCAAAAGCTGGCAGAAAGCTGGTAATATAAAGATGCTGCTTCTCTCAGACAGGCAGCCGGTAACTCCATATGTAAAACAATTTGAGGTTTTTTGCTTTTTCATTTAAAAAACAAGGATCAGAGATATAGGCTGAAGTGAGATAGAAGCGGGGAGGCTTCTCTGCGACACACTAGCACCACCAAGACGCCAACGCAGTAAACAGCAGCACTGAAAACCCAGGCAGTACGGCTCCCAGGGAAATGTTAAACCCATAACTCATGCCTCCCACTTATGGTTTATTATTAATACTTGGTCCCAAAATTGAAATTTAAAAGGCAAATGTTTGCTGTTTGATCTTAAGAGGCTGGACTCAGTTCAAAAACCTCTGGGATATTCCTTTATACATTCAACAATATGAATCTGTCACATTTGCATTCGGTTCAACAAATTCCTGTTGGGAAATATAAAAAGTACAATCCACACAGATAACCAACATCTGCATATCAAAGACTTGCAGGTACTGGGAGAAGAAAGAAAGGATGTAAAAGGAGCAGGATTTACTCACTTGAACATAAAACTTTGGCACACTGATGAGGGCGTGTGTTATGTTTGTCAGAATGCCATTAGAAGGTGGTGGGTATAAATATTTCAGAGTGGGGTTCGATTGAAATTTCAACCTGTAGGAGAGAGTGGGAGGAAAAAACAGAATGACTTCAAAGGAAACTGCAGCTGCAGCTCACAAACGTACATTACATTATCCCCTTCACTTAACAACTCGTGAAATATGTCTTAATAATAGAGACACATGAATATGAGGTCCAGCCAGTGAGCTGTAGCCAGGTAGCTTATTCTTCAGATGACAAGCACTCAGGCAACAGAATGTGAAGCCCAGCCATTAAGGGACGTTGGGACCAGCATGCCATGTCAGCACCAAAGCTTGTCCTCATGAAATAAAAACTTTTATAAGCCAAGATTCTGCGTGGCACCAGAGAACAAACCTGAATCTACTGAGGCCTATTAAACAAAGACTTAAAGTGTGTGTGTCTGTGTGGGGGGGGGGGACAGTGAGTTTTGGCTGGGTGACAAAGGAAGCTGGTAACAGTTCTGCTGGGACTCAGGCGAATAATGAACCTCGGTAGGTTAGTTAATTAAATCAAATACATTTGAAAACTGATTTAATTACATATGTAATGTGTGTTGGTGATGTGTAATAATGCATAGGAGAATACTAATGTTGCTACAAGGTAAAAAAAAGAAATGCACAAATGTTATACAATACAAAAAATATTACAATAACAGTAAAAAATGACAGAAAAACAATGAATTAATTTCATTAAAACTAAAGAAAAGATGAACAGAAAAATACTTCATTAAAAAATATTCATAAAAGTAAGAAATAGAATAGAAAGACAAATAAAATAAAGATATGCAAGTAAAAGTAAAACTGTGCACATTGTACTATAATGCAGACCAATTCAATTTAAAATATAAAGTTGTTTATTAAAGCCCCAATTGTGTTTCTTAGGCTCAGCTGCAGTAACAGTCATAGTGCCTTGTTTGTGTGCTTTTGTTACAAAGAAAAGAAAAGAGTGATCAGCTAAAAAACAAATATGTAAATCAAGCTAACCGCATTATATCAGGAGATGCTGCTGCTCCAGGTTTTATCTGAGCACAAGGTAGGATGGAGCGAGAGCTATCAAAGACCACCTGGTCCCACCAACTGGCAGCACAGACGGCCTGACCGTTTAATTGGACACAAGGCCGCTGACGGCCCTGAATATTGCTCTCAGATTTTCATCCAGGATTATTGTCAGCAAGCCTCCAGACAGCCTTTAGACACAAAGTGACAACTCCAGGTTTGGACAGCATGTGTCACACATTCAATTGTAGTAAGTATCGCTCGGGTGGGTAATGATTTGGCAAAGGGAGACTGGGACTGATACCAAACTCACACAATGTAAGACATTTTGGTTTAACCACACAACACAGGGCGAGATCAAGCACTAGAATTCAATATGGTGCCTATCATATAATGCACTACAGAATGACCCATGGGTTGTGTATAATTTTTTCTTAAACCCTAACAAATATATCAGCCAAAAAAACTCAAAAATTGCACGCCTTGTCCCAATTAGGGATTTAGCTATCATTGCATCAAGATTTCCTCATATTACACCAACACTATGAAAATACCTCCAAATTAACTTGTATTTAACACTCACCCAAGGTCAGGTGCAATGCCGGTTTCTATGAGGGGAATGTTTGGTAGCTTGGTTTCCTGTTTCTTCTGCTCCTTCCTGACATGTTTTCCACTGTAGAAAAAAAGAAAACATGTTACAAAAAGGATTCAACTGCAGCTTTCCTCTTTGGTTGCGTATTAGATGCTTGTTTGCATGCTTGTTATTTAGTTAACTGGGAGGTTAACACCCATGTTCAAAGTTACATTTCTGATAACTAGAGTATTTTGTAGATCAAATGTGTTTTCTTAACTCATATGATTTAGGAAACGTACCTGACGGACACTGATGGGTCCTTTAATACTGTTACATGATCTTGGCCTTTTGCAAACTCTGCAACAAGTGTTTTATCAAGAATCTCTAACTGATGGAGCCTCTGAAGAGCCTAAAATAGATGTAATGGTGATTGGAGGACAAAAGAACAGATTATTAGATCACATTTACCTCTTAAATGTATTAGTTAAATGTCATTTAACTAGAAACACTGCATAAATAACTCACTTTTGCTGCTGACTTATCACTTCTAAAGCTTGCAAATGCTGCATGTTTCTGTGGAGAAGAAAAAGCTTTTGTTAAATACACAGCAGCTCAAATGGATTTATATATGTTAAGGCTCACTACGTTTCAGTACAGTACAACCTACCAAGCGCCCTGTGTTTGAGAAGACCCTGATTGTCTCAGCTCCAAAATACTTCAAGAGGTCTTCCTTCTCGCCCTGGCTTAGTTCAGAAGGTAAGTGTCGGATGAGCAGTGTTTTACTGCTGCTTGTTTGGACCAGGTCCTCATTTGGTTCCATTTCCCTGTAGGATAGCAGGCAAAGAGCAGTACAGTTACACAACATCACAGTAATAATATGAAAAATAGTGACCAGATGAAAAGAGACCTTTTTCAAAGTGAAGCCACCAACTAAAAAACATCTTAAATAAGTAATTATTGGAAAGAGACTCATTAAGTCCCTCCTAATGAATGATCCGACCTTACAAAACAATAACAAGTCGGTAAGAGACAGTCTTACATTACATTTGTTGTAACACTTTAGCCATTTTGAAAACGAACACTGGATTAAAGAACCAACATTAGCATTTCTTACATAGCCCATGTATTATTCTATCATTATTGTACGGTTTTCGAAAAGCAAGGCAAAGTTAAACAGCCACTTTTATATGGAGACTGAGTGCTGCTTCTACACTGGGCTAGCTCAGACCTAGCTCCGTGCTATCTGAACGAAGCTCATATCACATGCATGTATTTTACCTTATTACCTTTCGTTGCTAACAATAAAATATATTATGACTCTAGGACCTTAAATACAGCCATTAACAAATGTTTAAGCATTTAATTAAAGCTGAAGTGAAATATTACATCAAATACATGCCTGCTGCTGCAGCCAGTAAACATACCCACTTCCGCCCGGCTCTTCTTCTTCTTTTCGGGATTGAGGGGGGACGACATGTAGCACAGCCACCTTCCGGACTGGAGTAGTAACATTCAAGTTTGACAGTTTAGGAAAAGTAAGGAGTCCTTCTGAATCACAAGTTAACCAGATTAGTTTATAATGTCCACATTAGAGACCGTTTATAAAGTTATAGACAATGTTTGGGGATAGTTAAAATGGCGCTCTAACCAAATCACAGTAGTGCAAATAATACATGAGACTGGTGAGTTCAGTTATAAGAAAGTGTACTTCAAAATGTGTAATGTGTTGGTTCGAGGTACAGTTGTTTGTCTTTTCCTATAAGACAATGTATAACTATGGCAAATCTATTTTAAAAGTTACTTTTCAAATACATCTCTTATTGGTGGAGCACGTGTTGTTGTTGTTGCTCACCGTGACCACAGGAAGGCGGAAACACTTACAGAAAGTCGTGAGAACTTTAGTCTTGAATAAAAGGCTAGCCTTCAGTTACTTTTTAGTAGCATGTTTTTATTAAAAAATACTATTCTTACATGTAGAAGTTTCAATTTTAAAATGTCTTGTACAAAAAGGCTACATTTTTGTTTTGATTCATTAATGTTCTATTCTTTTTTAGAATATAAACTCTTGGGGTCGTTTAACTACATTTATGAACACAACTCTTCTTGCGTATGGAGTGGCGCACTTGAATAGTCTAACTATTTTAGTTAAAGTAAAATAAAAATAGTGTAAGCTCTGCGTGTGTGTTCACTGCCCTCCAGTGGTCAAAGCTAGGAACTGTACAGTATATTCTTATTGTGTGTGAAAGGGGCAAAGTCAGAATAATGTGAAGAGGTAAAGATGTCTATGTATTATTTTTGTAGAGTTATCTACTGCAATTAACATGCTAACCAGCTAGCTCCGGCCCTGCCCTCTAAAAGGCACACTTGCACGTCTTCCCTACGTCCACCATGAGAAGACAAAGAATTAGGGTTAAAGAGAGTATAGAAACTTTTACTTGGAAACAGTAAAATACATTTTGAGCTGAGTGTATTTAAACGTGTCTTTTCATGCTGTCATCTAGTGGCCCCACTGAAGAACATCAACAAGTTAAACCCATTCAGTGAAATGCAGAGAGGTCGGCTTAGTAACATTTCAGGTGAGTTCTTACAAACTATAGAGATATAAGTGCTTATTATGTATATGTTTTAAAGGTGTCAAGAAGACTCTTGTGTTTGTGAGGTTAATAAACTAAACATAAATGAACAGCCATACATACTGTATTTAAAGTTTAGTTGTTGTCTTTCACCAGCAGGTGTCAGCCTTGCCATGCTAAATAGCAGCTGCTGCAGGAGTAATGATGTGACATTTCCAACTTTATGTAGGATGACATGTCTTGCTTTCCTTCTTCAACTACAATATTCTTGCATTGTATTATGCATTATGTTTAAAGACTAATAAAAATAACGTCCCTTATCATTTGCCTTTCATGAAAATGGTTAATTTGTTTAATAATCATGGATAAAGATTTAAGGGGGTCACAAAGTAAAAAATGTATGCCTACCACCCCTAGCTCTGATCAATGCAAAGCTATCATAACCACAGAGATTGGGTACCAGTTAAGGCAGGCCTGTCCTTCTGCTGTCCAGGCTTATGAAGACCTTCAGCTTCCCATCCCCACCCCCCGAGAAAATCTCCCCTACACTTCTCGAGATGCCTCCAAATTCCTGGCCAAATGAAGCCTTTTCTTTGAGGAGCGACGCAAGGGCATTCCTCATCAGGGGGACACAATACCCCCTTTCACCGTGGCCTGGCTCTGAAATTTCACAGGTGATGGGAGGAACGGTAGACACTCGATCCTCCTTCCTCCCTCCGACGTAACGCATCAGACTGAGGGAGAGAGAGAGAGAGAGAGAGAGATGCTCTTTGGGAATGTTTCGGCCCGGGAAATAGGAGAGAAACAAGTCTGACTTAGTTTTAGTTGATTAAGTTTATAAAGAGATAAATATATATACACCTCTAGATCTTTTTCTACATAAAATGCTAATTCCAGTCTGCACATCAGTCTAATAAAATACTTTAAGGGAAAGGTGTGGGACTGACAGTGCATGAGGAAGGGTAGAAACTGAGTGAAGTTTCTGGTGGCAAAAAGAAGCAGGACTGTTACTGCCTCTGTTGGCAAGCTGAGGTAATGATCCTGCATCAAGACATTATGAAATATAAAGCAGTCACCGGGATGAATATTGATATTTGTATTTTTAGTCATTTAACTGAGTCTGTCATCTAGAGAGAACGTTAGATGTTTATAATCATGTCTTTTTTCATGCAGGGGGCAGAGATGTTGTCTTTACCCCGAGCAAATGTTAGGCCACGACTCCTGATGAATATATAAGACTTTCTATTTTACTGAGAGAAAATGACAGCAGAACAAGTGGGCCAAAAATAATATGCTAATGTTGCATGTTGGTTTTTTGGTTAAAAGTGTATTAAATATCAACATTATCATTTACTAAAAAGGAACTGGCTTTGGTATTTGTTGGGTAACATTATTTATATATTTATGGTAAGATTCTAAACAAGGTTTCCCACCTGTTGGTTCAGCATGGCTACATTAGAAATAAGGTCAACATTGAACATTCTTCTCATGTCTCTCCAGTATTTCATCTCCTCTCTGAGGTTGGCCCCACAAATACTTTAAGGTTTTACCCTCAGATGAAAAGATGCAAACAAATATCAAATACAACCATCCATTATTTCTGCGTTTTAGGAATTGATGTTAATAAAATAACAACATAAATACTTCATGAAGATCATAATTGTCCTAAGCCTGTGACTTATTTATATAAAAATAGTATACACTAAGTAATACTGGGAGTGTAGGTCACAAAATATGCTCTGAACTTTCAACAGGGTCCTACAGTCCTCATCAGGTCCATATGGCCTGTTAATTCCCTCACTGGGTACAGAGGGAAGGCTAATACACCCTAGACAGTAAACTCAGGTCATGTCCAGCCTCTGAGGCTTTAAATGGACTCTTTCATGGTTGGGGCAATGAATGGGGCAGCAGGGGCCTCTGTGGTGGGATAGTGTGTATTTTCAGCAGCCTGCATGGAAAGTGCATTGAAAAACTCAGGTCCAGAGCATATCATGCCTCCATTGTGCCTCTACAAATATGTCACAGACAAGACTTGGTTTATGTCACTGGAAACTGCTCTCGGTGTGCTGGGATCTGAAAGTTTTAACATTTGCATCTCAAGTATGCCATATTTTCTTAACAACTGCATCTGAAAGCTGACCCAGAAATAGCCCTACACATAACCCCTAGAAAAAACGAAAATTGTTGTTTTTGTACCGTTAACAAACAAAATGGCTTATAAGGGAGCTTAAGAGGTGCGGTAGTAGCTTTTTGTTTCCTCAGGATAAATCCAGACTACTGTTTTCAGTGTTGATGCTAAGCTAACTGGCTGTTGACTACAATGAACAGAAGGACGTGAGGGAGGTATCAATCTTCTCATCTAACTCTGAGCAAGTAAAGAAATTAGCCCGTTTCTCAAAATGCCCAGAATTCCTTTTCAGTCAGTCTGTTTAACACTGCATGTGTGTGTGTGTTTGTTTGACAAAGCCTATCTCTCAGATTGGTGTGGAATGCCTGACTGTAGATACTGGTTTCCAGTCTGCACTTTAGAGCCAGTGATCCTTCAGTCCAGGCATTCATGATTACAGAAGCATACACGCCAAGCTAATTGTTTGAATAGGCCATTTAAATGTGTAGACTCAAAGTAAACCTTTGTTAATTGTGACTTCCATAAAAAACAGAGCTCCTTTCATCAAGCAACGATGAGTTGATTTTCGTTATCTTTTAACCACCAATAAAAGGGTTTGGTTGATATTGTTTCCTGCTTGGGATTTCTGTGTATTTTTGTGTGACATGGCAAAGTTTGGTCCTGGAGAGACCTGTTACAGAAAGTGCCACATAAGCAACTTTGAGTAATAAGTCTGTCCTTCTTTGGACAAATTCTGTCCACATGAAATGTTCAATAACTTTACAGGTTCGAAGTTGAGATAAACCAGAGATACAGGGCTAAGAAGTGGGGAAAAGTCCCCCTTTTGGCCCCTAACTTAACGCCTCTGGCCCAATATGCACAATAACACTTTGTCTTCAAAGTCAATATAAAAACATCTAACATGCGTTCTAAAGCACAATTTTCAATGTCCCAAGCTGACTGCATATGAGTGATATTTCAACCAGCCACAACAGACACAACATGCTGTTGACATAAGACTATCAAAGGCTTGCCTTATGTTTGAATGTCAGAATGGATGACACAGCCGTCCTGCAGACCGATTTACACTCTTAAGCCAGCGTATTAAAGACTCATGTGGCCAACAGATGTGCCATGATAATGATAATAATAAGAAGATTGCTCTTATAATTTGAACATCTGCAACAGTTGTTATTGTAAAGTAAAAACATGTTTACTCATCATGTTTTGCATGCCGTCTTTAACACTTCCTTACTCTTTGTTATATAAAATAACTCTTTGGAAGGAACAAGAGATAATGTCTGTGTTGCCCTAAACCTAAACAATGCTTAGAAAAGGGAGGTGTGGTGCGGATGTGGATGGATGTTGATAATCATGGCATGGTGAGTCCAGGCAGAGACAGAAATAATATGGATCTTGGGTTGTCTCTGTTTAATCAGCACTCCCAGCTAGCATTTAATGGATGCTGATGGTGATGGTAGTGGAAATTGCAATGGCAAACGCCTTTATAGATGTATATGGTAGTTCTGGATCTGATACCATGGTCAGTGTCAGGATGAATGGCAAAGTAAAGACCGAGCACTCAAAACAAAGAAGTCAATCTTCTGTAGTTTTACAGGTGAAATCCTAACTCCTCCAGACTTATTACTGGTGTGAGAAACATAAGTCTCTCGGTGCACACTTCTGCTCTTAACTGCTCTCTGTGATTGATGATAATAATGAGGGCCCTCTGTTAATGCAACTTGCACTTTTAAACCATCCTGTGTGTTCTCTTCCTAGCCAGGTATGAGAAGGCTTTGTGGGGAAAGGTAGAAAGGTGTGCTGGGATGAAACACGGTGTCACCTAACGAGGGTGAATGGAGGTCAGGACTTCATGCTTAAGGCAGAATGTCAGGAATGTTGCCTGCAGACCTGAACACTAAACACCATCATCCACACAGAGATACAATTCAGAGATTTGCAGAGTAATGGCTCAGCGTCAAAGTTACAGGATAAGTGATATTTGCAAGAGTCTGGGTCAAAACGTAAATTCCCACCAAATGCATGAAGTTGTTTGGATGAGTGCAACTCTACTCTTTTCCGAATTTTCAATTTCATCCAGAAAATTATTGCTTTGACACCATTACATGTTCTCAAGGTATTCTGAGGTTTGGTGAGACCACAGAGGGCGCTGGCATGAGGCCTATGGCGTGTGGTTTTACAATAGCACTACTCAATCATATTCATTGTGATTTACCCACTCGCATATTTTGGAACATGACAAAACTCATAACCGAGTAGATGTAAAGACAAAATCAATGTTACATATTACACATATAATCATGTTGCTGTTTTGTAGGTAAACATAAAGAAAGACACATTAGTGATTGAACACAGTGGAGCAGTTAACATCTTGAGAGTTGTTTCCTTTAGCAGTTGGTAGATTCCAAAAACAGAGCTAAAAAAAGTGATCTAGGCTAATACATGCCACAACATGGCTCCAAATGTGTGATACAGTCATCTGTAACACCTTGTTATGGCCTAAATAAGCAGTTGTGTGCTAACAAGTCAATGCTTTCAACTACTGCCTCCAAGTGGCCCAACAATCCAGTAGATGTTGTGATATTTCACAAGTAAAGACTTTGAATCACTGTTTGTGCTCATTGAAAAGACAGGGGCTTATGCTCTGGAGACCACAAATCTCTGTACCAAATTTCATGATTGTTGGGATATTGCATTTTGAATGAAAGAGGTGGACAGACTGGCAAACCCCAGAGAACATTGTTAGTGTGACCTTTATGCAACCCTGCTCAGAATAGAAGTAGTTATACAACATCATACATGATTGCATCGTTTGTTGATGTACAGTCAGCTTGTGTCCAGTTTTCTTTGTTTGCCTCCTGTCATGAAAATAAGGAACAACCATAGCTACCCTTGAAACTTCAGCTTCTACTACAAACCAAAATATATGCTGGGACCCAGCCGTTCTATTTCAGTGCACAAATCCCATAATCACAATTTTACCGAAGAGTCATGTACCCTGTGTTCTACTTTGACATCCTGTCTTATGTTTGGTCTTTCCACATCACCCTAATCCACTGGTCCAGCCAGACTGCCCTCTCCAAACAGTTAATTATCTCTTCAATGCCCGCGCACTTCCATGAGCTTGACTGGACAACATGCTGAATGGAGGCACAGAGCGGGACTACAGCAACTCCACATTTTAGGAGAATTGTATATGGGGACATTATAGATCCTATCGCGTTGGTTTAATGTTGCTGCAGCTGTTGGACTCTAATGAGGGAACGTTATATGTAACACAGCAATTATGTATGATCCTGTTTTAACTCCAGTGCCTTCTAAGATTTCCAAAATACCTCCTCTAAACGTGCTTTACAGATCTAAAACAAGACAACTTTAAACTTTTCACAGCAATTCCCATCCATGCAAACTATTTCTCTTGGCTGCTTCGATATCAATCTTGTATCAATTAAGAAAGATCTCTGTAATAAAATAAAGTTAAAGAAGAACTCCCCATTGCTCTGACATCATCTGACCTGGCAACAAAGTTTACCCACTGAGAGTGCATTGGCATTGGTTACAAAAGAATGCACATACGGAGACCATTCACAATTCTAAGTGATTCCAGCCGCAGCCCAGGTCCAAACCACTGCTTATAGAGTATACATCACGTATCATGAACAAATGGTCTTTCATAATCAACTTTTGTCCAATCAGCTCTTTTTATTTTAGCCTCCTACAATCAAAAATGATGATCAACACTCCTCCAAGTGCTAAGTGATATGTTGTCAACCAAGCTAAAAAGTCAAATGGCCATTAAAGCCCAGACCTATCATTCAAATGTAGGGAGGACATAAGAATCTGACATTAGGATTCCCACTTATTCCATGTCTCGACTGCTAGTCTCCACAACCTCCCATGGCTGGCTGCAATTCTTTAATTAAGGCCTGCCTGCCTCCAATGGAGTCATGGTGTTTTCAAAACCAGACTGGTGAAGTTATTCAGCCAGTAGTATGTGTTATTAGTTGAAAAACCTTGGTAGTCTTGTTAGTCGTTAATGATACTCTCAAGTGGCCAGCAGTGAAATTTCACTTAGCAGGATACATTTGCGAATTACTTTACTTAACTTACTGTGAGTAGGCTCCAAAAAGTACAAAAGACACTATTTTCATAAAGGAAACATTATACCTTTGCTCCACTCTATACGATTACATGATCAAATCTGTGCCAGGAGCTAACAGTCAAAGTCATATTATGTGTTTTCAAGCAAAAACGGATCAATAAATGATCAATAACTGATCAAAAACTGACCAATAACTGACCAATCAAGTAATTGAGTGCGACTAACAATGTCTCCACTTCATTTAATGGCAGGTGTGTTAATTAGGAAGCTAGACCTTTTGGTACATTTTGGCTCTTTAAATGCAGGTGTAACCAATAACCATGAGGCTGATTAACGATGCCTGTATTCCATGAACAGTATGTGTCCCAGGCCCTGACACACCTGTTGTTTTTAAAAATAACAACATAGAATGTTTTAACCATAGAAATGGCTCAGGGATTGTAGTCCTTACATTTTTTCTTAAAATGACATTAAAAGTGATCGTTGGTTTGCATTAACAAGCAATTCTTTACGCAATGAAAAGTTTAAAGCCCTAATTTGATATGAGGAGACACATATTTTGTCTCATCACTGAACTCCCCACATCCTTTTTTCTAACATGTTTCTGCAGCATACCTGAACTGCAAGGGTCTGCACCTGAAGCTCGCCTTGAAGGGCTGCGTTGGATAATACAAGCAACACAGAACAGCAGTTCTGTCCAGAGGTGAGTGTAACTTCACTCGGTCTTGGGCTGGGTTGCGACCTCTTCACCACACTCCTTTAGTGGTCAAACGAACAGGACTACTGCACACTTTTTAGAGTGTTTTTCTATCAGTCCTCCGACAGTGAGTTAATGAACTGATTTTGGATGTCAGTAAATGAGATAGTGAAAAAAACCTGGTTGTGCTCATATGCTCCGGTACAATCAAAGGCTACATGGCAGAGACAGACAGACAGACAGTCTTGCATCAAACATATATCCATACTGCACCACATCAAATGTGTACACACAGTCTGTCATTTTGTAATAAGAATAGACACATAAAGTACGCCTCCTCCAATGCATCACAGTCTGCAAACCCTGTCCCATTGGCTGCCCTTTAGAACCCATAGTAGTTCAGTGCCGGCCCTGTGGGTGCACACTGAGTGATGTTACAGGGCAATTTTCAACAACTCAGTTACAGTTTGGGAGGGAGACACTGAGACATATGAAAAGGAGCTGTGTGATCGAGGCTGACTACCACTGCCCACAGAGCAAACCAGGAAAGGAGATTTTAGCCAGGGCCGACTAAGTAAAGCAAACCTGGGCTCTATATTAGCAACTTGTGCGGCTAAGGCACATTATGAGGGTGTATTGCATCATAAAAAGATCCATCGCAGTTCAAATGCTATAATTTTCATCCCAATTAAAGGCCACATTTCCATTTATGTTAAATTATTATTCCAGACATTCAGCCATTATTATATAAATTATTATTCCTTTAATAACAGCAAAAATAAACGGCCTTTTCTTGACAGGCTCGGCGCTTGCTGTGCCGTTCCTATCAAACAGTGCCGCCAAATTAGGCGAAAGATCCCCATGGTGTAGCAAAGAAAGAAAAAATGTAAATACTGTAATTAAAATACAAGTATGAACCGTTAGAAACAGCAGGCAACTGAGATATAATGTTGATTTTTAAAACGTCTATCCACTTGTTATTGTATCTGTTTAAGGAAGTGTTTTCCTATAGTCTTAGCAAGATTATAATAATAATGTCACCTGCATATTGTCTCTCTGTCATTCCACTACTGTAGTGCCTACTGCTGGACACACAGTCTGCCCTCAGACACACCTGGTGTAGATCTACACTAGCACTGCTTTCTATTGTTATTTAATATTCCCAAATTCCAAGTCTATTAACCCATTTTGCCAGGGATGTCGAATGGTTAATTACTGCAGTGCATGTCTGGGAAGTGATTTTAATCCAAGTGTTTGTGTTGCAGCCATTATTCAAGTGTATTAAGTTCCCAAGTTATTTTGTGCTGAGGGTGTTAATGCTTATGCCCACTTCTTGTTTGAATCTGACCACCTAAACTCATTTTGCCATGACATCTTTTCAGGTCTGTACCCAGCTATACCAAATCAGATCATTTCCACAGCTTTGACCTCTAACTTTCACCGTTCCACCCATAACAGGGAGGGTGAAACAGAGAGTCTCCTGTATATTTGCTGCAGAATATGTCCGCCATCTGTTTTTTTGTCATGCAACTCTCTTAACTCTACATTTTTGACCCGAGGGCTCACTGAAGATCCGCCCCAACCAGGTGGTGTGAACATACAGCTCTACCTTCAGCGTTTAATAATTGGCTGAAAGCAAAGCTGTCCTGTAAGTATTACATTAGGGGAGGGAAATTGTTGTGGCACTCAAACTGTCCATGAAGCCATCACATAGGGGCTCTTGTGCTGAACCCCACAGCAATTAAGCAAACTTTCAATAGCTCCATCAACTTCACATCAACTAAAGTTTTGTGTTGTTTTAAAATGGCCCTGTATGAAATATGTGGCTGTGTTGGACTATTGTCTAGGAGCATGAAGTGGAGAAGAGTTCTTTAAATAAAGTTTAAGGCCCAAAAAAGTATTAAAGAAAAAGGTTCAACCAAAGATTTAGATTGATTTTGAATTACTCTACTAAGACAAGCTTACCTTAGATCTGGTTGCCAACAATTATTGTTATTCCAACATGCGGTTGATGCATTCTGTGCCTCATACAGCATTGAAAAAACCCCTGTAATTATCAAGTGATCTCACACAGGAACAGCACAGAAGCCCTTAAATTACATTACATTTCTTTCTCTTTTTTTGCTAAAGCTCTCATTTTAGATACCTCAGCCACAATGTGTATAACATTCCTGACCTTCTGAGACATATAACGGGTTGCATGTCTGGCTGCAAGACTTCTCCTTCCTTTCTCTGATGTGCTTCAGAATCAGGCTGCTTCCCATTACAAACACCTGTATTCCAATTCTTTCATCATATCGCTATGCAGCTCAAGCAACACTACTCTTTGTTTACACATATATTGTTGGTACTGTAATTGTATTTATTTATCAAAATAAATGTGCAAGTAAATTCAGCTTTATTTAATTTGTAGATAAGCAAGACTAATTATTTTACACCTCCATTTTCTAGAATTGGGATCATTACTGCCAAAGCACTTACTATTTAAGTGGCGCAGTGTTATCCTGTTCATTGAAGGAAATCAGAGTCTGTTCTTTACTTCAACAATTATTTTGGCTTATGTGTTAAGCCTAGCATCATAGTAATTTTATCCAGCAACTTTAGGTTTTAAAAGCTGGAAATATCCCGGTGTTCTGCATCAGGTCTGCAGCTGATATATTGGACTTTACATGTCACATTTCCGTATCTGAATGACACCGTCTCCTGTATGGCGGGACATGCACATGCCCAATGAAAGTGGAGGTGATATTTAGCTAAACGTTCATTATGGTGTGCTATATGGTAGACCACAGAATCAAAATACACATTTGATACTCTTCCATAGTATTGTATATCAATGAAGAGTCATTTCAAAAGCAAAACTAATTCTGAAAACCACCAAAACCCATGGCAAAGAAACCTCCTAAAACATAAAGACCTGGCTTTCCACAGATGAACTCAAATCACCCAATACCTGGTTAGACTTCTAAAGTGTTTTGGTCCAATGATGACTAAGCTTACCAATTTGTATAAGATTATAAAGTGTATTATTTCTAATGAAATACTATGGTAGCCAAAAAGGATGTTTGTGAAGTTAGGGAATGTTTTCTTGCTTGTGTTAGAGGACTAGAGAGAGGCTGGAGAAAGAGCTCTTTATCCTCTCCTCTATGCAGTGTGTAAACACTGACAGACAGTGGCGGGTGGTTGGTTTGAGTGTGCCTGTGAAAAGTGCTTGTGTTTCAATACCATGTCAGGTAAAACTCATGGCAAGTAAAATAACTATTCTCATTTTACCATGCAGTACTCATTCACTAACAGGATATATTTGACATAATTATCTCTTTCTAGCAAAAGGTTCTGATGTTTTCTTCTACTAAATGTTGCTGGCCTCTGTGAATTATGTGTTGTATACTAAATACTAAGCAGCAGCTAAATGCTGTAGGATGCCAACCTGTGGTTTGTTGCTACTTTGGTGTATTTATAAAGAGCAGCAGTGGGATTATTCTAACATTTTCTCAAGTGATCCTTTTTTTTTTTTTTTACTGGTTTTGAGTATGTATTGCATAAGGCTAATGACACAACCTCTCGTACAGAAATGTACTTCCAAGAGATTATGATTGCACTTTACAAGTTGTTAAATAAATGTATCATCTGAGCCAATTAATTAGTCAACCTCTTATAAGGTCCATCTTGGATGATTACTTCTCCTAATATAGTATTACATATATATAACATGTATGGCTGCATGGCTGCTCTTACCTCGTCTGCTTCCTGGTATGGCCATATGTAAAGACAACATGAAGCTAAAACTGGTAAGTATCCAAACATTGAGTCAGCAAATCCCTCCTAATCTCTTTGAGGTTTTGCATTCCTCAGTAAAAGTTGCTTTTCTTAATTTTTCATTCACAAAGAGAGCTACATGCAGTTGTGTTTGTAAAGTATATGCTGTATTAAGGAAATGAATGTTGTAACAAAGGCTTTGTAGTGATTACGACTCATGTCTGTATTGAGCGAAGGAGGAGATCAGGGGATATTTTAAAGAGAAACAAAGTCTGAATAGGCTAGTTTCTACAGCTGGTCACAATGCGCATCTAACAGAATAACAGTGGTTTATTTGGTGGCAAGTGTACTGACAGGGTCTCTAGAAGGAAAGGGAATGTGACTTGCTCTTTGGCCAGATATCCCCATCCAACAGGAAATCAAACCGGCAAACCCAAAATATCAAATGCATCCTTCACAATCCCTGAGGCTACCATCTGCTGCTGTCACCGCAGCATCTTTCATTTGCCTTGAGTGCCTTGTCAGAATTAACATCTCTTCTGAAGTGTGCATCTAACTCTCTAAGGCTAAGCCTATAATTGTGTGAATTGGTATGTAGGAAATAGTAAAGAAGGTCAGCGCAATGCCAAGCCCCCTTCTTCATTCTTTTATTATAATCCTCCTCTGCACCAAATGGTAAGAGATTCCTCTCGATAACACATGGACCTCTACAACAACCCACACTGGAGCAAGCTTTGCAAATAACTGCCCCTGCTCTCTGAACCATGAGAATGGGATGTAGCAAGAACACTTTTCCTGCCCAGCCACCAATTCTTCCGAGAACAATTGCTCTGAGTTTTGCCACTGGCCATCCAGTAGGAGCATCTGATACCATTTGGCAGGAAACAGTCTGGCTGGCTGGGAAGGACGAGCAGGCTGACAGACAGAACCTGGTCAGGATCCATGCTTTTACTGGTGAAAGCCAAGAGATACAAGTAGCGGACTGTCTTCTGGAGTGACCCCTGTTTCTCAAAGGTCATATGAGATGAGGAATCCTTAAATCCAACATCGTCTTCAGAGTTGTCCAAAAGTCGGTCTGGGAATAGTTGAATTTATCTCACATGGCTGGAAGATTATTGCATCTGTGTGTCTGCTTCTTTGTGTCACATTGTCAGTTTAATTTATTGTTTTGTATTTAAAATTGGTGCACCAGCCTCCATCCCGCAATCCCAGATCAACATAGGCTGTAGAAATGCCCTTAAATGCACATTTGCATATAAGGCCTGTCAAAAGTATTTTTTACTTTGAGCTGAGAAAACGTGTCTGTGAACATGGAGCAAGCTTTTGAAGGCTGCAAAAGAGAAAGTGGAATTAGGCACATCAATCCATCAATTATTTTGGAGCTTCGAT